>NC_134405.1:58158860-58837610 GCF_038048845.1 Mixophyes fleayi | reverse complement strand
TATTATTATTATTAGTAGTAGTAGTATTACTAGTATTATTATTATTATTACAGTAATATTAACATTACTATTATTATTGTTACAAATGTTACCATTATTATTAACATTGTATATAATGGAAAAATTGTAGATGATTAACTTTCTAAATGATAATTTGAGCTTTGAGTCTAATGTACAGATTATACAATTAAAAGAAACAATTGTATAATTGAATCATTTTATACATATTTACAAAAATCATATTAATATATTCCATCTCACTATGTGTCTGTGTTTTTATTAAAATGCAAACATTTATTATTGCCAACACTGCTTTCAGCATAAATTGTTACTCAATTACAACATTGCTGTAATATTTAGAGGGAAACAATACCTTGGAAAGAAGATGCAGTAGAAACCTACAATTTTTATTGACGCTTGAAGAAAGAATGTTGCTCTACAGTTTAATAATTTACATGTCATTGTGTTTTATATTTATATGATACTTTACTCAAGGTCTTCATCACTTGAGAAAAGAGACTTGCCAGGGGATTTCTCTCCTTGTTTCTTCCAGGGACATTGTTTTTTTTAAGAGGTTTGAAAATTCTGCATAACATGTAAATAATTTGTCAGTAATAATTTACAATTGCCTTCAGTGACACTATTATACCTTTGTCATCATTATTATCATCACTATTTATTTATATAGCACCATCAATTTGGTAGCACTGTACAGAGAATTTAAGTCATTCACATCATTGGAATTTACAGTACAAATTCCCTAACACACGCAGACACACACAGACTAGGGTCAATTTGTTAGCAGCCAATTAACCTACCAGTATGTTTTTGGAGAGGGGGAGGAAACCGGAGCACCTGGAGGTAACCCACGCAAACATGGGGAGAACAAACAATCTCCACACAGATAAGGCCATGGTTGGCAATCAAACTCATAACCCCAGTGCTGTTAGGCAGAAGTCAAAATTACCTCCTTTTATTCTATTACACTTTTATCAAAGTATATTATTTATTGTCACTTTCATGTGCTTTGTGTCTTTTTAATAATGATTACCCTTTTTCAGTTATTTAACCTCTTTTTTTTGTGAAGTTGGATTTCAGTCAATGAGTCTTTTGTTGGTGTATGAGCATTCAAGACCATGCTTAACAAGTTTCTCAAAGAGAACAATTGCATTA
The DNA here is from genome assembly GCF_038048845.1 of Mixophyes fleayi. Lineage (NCBI taxonomy): Eukaryota > Metazoa > Chordata > Amphibia > Anura > Limnodynastidae > Mixophyes > Mixophyes fleayi. Next base: position 58,836,437 of record NC_134405.1, on the reverse strand, counting down.
ATTTTGTGTGTGGTGGTAGATTTTAGATTTGAGTTTTAATGTACTATGTTTAAATAGTTCTCAGTTTCTCTGTGAGTTCTGGTTCCCAGTTTACTTGCTTTGGAGTGTAGTTTTTCTATAGAATTTGCAGATGTCTACGAAGGTGTCAAAACTGCACATGTATGCTGTTGGGGCAAAGGAGAGCCTTTTTTGGAGTTTAATTTGATGTTTTTTGAGTGATTTACCACTGACGTTGAATAAACCTGATTTAACAGTATTAGATTTTATTATTTACATTGTCACACATTGCACCAGCTAAACCTGCATTATGGTCTGTTCTCACCTGTTTCCCTCTTTCTGCATTCACTTGCTGGGCTGAACTGAGCATGTGCACACCTGGTTTGCTCAATAATTCTTGCATTCTCTTGATTGGCTAATTACCTGTCAGTTCTGTCTATATAAAGCACCTGCTTCTCTACCAAGTTGCCAGATCTTCAGGTTTCTCCTCCAGGTTAGATGTGTCCCTGTACTGGCTCCTGCATCTCTGCTTTATTTCTTGTGTTCCTGATACAAAGGCGCTTCCAAGCTACACAGGATTCATCAGCAGCCGCCGCTGCAGAACCTCTTTACTCAAGTGTTCTGGATACCTCTTTGTACTGTATTCTGGCTTATAGGCGCTGCCTAGATCCACTGGACCTCTTCAGTAACCACTACTGCAGAACATCCTCTTCTGTCCTCCTGTTCCTCAATATTTCAGGCTCTCCTACAGGTTTCGCCAGTTGCCCTATGAGAGGACCGTGACCTGCGGTTAGGGAGCCGCCAAGACCATACTCCCTGGCGGGAGCCTCTGGTGAAAGCCTCCCTCTCCGTTAGACTCCACACCTAAAGGAGGGTAGTGCTAAACTGGGCAATCTAGTCGGGCACTCCTAGTTCTCCGTCTCATGACATACATTATTGCTCTTTTCTTTTGACCTTCCTCTGTTTCCACCTATGTGTTCTTTGGATTTATTTTCTTTGAAACTGAGTGTTACAATAATACAATTTAAAAAGAAGTAGTATTGTTCATTGTCTCCCTAATCTTGTTTCCCAGGATCCCCACAAGATTTCCTATATATTTGGGCCCGAAGATAATGTATAGCAAAAAACAAAACTAACAGCGCTTGATATAATAAGCCAAAAATTCAATATAAAGGCTGTTCCAATAACCTATCATATGGCAGAAAAAATTAGGAAAACACTGGAAATGGTTTAACAATACAACATTTTTTAACATAAAATATCAACAATTGTAAATTGGATTAAAAAACAAATTGAAACAATGTAAACAGTAATTGTACTGAAGAGACCCGCCTCAATAAATCTAAAATCCAAATTATATGTAACTTTCAAATTGATAGCCAGATCCGCTGTTTGAGATAGTATTGTATGGCAGTAATAGTCCTAACTCCAATAATAGCCGATGAATTAGGACACCATCTTGCGTAGAAGAGTTCAAAAGCCGATGTCATGCAGGTAATGCTGGTAATAGGGGGCTGTGTCCGCAGACCATATGTGCCCTTATAGATGACCACCATCAATCAGATCCAGCACGTCTCTGTACATAAAATAAATCGGCAGGTTCTGTATAGATGAAGGCTTGGAGGAAATAACAACACCTCCGGGTGGCCACCGCAAGGAATAAATGAAAATCAACATCAGACTGGAACTGTCAAATAAGAGTGACATTTACGTGGGCCATCTCACATCAGCTGCTGGAGCCGGACCTTCCGTCTGCATGCTGGAAGGCCACGCTTCCACTCCCCTGCTCTCCGCTCCCCCTTCATTCTTAACAAAGTTGTTTAATGTGTCCCCCTCCTACTCACTGGCAGTTACAGCTCCTGAGTGTCAGAGCAGCTGACACTGCACTTTCTCTCGGAAGGCAAGAGCTGCAATAATACAGGGCATCCCTCCCTAAAAAAAATAAAAATATATAGATTATGCACGTTATTGACTTGGATAGATCATATACGTACAGTATATCCAAGTCAATAGAGTGCATAATCTGTATTGTACTTATTATTACCATTACTACCATTCCCCATGCCGCTGAACCACTGGTGTCTACAGTTTAATCCCACTAGTGTATATCACGGTCAACAGCACTCCATTCTGCCTATCCTGTGCCAGCCGTCTCCTATCCAGTCACATACCTTGCCGAGAGGCCCTGGTAGCGCCCTGCGCCTGTCACCCTCCTTTGGTTTCACGTCAGAACCTGCCACTCTCTATCCTGTCTCCTATTTCAGGGCTCCAGCTTTCAGAAGTGGGAATGGACCCACAACTAAAGCTGCTAAATAAAAGGGCATCTGCCCTGCACAATAGGATCAGGGTGAATCAGGGGTTGCCACAGGTGTATCTGGCACGCTTGTACCCAGTGAGTATGAAAGACATACAAAGGACTTGGGGTGTGGCACGGGATCAGATATCCTGAGAACAGATGATTCCTCGTACTTGGAGCAGAGCCAAAATAAATTTATGCTTCTGCTGCAATCATGCATGAGGGGGAGTAACAGTGTGGCTAGTGGATGGTTACACCACAGCACAGGGGTGGCATGGTGAGCTGCGCAAATACAGTTTTTCTTTGGGATGTGCAGGCTAATTCTCAGCAAAAGATTGATTGGAATTTCTACATGGATTTGTTTGCAATTACTGAGGTAGGGAAGAAAAAGTTAGGGCAGGCCAAGGCGAAGGATGGCATTGGAGAGGAAGCATTCAGGTCCTACACTGACTGAATGTTGGGCTTCGTGGTTTTTTCGCGTCGGCATATCCGGAGACTAGGCCCAGTAATTGCACATGATCCATGACATGTTTGCTAATGGTGACTATCTGACTCGGAAGGATTGCGTTAAGGAGTTTCATAAGAAAATGAGCAGGGCGTCTAGCATTCCGGTCACGTATGAGGACGTTGAATTTTGGATGGCAGTGCAGCAAGCTAATAAGTAAGGGCATGTGGTGGCTTCGTGTAGAATTGCACTTCTATGACGTCGGTCACTAGCGAGACCACGCGCTAGTGTTTGGAGTTCATGTGGTGAGAACAAGAGCTATCCATAGAGCTCCGTATATTTTCTGCATCTAGAGGAGGAGGATCCATGTCGGTTACACAGTACATAGTACAGAATAAGGTACTGGTCCTATAATACATCGCCAGAATTGGTAAGAGACCTTTGTTACCTTTTGACATTTCGTATTGGATTTCATCAGTTATTCCGGAGTTGGACCTCCCAAACACATCACTTTATTCTCCATTTAAATTCCCTGACAGGGTTTGGAAATTCCGTGAAAAATATATCGCAATCTCTATAATATTAGAGTGGAACGGTTTTTATACAGTTGCTGGACTGGTACATATAATATCTGGTTAAACGTGTAGGTGCACCTACCTCGCTACCAATTGTTTTGGCACAGATTATAGTCCTCATTGGTTGTACCTATTATGGTTTTTTATATGTTAGAATAAACATTTTATAAATATATACTTTGTGCATGAGTGTTTTTGTGGCAGACTCGGACACACCACCGCATACCTTGGTTGTTTAATTATCTACTTTTGGGGGGCAGATCCCCAGCGCTGGTACCGAGTCTGAGCAGTCATTTCAGTGCCGGACTAAGTTATATTTTGTTGCTTCGTGTAGAATACCTTCTGAGCCAGGCCGGGCTCATCCTTTCTTGGCAGAAACAAGTGTTTTGCCTTTAACAATTTCCATTGTGGTTAGGGCGAGCTGTGCAAATGCAAGTGCTGCCAAGGAATGCAATATCCACCACCAGTAGATGGGCACAGGGCACTACTGTTACATAAGGCATCTTCCCCTATAGCTGTCAAAGCCCTGTGTCGTTGGCTTCAGTTATACCCTGATCAGGAACTGTCATTTTTCCTGTTGCAGGGTTTTATGGAGGGATTCAAGTTGCCCATAACAGGGACTTTGCGCGCGGTGGCTACGAAGAACTTTAGAGCGGAAAATAAAATACAGAAGGAAGTTGTTTTAGGCCACCTGTGTGGCCCGATCCCTTCCCTCCATTTAGATGAGCTGATTATTTCGCCCATTGGCGTTGCACCCAAAAAGGCCACTGGTAAGTTTCGTCTGATTCACCACTTACCCTTTCCAGAAGGCAGTTCCTTAAATGACGCTACTGACTCACAGCACAGAAGAGTGGTTTACCAGAGCTTTGAGTTTGTCTTGGGTTTAGTGAGGGAATTCGGTAGGAAGGCATTTCTGGCAAAGGCCGGTATATAGAATCACCATTCTGCCTCCACTTATTTACCCTGAATTGGAAGGATTCATTGGTTTTCAAACCTCAGAGGGATGTTTCATAGATACGTGCCTTCCCGTGAGGTGCTCAATATTGTGTCCCTACTTTGAACGTTTCGGTACGTTTTTACACTGGTGCATACAAGCAGGCATAGGTCATCCAGCAGTGGATCACTACCTAGACAAGCTTTCCTTTTCATTGGTCTTTCTGAATCCCTACAATGTGGCAATGTTTTATACAATACCCAGACCTCGTTCCAGGTGCTTGGCATGTCAATTGCGAATGATAAGACTGAAGGTTTCTCTACGTGTCTGTCATTCCTGTTCATCGAAATTGACACAATAGTGGGTTGCTGCTGCCGTCCTATGGACAAGATGGCATTGAGGTAGCTGATTTTGTCAGTTAGGCATATGGATAGGGTATCCCCTAGGCATATTCAATCAGTGTTGGGGTAACTTATTTTTTCTTTCCACTTTCTTCCTATGGGTAAAGTTTTTTGGGAAATTGTAGAGTGACTAAAGTCGATGCACGTCTTCCGCTTTCCCATGAAATTAAGGAGGACTTGTCAATTTGGGTGTGTTTCCTTAATGACATAAATGGAGTGCACAAATGGCAGTCACCTATTGTGTAACTCCATGAGCTCCAGCTGTACACAGATGCTGCTGGTTCTGGGGCTTTTAGGGGCTAGTTTGAAGGGGCTTGTTGTGCGGAACTGTGGCCCTTGACAAGCTATAGCTTTTCCCCATCTTGAAGGCTATGGATCACTGGACTCTTCGCTTACAGGGTTGTGATAACATTTTGCCTCGGACATAATATTGGAATTAGGGCTAAGCATGTGCCAGGTATCGAGAACGCTTTGCCTGAAGCACTTTTCCATTTTAACTGGCTTAAATTCAGGGAACTTGCTCCTTGTGCTGACCTTAATGGTACCCTCTGTTCTTTTCATATTTTGCAGATTGTGGGAATTGCAGAGATATCTCTGGTCTCATCCACCTTGAAGTCATACAGGACATCTTGGTAGGACTGGGTTCAATTTTCAGAAAGTAAGGTTATTCCCGGGACATGAATCAGCGGCACTGCATACGGGACTTTGTTTGGTATAAGTACAAGATAGTTGTTTCCAAAGTGTTGATGTCATCCACGCTAGCTGGAATTTTTTTTTATGGCACTGTAGCGGGAGAAATGAATTTTACTAAGGCATTTTTAATCAGGAAGGCTTTGAAGGGGGTGGACCAATAAATGTCCCACTAAAGAAGACACCAGACAGCCTATAGATTTTCCTTTGTTGCGTAAGGTGATCAATCTATTTTGGGCTAACGACTAATGACTTTGATATCTTGTTATTTATCACATCTTTTTTCCGGGCCTATTTTGGGGCTTTTAAATTTGGTGAGCTGGTATCTGCATCTAAACTCTCATCTGCTTCGGGTTTATTGGCTAATAATGTTATTTTAAGAGACGCATAGGAATTTGCAGGTTGCACAAATCAAAAACAGATCAATTTGGCAAGGGGCGTTGGGTCACGGTGGAGGCACACACAGATCCTGCCATTTGCCCATTAGCACTAGCTAGGTCTTACTTGTTGGTTAGATCTTTTGGCGTTCAAGTTTGGATCCTACATTTGACTTACGAAATACTAATTCGGTTTATATTTAAACGATGTATTACATTTATAGGACTGAATGCAATCGATTACGGCACCCATTATTTTAAAATAGGGATCTCCATGGGAGTAGCAGAGTCATTTGCAGCTCATAGCCGATACCTGGCCAGCGCTTAAGATCTGCTGTTTTAATATCATCTCTAGATTAACATGAAAGGGTGCCCCTTAGTGGAATGGTAATGGACAAAGTTAGTTACTCGTTATGTTTATAATTTCGTGAGATGCTCAGTGAGCACGGTCACACAACTCCCGTTGATTAAATTCTGTCACCCTCATCTTTAAGGACCCGATGGAGAGCATATCATGGATGAAGGTTTGGATATTTTTATAGCCCAAATTTTTTCGTTCTTTGTCTGAGATTCAAGTGTCAGGTGATGGTGGGTTGTGTGTCTGTTAAGGAAGCATGGCTTTGGCGGCAAAGTGCTGTAGTCATTGGCTAATACATTGCTCATGAGTTTATGTTTGACCGCAGGATTCTTCCACCTTCAATCTATGTCTTTCTTTGGGTCCATAGGCATTGTTTCAGCAAATGTGCCCTTTGAGGCCAGAAGCTGAATTCCTACGTTAGCACCTGGGCCGTTTGACCATCCCTTTGTTTGGTTATAAAATGCAAGTTACTTGAACTTGCATTGCTTTCTTCACCACCATTTATACAATTAAAACTGTAACCTTAGTTTGTCAAAATCAAAATCTGTGTCCGTGTCTTACTTCAAGTATTAAGTAGCTATATTTATTATCAAGGGTAGAAGGTGAATGTGCAGAGGGAGAAAATCAGCCATTTAGCGTTTAACAGAATGCAATTTATAGATTTGCTACATTGGGTTACATTTTTAGATATATAATGCAAATCGATAATTCCCAGAATGAAGTGGATGTGCTGTATCAAGCAGTATTAACATTACTACCTTCATTTTATTTCAATAGCGGTGGGGCAGGGATAGACTTCAACAGGGATATTATTACTGCGATTAAAATATTTGCCTAAAGGAATCATGCGCTATTTGTGTACTTGCAAATTTTGGGGGAAATTTTCTGGTTTGCACTAATCATGTAAAAATGATGCTGGGAATAAACACAGAAAGTTTCTACTGACTTCAATATAATGTCGAAATTTAAAAAATCTTTTCGGGTGTATAAAATATGAAAAGCATAAGTGCCATTTAACGATAAGCAAATTTTCAAAAATGAATATTTGCTTCGTCCAGCATTTGGATTCACAATTTTGCATGTTTTGTTGCCCTAATTTAGCCTTAAGTGTTCCCAGTCCTAAAACAACCATATTACACAGCAGAATGACCATAAATTCAGTTGTATGCATATTTACAAATACAGTGAGGAATGGTACCATACAGAATGTCAAAGCAAAAGCAGAACTCAAAGGTTGTATCACCGGAATTTATTATTATTATTGTATACCAAATAAAGGCTATTCATGTTATAATGAATGTATTTTAATATATTTGATTAATAACTTATTAAGTAAAACAAGAAATGTCTATAAAATGTGTTTTCTATTTGTCATTTGAAATTTCAGTTGTATTTACTTGACCTCAGGAGAATGCACTAATTTTCCACCAAATATATCCCTACGCCATTAATTAGTGTTATTGTTTCAGTTAAAGCAGATAAAGTAAGCCATAGTGATAAAATAATAATTTTAACGTGTATACAAAGGGATCGCAGGAGTCTCATCAAATTTCTCACAAGAGACCGAATGATAGTGTTTACTTTAAAGAAGATACTTATACAATCCTTTTAACTGCTTAATGTACCACTGAAAAATAAAAAAATTATATTGAATTTATTAAAGCCAAATGATAGATAGCTATAATAGAAAAGGAATAATGTCTTGCAATTATTATTATTATTATTATTATTATTATTATTATTATTATTAATAGTAGTAGTAGTAGTAGTAGTATTACATAACATTGAAGTGCTACAACTTAATATGAGCACAGGGTTTATTGACAAATATAATTCTATACAAGTGTACTTTGCAAAGGAGTTTTTCAAAAAAACAAAGTTTCATGTAAATAAAAAATTAATTTAACAATCAGCCTATTATTGCTGATATTAGTGGTGGTAGTATTTTTCAGGGGTTCAAAGAAGCATAATGTTCCCTCAATAACCATTGCAGAGAAGCTTTATGAGCTAAGAATACTAACATGAATTGTTCACACAGCACATATGGTAGATTAGACTATGGCTGTGTTGCTCATTCGTCCGGGATTCCTTCCATGAAGCATGACAGTGATAGCTTGATTCTGCTATTACTGTCTGCGGCCTCGATGGAGATCCATTGCCTGGTGGTATAATTCTTTATGAAACTCCTCTGCTGCCGTTAACTGTGGACGCCCTTCACTCAGAAACCCTGTCTTTCTACCTCATTAATTGTCCATCTGTTCAGTTAATATTAGGCTATCCTTGGCTCTCCTTCCATAACCCTGTAGTGGATTGGGCTGAAGGGGAAATTACCCAGTGGAGTCCCCACTGTTCGCAGTCTTGTCTGATCTTGCCCCTTCGGATTTTTCAACCTGTGTCCGAGCAGCCTCCTCCTCAATATCATGAATTCCGGGATGTGTTCTCAAAAAAAGCAGCTGACTCCCTGCCTCCACATTGGGATTTTGATTGTGCCATTGACTTGATTCCAGGTACTAGATTGCCCAAAGGGAGGTCGTATTCACTTTCTGGTCCAGAGACCAAGGCCATGCAAGAGTATGTAGAGGAAAATCTGGAAAAAGGTTTTATTAGAGCTTCTAAATCCCTAGTAGGAGCCGGATGTTTCTTTATATCAAAAAAAGACGGTGGATTGCAGCCTTGCATTGACTGTCGGGGCCTTAATCAAATTACAATTAAAAACACCTATCCTCTTCCCCTCATCCCTGTGTTATTTGATCAATTAAAGACTTCTACCATCTTCACCATTGATCTCCGCGGAGCATACAACCTTACCTGCATCAGTTAGGGGGATAAATGGAAAACGGCATTCAACACACATTCTGTCCATTATGAGTACTGATCATGCCATTTGGTCTTTGTAACGCGCCCGCAGTGTTCCAAGATCTCATTAATGAAGTGCTCCGTGAATTTCTTGGCCAATTCGTTGTTGTGTATTTGGATGACATCCTGATTTATTCACAGACCTTGTCACTACATCGGTTCCATGTTAAACAGGTCCTCCAAAAACTTTGTGACCACCATCTCTTCGCCAAGTTAGAGAAGTGCGAATTTGAAGTACAGAAGGTGTCATTCCTGGGGTGCATAATTTCCTCTGCTGGTTTTTCTATGGATCCAACTAAAGTCCAAGCCAATCTAGATTAGGTACAACCCAATAATCTCAAAGCTATCCAGAGATTCTTGGGCTTTGTGAATTATTATAGAAGATTTATTTGTGGGTTCTCAGATCTAGTGGCTTGTATTGTCGCCCTTACCCGTAAGGGAATGGATCCCAGTAATTGGCCTTTTCAAGCGGTAACTGCGTTTGAAGCCCTCAAAAGGGCATTCATTTCTGCTTCGGTCCTTAGACACCCTAATCCGGATGTTGGAGCTGGCGCTATCCTCTCCCATTAAAGAACCTCATACTCACTGTTAACATCCTTGTGCATATTTTTCCCGTAAATTTTCTGTCGCTGAGACCAATTATGATGTAGGTAATCGGGAACTTTTGGCCATCAAATGGGCCTTTGAAGAATAGCATCATTGGCTGGAAGGAGCCATTCATGTAATTTCCGTGATAACCGATCACAAAAATCTTCAGTACATCGAGTCTGCCAAAAGGATGAATCCCAGACAGGCCCGCTGGGCTCTCTTTTTTACCCGTTTTAGATTCATTATTACCTATAGACCCGGATCCAAAAACCTCAGGGCGGATGCATTATCAAGAAGTTTAATTTCGCATCATGTTCCTTTATCTGAGCCACTGCCTATTATTCCATTATCTATAATTCATGCTGGATTAAATCAGGACTTGGGGGTAACTCTTTGCAGATTTTAAAAAATAGCTCCTGCAGAAACTCCAGTGAACTGTTTGTTTGTTCCATCATCATCATCATTTATTTATTTAGCGTCAACATATTCCGCAGCACTTTACAATTGGGGACAAACATAGTAAACTAATAAACAAACTGGGTAAAACAGACAAAGAGGTGAGAAGGCCCTGATCACAAGCTTACAATCTATGGGACAATGGGAGTTTGACACATGAGGCAAAGGCTAAGTCTACATTTTGCATTTCAGCCCAGCCAGGCTGCAAAGGTAAAAGTGACTCATAGGCTAAATGATCCTGTCACACAACAATCTTAGTCAGGGGGTAGTTGTCTTGTGTGAAATTGTGTAATGGGCGGCAATAGGGTAAGGTGGTGAGGTTAAGAGGATGGTTGAGGAATATTATAAGCTTGCCTAAAGAGGTAGGTTTTCAGAGAATGCTTGAAAGTTTGTAGACCAGAGGAGTGTCTAATTGTGCGAGGGAAAGAATTCCATAGAGTGGGTGCAGCCCAAAAAAGTCCTGTAACCGGGAATGGCAGGATGTAATGAGGGTGGATGAGAGACGCAGATCTTGTGCAGAACAGAGTTGCCGAGTTGGGAGATATTTTGAGACAAGAGAGGAGATGTATGCTGGTGCAGCTTTGTTGATGGCCTTGTAGGTTAGTAAAAGTATTTTATATTGGATTCGGTAGAAAACAGGCAGCCAGTGTAGAGACATACAGAGTGATTCAACAGAGGAATAGCAATTTGCAAGGAAAATCAGTCTTGCCGCAGCGTACAAAATAGATTGTAGGGGTTTGAGTCTGTTTTGGGGAAGACCAGTAAGGAGGGAATTGCAATAGTCATTGTGGGAGATGTTAAGTGCATGAATTAAGGTTTTTGCGTAAGGTTTTTGCGTGAGATATGTGCGAGTTCTGGAAATGTTCTTTAGATGTATATAACATGATTTAGATATAGAGTTAATGTGGGGAACAAAGGATAGGTGTGAGTCAAGGATTACACCTAGGCAGCGAGCTTGTGGGGTGGGATTTATGGTCATGTTATCAACAGAGATAGAAATGTCAGGTATGCTCTTGTTGGTGGGTGGGAATATTATTAACTCTATTAATATGTTTTAGAAAGATTAAGTTTGAGTTGGCGAGAGGGCATAAAAGATGAAATGGCAGAAAGACAGTCAATTACACGGGACAACACAGATGTCGAGAGATCAGGAGAGATAGATAAATTTGGGTATCCGCATAGAGATGATGCTGAAATCCAAAGGAACGTATTAGATTTCCAAGAGAAGCGGTATAGATAGAGAACAGCAGAGGACCTAGCACTCAGCCTTGCGGTACTCCAACTGATAAAGGAAGTGGAGCAGAGGTGGCCCCAGATAAATTAACAGTGAAAGAGCGATTAGAAAGGTAGGATGAGAACCAGAATAGAACAGTGTCTTGAAGTTATATAGAAGAAAAAACTGCTCAAAATGTCATTAATTTACCTATTTTTCACAATTTTTATGTAAATCCAGATCTAAAACCAAAACCTTTCACGTTTGATCGACAAAACCGGTAGCAAAGCCAAAACATGAAAGTCAGAGCACATCTATAATATATATATATATATATATATATATATATATATATATATATATTCATTTGTTTAAGAAAAAAAAACAATATTTCAACTCACTATAAGTAACCTGCTGGAAAAGGCATTGTTCATCCCCAAACTGTTCTTGGATGGTTGAGAGAAGTTGCTCTTGGAGTATGTTTTGGTACCATTCTTTATTCATGGCTGTGTTCTTAGGCAAAATTGTGAGTGAGCCCACTGTCTTGGCTGAGAAGCAACCCCACACATGACAGGTCTCGGATGCTTTATTGTTGACATAACACAGAACTGATGGTAGCGCTCACCTTTCCTTCTCCGGACAAGCGTTTTTCCAGATGCCCCAAACAAATACACTGCAAATATAAGATATGCAGCAATACAATACACAAATGGGTAAAATACTTGACAAATGTTAACATTGGTCAAGAGTCACATGGAATATATTCCAGTCAAAAAATCCCAAGTATCACTCCAATTCTCCTCTGCCAGGCAGGGCAGAATCAGATCTAAATGTCACCCCGTGTTCGACAGACACAAAACAATGATCAGACCCTTTTTAGATGAGTACCAGCCGTGTCCTTTCTTTTACTGATAATTACAGAAGTGTAACTCTTGTGGGAAATGACAGACCCACACAAGGTTCTTCCCTTATCATGATTGGTCCACCTACCATTCATACCGACTACTCAGCATAGTTCCCCACACGCCTCTTCTTTCTAGGGAAGATAACACAGCGATAATTTGAGTTCAACAATACTGAGTGAAAGAAGGCCAGAAGAAGAGACCCTGCACTCTACTCCTATTGCCAACAGCTCATTTTTGGCCTGGGCTTGGATGCGGGGCTGCTAATATTTGGGACTGGGAAATATCCAGCCATAAAATCCTACCCATCGATGTACTGGTGAGTGCCCCACCCAGAGAAAGATGAAACCCAGCAATGATACCCATCTGATTGACACTGTCTCCTCTTGATAGTAATTTGCAACTTCCACGATTGGCGTCTAGGAAAAGGGCAACACACAACAGACCACCCCCAGAGCTATCTTCTAGGCTAGTATATACCATCCGCTCTATTACTAGCTTCAACAACAATACAACAGCAGCGCTCTGATCCTAACAACATTCTATGTGTCCAGTATGCTTTGCAACATTAACTTCTAGCATTAGGTTTCTACAATTCCCACAATTCCAATCCACAGAATAACAGGCAACATGTCACAGTATCAGATAACAAAAGCCTATCTTTATTGGGGTTGTGTCTTTTGCATCCTGTAATCCTGTAATGTGGATGCACCTCAAAAGTCTACCTTTAATGGGGGCCTGATGATTGAGAGTAAGGGTACGATGAAGGTGTACTTACTGATCTAAAAGAGACCATCAAGTGGCTGCCCAGGGATTAAAAGGGCAATAGGGGTCAGACCAGGCATGATCTCTCATTCACAGGACTATCGCCTACTGGTACCATGCCAAGTGTCAAGTTTGTCTCCACAGGCCTAGTGTCTGAATTAACTAGAGATGGTCACTGACCCCCATGTTTTGGTTTTGGATTCAGTTTTGGATCTGGATTACCTTCGTGTTTTGGTTTTGGTTTTGCAAAACCGCCCTTGCGTGTTTTGGTTTTGGTTTTGGTTTTGTTTGGTTTTGTTTTGCTATTTTTGAAAAAAATACAATTTTTTTGGTCTAAAATAGCCTAATTTAGTGCTCCACCAGTTTCTTAGATAAGTGAGGTAATTCTAAAGCTAATAAATTATGAAAAAAACAGTTTAATCCCTGGTAGGCTGTCCTTAATTCGAACACTTGTCTGCAAATTATACAGACAAACATGGTTGTCTACCTCCTCCATCTTTGATTATTGGCAATGTAGCCATCATCTTTGGGTGTATATTACACCTTCCACTTGTAGTTGAATATTAAAAAAAAGCAGCCTGCACAGACTGTGGAACTAGAAAGTAAAATTAAATGGACCACAGTAGTTTGGTGACTATTTATGCCCCCCCCCCCGCCCTCCACTTGTAGTTGAATATAAAAAAAGCAGCCTGCACAGACTGTTGAACTAGAAATTCGAATATACAAAGAAATGGACAAAGGCAGTTTGGTATCTGTCTGCATCAGACCCCCCCTCCCATCCACTTGTAGTAAAATAGAAAAAAAGCAGCCTGCATAGACTGTAGAACTAGAAATTCGAATATACAAAGAAATGGACAAAGGCAGTTTGGTATCTGTCTGCATCAGATCCCCTCTCCACTAGGAGTAAAATAGAAAACTATTCAGCCGTTATATAATCTAGAATATAAATAGAAATTGAGAAAGGCAATTTGGTATCTGTCTGCATCATAATCATCAACATCCTCATTAGCGCCCTCATCACCTCCACAAATCTCCCCCTCATCCTCTTCTATTTCCAAAGAGTCATCCTCACTTGGTGTATCACCGGCTACACTCGGGCTGTTCAGGCACACATCAGCAGAACTGCACTACACTAACAGAATGGTCACGATTAGACATCCCACTGTTGGATGGACTCTCCACAGGGATTGGTGTCATTTCTGATTCAGAGCAAACATTATCCTCTAGAGCCTTACTGTTATCTTGCAGCTCGGCTTTGACGCGTAACAGTAGTTGTGCACCAATTGTAGGCTGGGTAACTTTTTGGGATCTGCCACTAATAGCCAAAGGTGAAGGCCTCATTCTCTCTTTGCCACTGCGTGTGTAGAATGGCATGCTTGCAAAAAAATTTTTATCGGCACTTAACTTTTGCTCATTTACACTTCTTTTTCGCTTCAATACAGTAAAAAATTTTGGGGTTTTTGTTTTTTGCACTAATTTGGAAACACTCTGTTGTTTGACATCGCCTTGGCCAGATGACGTACTGGGAACACTAACATCAGGACTGGTGACAGAACCTGGTTGCTCATTCTGATCATATGTGGACTGCTTTGAATCCATTCTGAGCGCAAAGCACTGGGGAGTGCTAAAAATTAGTTGGTAGATACTGCTGACAGATATGACTTTTGACAGCCAGAAATATTGATGCACAATTATGGGGGATACCCCAAAAGCACTGAGGAGTGCTAACAATTAGTTGGTAGGTACTGCTGACAGATCTGACTTTTGACAGCCAGAAATATTTATGCACAATTATGGGGGACACCCCAAAAGCACTGAGGAGTGCTAAAAATTATTTGGTAGATATTGCTGACAGATATGACTTTTGACAGCCAGAAATATTTATGCACAATTATGGGGGACACCCCAAAAGCACTGAGGAGTGCTAACAATTAGTTGGTAGATACTGCTGACAGATATGACTTTTGAAAGCCAGAAATATTTATGCACAATTATGGGGGACACCCCAAAAGCACTGAGGAGTGCCAAATATTAACAAAAAATAATAAACCTCTATCCTCCTCTCTTCTCTAGCGATTTTTGTTAGAGCAATTGCAAGAAGAATATTGGATTCTCTCTCCCTGCTCTATTCAGCCTGTGAATACACCCTGCTCTCTCCCTCTGTCAAATGGCGGTGGATTGCTGTGGAGGCATGTATTTATAATCTTGATGTATCGTGAGAACCGAGCCCCGAGATCCGACGACGTCACGATGACGTTCGGCCTCAATTTGGATTTGGAACGGGCGGGGGAGTTCCGAGCTGCTCAGCTCAGTACTCGGATACCCAAAGTTCGGGTGGGTTCGGTTCTCGGGGAACCGGACCCGCCCATCTCTAGAATTAACTATGTCCACAGGGTAATCCTGCATTAACTGAGCCCACAGGCTAATTCTGCATACTTATGCCACAGTCTTCTAAGCCTGAAACTACTGTGCCCAATAGGAAATAAAAGCAATCTACTACCACCTACCGATACCACAAGCCTTATGCTCCACTAATGCTGCACAGACCTAGTGCCTGAATTGTGCCCTGTGCCTTGTGACCAACATAGGTGACAGTGGATCACGGAGCAGAGTATGGGATCCATACATACCTGCTTCATGCAGGAAACCAACTTTTCCATAGTTTCTGTCTTCTCCAATGCCTCCAGGCGCCGATGCCTCTTCTCTAAATAGACATTTCTCTTGATTCAAGAAACTCTGTTTTTTCAATCCTTGCTGGCTTCCTTCTGTTGCTTGCAGAGGGATTTTCTTCCTCTTTTTCTGGCGTCTTTCTTCTTCTATTTTCAGGCTCCTGTGCCTTTTCTTCTGTCTTCTCTTTTCTGAGGTCAACCTCTTCTTTTTTCTGCTTCCAGGGCTCAATGATGCAGCTAGCCTTGATTGGCTCACAGCAGCACCAAATTCAAATAGCCATAGGTGAGCCCTGATTGGCTCACCATCCTGGCCACTGATTGGCTGACAGTGAATAATTTCCAATTAACTATCATCAATGCCGGGGGATGCTGCAAGAGAAAAATACTTACTTGCATCTTGATGTTGTTGAGCAGGTAAGTCCCCTGCCGGTAACCTCTTCCCAGAAGAACCAAGGTGTTTAATTTTATGTACAAGATACAGAACTAACATCTAGTAAGTCGTGGTGATCATCTGAGCATGTGTGGAGTTATCTGTATTTAGGGAAATGGTATTAGTATGCATCTGTGTTATTGTGTTAATAATCATACAAGGGAATAAAGAGAAAGTACACTTTAGTGGTGACATTTCAATGTGTATTTATGCTGAAAATATAGTAACTCAATACATTGAAAGCCATCATCATTATCAGCAACATTTATTTATATAGCACCAGCAGATTCCGTAGCGCTGAATTAATTCCTTATTTAGTCTGTGAACTCAGTGATCTATGTGATCGCTTATTTTGGTCATTATCATTCCTTCAGAAACCAATGTATTCATTTTTAATTGTGCTACATGCTCCCCCTGAGAATATACAATGTTTTGTATATTAAAGAAAAAAACATCTTGCACAGAAGAATCCAGCCACCATAACACTTATCTGCTTTCTATGGGTGTGGGGGTACTTTTTAATGTAGGTGTAAATGTACCTTAACCCCCCCAAAAAAAAAATAATCAACAAATACCTTTGACTTGGCCCAGTAAAAGTTAGACAGTGAACATATATGATCACAGTTGTTGCCTGACTTTCACAGTTTGATATATCTCTTCACTTTTTTACAATTCTGTTATTTAGATGAACACCAGACAAGTATACAGGAAATCAATCATGATGTATTTTAAATATTCAACAGAAATGTATTTAAATTTCCAACAACCTGCGTTTATTCTAAATAGTGCAATGTACCATTTTATTTGGAAAGATATTCTTTGATAGGTTAAAGGCATATGGAGCAAACATAACTTAGTGAAATAGTGTCTTAAGCAAATAATTTATTTGGGTTAAATTCCATTCTACTAATTGTCATGATCTATTGCACTCAGAAAGCAAAGCAATGTAAACAAGCAGCATTATTTACACCTACAGCATACATGCCAATTTTTAAGATTTCTCTGGGAGATACAGGGGAGAAGTCATGTGACATAGGGTAGAAGGAGGGTGTGGTGACTTTGTCGCGCCAACCATAGCCCCGACCCCACTAAAAAAGGCCAAAATTCACGGCATTGAATGGAGGGTGCGGAGCTTAATATCGTGATTAAGCCCCACCCCCTCCATTCAATTCACTGCCGCGAATTTCGGCAAATGTGTGAGCTTTGCCCACTTTTCCGGGAGTCCATGAGGACTCCCCAAAATTCAGGAGCCTCCCAGGAATTCCGGGACAGTAGGCAAGTATAGCCTACAGTCTTTGTATAGCCTCCATTACATTCCTTGGCATGCAAAGAAATATCTTGTTATATTGTGCAAATAACACATACCGCAAGGAAAGAAGTTATACAAGCATCATGTTTTGCTTTGTTCTTTACTGAAAGGCTTCACAGAATTCTCTAATATTTCAGAGTGGAATTAAAGTGTAAAAATAAAAATAGGTTATTTTTTTCACCACAAATAAACAGAGAGACAATTCTGCTTTGCATGATGGGAATTTATGAAAGCTGGTTACATTTTATAGTCAATGGCAATTATCACATTCTAAGGGGGGTGGAAGTATTAAAGTGTGTACTGCTCAGACTGCAATTTAAAATGAGCCTGTTGTGCGGTTTTTAAACTGTGCAATCTATTAAAGTAAAAACTCCACATTGAGCCTCTTTCAAATCGGCAGATTGCAAGCTGCAATGCTGGTTTGTGATCATGAATCCATAGAAATGGACTGTTTCAAGCAATAGCACATGTAAAACCTCACAGACATCTTTTTTGTTGGTGGTTGGATAAAATGCAATGTGTTTTGAGTACGATACCTAGACAAAAGTGCCTGATTTATAGAGCTGCTCAGACTCGGTTCCTGGAGAACCGAACACACCCGAACTTAGTGGATCGGAGAACCCAGCCGAGCCGGCTCAGTACTTTCGTGCTTTTTTGGGGCAAAACGTCACTGTTACGTCTTCGGATCTCACGAGTTTTGAAATCTATAAATACCGCCCTCCACACCGATCTAGCGCCATTTGAAAGAGGGACACAGAAGGGGTAGCACAGTGTGTAGAGCAGTTTGGCAGCAACATAGAATTAAAAGAGGAGGGGGTAACAGTGTTCAAGAAAGTCTACAGCTCCATTGCTAATTCTCATTGCTGAAAAATACAAATACTAGTGCTGGCAGACTTGGTGTAATTCTGCAGTCACATTCTACTGTGTTATATAGGTAACACACAAAGAGGAGAGCTCCATTGCTAATTCTCATTGCAGAATAATACAAATACTAGTGCTGGCAGGTTTGGTGTAATTCTGCAGTCACTTTCTACTGTGTTATCTAGGTAACACACAAAGAGGAGAGCTCCATTGCTAATTCTCATTGCTGAAAAATACAAATACTAGGCCTTGCAGGCTTTCCTTCTGACTTTGCAGTCAAATTGTACGGTGCTATATAGGTTACAATCAAAGAGAAGAGCTCCATTGCTCCCTTGTTAATTGTCATTGCTGAAATACAAATACTAGGCTTTTCTTCTGACTTTGCAGTCAAATTGTACAGTGTTATCAAAATGGATTTACAGCAGTACACAGAAGAGCAGGAGCACCAAGCAGCTGCTGCCACCAGCCATGATGATAGTAATCCCTGTATGTCATCTGGTAGAGCCTATGTAAAAGTAAATTGTGTTTCTAAGTCAGGGAAACAAAAATGTAAAAAAACACCTTTTATCGTGGTCAAGAAAAAAAGAGCTGTAATCCAGGCAAAATTATCTGCAGAAAAAATTTAAATTGCCAACATGCCATTTTAGACACGCAGTGGCAAAGAAATAATGAGGCCTTCACCTTTATCTATGAGTGAGAGTTCTGCAACTGTTACTGAGGCATATTTATCATTATTACCATTTAGAACTCACTCACATCAGTCCCTGCTCCATTGGGCTTACAGTCTAAATTCCCTTACACATACACACAGACAGACAGACAGAGACAGACAGACACAGACAGACACACAGACTAGGGTCAATTTGTTAGCAGCCAATTAACCTACCAGTATGTTTTTGGAGTGTGGGAGGAAACTGGAGCACCCAGAGGAAACCCACGCAAAAACGGGGAGAACATAAAAACTTCTGAGAGATAAGGCCATGGTCGGGAATTAAACTCATGACCCCAGTGCTGTGAGGCAGAAGTGCTAACCACTTAGCCACTGTGCTGCATGTGCCCAACTTCTTGTAAGGTCACTCGTGACCAAGCAAGACCTTGTCATTTGGTCTCCAAAAGAGGTGTCCAAATACTTTTATGTGTAAAAGCCGAGCTGGAAGAAAACAGTAAGGCATTAGAGGAAAACGTATGTTCAGATTCAGAAATGACACAAATCCCTGAGGAGACTCCATCCACGAGTGTTACGTGTAATCGTGACCATTCTGATAGTGTACCCTTAAAGAAGGCCCCTTTCAGCATTTCTGCAGATGTGTGCCTGAACAGTCCGAGTGTAGTTGGTGATACACCAATTGAGGATGCCACTTTGTAATTGCAACAGGATGAGGGGGATATTTGTGTAGCCGACGAAGGTGCTAATGAGGATGTTGATGAGAATGGTGTTGTTTGTGTAAATCCTGCACCAGTGGAAGCAGTTCTTGCACGTGATAAGAAAAAGACCATTGTCATGACTGGACAAAAGACCACAAAATCCACCTCTTATGTGTGGAATTATTTTTACCCAAATCCTGACAACAGTTGTCTAGCCATTTGTAGCGTATGTAAAGCCACAGTCAATCGAGGTAGGGACCTTAACCATCTAGGAACCTCATGCATGTTACGCCATGTGACGCAAGTTCATGGCAAGGTGCTGGGAAAATCAGAAAGTTATGGTAAAAAAAGAACAACAAGCAGTCCATCATCAGCTAGGACCCTTCTCTCACTGACATCCCGATGCCTGCAATCTACATCCACAACACCGTCCTCGTCAATATCCTCAGTAGAGATCGAAGTTAGTCCTGCATCCAAGTTGCTAAGGCTGGATGACTCCTCCACTATCCTGGATTCCTAAGGAGAATTTTTGAGCCTTAGTCCCGCTGCTGCTGGGGGTGAATCTTCACCACAGAAGCAGTCCAAGATGAAGACTACTAGTAGTTTACAACAATTGACTGTTAAACAATCCTTTGCAAGAGGAAGCAAGTATGAAAGCTGTCTACCTGGACCTCACTACCGCTGCCTGCAGTTGCCCTTTGACCTCGGCCTGTTTTGGACTTCGTTGCTTTCTACCACCAAGCCCTCTTCTGTGCTACGGTAATATTATAAACTTGTACTACTCTGAGTTTAAGACCTGGGGGCATCTGAGCACCTGTGAGCGTGTTCAGCTCTACGGGAAAGGCGGCTGCTATAGGTGAAGAGCTCTTCTGCCTGTTCTACGAGTTTATGATATTTGCTGTCAGCCCTGACACCCTGAAGATATTCTAAGAGGTGTAGGTTTCAGTCAGACCTCCCGTTGGTGTACGCTACCTGGATCAAAGTACACCAACGGGAGGTCCAACCAAGACCCTAACCACCTTAAAGCCTGCCCAGGATCCAATTGGATCACTTCGCATTGGTTCAATCCTAATCAGTTCAGGAGTTTCCGAATGCAAACAAACCAAGCGGATGGCCAAGAACAAGCTGCCCGGGTCAAAGTTCTGGCCAGCATCCACCAACGGAATGACAGAGAGAGACCTACACCCCCTAATATGTCTTCTAGGATCCAATGTTAGTCTTTTGAAATTTTTGTCCAAATCCATCCAGTGGAAGGCGCAGAAAAGGTTCTGCTGATCAAATTTCTGGCCAGTGTACACCAACGGAAGGTCCTACCGGGTCCCGAAACCCATGAAATCTGAACCAGGAACCCACTGGACCATCTTGCTTTGGTTTTATCTGAGTCGGTGCAGGGGTGTAGAAGATATTTGCCTATAAACAAACTTCTTCTTTTATATATATAGAAGTGCAGACAAAATCAAAGTGAGTGTAATTAATGTAAATCAGCAGCATTATCAGAGATGTATATCACTCTCAATACCTGATTCCTATACCAGTTCAGTTGCTTCTTCTCTAGGTTCTTGATAGCTTCTATCTCCAGTAGCAGCAGAGATATAGGCTACCCAGACCTAGGAATATTGAATTATTCACAAGTAGGTCCCCAGTAGAACACATTGAAGAGTTGCTTATTAGTGAGGTCTGTCATAGGCCTGACTAATGAGTTAAAGTGTGGGACAAAATACTAGTAGAACACAGAAATCCCTAAGAGAGCAATTTCCTGTCTCTGAGTCGTGGAGCTGGGGCCATTCTCAGATCACCTTTACCTTATCTGGCGTAAACCATTGTTCAACCATAAAATGTCAGTAGTATACTTCTGACATCTCCATTTGATATATAACTGATAGCTAGTCCTGCACACAGGATCCTCCCTAGGTGTGAAGGCGGTTGGTGGTTGGTGCATTATTTTTGTTCTTTGTTTCTTAGGAAAAAAATTAATAGTTTATATCTCTAAATCATGCTGTATTCTTGTTGTCATGATGACAGGGCACTTATACTACACACACCAACCAGTGGAGAGTATGTTACTGACAACAGCTTCCACACCAAGTCAATGCTTACCAGGACACCTTTACAACCTTTTTTCCACCCCAATACCATAGGTGTGGGAAAGTATTCTCACACCCAGGTATATATTTGACTACAGAAATATCTAATGTTTTTAAAATGTTCACCAACCATGACCATATAATTATTTTGATTGACTTAATGTACGGAAGAACAAAAGAGAATTAAACAGAAAACTAAATAAATTATTTGAAAATCAAAGAGATTTATATCATAATTTATTTCATGATACTTAAATCTAATCTAGTCTACATTGGACTCACTTCTTCCTCCAGAATGGTTAAAAATACATAAAAATCATTGATATATTTATTATTATTATTATTATTAATATTTATTTATAAGGCGCCACAAGGCATCCGCAGCGCCGTACAGAGACAAACAAAATTACAATACAATGGGAGACAGCACAGTACAGTAAACACAGCAACTCAGTAAGCTCAATGCACAGCTAGAGAGGGCGGGGAAGGGGGAGGGAGGATCCGCAAACGACGGGGCCCAAGAAGGAGGGCGCGGAAGACAGGGAGACCCCCAGGGGGGAGGAGGGAGCGAGAGTGGACATGGGGTGGAGGACCCTCGAGGAGGAGGGCTAAGTAGCTGGAGAGCAGAGTTAGAAGTGGTGGAAACAGGAGGAGAGATGGCCCTGCTCAGAAGAGCGTACAATCTAAGGGGAGGGGTGGACAGACAGAGAGACGCAGGGGAGAGAGGGAGAGTAGGGGGACGGAGGCAGAAGATAAGGTAGGAAGTTAAGTGGGAGACAGAAAGGCTTTAAGAAAAAGTTGGGTTTTTAGGGCCCGTTTGAAACTGGAACTTTACTATCTTAAATACAGTAGATAAGGAAATATTTTAATGGTATTGGTGTCACCATTTAATTTTATTTATATCACAATTGGCTTATTATTTTGAAATCACTTGAAGGTTAGAACTCCCATTTGGGAATTTGGGATTAATACCCAATTGTCACATATTCTCTTATACAGTATATATATATATGAACAGATCCTCCTTGCACGGGTTACCTCACTAAATGATTCTCAGGTATGTCAAGAGAACAAACTTACTTTATCCATGTAAATCTTAATTTTAAATAAATTTTTTGTTACATTATTATTATTTAGTACAATTATTTATTATTATTATTATTATTATTATTATTATTATTATTATTTTGAATTTAAGAAGAGGTTTGTCTTATATGTAAAGTATAAGTCAGTAATGTCAAACAATAAATGGGAATAATATTTGATTGCAGGTGTTAAGCTAGGATATGACCTTATATGTATGGAGTTTCTTTGTTCTCCCCGTGTTTGCATGTGTTTTCTCCGGGTACTCTGGTTTCCTCTCACAATCCAAAAACAACTAGTAGGTTAATTGGCTGCTATCAAATTGACCCTAGCCTCTTTCTGTCTGTGTGTACATTTTAGGGAATTTAGACTGTAAGCTCCAATGGGGCAGGGACTGATATGAGTGAGTTCTCTGTACAGCGCTGCGTAATTAATGGTGCTACATAAATAAATACATTATCATGATTTTATAGTGGACACACAGTTTAGTCCATATTCTGTATTTGCAATGCATCATTTGGACACATTGGGCAAATCTTCAGCTGGTATACTCAACTATTAGTCCTGCTGACATTCTATCTTCAACAAGGAGGGTCCCTAATTTTCAAACTTGTTCAATTATGGAGTTGAAATTAGAATTTGGATAGAGATATCTTAAATTGATTCTCCACAAGTGGACTTAAGATCTCTTATTTAAACACTTTATGTTACTTATGCTGTACACAGGCTTCTAGGACTATCTGTTTTGTATTTCTAGCCTCACATTTTATTTTATATTTGAAAGATATGATCATGACATTAGGTGTTTGACTCTTTTTAATTATTCTTATTACAATGTAGTTGAACCTAGTGATTTAGTTAGTTGCAAATGTTTTAGGTATTCTTACATTTACAGTTTATATTACCAAAAAAAGGACTTAGAACTTCCATGATTATAGACAGTAGTAATATTTCAGGTGGTCACTGATGGTGGTGTGTGGTGGGGAAATACAAGATTTTTTGTCATTTGCTAATGAAGCCCTATTCTATTTCTGTTTGAATGTTTCTTTATTGGGAATAAATTTGCTTCAGAACCTATTTTATTCCGTTTTATTTGTAGTACAAATTCTTCTGGGCAATATTCATCCCTTTTATATAAAATACAACATAACAAATTCCAGCAAATATAATGTAAATCTGTTTTCCACGTGGGTGACTTATCTCTACCAAGTAATCATCAATTGGCCTTGCCCAGTGTAAGTTACACAATAAATGCATTTATATGATATATATGGCTCTTATAGATTTCTGCACATTTCAGTTTTGCATCATAATAGTATATCAACTAAATTGATGTTTAACAGTTTTCTATATATGTATCGCCACAAAGTTTTACACTTGTTATGTTTAGTGAAGAACATGCAAGTATACAGGATATAATTTATGAAGTATTTAATATACTTAATGCTAATTATGCTCAATGCTCCATTACCCTTGGCTGACGCTTTGTAAAAAAGTGCAAGATATCTTTTTTGTTGTTAAGAATTAGAGATGCTCACGCTCGGTTCCCCGAGGACTGAACACACCTGAACTTAGCAGATCCGAGTACCGAGCCGAGCCGACTCAGTACTTTCTCGCTCTCTCGGAATTGAAAATGGGGCAAAACGTCATTGTTACGTTGTCGGATCTCACGAGTTTTGGATTCTATAAGTATCGCCCTCCACGGTGATCCAGTGCCGTTTCACAGAGGGACACAGAAGGTGTTGCACAATTCTTGGCAGCCTGTAGAGCAGTTGGGCAGCGTCATAGGTAGAATAGAAAGAGGAGGGTAGCAGTGTTCTTCAAAGTCTACAGTGAAATTCAGGAGAGCTCATTGCTCCATTGCTAATTGTCCTTGCTGAAATAGAAATAATTAACAGGTCTGGCAGGCTTGGTCTTCTAAATCTGCAGTCCCATAGTGTACAGTCTTATATAGGTAACATACAAAGTGGAGAGCTCCATTGCTCCATCGCTAATTGTCATTTCTGAAATACAAATACTAGAGCTGGCAGGCTTGGTGTAAATCTGCAAAATGAAAAAAATTAAGCACACAATACATTTCCAGAGTATTGATCAGTAGCCAAGAGCATGTCTTTCAATACCTTGTTTACTTATATCATCAGCAACAGCTATTCATATAGCGCCATTAATTCCGCAGAACTGTACAGAGAACTCACTCTTACTATTGGGGCTTACAGTCTAAATTCCCTAACATAGGCACACACAGACCGAGAGAGACTAAGACAATTTAATAACAGCCTTATATGCTCTCTGCCATAATGCTGCCCTGCTGAATTAAACTTGGGGACGTATAAACATTTATGTGGAAGGGAAGGCGGAAAAATCATTGCCCTGGGATAAGATTCGTCCAACTCCGGATGAACGGGAAGTGCCCTAAATTTTGAGCAGAGTCAGTCCCCAAGAAGGGGTGTGCCCACTCTGATGCTAGGGCAACTGGGACGCCTCACACTGCCACTGTGTCCCAGCCGGGGTGCAGGCCTGTAATTAAATTAACGCTGCCTCTTGAGTGGATGTGGGGGGCGCGCTCTTAACCCCATTTTTCCTATCTCTGTGCTACCGATTCAGGCTCATACACTTTTACTACATTGAGTTAAGTCCCGGGGGCATCTGAGTACCTGCGAGTGCGTACAACTCTACGGGAAAGGTGTCTGCTATAGATGAATACCTCTCCTGCTGGTTCTAAAAGCTTATGACAGTTACTAGAAAGCTCTAATATTATAAAGGATTATATCCTGGGACCAGAGGTGCAACAGCAATCTGACCTTCTACTGTTTGGCTTTGTGATAAATTGTTAGCTGACTCGCATTGCTCTCTCCATCACCATTTTTGTTTTAATAAAACCTTTGATCTTTTGCCAAATTTATGTCCCTGTGGTTATTTATTTATTCAATTACAGTAATAGTAAGACTAAACATGCGAAGGAGGTTTGGTTGCATTGAAAAGGAGATATCAACATTATGCAGTTTAAGATTTTTTTAATTGAACCAGAGAAAGCAAATACAATGATTGCAAAGTTACAAAATCCTTCATTAAGATAGCTTGCTGCAGACTTTGGCCAAAATGAAAATTGGGACCGTTGTGAATGGATTATTAGAATATAGAATGGAAATGAATGTTAGTGCTATAAATAGTAATACAGAAGATAAAACAGCTCAAAATTACATTATTTTACCTATTTTTCACAATTTCTACTTAAATCCAGATCCAACACCAAAACCTATCACGTTTGTTCAACAAAACCGGTAGCAAAACAAAAACATGAAGGTTAGCGCACATCTATATTCTATATATATATATATATATATATATATATATATTTAATTAAGAAAAGGAAGAAAAAACGATGCTTCAACCCACGATAAGTCATTATTCGTCAACATACTTTTCTTGGATGGTTGGGAGAAGTTGCTCTTGGTGGATGTTTTGGTACCATTCTTTATTCATGGCTGTGTTCGTAGGCAAAATTGTGAGTGAGCCCACTGCCTTGGCTGAGAAGCAACCCCACACATGAGTGGTCTCAGGATGATTTACTGTTGAAATGCACAGTACTGATGCTAGCGCTCACCTTTCCTTCTCCGGACAAGCATTTTTCCAGATGCCCCAAAGAATCTGAAAGGGAATTTATCAGGGAATTTATCAGGGAAAATGATTTTTCCCCAGTCCTCAGCAGTCCAATCCCTGGACCTTTTGCAGAATATCAGTCTGTCCCTGATGTTTTTCCTGGAGAGAAGTGGCTTCTTTGCTGGCCTTCTTGACACCATGCCATCTACCAAAAGTCTTCGCCACACTCTGCATGCAGATGCACTCACATTTGCCTGCTGCCACTCCTGAGAAAGCTCTGCACTGATAGGAGTGGGCTCACTCACAATTTTGCCTAAGAACACAGCCATGAATAATGAATGGTACCAAAACATCCACCAAGAGCAACTTTTTCCAACCATCCAAGAGCAGTTTGATGACAAGCAATGCCTTTTCCAGCTTGATGGAGCATCTTGCCATAAGGCAAAATTGATACCTAATTGGCTTGGGGATCAAAACATCAAAATTTTGGGTCCATGGCCAGGAAACTCCCCAGACCTTAATCCCATTGAGAGCTTGTGGTCAATCCTCAAGAGGCAGGTGGACAAACAAAAACCCACAAATTCTGACTAACTCCAAGCACTGATTAGGCAAGAATGGGCGGCCATCAGTCAGTATGTGGCCCAGAAGTTGATTGACAGCACGCCAGGGCGAATTGCAGAGTTCTTCAAAAAGAAGTGTCAACACTGCAAATTTTGACTCTTTGCATAATCTTAATGTAATTGTCAACAGAAGCCTTTGAAATGCTTGCAATTTCACTTCAGTATACCATAGCAACATCTGACAAAAAGGTCTAAAAATGCAGAAGAAGAAAATTTCTGGAATGAACTTGCTGCAAATGATATAACAAGAGTTGTGCCTCCATCTTCCAATTACTTTGTCCTGACAAGGGTTACAGATGCCTTGACATATGTTGTTTGGGATGGGGTGGGAAATTTCCACATGGAAGAATGCCATGACAGTGGTTACTGTGACACCTATAACCCATACCAGTCCACTCGGAGCATATGCAGAGCTCAAGTGGCAACCAGTACCGAGCTAATAGACACTTATGGCGCCTATTATTAGACTCGCTAATGGCCCTTAGTATCGTGTTGTGGGTATAGGTTCTCACTGAAACAACTATCTCTTAATAAAGAATTAAGTATTTATTTTCAAACACCCAGATCTCTAAAGCAACTATAACCCTTTAAGCAACACTGTAAATATAAGATATGCAGCAATACAATACACAAATGGGTAAAATACTTGACAAATGTTAACATTAATCAAGAGTCACATGGAATATATTTCAGCCGAATGATCCCAAGTAATACTCCAGTGTTCCTCTGTCAGGCAGGGCAAAAATCAGATCTCAATGTCACCCTGTATTTAGTCACACAACAATGATCAAACCCTTTTTAGATGAATACCAGCAGTATATGTTAATATATATATATATATATATATATATATATATATATATATATATATATATTATGTAATGTTTTTTTCATGCAAGGCAAATATACAGTATAGCTTTACTTTAACAGTGAGATTTAGTGTTGAACCAGGACGTGCCCCAATACCCAATATAAAACTGTTTGCACATTTTCAATATGGGCCCCTGCAGTGTAACATGGTTTTACCAAAATGCAGATGGATTTACTCCAAATCTAAATTAGGTCATTTATGTTACTTGCTCTGTATACGGAAATCCAGGACAATCTGTGGCTGTATTCCTAACCTATGAGCTCAGTTTTGATCTTACTATATTAGGAAATTGTGTCCACGACATGTAGTTTTTTTCTTATTCGTACTAAAAGGACTAGAATCACTTGTCTGTCTCTCATTGTTTCCTGTCTGTAATGCACAAACATTTTTGCTCTTGAATTATCTCATTTCTGTATTTCTTTCTTCAATATATAATGCTAAATGGCAGATCTGTATTTTAAGGCAAATATGTTTACAAATATTTGTAATTTCTGAATAAACTGTGTTGTATCTACTGAATTATTAAAGCTTCATAAATTAAGAGCAAATTATATTCTAATTTAATGTAAACAAACATAAACAAACCAGAAGTCATAAACAAACCAGAAGAAATGTTCGGTTTTCTCCAGAAATATAGGATGCATGAAGATGTCAAAAACCACACTCTGAATGGACAATTCTACATATTGCCTTTTTCCAACAATGATAAATCAAAGTTTTTAGTTTTGATTGGAGTTTCAATTACATATCTGTTTGCTATGATTGGAAATATGATGATTGCTCTGCTGGTGTGCTTGGTGAACCAGTTGCATACTCCTATGTACTTCTTCTTGTGCAACCTGTCAGTTCAGGACATTGTGCATGTCTCTAACATTCAGCCCGAACTCTTGGCCATCACAATTACAGGTGACACCTCTATATCATTTTCAGGTTGTATTGCACAGATTTTTTTATTTACACTTTGCATTGTTGCTGAATATTTGCTGCTTACCTCTATGGCATATGACCGCTTCGTGGCTATCTGTAAACCTTTGCATTATTCTATAATAATGAACAAGAGGACATGTAGTCTCCTGATTTGTTTGTGTTGGATTATTGCAGCTGCAAATGCATTGATGTTCTCTTTGTTAATCTCCAACTTGTCATTCTGTAAATCTCAAGACATAAATCATTTCTTTTGTGAGATGGAAACAATGCTGACTCTATCATGCACCAGTACCACACATGTTTTTAGAGTAATATTTGCTGAAAGTTTTCTTATAGGGATCTTTTCTTTGTTGCTTATTATCATCTCATATGTTTTCATTATATCCACCATCATGAAGATTCGGACCTCAGAAGGAAGAGTGAAGACCTTCTCTAGCTGCTCCTCACATCTCACTACTGTGATGCTATTTTGTGGAACAAGTATTGGTTCCTATATGAAAACAGAGTCTGGACAGTCTCATGATCCAAGTAAATGGGTATCTATGCTTTACATTGTCCTGGTTCCCATGCTAAACCCATTAGTGTACAGCTTGAGAAACCAAGAAGTTTTAAAAGCTATGCAATCATTCATCTTTAAATGAAAGAAAAGTATGGGAAAGACTGTGTATACATTAAAAGGAGGTTTCACTTTCATCATGCTATTCTGGGATAGAATTTATCATGCTGTGTTACATGCCAATAGTACAAATGTGTTTTGGTATGAATGGATAGAATTTGCAAATAAACAGGCATTTCCCTCCATTAAGATGGGAAGACTTATCTGTTCAGGGTTGCAAAATATTAATTATGGTCTGCTATGTCTGGGAAGAATACAGAATTACAAAATGCCAAGGAGTAACTCTAGCCATGCAATTGTTGCCTGTACAGAAAATCTGTACAGGCAACAATATATTGGCAACGGAGAGTTGGTCGCGTCAGTATGTGGAAATTAAACTACTTTTATAAATATGTTATTCTCTATATAGTAACCAGTAAAAACAGGTGTTTGGGTTTACAGGTTTACTCCATAGCCCTATAAAATGCAATTCTCTACATGTAGTATAAGGATTATGAGATGACCACTTTGGCAAAATTCATCAAAGGTTTTAATCATTTCTTAATTTTGAAGATCAGAGTGCTCACTAGGTGAATGGAAGTGATTACCCTGAACTGCACTTAACCTTCTGCCAAAGTCCGGATAATCTAGCTCAATTCCACCAAATATGTATAAGGTGTTTCAGAAGCATGATTATCTCACCAGCATTGATCAGGAAGATCTAATTATTAAGAACACTTGTCACGAGCCGCGGCGGTATGCCACATCCTGGGGTGATCAAGCCGGGCGCGTGCTCAATTTCTATGCTCTGTTTTTATTCTTTGGGATTATCCTTGTTGCATAGATGCAGGAGGGTGTAGTGACATCCTCCAGCTCCAGGGGGAGCTCTCATATTATTTAAACTGGTTCATTTATATTTTTATACATGCTTCCTGGTTATGTTATTACCTATGCTAGTTCCCAGCTAGTAATTAATTAGCAGCCTCCTGAGGCTCATTGTCAGCCCTGTCCTTCTCCTTTCTGATTTGTCCATCATAGTATTGAGGGCATTGAGGACTGGGCCTCATTGCTGGTTATAGTTCCTGCTCTGTGCATACTTACCTGCTCCCTGCTCAGTTCCCCTTCTCTGCCTTTGGATTGACCTTACTGTGTATGACCTTGGACCGTGTACTGGACTCTGCTGTATTGCCTGTGACCTCGATCTCTGCCTGTTTCCTGGATTTGTTGTTTGCCGCCAGCCCTGACTTTTTGCCTGGACTTCACCACCGTTGTATGCTATTTCATAATATCCCTGGGTTCTCCCCAGTCAGTACACATCTCACGACCCTCTGTCTGTCTGCAGCCAAGTCTGTCCCCACCACTAGGGGCTCCAGTGAACACCAGATTTTCGGAGCAGATTCCGGGTTTTGTTATACTGGCTGGAAGGGTTCCTGACAACACTCTGATATCTATGCCATCTGGAGACCAACTTGAATTGTCTCTCAATCTGTGAAACCCTATTTGAACACCTGTGAGCAAACTTAAAGATCTGTAGCCATTCATATTCATCTACACTTAGATAAACTTCTCAGTTCTATGCATCCATGTATTTATAGAATCTCTAAAGCCATTTTCTAAAATGAGTTTATATATAAGAATGATTATATGTCTAGGATTTGCAGAGGCTAAAACATTACTATAATATGATGAGTTGCTAGCAAACGGTGTTTTAAATCTCTATTTTGCACACTTAAGTTCATCGAAGACATTTACTCCTCTCACATCCACTAGTTAACTAGTCATAAGTCTCCCTGATTGTAACCATGGTTTTATATGTTTTGGAGAATGGACAAGATGAAACTCTGGGTTATATGTTAAAGGAGATATGTTGGGATGAAATAGTTTTAAATGTTTACATTTCTGCCATCATAATACTGTGAATCTGATCAGTGGAATCTATATATTGACTTGGATGGAAACATACAATTCCTTTAAACATATGGAAATTTGCGTGAATAGGACAGAGTGGAGCAGTTGTAGCCCATCCCACAATTTATGTAGTATATTGTGTTTAAATCATGGTTCCCCCCTTCCAAATAAAGTGTCTGATGGTATTTTAGAGACCTTAGAAACTTGTTATGAGAGTATGAATTAACAGTGTTTGCAGTAGCTTGAGGTACTTAGGTAGAATTTTAATGATGTTTATTGTCCCTATCAAAGGTAGTCTGAGACAGTTAAGTCTAATTTGATCTTACAGTCAGGCAAAAATATAAGTTAAATAGAGCAAACAGATCAGAATTGTCTTTAGTTAGAGATATTCCTAAATAGCTAATTTAGAGAAGGGTACAACTTAAAGTGAAATGCTGTCTGTAGATATTTGTGATTGCCACCAGAATTGTGAGGTTAAGAGCCACTGATTTATAGCAATTTATTTTACAATTTGAGATCCCGAACATGGATCCAAAATCTGTAGGTTGGCTCTGATAGCCCTTGACAAAGACACTCTACAAAGCACAAATACCAAGGGTGACAGCAGACATAGTTGTTTTTGTGCTGTTTGATACAGGGAAGGATTCTGAGTGATTTATTAATCCTCTTTCTAGCAGAGGGATTTCTATAAAATTGCCATAGTAGACTTGTATAGAATTTATGTTGATTGGCATGTTGGTTCAAATCAAGTGATTTAATTATGTTATCTTTTGCCTCATGTCCAGACATAAAAACAACCTGATTACTATGGCTAGGTACACACCGGAGGTTCTTCAGCCGATTATCTGTCCCTCCCTCCATCAGAACCTCTCCTAATCTGTCCAGTTTCAAACGGGCTTTAAAAACCCACCTTTTTCTTAAAGCCTTCCAGTCTCCCACTTAACTTCCTACCTTTTCTTCTGCCTCACTCCCCTTCCCTTATCCTTATCCTCCATTCCTCCTTCTCGCCCTCTCTCCTCCGTGTCTCTCTGTCTGTCTACCCCACTCCTTAGATTGTACGCTCCTTTGAGCCGGGTCTTCTCTCCTCCTGTCTACCACTTTTAACTCTGCTTTCCAGCTACCTAGCCCTCCTCCTTGAGGACCCTCTTCCCCTTGTCCCCTCTCGCTCCCTCCTCCCCCTCTCTGGGGGTCTCCCTGTCACCCATGCCCCCCCTCTTGGACTCCGTTGTAGACGGACCTTCCCCACTCTCCTCCCCCCTCCCCCGCCCCGCTAGCTGTGCTTTGAGCTCACTGAGTTACTGTGCTTATTGTTTACTGTACTATGCTGTCTCACCTTGTATTGTAATTTTGTTTGTCCCTGTACGGCGCTACGGACACCTAGTGGTGCCCTATAAATAAAAAATAATAATAATAATAATAATCACCCGATAAACGACAGTTCGGTCACATATCACGCTAGTGTGTATACTCACATGATGAACGACAATTGTTCCAAAGTTCCATTTGGTTGGTCATACTGTTTATTAATCTTGTTCCAATCACCTGTCATTCATGTAGTGTGTATGAACTTTCGATCACAATCTCAATAGAGTTTACAGATTAATGATCTTTTCTGCCGATGCGGCAAGAAACATGTAGAAGTGTTACTAAAACACAATGTACAGGTGGCGCCTCCTGGCATTGCCCCTTTAACACCAGAAATATCACTGTCGCCCTGGACAGTGACATCATTTAGGCGTCCCGGCATCTTCATTCATCGCATTGGATAATTTTCTGCTTTTTCAACAGTCAGATTTTGCGTTCAGTCGGGGTAAGTGTTGACAGGTTTCTGGTACGCACTACCGTACCCAACCCTCTTGAGGGATGTCTGGACAAATTTATGCGCTTGGTATATACGTAAGTGGTTAATAGAAAAACTCAAGTTCCAGGGGCTGATAAACATAAGTTCTTTTGGCCAGGGGTGCATAGACATATCCATAAACATTGTGAATCCTGTCCTCTGAGTTGACAGCTACTGAATCTCGTTAGTACCACTCCCCATTGTAGAGGTTTCCCGTTAAAGGGTTGTCATGGACCTGGTTGGTTCCTTCGTGTAGTCTGCTAAGGAACACCAATATGTTAAAAGAGAGAGAGAGAGGGAGAGAAAAAAAAACGTGTATTCAACCCCACAGGTTTGAACAAGGGAGGGAGGATATGTGAGATGGTGACTGGTAAAAGCTGTGAAAGGAAGTTTTTTCCCCCCCAGGACATTGTTATTTTTGTTTTAGAAGGGGTAAATTAAGTTAGAGATCACCTGGCATCTGATGTCTTATAAGAAGGGAGGTATTTTGAAAGGACCTGAGTCACTGTTTGTTTATGCACAAACCCACAAACCTATATATATATATATATATATATATATATATATATATATATATATATATATATGTGTGTGTGTGTCTCAACATTTCTGAGATTGTGAGATTGTCCTTCTCTGGCACGAGCCCTGCTAAATGTTTTAGCTTTTATCTCAAAAATATAGTTTTCAAAAGAAGGTTGCTTTGCAATATGTACATAAAAGGGTCAGGTGAAATAACGTTTCAAACAGGATTTTCAGTGTATTGAGATAAACAGATCAGCAATGTATATGAACAGTGATTTATACTATAGAGTCTTCTATGCCTTAAATTAAGAGGTACCTTGGGTCCACCTATCTCCAGCTAAACACTAGGGGGTAAATGTATGACTTCCAATTTTTTTTTTGTATTACACTATTTCAGAAAATTTAAGCAAGCAGCCTAATTTTATTGAATACTGCATAATTAGAGTATTGTATACTGTTTCTAGTAACATCTAGGGGTAAATGTATGAACCTCCAATTTCTGCAAGTCGCCAGAAATCGGCGACTTTGCAGGTAATTTTAAAGCGGTGATGGCTTGTAAAGGCAAGTTTGCCTTTAAAAGCCATTACAGCTTTAAATTTTCACTGCAGTAAAACAAAGGGGCTGTTGGAGTTTACGATGTTCACTATTGAACAGTGGGGCAATACAAATTCTGGATCTACAATTATCCTATGAATACTACCTAAGGATAAAGTCACTATCCTCAAATTCAGAAAAAGGAAACAGGTGAAACAGATCCTTGAGGGGCTCTTGAAGAAATATTCCCATTTTCTCATTTTCCCTCACTGGCTTCCCCAGAAAAACAGAACGGGCAGCCATTTTTGCAAGATGGGAAACACAATGTTGTAAATGGTACCGTTCAGCATTTAACACTGGTTTTGCATAATTTCAGTATCAAAAAGTCCTTGCTGACTGACCACATCTTCTTCTTCCTCAACTCTGTTGCAAGCACTGGATTTTATCCCAGAGTGAAATATGGGGACCTAAAGTGAGTATCCTTTTCTGACACTAAAGGCTTTGAGGGGATTCTTGTGAACCTTTATTCGATGCTGGACAATATCCGCGTGGTTACAATAGAAATGAGAGACACTTGTATCTGGCATTCCACTATTAACTCCTCCATGCTCATTGATCTCTTTGATACATTCCAATGGTGAAGAGTTTATTATTAAATTTGTGGTGGACTCACACGGCATTCACTTAGACTGCAGTAGTCCATCTTTTTTTTAATCTTTTCTATCTCAGTTTCAGACAACATTTAATACCGGGGCTGACTATTATATCTGAAACTGGATGTTCACTGGGAGAGATTCTGCATTGTACAGACCATTTCTTCTCTAAACTCATCCCATTCTGGGTCACCCAGCAGATTCAGGGACTTGCTGCACCATTGTACATCAGGAACACATCTAGCAGGTTTTCCGAATTTATACAGTAGATTTGCTCCTTTCCACATAACAATCTTTGGGCCCTCCTCATCCCTGTAATCCAAAAGCTTTTTCTCTGTGGTGGGGTGGTACAACACATCTATCTCCTCATCCCCCATATACTGCATCAGTCCTCCATCCCAGGACTTCCTTCCTCTGGGAGTACCAGACTGCTTCATCCTCTTCTTTGGGATCATTCTCATCAATGGGCTGTGATCTATTTTCATTCTCCTGGGACTCACACCCACTTCAATTGTAGGGACAACTTCACTGTGCCTTCCTTTCTTTGAGATAGCTCCATCCTCCATTCTCTGTTAGCAAGGTGTGCCTCCCCTCATCAATCTGGCACTTAGACAGCATTTTCCCTCATCTGATGCACTTGGTGTTCATTTTTGCTTGATGGCTATCTTAGCAACTGGTTAGGCAATGGGGTGTTTATGAAATTGGTGCTGGTTTGGACTTTTGCCCTCTCTCTTTGTAGTGCCTTGGGTATACCAGGATACATCCCCCTGCACTCTACCTGTATGTACGTATCCAAGGTTCAAAATCAACTAGGTAAATATCCAAAATACCAATATTTAGGTTTATTTAACAAAAGGGTAGCGCCAAACAGTAATAGAAAACATTTAATAATAAGGCGTTACAAATCCCACTACAGACTGGCACTTTAAACGTATCGGGTATATAGGTAATGAAAACATCTCACAACTATCCTAGCGACTCTCAGGGTGACTTGTCCATTTCCATTTCCTGGTACACAGACACTCTCTATTTTTTTACATCCAGCCAGGCAGCAGTCCTCTGTCACTTTTACTCTGTTTTTGGCAGACACACAGCTCCCCAAGACCTGGAGAGAGATCAGGATAAAGCAGTACTCCAGGGATGCCCTCACTGATAGAGACTGTAATATCAATGCCAGTCTGACTTCAGCTATCACTGGGTAGTGAATGCCCTCTTGTTTTTTAGGTGCTGTCTTTTTAAAGGCAGA
Organism: Mixophyes fleayi; assembly: GCF_038048845.1. Classification (NCBI taxonomy): domain Eukaryota; kingdom Metazoa; phylum Chordata; class Amphibia; order Anura; family Limnodynastidae; genus Mixophyes; species Mixophyes fleayi. The sequence continues at coordinate 58,800,467 of NC_134405.1, read as the reverse complement.
AATGCCCCCTGTGAAGTTCTAGGACCTGTCCTTTTCTGAGTTTACTTGTTACAGGTAAACATGCAGACAAAGGGATAGTAGATGATACAATTAGGGGCTGGTATTGCTCTGTGGCTGTACAGCTTGTTTAAAGCGATAAGGCCACAACACATACACAATATATTTAAATATATTATGCAATCATCTGTAATTAAAGAAAGATCTGTATATGTGGGACATTTCCACTATTCCAGCAACACAGACACACAGCTAAACATAGGGCATGAGACCCCTGCTGGTGTAATGTACATTCATGCAGGAATTTGGTGTACAGTATAATATAATCTTTCTGCTTAGGCTGAGGCTATGGGCTAATCAGTATGTGTACTCAAGTTAACAATACCATGCCCTTTCAGACATGTTACAAATTAAAATTACAGTATATATCACAGTAAATATAACCACAATAAAACATATGGCCCAAAAACATGATTGTGAAATCTGCAGAACCAAAGGGAAGTGCATGTTTTTATAGTCCACACTTTTTAAGAAACGAGGTGCAGACTAGTAGAGGTGAGATTTACACCTTGTTTGGTCACATTTCTACCCTACTTATAGCATTGTTTCCTGAGTGAATTTGGCTTCCCCCAAGCAAACATCCTAATGGCCTAACCCACTGAGGTCTCACTTGGGTCCAGGGGAATAGAAGGCCACAGTCCTCAGTTCCTGAGTTTCCCACCAGTGTCCTCAGCAATTTGTCAAATGAAAGGCCTGATTGATTGGACAATTGATAAGGAGAATCGTGCATGTCAATATGTCCGATTGCACTCTCTGGGGCTCTGCCAGTGCAGTTCCTGGGCAGCACTTGAGCAAACTCCAATAGCCCCATTTCTTCTCCATTGGTCTGTGCCCAGAGAACTCACAACTCCCCAGTAAATCCATATGGAAAAACAGGGTTACTGAACATCATCCTCCATTGGCCCTTCAGCCCAAAACAAAACACAATGAAGGGACCATAGGCAGGCAAACTTGTAATTCCAAGGAAATGCAGTGGATCTGCTGAAGTCCCACACACACTACATCCACTGACTGACTCTCTATTGATAATCCAGTCAATAGTAAAAGCTGTACAGATGTATGCAAATATTGGGGCTCCAGATCGCCCAGTGATGCTGGCTGGTCACACAGTATACTTTCAGCAAACTCCTGATTAGTCTCTATTGATTTCATTAGCAGGGTGTAATTGCAGGGATGCCGTAATAACAGTACTTATAAGTTTATGTAATTGGCACTGTCTGTGTTCTCTGTTCTTCTTTACATTTTGCTTCCCTGTCCCATAGTGCTAAAATGGAATTAAAAGAGTTTTTTATTCTATATGGGCGTTACATTGATGGTTTATTTACAAGTTGTTGAGGCTATTGTGTGATATGGTCTATTTCCAAGTTCTTTCTATGACATGTTTTAATCATGAACAGAACATACTGTGCTAGAAAAGGCCTGAAAAGAAGATAAATGTTGCAGAAGCAGTTAAAAGTTGCATTCAGTTGATTTCATATTTATCTCAATCAATGCCTGTACAGTGCACATATGCATCAAAAGTAGAAGGCAATGGCATGATCATAAATGGTAAGAAAATATTTCATCAGTGTTTTGAAAAGTTAAATGGGCTATAGAATGAGCCCTTACGTAATTAAACATTTTCTGCTACCTATTAATGTTTAATTTACTTTTGCCTAACAAACACTCATGTTTCTACTTCCATTCTAATCGTCCTAGCAGACTTCATGATGTCTCTCTATCTTGTTTAAACTGGGTACACGAGGAGACGGACAACACAGGAGTAAGAGACTGCAATACAGCTTTAATAACCACCAGTATAACATCACCGGAGGAACCAGAACCACAGAGGAAAATTTATACTACAAATTTTAATCACAACATCTTAAAAAAATGTCTGATTAAAGTAATTAGGATTGACAAGATGAACTCACAGAGAGAGGACTTTCGGCAACTAAGGATTTGAACATTCATTTGAACTTCATGTTGAAAATTTGGGACACTATTAATGCTATTAAGAACATATTGCATGTAGACCTTTCAAATAATATTTCCAGTTAGGAATCAGCTTGTGAACTGTCAACTCTACCCTGATCACAGATAATCTAGAGGCATCTTTGCACAGAATTTAAATGGACACAACACTACCATATGAGATTATATGTGCTATGCAACATAGCAAATTTTTGTACACATTAGATCTACCGATTACTCTTAATACCAACCAGGCCATCTCTAGGAGCGCTAAATAGACTCCATATCATTATAAAAACCAGGCTAGTAATTTTTACAAGGGCCCCAATCCAATAAGCTGCCCAAGGGCCCCAGCAATCTAAGGTATGTCACTGGCTGGTTGCTTCTTAGACTGAACCAATTGGCTGGGACAGCTATCAGAGGTCCACCACAACTAGCCAAGCTGCTTAATCATGATAGGATGGGTCATAAGAGACAAAGTTGAAGTTGATGAGTTAAAGAAGGTAGAATGGTGGGGATGAAGCCGAATTTGATAGATTGGAGAATGCAGTATTGTGAGGGACGAAACCATAGTTGATAAACCGGCAAACAAACAAGACTCTTGAAGCACCAGCAAAGAAACAAAATTCCAACTTTGCGGGCAAAGATTAGTAGGAATAGGCGCCTTATAAAGATGCATACAGGTATATACAGGTAAGTTAGTCCTAATTGACTTGAAGTTTATCAAAGTGCTCATTTCAGTAAGTGAAAAAAATGTGCAGTTTTAACTGGTATTGCAGTAGAATAACACATGTTACAGTTGTCGGGGTTGACAGTGTATTGCTACCTGTCAACTGAAGCTGGTATTGTGGTGGGTTCTCACAAAAAAGGGTAAACAGAGCATCACAAATACCAGTATATTTAAACCAATTCATGTGGTATCCTGATTGGTCACAGTCTGGTAAAATCTGGTTTTCCTCACTCTAACTACCTGAAAAGCAGTGGTCCTGCTCAAATGTCACAACACTGTTGTTGGGCACATGCCATCTCAAGACCCGCAAATATCAGGTATAAGGGTTTTGACAATATGGCAGGATCTGTAACCCCTGGACTCTGCTGTCTTCATCTGTAAGCTCTCCAGTACTTCAACTCTGCTCTGCTACCTGGGCACAGATGTTTATTCTTCACCAGTCATGGAATCTGCACATAGTGAGGGAGCTGTATCTTCTAGCTACACAGTCAACCACCCTTATGTCTTTGGGGGGGGGGCATGTTTTATGTCTCTGCCAAGATTTGCTGACTGTGGTTCTGCAAGGTCGTCTAACAGGCACACACAATAGATCTCAACAAATTATGTAGTCACTGGAGATGAAGATAACTGTGCTAACCTTCCTGAATTAAACTTTTGCAGGCTTTTTATGGTATGCAGAGCTCTGAGCACACCAACAAGTATGGTTGAATTAAGTCAGCCATTTTATAAACTAAATCCAGGATCTACACTAGCGACAGCAAGTACATAGCACTTCCAGGCATCTGTATGTGCTGAAGCCAGTCTTTAATTTCCGCAAGTGGGCTACAGCTCTTTTAGGGAACATAAAATAGTACATGTTATATTTACAAGGGATTAAATCTCCAAATACCACTGAAAAAAGGGGTCCTACTTTAGTGTAATCATTATTGAATACGCCCATACTCATTTCTCCTTGCACATGGAGACATCTGTAGAAAATATAGCATAAAATATAGTATTACTTCCAAAATACTGTGTATGTCCTGTGGCAAATAAGCATCACAGGAATACAAATGTTTTAGATTCAACACAATTGTATACATGGTTTTTATGTCAAGGTAAGCCAGATATCTTTGTCAATTGTAGTGTTTTTGATTTTGTTTTCAAGATGGTAGTCTGGAAACAAGAATCTATCAATTTGTCTCAATCCCAACACAATAGATTTCCCCAGGGAATTTATAATGACGTTACCCAATAACTAAAGTCGTTAATTGAACATCACATTTATATCTTGACTATTTCATGACACTCTCTCTTTTAAATTAGACTTATTTCCTGCCCCCAGAATGGTTGCAAGCACATACAAATTGTTATATATTTGTTCATTCAAATACAATGGAAAATAAATTATATTAGTATTTGTGCCTTCACTTTATTTTTAATTTGATCACAATTACCTAATTAGTTTGAAACCACTTAGTGGGAACTCCCAATTGATTATTCAACTGTGATCAATACCCAGATGTCACACTATATATCTGTACAAATCCTCATCTCATGGGGTTTCCTCAGTAAAGGATTCTCAGGTATATGAAGAGATCTTTTCTGTAAATACTGTTATTTGCACTGTTCACATCCTTCCAGAGCTATCCGTGCTTGTTTTTCTAGCCTATGATGTACATTTTGGTCCTAATATATTTGAAAGGTATGAGCATGACATATAGGTGTTTTCTGATGAATGCCAAATAGACAGAGATTTACTTATTAGTGACTGTTTGATTGACTATATTGTTAGATATTCATATTTTTAAAATATGTGCTACAAAAAAAAAAGGATGTTGGACTTTCATGTTAATAAAGAGTATAAATTTGTGAGGTGGTCACTGATGTTGGTAAAAATACAACATCTCACATATATATATATATATATATATATATATATATATATATATATATATATATATAAAACATACTTATCCACTTACTTATCCACTTTACCACTCTACCAGAATGTCCGGGAGTCTCCTGATTTCTGGGCAGGTCTACCGGGAGATCAAGTCTCTGCCTCTGTGACAAAATAGCAATTTCGAGCATCCAAAAAAGATTGCACATGCACTGCCTGCATTCCAACATGGTTTGTACAGTGCACATTTGCAATAATATTGCTGTATTTACTCTCAACTTTAAAAAAAAAGCCCATTGTGTATAAAAAAGATTAGGCGACGATCATGTTAGTATTTGTCCTTTTCTTAAAATTATAAATGATATTCTCAAAAGTTTCCCAGTGGAATCAACATCTTAAAATGATATTGTTCTCTCTAAACTGAACTAAAATGAGAACCAATAATGCTGTGCACATAACATGAAATGCCTGAAAGAGGAAAATATTTGAAACCAGTTTATATATGGTTTATAACCAACAGTAGCTATGAGATTCTAAATGCTTGTCCTGGTGCATACAAGGTGCACTTCTTTAAGTTAATGAAATGTTTGCAGGTGCATAAAATCATGATTTTATACACTTGTACACATTTCAACAATTTAAAAAAAGAGCATCTTGTTTTCACTAATTTCTAGATTTTTGGGGGGAGTAGGAGCACTCCCTTCAGGTGCTGCCATCTTTAATGGAGGCTCAAGAAGGTTTCAATTGTGACACCCTGAATATATAATTGTTTCACATTCTAAGGACTCACCTACAGGAGATGCCTTGATGTTGGCAGGTGACCATAACTGAATATAGCTATATTTTGCACAAAAATATCCTATTTATTTATATGCTGACACATAGTGATTTATATATTGTTTGTTTTAGAGCACAGGACTAGCTTTTCTTTAGCTTTTCCTACGGTGTTATAGAAAATGAAAGTAAACAACTGATTAGTTGCTCGCGACTCCAGCTAAAGCTATCTGTACACAGGTTTTCATAAATGTCACCTAGCAGGCCATTGCTACAACCGTGGTATTGATCTATTTAAATGCTGAGCCGAATGCTGCAGTTCCTTCAGTAATGTTTTGGTCATTACAAAAACCTGCTTATATTTCTCTGACTTTAGAGACACAAATATTTGAATAAGATCATGTCGAATTTTCGTGTCTGTCATTTACTGTTTCCCTTCTGTTGCACTATAGTAATGTTTTCCTGCATGTTAAATCTCATTCTCTGCATTTATTGCTTCTAAATATATCGAAAACTTTTGAAGATATTTGTATGTCCAGAATAAACTCTATTGTGTCCGCTGAGCTGGTAACATTTCATAAATTAAGAGTAAATTATGGCATATTTTAAAATAAGTATGAGCACTGACTTGCTACTTTATATAGTATAGCACTATATTTAGCAGTTATAGACTTAACAGAAGATGTTTTATTTTTCTCTACAATTATAAGATGCATGAAAATGACAAAAACAGCACTCTGCACGGGGAATTCTACATACTGGGTTTTTCCAGCAATGAAAAACTTACATTTTTAGTTTTGACTGGCATTGCAATTACATATCTGTTTTCCATGATTGGAAATATGATTATTACTCTGCTAGTTTGCTTGGTGGACCATCTGCATACTCCTATGTACTTCTTCTTGTGCAACCTGTCAGTCCAGGATATTGTGTGTGTTTCAAACATTCAGCCAAAACTCTTGTCCATCACAATCACCGGTGACACCAGAATATCATTCTCAGGATGTATCACACAGATATTTTTATTTGTACTCTGCATTGATACAGAATTTTACCTTCTTACCTCTATGGCATATGATCGCTTTGTGGCCATCTGTAAGCCTTTGCATTATTCCATAATAATGAACAAGAGGACATGCAGTCTCCTGACTTCTTTGTGTTGGATCGTTGCAGCTTCAAATGCATTGATGTTCTCTTTGTTTGTCTCCAAATTGTCATTCTGTAAATCTCATGAGATAAAGCATTTTTTCTGTGAGATGGAAACAATACTGACTCTATCATGCACGGACACCACACATGTTTTTGGAGTAATATTTGTTGAAAGTTTGCTTTTAGGGATGTTTCCAATGTTACTTATTATCATCTCATATGTTTTCATTATATCCACCATCATGAAGATTCAGACCTCAACAGGAAGACTCAAGACCTTCTCCAGCTGCTCCTCACATCTCACTACTGTGATGCTGCTTTGTGGGACCAGTCTTGGTTCCTATATGAAAACAGAGTCTGAACAATCTCATGAGCAAAATGAATGGGTGTCTATGCTCTATATGGTCCTCGTTCCAATGTTAAACCCATTAGTGTATAGCTTAAGAAAAAAAACAAAGATGTTTTAAAAGCTATGAAATTATTTAAATGAAATAATAGCATGCCTAATTCTGTGAATAAAAGAGACAGGTCACTTCCATTATGTTCCGTGATAGAGTTTATCACACTATGGTCCAAAAAGTGCAAATGATCTGTACTGTGTAGAATATGAGGAAAAAAACATGTGTTCTTCATCATTAATATAACGTGCACAAGACAGTAATATGTTTTGGATTATATATTATATATATATATATATATATATATATATATATATATATATATTATAGTAAATGAGTCTTGTAATCTAAATTGAATATCAAAGGTGAATATTGTAGGCTATTTTGCAATGTAATTTAATCTAAAATCAATTTACATCATTTTATTTTATAAAATGCTTTATTAAAATAAAGGAATGTACAAGACATACAACAAGTATGAAGAACCCACAGTACATGGGAACTTGAGACACATGGGTAACATCAAGAGCGTTTTTTTAAATGCACGTCAGTCGGGTATACACACGTCCAAATTCATCAAGGAGTAGATATAATGAAACATTCCTTGATGAATGCGGTACTAAATCACTTATATGATGTAAAAATGTAGCAGCGCATTTCTCTTTGCTTCCTAGCTAATTCACCGTCAGACGTACGTTTAAGTACGATTTGCATTTGTCTTGCCGGCTGACAGTGCTTGCAATTCCTTCCTTTCACTCATATTTTATTATCATAGTTATTATCATAATTTCATTCTAACCCTACTTATTAACCCTTTCTATGAAGCTGTATGCTGCTTGTATGATATTGCCTGATATGAAAAACGCATAAAGGATGATAGTGGGAGAATAGCTGTGCTGCCATATATTGTGTTATTATAATGGTAGTGCTGCCATATACTGTGTGTTTATAATGGCTGTGCTGCCATATTCAGTTATGTTTCAAATGTCCCTTCATTATTAGTTCACATTTTCTTAACAAAAATAAAACACACATTTCTTTTTAAATAAATAACTTTTTATAAAATAATGTGGTCAATAATTTTAAACAAAAACATTAATAAAATGTAACTATTATACAAATAGGTCTCCAACATTGTAAGATTTCTTTTACATTTTTTTTTCAATGTAACTTGGGCGTGGGGGATTTGGTGATTTGGACTTGGACTGGGTGGATTTGAACACTTGGGCATTAGGGATGGACATATTTGTGGTGGGAATTTCTTCACCAGCTAAGCTAAAAAAAAATATTTTTTTTACATTCTTAATAAGTCTTTAAAATATGTCTCTGTGAGTGTACTTTGTTCACACATTTCCCAAGCTCAACAGAATTCAGAAGTGGTGCAGCTCTCTGCAAAAATTCAAGTTCTGCTGAACACAGTAGTAGCCAGAAGACTACTACTTTTTCTACTTTTTGGAGGCACATACAGATCTATTGGGGGGGGGGCGATTGATTTTTACAACATATACTAATTAGGCCAATGATGTCAGACACCTGTGAGATGGCAAACTTTGCCTTGGCCTGGGGAAAGTTACATTTTTGACTACACTTTTATCCGGCAAAACAAAATATTTAATATTAGACTACATTACAACATCAAGATACTTACATTCTTCTGCAGTCTCCTGGGATTGGCTCCCTGCCTCCTCCACTTGGACCTCCTGGGCATCCTCCCCAAAGACCTACTCCATGGCCCTTCCTACTGGCTCTCCTCCACTATGTCCTGGGATTCCTCCTAGGAATTGTAGTCTTCCTCTGGGACTGGGGAAATGGCTTTTTCAATGAGTGGGGAATAAAAAACCTCTCCTTGGCTACCACCATTTCATCCTCCTGGGCCTTTTCTCCGCCTGTAGATGTTCCCATTATAGGCGATAGTGATAGTGTAGGCATTCTGTTGGAATAAATATGACACATTTGTTTATTTATAAAGGTTATCTCTGTCTCACACATACATAGAGACATCCAGATAATGTTAGGTTGCAATGTGAAATATCCAATACCACACATGGGCCACCAAATAAACACCTCTAAACCACTTTCATATGGACTTGATGAGGGAGGTTTATATTAAACTCATACTGAATCAGAAACATCACTATTACATAGCTGCCCTTGCACTTTATCCATTGAAGGTTATTACAAGCCTTATTGCTTTGCAATGTGACAAATATAACAGTAATCTAAACTTGAGAAAAAATATATTAGATTCATTGTCAAATTACACCTCGCAACTTCACCCCTCACATCGGAGAGGAGCTTTGGCTGCCTTCTCCTCAAATTGCTCCTGTATTTTTGAAGTTGGAAAATGCTGCGTCTGTAGCCAAACTTGAGCCGCAGACACAGTCCTGTGGTCCTATAGGCATTGGTCTTCTGCTCTTGCTTATATACCAGTACATAGTTGCAGTACACACTGCCAGCTCTGCATGAGAGAATGTTGCTGCTCTCATGTTTGAATGAGACTATTTAAAAAGCTCACCACTGATTGGTTCCCTCTTATACCATATCTAAAATGGGTGACTTTCATCTGTCAATTTGTCTCAATAATCATCTGTATCCAGGCAATCAGAGATGTGAAAATGCTTAGTTGTTCTCACACAGGCAATCGCAGGAAAACATACTTGCATACCCTGTATAACAGCTGGAGAGGCAATCATTCAGCCCCACCATTTTGTTATTTAGAACTTCTTAGTTGAGAGCTTATAAACAACTGCTTATGATTTATCAGACATCTATTGGTGTACAGTTTGCCTCCATTATGTTATATTGGTGAGTACACAGACATATATGTCGGTTTTTTTAGACCCTTAAATGATTTTTACTAATGACTGACTTTTTCCCCTGCTTACATTAATGTTTGAGCCACAGCAACCAGTGCCAGCCATATTTCCATCTAAGAGAGATGAAAGTGGTGGCAGCCATGCCTAGTACATGTCTTTGCAAATTTGACAAACCTTAAAATCATTGTCCAAGGTATGGCAGACTTACATCTTTAATAACGTTAAAAGCTTGAACAATATCATTCCTACTTTGTCACCTGTTTTCAATGTCTACAAATTAAGTTTTAGCGCTGGGTATCTTTCAGTAATTATTATGTGACCTTTAGGGCCAATACATTTCTACCTTTATGTTTGTCTTCACAAGTCTTTGTAAAGTATTTTGGATAGTAAATATTGCAACATTATTATATTTGAACATTTCACACTTGTGGCAGGACTTTAAGCATTGTCTCAAAGCCAAACTGCATGACCACTGCAAGCAATCTAGGGAAACAGGAGGTGGACCCACAGCTGTGTTGGACCTCAGTCCCATGAGACCACAGCATTGTCCTGTATTGATAATCAGTTGATACAGGGGGTTGGCAGGATTTACACTAGAGATGCCCCCCTTCCCTAACCACACCAATATCCAAAAAAAGAGCCTTCTTCCACTTTCGTTGGCAGAGACTTTACCACTTGTAGTATGGCCTTGATGTCTTGATGCCCATGGGGAAGGAGGACATTATTTTTGTCCTTTGTTTCTTAGTAAAAAATTAATAGTTTATATCTCTAAATCATGCTGTATTATCGTTGTCATGATGCCAGGGCACTTATAGACAATTTCCACACACCAACCAGTAGAGAGTACGTTACTGACAACAGCTCCCACACCAAGTCAACGCTTACCAGGACACCTTTACAACCTTTTTCCACCCCAATAACATAGGCGTGGGAAAGTATTCTCACACCCAGGTATATATTTGAATACAGAAATATCTAATGTTTTTAAAATGTTCACCAACCATGAGCACATAATTAATTTCATTGACTTAATGTACAGAAGAACAAAAGAGAATTAAACTGAAAACTAAATAAATTATTTGAAAATCAGAGAGATTTATATCATAATTTAGTTCATGATACTTAAATCTAATCTAGTCTACATTGGACTCAGTTCTTCCTCCAGAATGGTTAAAAATACATAAAAATCATTGATATATTTACATACAGTAGATAAGGAAATATTTTAATAGCATTGGTGTCACCATTTAACTTTATTTATATCACAAATGGCTAATTATTTTGAAATCACTTGAAGGGTAGAACTCCCATTTGGGAATTTAGGATCAATACCCAGTTGTCACATATTCTCTTATACAGTATATATATGTATAGATCCTCCTTGTACGGGTTACCTCACTAAATGATTCTCAGGTATGTCAAGAGAACAAACTTACTTTAGCCATATAAATCTTAATTTAAAATTAAATTTTTATTACATTATTATTATTATTATTATTATTTTGAATTTAAGAAGAGGTTTGTCTTATATGTAAAGTATAAGTCAGTAATATCAAGCAATACATGGGAATAATATTTGCAGGTATTAAGCTAGGACATGACCTTATCTGTGTGGAGTTTGTATGTTCTCCCCGTGTTTGCGTGTGTTTTCTCTGGGTACTCTGGTTTCCTCTCACAATCCAAAAACAACTAGTAGATTAATTGGCTGCTATCAAATTGACCCTAGCCTCTCTCTGTCTGTGTGTGCATTTTAGGGAATTTAGACTGTAAGCTCCAATGGTGCAGGGACTGATATAAGTGAGTTCTCTGTACAGCGCTGCGGAATTAATAGTGCTATTTAAATAAATATAGGATGATGATGATTTCATAGTGGACAAACATTTTAGTCCATATTCTGTATTTGCAATGCATCGTTTGGATACACTGGGCAAACCTTCAGCTGGTATACTCAACTGTTAGTCTTGCTGACATTCTATCTTCAACAAGGAGGGTCCCTAATTTCCAAACCTGTCAATTATGGAGTTGAAATTAGAATTTGGATAAAGAGATCTTAAGTTGATTCTCCACAAGTGGATTTAAGCACTTTATGTTACTTGTGCTGTACACAAGTTTCCAGGACTATCTGTTTTGTATTTCTAGCCTCACATTTTATTTTATATTTGAAAGATATGATCATGACATTTAGGTGTTTGACTCTTATTAATTATACTTATTACAGTGTATTTGAACCTAGTGATATACTAAATTACCAATTTTGTTATTTATTCTTACATTTACAGTTTATATTACCAAAAAAGGGTCTTAGAACTTCCATGATTATAGACAGTAGTAATATTTCAGGTGGTCACTGATGGTGGTGTGTGGTGGGGAAATACAAGATTTTGCGTCATTTGGTAATGAAGCCCTATTCTATTTCTGTTTGACCGTTTCTTTATTGGGAATAATTTAGCTTCAGAACCTATTTTATTTAGTTTTATTTGTAGTACAAATTCTCCTGGGCAATATACATCCCTTTTATATAAAATACAACATAACAAATTCCAGCAAATATAATGTAAATCTGCTTTCCACATGGGCGACTTATCTCTACCAAGTAATCATCAATTGGCCATGCCCACTGTAGGTAACACAATGAATGCACTTGTATGATATATATGGTTCTTATGGATTTCTGCACATTTCATTTTAGCATCATAATAGTATATTAACTAAATTGTTGTTTAACAGTTTTCTATATAGTTTTTGCAACAAAGTTTTACACTTGTTTTTTAAGTGAAGAACATGCAAGTATACAGGATATAATTCATGAAGTATTTAATATATTTAATGCTAATTATACTTAATGTAACATTACCCTTGGCTGACGCTTTGTAAAAAAGTGCAAGCTATCTTTTTTGTTAGTAAAAATAGCGGTGGAAGAGGGCTGGTATATGGTGGTACTCCATAACCCCACTTCTCCTACTGCCTTTATTGTAACACTATCACATTTCATTCACGTACATTTTCCATACCGCCACTTCTCCTACTGCCTTCATTGTAACACTATCACATTCCACTCACTTACATTTCCCATACCGCCACTTCTCCTACTGCCTTCATTGTAACACTATCACATTCCACTCACTTACATTTCTCATACCGCTACTTCACCTATGCCTTTATTGTAACACTATCACATTCCATTTACTTACATTTCTCATACCGCTACTTCACCTATGCCTTCATTTTAACACTATCACATTCCACTCACTTACATTTCCCATACGTCCACTTCTCCTACTGCCTTCATTGTATCACTATCACATTCCACTCACTTACATTTTCCCTACAGTCACTTCTCCTACTGTCTTCAATGTAACACTATCACATTCCACTCACTTACATTTCCCATACCACCACTTCTCCTACTGTCTTCAATGTAACACTATCACATTCCACTCACTTACATTTCCCATACCACCACTTCTCCTACTGCCTTCATTGTATCACTATCACATTCCACTCACTTACATTTTCCCTACAGTCACTTCTCCTACTGTCTTCAATGTAACACTATCACATTCCACTCACTTACATTTCCCATACCACCACTTCTCCTACTGTCTTCAATGTAACACTATCACATTCCACTCACTTACATTTCCCATACCACCACTTCTCCTACTGCCTTCATTGTAACACTATCACATTCCACTCACTTACATTTCCCATATGTCCACTTCTCCTACTGCCTTCATTGTATCACTATCACATTCCACTCACTTACATTTCCCATACCACCACTTCTCCTACTGCCTTCATTGTAACACTATCACATTCCACTCACTTACATTTCCCATACGTCCACTTCTCCCACTGCCTTCATTGTATCACTATCACATTCCACTCACTTACATTTTCCCTACAGTCACTTCTCCTACTGTCTTCAATGTAACACTATCACATTCCACTCACTTACATTTCCCATACCACTACATCTAAATTTCCAATTTGACCTCTGGGTAAGAAGATGTGGAGCACATCAAAATTTGTAAAATAGTGTTTAATCCATCAATTTGTTTGGAATACATTTCATTCTACTGGTCACCATGTCCTTCAGATGTTATTGCATTCAGTAGGTAATGTAAAGTAGCTGCAACACCTTCAACTACAGACTTTATAGCCCCATTACATTTCTTTTATTTTGTAACTGAAACATTCTGTATATAAAGAATTTAGTGGAGTATCACAAAATTATTTGGCCTTTTCTGAAAATCTTCACTTAATTTCTGTAAAGATTCAGATTGGAATTAAATATGAAAAATATATATTGACTTTTCTAAACTGAACTCATTTAATTCTGCTGTATACATAACATGAGATGCCAAAATAAGGAACATCTATGAAAATCAAATATTCAAACTGTGGACTGTGCTTGATGTAGATCAATTACTGTACTACAGATATAAAGATATGGTCCTATGAGTGTTATTATATCAAACAATCTAGTAGAATCACACAAGGAAACCTACAATAATTTACAACAATTCCCACATAAGTTGTTGCAAATTTGTAAACATAGTTCTTAGTTGCTGCTATTATATGTACATTTTGAATCACAGCATAAATGGTAGAAAACTAGAACCATTTTCTTTAATATCAATCTATAGATTTTTGGAACCAAAAAATAATCATTCATCTAGCAGTGATAGCATGTTTAAGAGGGAAGCTGTTGTACATGTAGCATTTTAATCTAAACTGGGATACAAAACCACTGTAGTGTGTGTATACTATCTGACAGAGTTGTTCACAAAAATCTGTGGCTGACAGTGTGTGCTCTACTAATTTGTCATTTGCTGAAAAAGTTTAAACATTTTTAAAATTTTTGGGCAAATTGTGTGTATTCAATCAATATGGATCATGTTCAGAGGACAGAACAGCAGGAGCACCAACCAGCTGCTGGCACCAGTCATGATGATACTAGTCCTTCTATGTCATCTACTAAAACCTACGCTCAAGGACATAGTGGGTTTAAGTCAGGGAAACTGAGATCCAAAAAACAAGCTTTTACATTGGTAAAGAAAAAAACACCTTTAATAAGGGGAAAGTTTACTGTAGAAAAATATAAAATTTCCAACATGCCATTCTACACACGCAGTGGTAAGGAAAGATTCAGGCCTTTGCCTTTATTTATGAGAGATAGTTCTGCAACTGTTAGTGAGGCATCTTCTTCTGTCTGTCATGATGATGTAAGATCTTGTCATTCAGAGTCTAGAAGAGGA
The DNA here is from genome assembly GCF_038048845.1 of Mixophyes fleayi. Taxonomy (NCBI): domain Eukaryota; kingdom Metazoa; phylum Chordata; class Amphibia; order Anura; family Limnodynastidae; genus Mixophyes; species Mixophyes fleayi. Next base: position 58,785,447 of record NC_134405.1, on the reverse strand, counting down.
GCCAAATAAATTACATTGGTAAAATCAGTGCCGCAAAAACCCCTAAGGCAGTAAAACAAACTGTGTTTGTAAACGACACAGATCCGTGAGGAGAGTCTATCCACGAGTGCTAAGTGAAAGCCTTTCTGAAACTGGACTCATAAAGAACTCTCCTTTCACCCTTTCTGCAAATGTGTGGATTAGCAGCACAAGTATAGCTGGTGACATAGAATTTGAGGTTGCCATTTTGGATTTGCAAAAGGATGAGGGGGTTATTTGTGCAGCTGATGGCACTAATGAGGATGTTGATGATGAGGAAGTTATTTGTGTACGTCATGCACCAGTGGAAGCAGTTCTTGCCAGTGAAAAGAAGAAGACCATGGTCATGCCTGGACATAAGACCAAAAAAATCCACCCTTTATCTGTAGATTTATTTTTACCCAAAGTTTAGAGATAGAGCAAAAGTAGGAACATAAAAGGTCACGGACGTGTCCATTACAGTGACTGGGATGGGGAGTTTAATTCTAGAGACCAAAGGAGGTAGTAAGTGAAAGAAATTTAGGGCCAGTAGAGACTGTGGGGTTGTCAATGGGAATGTTGAAATCACCTAGCATGAGCATAGGTAGGTCAAATGATGAAAAGTAAATGAGCCAGGCAGCAAAGCTGTCAAGAAATTGGGGAACTGGACCTGGTGGATGATAAATAACAGCAGAACACATGTGGAGAGGAGAAACCAAATGGATAGTGTGCATGTGGAAGAGAAAGATAGGGAGAGATCTGGGAGTATAACTCAGGAGGTGCAGCTTGGAGAAAATATAATGCCTACTCCCCTTCCTTGTCTGTTACCATGTCTGGGAGTATGGTTGAGGGAGAGTCCCCATATGAGAGAACTGCAGGGGATGTAGTGTCAGAGGAGGTGAGCTAGGGTTCTGTAATAGCAAGGGGGTTGAGGGATTTAGAAAACAATAGATCATGGATGAATGCAAGTTTGATACAAACAGATTTCACACCCCAAAGAACACATGGAAAGGGTAGATAGGATAGTGTAGATATTTGGACATGGACAGACTGAAAGAATGAAGTGGATGGAAAGTTTTGGGTTTTTTATGTGAACAGATAGTGTTCATTTCACAGAGCACAGGATTGGGGAGATGTCACCAGCAGCTGTGTGAAGAAACAGGACAAGAAAGAGGACATGGGAGAATGATTTGTGGGTTTGAAGTTTGTTTCTGCTTATGTAGACGAGTGAGTGCAATGGGTGTAGAAAATAAAACATTCATAGGTACAGACTTGTGAGAAGGGAAGTAGTGAAGGGAAAATAATAATAGGGAAGGAAGAAATAGGATGCCGGAGAGAGGAGGAATTTAGAGAGTAGTGTGCATAAATTGAGGAGACAGAGATAGAGAGAAGGTAAATTGAATAGATACATAGATTGAGAGATGTGGATGAATATGGATTAGCTGGGGTAGGTAATGAGAGTGAGGAGGAACAACAGTGAGGGCAATGGAGGAGGTGGAAGCTATTTTACCATCCCCTGGCAGGAGTTAATAATTCCAAGTAGCTTAAAGTTCGGCTCAGTGGGCATAGCAGCCAAACAGAGATTGTAACAGCAATGAGAGTTGACCTCAATGGCTCCAGCAGCTGAATGGAGGTCAGCAGATGTTAAAACAGCTTGTTTTTGGTTGAAGGACGATCCTTAATGCTACTGCCACAAGCCACATTCTGTTCCATCTGTAATATTTTAGTCCATCAGTCCTTTTCTTGACTTTTAACTTGGAAATTACAAAAACCTGCATATATTACTCTAATTTAATACTAACATTGTAAAATATCATAACATTTCTACTATATCCTTTATTGTTTCCTATTTTACTATATGGAATATTGGTATATCTCATTCTATATGTTTTGCTTCAAAATATCTACATAACTTTTGAAGATATTTGTATGTTCAGAATAAACTCTATTGTAACTGCAAAATCATTTAAATTCATAACTTAAGAGCAAATGATGTTATAATTTAAATGAATGTACTGTATGCATACTCTGTTATAACTGTAAACAGTATAGCACTACACGCAGCAGTATTAGATTAAACAGAAGTTGTTCTTTTTTTCTGCTTCTCCACAAACTGAAGATGGAAGAAAATGACAAAAATCGCACTCAACACAGGGATTTCTACATACTGCTTTTTTCCAGCAATGAAAAATTAAAGTTTTTAGTTTTAATTGCTATTTCAATTACATATCTGTTTTCCATGGTTGGAAATGTGATGATTGCTCTACTGGTGTGCTTGGTGGACCAGCTACATACTCCTATGTACTTCTTCTTGTGCAACCTGGCAATCCAGGATATTGTGTATGTCTCTAACATTCAGCCAAAACTATTGTCCATCACAATCACCGGTGACACCAGAATATCATTCTCAGGATGTATCATGCAGATATTTTTATTTGTACTTTGTATTGAAACAGAATTTTTCCTGCTTACTTCTATGGCATATGACCGCTTTGTGGCCATCTGTAAACCTTTGCATTATTCCATGATAATGAACAAGAGGACATGTAGCCTCCTGACTTGTTTAAGTTAGATGGTTGCAGCATCAAATGGATTGATGTATTCTTTGTTAATTTCCAACTTGCCATTCTGTAAATCTCATAACATAAACCATTTCTTTTGTGAGATGGAAACAATGCTGACTCTATCATGCACCGAGACCACACATATTTTCAGAGTAATTTTTGCTGAAGGTGTTTTTATAGGGATCTTTCCAATGTTACTCATTATCATCTCATATGTATTCATTATATCCACTATCATGAAGATTCGGACCTCAACAGGAAGACTCAAGACCTTCTCCAGCTGCTCCTCACATCTCACTACTGTGATGCTTTTTTGTGGGACAAGTCTTGGTTCCTATATGAAAACAGAGTCTGAACAGTCTCATAAGCAATATGAATGGGTTTCTATGCTCTACATTGTTCTTGTTCCAATGTTAAACCCATTAGTGTACAGTTTGAGAAACAAAGATGTTTTAAAAGCTATGAAATCCTTAACTTATATACATTGATCTTTAAATGAGGGAAAGCATTATCATTTAATTAGTAATGACTGTGTATACATTAAAAAAAAGGGTTATCTTTCACTATGCTGTTCCGGGATAGAGTTAATTACGACATGGTACAAATAGCACAAATACACTGTAGTATGCAGAAAATGGCAAATAAACATGCATTTATCTTCATTAGTCTTACTTGCACTAGACAAATTATATTTTATGACATAGATTATTAAATTATTATTATTATTGTTATTATTATTATTATTATTATTATTATCATCGTAGATTTGTAAGGCACCACAGTGCTCCGCAGCGCCGTACAGTAGGGAAGACAAGGACATACATAAAATGGAACATACATAAAACAAGAACAGAAAAGGCAGACAAAATTAATGGAGACATGAAAACAAAGGGTATGGAGGACCCTGCTCATTAGAGAGCTTACATTCTAAAGAAAAGAGGGCACAGTTGAAACAAGAGGAGCGAGTGTGGCTCAGAGTGCAGATTGGGATAGTTGTGAGGGTGCATTAGTGTGAATAAAGTTATCGAGGATAAGGTCACCTCTAAAAAAGAGATGGGTTTTCAAAGAGCATCTAAAGATTTGAAGGCTGTGGGAAAGTCTGATTGAGCGTGGTAGGAATTGCATAAGTGGGGAGCAGCACGGGAGAAGTCTTGAAGGCGGGAGTGAGAGGTGGTTATCAGAGACGAGACAAGGCGCAGGTCAGAGGTAATACCGCTGACAACCTGTTTGAAAAACTAAGGGATATCATTGCAACATGGCTTATCCTGCTTGGACTCTCCTGAGGATATGTGATTTCTGATAATGCCACCAAGAATGTTAAAGCATTACAGGGTGGAATTCCATCACATTTCCTGCTTTGCTCACACAATCAACTTGGTGGTACAGAACTTTTTAAAAAATGACAATGACATGCAGGAGATGCTGTCTGTGTCCCAAAATATTTAGGGTCATTTTCGGGATTCTGCAACAGCATGTAGGAGAATGCAGCAGCTGCAAGAAGAATAGAATTTTGGGGGAATGTACTTTAGTCCAGCGCAGTGGAGAATACTTTCCGTGTTATGCAAGGTGCTGAAAATACTCAAAGTAGTCACCTGTGAAGAGAGTGCAGACACTGTTAGCTTGAGTCAAATGATTCCCCAATTAGACTTTTTGAAAAGCAGCAAGAGAAATTGAAGGATGAAATGAAACAAAGCAATTCCGCTAATTATGTTGGGATTGTAGATAAAGTACTTTATTCGCTTCGCCAGGATCCAAAAGTTATCAACATGTTGAAATTGGATCATTACATTTTGGCAACTGTGCTTGATCCTAGGTTTAAGAGCTATGTCTTCTTTTTCTTTCCAACTGACCCAGATCTCAAGAGAGGCAATGATCTCCTGGTCAGCAAGCTGACAGCTCAAACGACCACTGCCTCTCCTCCACTCTTATCACCTTTTCCCACTCCAGAATCCAAGACTTTTCCCGTGCAGCCCCCCTTCTCTGGAACGACCTCCCTCGTTCCATCCGTCTCTCTCCTACTCTGTGCTCCTTCAAACGTGCACTCAAAACTCACCTCTTCCTTATAGCCTACCAACCATCCATAACCTTCATCTCCTCCCTTTAGCTCATCCTCCCTTCTCTCTTCTTGCCTCAACTGGCTCCTCTTGTGCCTGGTCTGTTTACTCTACCTTAGGATGTAAGCTCATATGAGCAGGGCCCCCTCCCCTCCGGTCTCCATATCTGTTCTTCCGCTCCGTCTTTACTGCATATGACTGGCCGGAGTTTCTGAAGTATTGGTACTTTTTGTTCATTGTTCTGTATGGTTTCACCCTGTGTAGTCTACTGTTAGTACTGTGTGCGGCGCTGCGGATACCTTGTGGCGCCTAACAAATAAATGATAATAATAAATAGTACATGACATAATGACATCTCCTTCAGTTTCTCTGGAAATTGCTGCTGGAAAAAAACTTAGCTTTCCCAAGACACCCATTTCTGATGCAGATGAGTCTGCACAACATTTTGACATTTTGTCTGGTCTAAAAGAATTGCCAAAAAATCATGACAGCTCTTCCATAAAATGAACTACAAATTCCATGAGGAAGGCCATTACCGGCAATTGCACCAAAGTACGCAGACTTCTGTGATGGTGCATTCCAGCGGGGATGAATTAGTATTGTCTGAGGATGATGTACACACTGATAAGGGTGAATATGATGACAGTGTAGATTACAGGTGCTTAAATCTAGCTGAGAGAAGGAAGCTAGCTGAAGCTGGTATGCTTGGCAATATTTTGAGTAGAATGGCATGTTGGCAATTTTATGTTTTTCTTTCACCTTTATTAGAGAGGTGTTTTTTTCTTTAAAAGGGTACAAGCTTTTTATTTACATTTTTGTTTCCCTGTCTTAAAACCAATATGCACTTGAACATAGGCTTTATCACATTTTGTAGAGCGATTAGTATCATCATGACTGAGACTTGACAGTGACAAGAACAATGTGACTGAAGACTGAAGAGTGACAAGGACACTGCCACCCCTTCTGTTTCTATATGAGCTATGGCACAGTAGAATGTCACTGGAGACTTTTATGAACACTGGCAGCCCTATTATTACAATTTCTGTTTCTGCACTGAACCCTGCAACCTCTCCTATTTTTGAGGGAGCTATGGCACAGTGCAATGTAACTGCAGATTTGAAGAACACTGCCAACCCTATTATTTCTATTTCAGTAATGACAATTAGCAATGGAGCTGTCCTGTTGGTGTGTTAGCTAGATAACACAGTACAATGTGACTGCAGGTTTAGAACAAGACTGCCAGCCCTATTATTTCTATTTCAGAAATTACAATTAGCAATGGAGCAATTAAATTGTCCTGTTGGTGTGTTAGCTAGATAAGGTTTATATCAACTACTATATTATAATCGTTTTACATTATAGTGCTTGATTTATCTATTGTATTTATATTTAGCACCTCCATCTCACGTATGCATTCAATCGTATGATTTTTTATTTATTTTTAGTATTGATATAGATATATCTATTTCTTTATACCATGTATACAGTTCAATTGTTTTACTTATATGATTCCATATCCTTGGTGTTTTCCAGGGTGTGTGTGTGTATATTCATTAATTGATATAATTTTTTTCATTAATTGTATTTATGCATTCATAGGCATTTTATATTTTCTGTTTGGTTTCTATGTTTATTTCTTTATATTCAGAAGGTGATTAAGACAATACACAAATTAAATGTTTGAGGAGCTGCTGGATCAATTTAGATGGTAGAGAAGCAATTTACTATTGCCATCTTCCCTCTCTATGTCTAATCAGATATGTGGTCCGTGGTATCATGAGGGTTAATGCCCTCAGGTGAAGTTAATATTAATTATGTGTTGAATATAAAAGGAAGCTGTTGTATGAACTCTGCATGTCTCTGATGAAATCGCACTAGATGCGATGAAACGCATCAGCCCTGCTATTGAGGTTATGTGGATCTCCTTTTAGGAGTATGCAGTTCCTCAATTTTGCAACCATTGTCTATTATTGCAACATCTGTTTTCGGGACTTAAGCCTGTTGTGGTGCAACTCACTGTCTAACTGTAGTTTGTGTCGACCTACAAGTTTACCCTTCCTTTGGGAAAGGAGGAGCCCGATTACCCTATATATTTTTCATTGCATCCTGGGTGGTCTGTAAGGTGGTGCACACAGAGCTGTGCCTAATTGTCATCTGACTTCTCTGCGCACGGATGAGGTTCAGTTCATACACTGCTATCTTTTCATTGTTCTGAATGATTTTTTCCATCATGCACACGGATCTGTGCTAATCTGCAATCCGGCCCTCCTCTGGATGAGAGTATCGGATTCATTATTCATCCTGTCAGACAAAGCGCTATCAGCTCACTCACAGTTAAGATGACTTTTACACAGGCTGGTCCCATTTAGAAGTTTGTTACTAGTCAATTGACATTTAATTGCTCATTATTCATTTCAATGATATTGTTATTAGCATTCACGGTTTACATGCCACATTAGGGCAGCAACATTTGAGTTTTTCTTCTGAGTTCATCAATATTAGCATGCTATGATATTTAATATTGCTATGTTTTTATAGGTATTGTATTTTATATTAAACTTTTTATTGTTATACCACAGTCCGTTCATCTGACTTTGGTACAATACGCACATGTGTATGTTTATTTATTTATTTACTAAAATTAAGAATGTCTTTGAATGAGACATTCTTATTTAATTTAATGCTGACGGCAGCCACAGACCTTAATTAATGTTACTTTAATTTAACTTACTGTGTTATTAGGAATTTGTGGAGCATCTAGTAAGACATCTAATCTATTTGAAAAAGTGAGTTAGGTCTCTCCCATACCACCCTTTACTTTGTTATCACAGTCATTGATCAGATTGCTAGTATAGTCTATCCTAGGTCACCTAGACTGCTATTGTTAACCCATTGATGTACAGGGCAAAGTCCTATAATTTAGAAAAACACCTATTTCTGCACTTAAATAAATAGACTGGTATGTGTTAAAAAGCAACCTACAATTTTAGTTTGCAAAATGTGGAGAAAAATATATGGAACACACATTAATTAGCGATATAGTGCCTGTGTCATTAAGGAAAGTAAGGCAAAAAAAGGAGTAAATGTTCTCCAGGACAAACCATGTTACAATGCAAGGGGTACAAATTAGTTTATTATTTTGCACAGAAGGAGAATACTGGCTATTTTTTCATGTAGCACACAAATACTTGACAGCTTTATTTTTACACTTAAATTTAAAGTTGATCTAGGACATGCTCTACCTCAACTATAAATCAGTCCCCACATCTACCTTCTCCTGCAATGCAACATGGTTTTGCCCAGGTGCAAAGTTACTCATTTTTTATGCTTTTCTTTCCTTAATGACTCAGGCCCATAGCGTTTACTCCATTTGGAATAAATTCATTCTACTAATTGCCATGTCCTTGAGGAGTTTGTATTGCACTCAGTAGGTAATGTAAGGCTCAGTACACACTAAAGAATTATGTGACCAATATGTTAACTACAATGATTCTACCAACAACTGAAAAAAAAAGTCCCAATCAGCATGCCGACTTATGTGTACACACTATACATGTTTATTTACACTCAGATCTGTGCTCTTCAACTGTCATAACCATTGCCTGAAAAGATCATGACTCTGTAAAGTCTATAAAGATCTTGATCGTGAGTGCATACATACTGCATGACTGGAATGTGGTGCTGCTATATAAATAAACAATAATAATTATAATTTTATATATATATATATATATATATATATATAAATATAATTATTATCATTTATTTATATAACAGCACCACATTCGGCTGCACAGTACAGAGAATATTTGTCAGTCACATCAGTATTCCGAAATACACATACATGGTAGGATCCATTTTTTTAGTCATCAGCCAATTAGACTACCATATTTTTACAGTGGTCATAGTGTGCTGATATAAATTGGTATGTCATAATGACACTGCTGCCAACTGCTCAGTCTAGCTCACCACTTTGCAATCAATTGTCAGAAAGATATTTGTCTCCAGTGCAGAAGCCACAGTGGCTGAGCTATTTACATAGGACTTGGTGCATTTTGGTCTCCAGAAAAATGTCTGCCACTTGTATAACAGTCAGTTATAGAGACACTCTGTAAAAAAAAAATAACCTTAAACTGATGTTGTGACAAAACTTTATTCAGAAACTTTACTTCCGCAGAATGCACAAACCAGCAGTTGTACTATTGATTTCTTCATTACTCAACATCTTTCTCGACATTTGTCTCTGGACACAGGCAGATATTTTAGTAACAGAGTTAGATTTCTGCATTCTGGATGCTATTCTCAGTCTGTGTTCTATGTGTGTGTATGAGATGCTTTTTAATAGTAAAATACAAAGTCACAATGAGTGCTGTCACTTAATATATCTTTGAATTTCATTAAATAGTGTTAAAAGCATCTAAAATTAGGACTAAAAGAAACATAAACCTATTAAAATCCCTAAAGCTTTAGCCAGGCAGCCCCAGCTATTCATTTACATATACAAAATACAAAAAGGACTCTCATTAGACTTAAAGGGCCTGAGTCATTAAGGAGAGTAAAGCATAAACAAGGAGTAGCTTTGCACCTTTGCACCATGTTGCATTTGAGGAGGAGGTAAATTTAAAATATGGGGACAGATTTATAGTTGGGATAGGGCATGTCCTAGATAAACTTTACATTTGGGAAGTGTGGCCATCAGCCTAAACGCAGTTAAAATCACGTGGGTGAGTGATTAGGTGTTTAGCCTATGGGCTTTCTCTATATGTCAATCAATAGGGCAGAGGAGGGGGGTGGTCTGGTTTTATATAGGTGAAAGTTCTCCACCATTTCCCCCTCTCTGCTTCCGGATTTCGTGGAGTCCGGCTGAGTATATTTCTAGATTCTAGTGAGAGTTTTTATTGTCCTGTTTTTGGTATCTTATTTTCTTTTCAGCCTTCCTGTGGTTTTCTCACCTTTTATTCTTCAGCTTTCTGCTCCTTTTCCATTTTCCTTCCCTTTCTGCCCTTTCTCGTCTCCTCTCTGTCCCCCCCCTCCCCTCCCCTCCAGCCCTCTCTCTCTCCCCCTCTCCCGTGCATTGTATACCTTTTAGTGTAGTCTTACCGCCTGTCAGCTATGTCCCGTCCCAGCCGAGTGCGGAGCGCAGCGGCTAGATTCAGAGAGTCGGGCTCTGGCAGCAGATCCGTCCCGTCGGCATCCCCCGCATCTTCTGCGCCTGCGCGGTCCCTCCATATTAGCGGCGTGACCTCTAGGAGTGCCCGCAGCGCATCTCTCTCCCCCAGGCCGCAATTAGCTTCTGATAGGGGTCACCGGGTGGATATCCCCGCTAGGAGGGCGGTGGGGGCGGTAGCTGAGTCGGGGGCAGTGGCCCTAGTATCCGTCGCGGGGGGGCGAGTGGGTGTAGCTTCCGGGGGTGGCCAACAGGTTTCCATTCCACCAGCGGCAGCTCTTCCTCCCATTCAGTCCCCGTCAGGGGGTGTATTTTTAGGGCCTGGGAGGCAGTTGGTCAAGGGGGTCCCTTTTCAGTTAGCAGGCAGGGGGCAGTGTCGCCTTATAGGGGTTTGGGGCCTGTGCTGTGGGATCCGGTGGTGCCAGAGGTGAGCATGGGGCAGCAGCGTGGTTCCCTTATCAGTGGGGAGAGGGTGGTAGGTCTTCATGGGAGGGAGCTAGGTGTTACATTGGGGTCCGGGGGCAGCGGGGCGGGGGGTGGTTTAGTGGGGTTTGGGGATGGGGGTCAGCCCTTCCCCATGGTTCCTCCAGCAAGAGCTGGGGTGAGTATGTATGGGGATTAGGAGGACTACATTTGGATCATCGCCACCTATATTCTGCTGGGTACCTGTCCATTATTGGAGGCATTTTGATATCCATACATTTAATCTCAACACGGAGATATCCCGCAGCGTGCACACGCTATTTGAGCAGGATCATTTTTTCTTTCAACAAGAAGGAGAGGATTTCCTTTTAGGAACTAGAAGAACTTTCTTCCTCATTCTTGTTTTAATAATTGGCATTCTGCTGGGTGCTTTTTATCATTGAAATCAACATTATATCTAACCTCATCAGCACAGACTCTGGGACCGCTACTAAGTGCCTGTCTGCATTATAGACAGCCAGACATCCCTGCTTCATGTGAGTAACGGCTACCAATTTCATTTTTGCTTGCATTTTTCATCATCACCAACATTTTTATTTTTATTTTACAACTCTGGACATTATATTTCCTTACATTTTCTTTTTGCGGTTCATATCAATTGTCATTTCATATTTTAGTAGCTTGCAAGTGCACTCTAACCATATTTGCATTCACACTGAGTTTGTAGTGTTTTTTACCATTATCATTGTTTTCAGCAGTGTCAATTGATGCATGTTAATTGTTTAACACATCTAAGCTGTCTCGTTCCGGCCGGAGCGTATTGTGGACCTATCCATATTAAATTGATATATCTTTCCTTTACAAGCGCCCAGAACCTGACTATTTTTATATTTATGAGTATGTATGCCACCAGTTTCTTGCCCCCCCCCCCGTGGTTAGGGTCAGAGACGAGTGCTTGCGCCCCTTTTCAGGTAGGGGGGAGGGATGTTTCCAGCGGTTTTCATCTCTCCTTTGCCGGTCAGGGGGCAGCCTTCCCTGGCGTGGTTGGTTCGAGGCTGGGGTCAGCAGGGCAGTCGGGGATACATGGGAGTTGCCCTATCCTCCTGCAGGGGGGAGTTCTATTCTAAATGCACTAGGGGTAGTTTCCCCTCCTTACCCTGTCCCGTCAGGGATTTATGCTCACTATTACCCGGTTCCTTTTAGGCAGGTAGGAGATCTAACAACGAATCCCGGAGGTTCCGGCCGTGCTGTACCCCCCGCTCCAGGTTTCTTTGGGTCTGAGCTGAGGCGAGGGGGCTTTGGGCCAGGCGGTGCGGATGGAGGCCCTGCTAGGGATGCTAGGCAGTCTGGTGTTGTTGCTAACGTGCCTCTGTTTTCAGATTCCCAAGGGCTTATGGACAGGTCATCATCACAGACTTCGGGCATGAGGGGGCCCGGGGCAGAGGGCCGGACAGAGGTCCCGGCTGAGAGTCAGGAGTCGCCCGCAGTGGTTCCTGTCGGAGTGGTCAGGGAACCAGAACCGCAGCAGTCAGACATCACGGAGGCGGCAGCGGCACCAGGACCTTCCGGAACAGCTGGATCAGGGCAGCAGACAGAGCAGACCGCTGGCGGTGAGTTGTTGGATGTTGGTATGTCACACCATCGTACACATAGTCCGCCAATGTCTTCCACTGACGAGGATTCTCCCTCTTCTTCGGGGGAGGGTCAAAATACTCAACACGCATTTAAGTAAAGTTAGATCTCAGGGTGATAGGAGGGGAGCGTCAGCAAAGTTGGCAGCATCTAAGGCCCCCATGGTTCAGTGCGAAAACACTGCCCTGCTTGCAGGTATAAGGGTCTGCATTAGGGATAGGATTAAGAAAGGATGGTTTGTGAGCATGTTTGAAATCACGAAAACAGCAAAGAAAGAGTTGGATGCAGCCTGCGCTAAAGGCGGCATAGGTGAAGATGCATATAAAACCTTCCCTAAGTGGGTGGCCGGGTATTGTTCCTTCGCTGCATGCTACATTGACACTAGACCAGAGGCGTATGAGGAAGTTTGGAAATATTTGCACCTCATATACGAGATGTTTAGTAATGACCGCCCGGGGACTTGGCTCAAATATGACGAGTTGTTCCGGGAGAGAGTTGATGGTCAGGTTAACATGCCTTTAGGGGTTAAAGACATAGAAATTTGGATGCAACTGAATCGGGCTAGTTTAGTTCTCGGCGCAGGGACGCAAGGGAATCGGTTTCTACAAGGGGGGAGACGTGGGGGTCCCCAGTTTAATAAAAACAGATGCTTCGCGTTTAACAACTCCGCGTGTGGGAGGGGGGAAGCGTGTCGCTATTGACATAATTGCACGTATTGCCGCGGACCACATTCTGCCAAAGAGTATCCGAGGAGTGGCCCTGGTCTCGGCAGAGGCCGCGGAAGCGACGGTAATGTAGGTTAAAGCTCCTTCCCCTATTCGCAATGAAGTTCTAGAGCGATGGCTCAGACTATACCCGAATGCCGAACAGGCTGCATTTCACAGCGAAGGTTTTCGTCACGGCTTCCGGCTGCTGATTGGGTCAGCGATTAACGCGAGGGCCGCTAGAAATCTGAAGTCAGCTTATATTTACCTGGAAGTTCTTGACGAGAAGATTCGCGGGGAGATCGGCCTGGGGCGCATGATCGGCCCCTTCAGCTCCCCCCCATGTCGGATCTAGTTATCTCCCCGGCAGGGATAGTTCCAAAAAAGGCCCCCGGTAAGTTCCGCTTAATTCAACATTTGTCACACCCAGTGGGAGGTTCAGTCAATGACGAGATTGATCAGGACATCAGCTCGGTGGTCTATAAGTCCTTTGAAGAGGCTCTGGGGTTGGTTAGGCATTTTGGCGCGGGCGCCCTCATGGCGAAATTAGATATCGAATCCGCTTTTAGATTACTTTCCCTACACCCCGTTTCTTTCAAGTACATGGGGTTTCAAATAAAAGGAGAATATTTCAAAGATAGATGTCTGCCCATGGGTTGTTCTCTGTCATGTGCTTACTTTGAGTCATTTAGTTCCTTCCTTCACTGGGCGATTCAAACAGGGACAAGACACGACGGCATTGCGCATTACCTCAATGATTTTTTGTTTGTGGGCCCGGCTGAGTCCTCATCGTGTTCGGACACTTTGTTTTCCGCGCAGGCTCTTTTCTCTATCATGGGGGTCCCGGTAGCGCGAGACTAGACGGAAGATCCGACTACATGTTTGTCCTTCCTAGGGATAGAGATAGACACGGTGGCGGGATGCTGTCGGTTTTGCCAGCAGATAAAATTAAAAAACTGGGGGTGATGATTTCCGAGGCTTTGTCTGTTTCCACCCTTAAATTGAAACAAGTTCAGGCGCTCTTAGGACTGTTTAATTTTGCATGCAGGGTTATTCTGATGGGTAGGATCTTTTGCAGGAAGCTGCAGCTTGCCACAGCAGGTAGGAACAGGCCCCATGCTCTCATTAAACTACAAAAGGAGATTAGGCAGGACTTGATGGTGAGGACATCTTTCCTGGGGAGATTTAACGGTATTAGAATTTGGCCTTCCCCCCCTATTTCCACGAGGGATTTAAAATTGTTCACAGACGCAGCGGGGTCTAAGGGTTTTGGAGCATACTTTCAGGGTGAGTGGTGCGCATCTCCTTGGCCATGGGAATGGGCCGAAGGAGATTTGATAAAAAATTTGCTAATTTTGGAGTTGTTTCTCATTATTGTGGCCTTGGAGTTGTGGGCTCCTCAGCTTAGGGGTCATAATGTGTCCTTTTGGTGCAACAATTTGGGAGTGGTTCAGGCAATTAATCGCCAGAGTGCATCGTCCAGACCAGCGGTGAACTTATTGCGGGTACTGGTGCTTCGTTGCTTGGATCATGACATAAATTTTCGTGCCAAATATGTCCCGGGGGTAGAGAATTGTATTGCTGATGCTTTTTCTCGCTTTGATTGGGGACGGTTTAGATTACTGGCTCCAGGGTCTAATCCCGTAGGTATAGCATGTCCATCTTATATTTGGCAGATGGTCGGTCCGGCTTAAGGTTTTTGGCTGAAGCGGCCATAGCTCCCTCTACATTGAAGGCTTATCGGTTGGCGTGGAAGCGCTGGGAGAGTTATTTGACATCTTCTGGCAAGAAGTTATCAGGCAATGGTTTGGACATAGAGGAGTTTATGTTTGGATGCTATCAGGATGGGCTTAGTAAAGCGTCCATGTCATCCACGATAGCAGGTATATCCTCTATGGCTAGGGTTCAGGGGCTAACTGATCCCACAAAATCTTTTCTGGTCAAGAAAGCCCTTAAAGGTTGGGCTAGGTTACACCCCGTACCAAGAGATCACAGGCGTCCCATAGATGCATTGTTGTTGGCCCGGTTGTTGTGAGTTTTGCCAGAGATAACGGTGGATGTTTTTGAGACTTCCCTTTTCAGCGCAGCTTTTTCCATGGCTTTTCATGGGGCTTTGAGAGTAGGGGAGTTGGTTGCGCAGTCCAAGAATCAGTTAGGGTCGGCCAATTTAATTAAAAATGTCATTTTAAATTCAGATACTATTCCAATTAGGATTGCCCGGTCTAAAACAGATCAATTGGGAGTTGGTCACTGGTTAACGTTAGCAAGGCAGGTGGACAGGGTTATTTGTCCGGTCAGGCTTTGCCACGAGTTATCGGAGTCACGCCCGCAGCAAGCGGAAGCTTGGTTAGTTCACATGGACAGTTCCCCGGTTACCAAGTTTCAATTCCATGCCATTATGTGCAAAGCTTTGGAGGGTTTGGGTTTACCTTCCTCTGAATTCGGTACACATTCCTTTCGCATTGGCGCAGCGACAGCGGCAGCATTAGATGGAGCTTCAAGTTCAGCTATACAGGCATTGGGTAGATGGAAATCCAGTTGTTATAAGAGATACATTAGACCTGATGTTTAACCATTTTGTTTGCTTCCTTTTTATGCAGTTTCTCCTTTTTCTTCGCTTTCTTTTCTCAGGTGGTAGACCCAGGGGCTAGCTGCTGGCCGCTATTTGCGGGTGCGTGAAGGGCTTTTTCCCACCGGGTTTGCATATGGTGCTTGGGTTATCTTGTCATAGGTCACTACTCCCTCTTCGGATTGTGTTGTCATCACGTGGATTGGGTCCAGCGAATGGGACTCTGGGCCAGTATGTTTAAGGTTTTACTGGTGGTTAAAAGGGTAGTGTAGTCTTGCCGTTGGACAGATATTTCGCACTGGCCAATAGATAAGGTATTATCCTGGGTTGGTGGTGCAATGGTCTGACCTTTCCACCGTTATTGGTTTTGTGTTTGCTGACTGCCCTGCTCTCGTCCGCCTTTCAGCCCCTTTAGTTTAAAATTAGTCATTTAATAAATAATATTTTATTCCAACGTTAATCTGGTGTCCGTGTCTTTATTGGTTTTTATGTAAGGTATTATGGTAAACACTAAGAACTTCCACAATGTGCATTTTACAGTGTAAAAATAAAGCTATCAAGTATTTGTGTGCTACATGAAAAAACAGCCAGTATTTTCCTTATGTGCAAAGTAATAAACTAATTTGCACCCCTTGCATTGTAACATGGTTTGTCCTGGAGACCATTTACTCCTTTTTTTTTGCTTTCCTTTCCTTAATGACTCAGGCCCATAATGGTTCACAGTCTATATTCAGTCACACATAATCTTGTCAGTGTTTCAGTCCTTGCTTGGACCTTTGTCAAGACAACAACAGCATGTGAATAAAACCATCACCACTATCATCATCAATCATCATCAACATTTATTTAAATAGCACCAGCAAGCTTACAATCCATAGTAACTAACCCACTATTTACATATATATGAAAATTTAGAAGTGGCGATATGGAAAACCCTTGCAAAACTGCAGCTACTTATTCAAAATGATAAAATGTGGTGCTTATGTCCACTTTGCCACCTGATTTCATGCCATAATCCATATTGGGCCAGGATAAATACAATTGTAATTTGTGTAAGGAACACCCTTTTGTGTCAATCTAATCTTACATCAGTGATCCAAGAAGGACAGAGAAACATGGATCTACTCCCCAACATGGTTGGCATCCAGGAATATGACGATTTTTTATTGCATACAGTAACTTTTTAAACTTGCTGCTGCAACTCCAGCCCTCTTTTCCTGTAAGATAATTAGTAGAGGACTGTGTGTATACTAAAGGGATTTTACAACAGCCTTTTATGACTTGCCCTGCACACGCAATTCAGTGGTGAATTCTCAAAAATAAAATATTCTCTGGCCCATACATCATAGAAATATGATTTTATCTCCAATTAGCCGTTTTACCCACAGATACATTAGAAATAAGAAAATATTAAGAATAGTATTGGTGATGGTATTGTGTTATAGTAACTTCTCTAAGGAGTTAGTTTTTAAGTTTGACATATGTCACACTAATGATAAATATACCTAGATATAGCTGCAAATATGGATCACAAACAAGATTTCTGTGTTGCATATTTAGGTATATGAAATATTTTGGTATATGGGCTTAGATCTCCTTGCATCTGGGGGGAGCTGGACCATACACATAGGTGACAAGCTGTTCTTACCTGTGTAGATCATGGACTGGACAGCAGACCTCTCTAAGATGTAAATGATCCCTTTTCAGATAGGACATAATCAAAAACAAAAGGCTTGGCCATGGCAAATGGTCAGTTTATGTGTCAGAAAAGCTGAAGTAACCCTTCTGTCACCTGCCACAGTGAGATTAGAAATTACTCACTATCAATATTTAATATATTTTAACCCCTGATTGTGTTATAAATATGACTATTATAAATAGGTGTACAGGCATTTCATAAGTGAGTGGTATAGAATTGTTAATGTACAAGTGGTCTTTGTACATTGGGCATAGAAGTGTTCATACAATGTTGGAACTTGTGTTCAGCTTATTATCTTTCTCCTCATAAAATCTCAATCTATGTGTATACCTTTCACAGAGCTGGTATGTCTTAATGCCACACCTGGCTTTCTTGATGCCAATGTACTGACAATATTTAAGTGTACTCTAAAACACAGGGACTCACTAGAGCATATATATTTTCTGGTTTGGGAATGTTAGAAAACATTAGCTTTAAATGATCTATTAGTGGCCTAATGTTGTATAGTCTGTCGAAATTACAATCACCTGCAGGAGGACATTGCACATTAAAACTGTGGAACAGAATCGTGTGGAATATATACATTTATATATTTTTAGACAAGTAATTGGCTGATGTTTAATGACAGATCCCAACACTTCTTTACTGTAAATTGGTGAACTTCTACTGTCTTGGCTTCTGAATTATAAATTGTTTTGTGTAATAATTGGTTGGTATTACATTGTAATGAATAAATTCTGTATATGAAAGAATGATTAACAAAATTATATTGCAGAATAAACTGTGATATTTTGCTAAATGTATCCTAAATGCACTCTAAATAGGTATCCTTAAAATGTGTTGTAAGCTTATCCTAAAACTGTGCCCTAAACTTACCCTAAATCAAATTGTAAAGTTATACTAAATAATGAATTTATTTTAAAAAAAAAATCATATCTGAAATGCTGTCATAAACCTGTCCTACATAGTGTACTGTATATTTGTATTGTTTTATTACATACTAAAATGCATTACTATTAATTTCTATGGTTACAAATTGACGGTGTACTCCCAATAAAACTGTAATAGATGTGCCTGTTTAAGGGAAGGAGAAAATCTCTTTCTTCATTAATAATGGGAGTTCTCCCTAATCACTAAGCTCCTGTGCTGGTAAATACTATCACCGGTTATAGCGTTCGATGGGGGTCTCTATTTACTATGGACATCCCAGGATAGTGATAGCAGCATCTTGGCACAAGAAAAATGCTTTCTGTGAGAGGAAAAAGCAATGAGTGGCATCAGCCACACATGACAAGTGCCAGCAAAACACTGCTTCATCAAATGATCACTGTACAATGAGGCATTAACAGGCAAAAACTGCCCTCATTAGATCCCATGCTTCCCACCATGACCAGTGACTGTGAGTTATAGCCCAAAACCAGCAGCAGGAGGGTGCTCTGCATGACGCTGAATGTGGATCTAATATGTGGAAGTCATAAAGAGATTAAAGATACTTTTCCGTAATTGACCATTTAAAAAACAGATATATTTTAGTTAAAAAAGACCACATCCAGTATTTTTTTTTATATAGAAACCCTCTTCACCTGCTCCAAACTTGCAAAACCACAGCCCACATCATGATGGAACTCAAGAAATATTAGAAATCAGAAAGGGTGAAAATTGCAGTCTCTATATGTGCAAATCTGATTTAACCAAACAGACTCCCAGCCATAACTGCAGCTAAAACAATTACAGCATTTTTGACTTATACATTACTGCATCATTTAGTTACTGCACACTCATGACGCATTTACTCTAGATGAACTTGTAGAAAGCAACTTGTGGTCTGCAAATTATTTGCGTATTTGCAGCAACCTTGTAATATGCTTTCTTTCAGTGATTCTGAGGAGTTAGATGCAATTAACTTTTCTGTCAGTAGGTGACTTCCTTATATATGGATCACTTATATGTGGACTTTGAAATTACATTGTTCTGACAGGTAGGGTACGTTTTTCTGAGTACCACAACCCTGACAAGTAGGATCCCTACAAAGAAAATTTGATTTGAAAATAAATAAATAAATGACCTGAATATAAACAGACTTACCTAAAAAGCGAAGCTGCAGATTTCCGATGGCTCGAGCATGCTAACAGCAAGTAATTCCAAAGACACAGCTATCTGGCAGCTGACTTGCACCTCACTTAACAGTGCAACCTACATAAATGTTAATTTAAAGCAGCAATGTAGGGACCCCGCAGGTTAAGTATTTAATGAAACACATAACCTGCAGGGTCCCGAACACACGGCAGTTCCTAGCACATCTAGGACACATTGGCACACAGCAGTGGCAGAAAAGAAAAGTGGTGCAAGATGGAATTGTCCTTGGGCCCTCCCACCCACCGTTATGTTGGATCTTAAAAAGGACATGCACACTTTAACAAACCAAGCACTTCAGCCACAATAGTGCCACTCCTCGAAGTGCTTGGTTTGTTTGGGCCCCCACAAAACAAGGTAACAATGGCCTTAAGGCACCTAAGGTAACAGTGCTGTTAATGAACTCTACTGTGGCAAGATGTTGTTGTCATCATCATCCTCAGCCTCATCCTCACCCTGATCAGTGTGTACATCATCCTCACACATTATTGATTCATCACCGCTAGAATCCACCATTACAGAAGTCTCAGTATTTTGATGTAATTGGCAGGAAAGGCCTTCCTCATGGAACTTGAAGTTCATTTTTATGAACATCATCTTTTCCACATTTTGAGGAAGTAGCCTCCTACGCCAATCACTGACAAGGTTTCCACCTGTGCTGAAAACTCTTTCCAAGTACACATTGGAGGGTGGCCATTTTAGGCAGTGCAAAGCGAGTTGGTCCATGCGTCTCCAAATTCCTTTTTTTCCACCCAGTTTGTAAAGGAACTGTCTGATGTGTTTGTTTCTATGCTCATTGAAAATAATCCTCCACCATCATTTGGATGCTGATAGTAGGATCAGGTGGAGTTACGACAGAGGTGTTACGTTTTTTGGTCAATTCTTTTAGACCAGACCAAATGTCAAAATTTGGTGCAGAGTCATCTGCATCATCCCTGGGTCTCTTGGGAAAACTAAGTTTTTCCTAGCAACAGTTGAGTGAGAAAGTGAAGGAGGAGACGCCGTCTTGGCATGTAACACTTGAACTGTCATCTTGCTCACCAGGAGCTCCTTGCATCTCTTCAGATCTGGGTCAGTTGGAAACAAAGAGAAGATATAGCTCTTAAACCGAGGATCAAGCATAGTCGTCAAAATGTAGTGATCCGATTTCAAGATTTTGGTCACTCTTGGATCCTGGCGAATAAAGTACTTGATCTACAAGTCCAACATACTTAGCGTAATTGCTTTGTTTAATCTCCTTCTTCAGTTTCTCAAGCTGCTTTTCCAAAAGTCTAATTAAGGTAATCACTTGACTCAAGCTAGCAGTGTCTGAACTCACTTCACAGGTGACTACTTCGAATGGTTTCAGCACCTTGCACAACACAGAAAATATTCTCAACTGCGCTTAACTAAAATACATCCCCCTCCTTTCCCAATGTCATGGCTTGTGGAGTAAGCGTGGATGGCTTTTCGCTGTTCCTTCATCCGCAGAAGCATATACAGGGTCGAATTCCACCTTGTCACCACTTCTTGCTTCAGTTGGTGGCAGGGCAAATTAGATTGCTCTTGCAGATGCTGCAATCTCCTACATGCTGTTGCCGAATACCGGAAATTTCCATAAATTTTATGGGCCACAGACAGAATCTCCTGCACGTCCCTGTCATTTTTTAAAAAGCTCTGCACCACAAAGTTGATTGTGTAAGCAAAACGGGGAATGTGATGGAATTCATCCAGCTGTAATGCTCTCACAATATTGGTTGTGTTATCAGAAATGACATATCCCGAGGAGAGTCCAAGCGGGATAAGCCATGTTGCAATGACATCCCTTAGTTTTTGTAACAGATTGTCAGCTGTATGCCTCTTAGTGTAGCCGGTGGTACACAGAGTAGCCTGCCTCTGACAAATGTGACGTACTTGAGTACATGCTGCTGCTGTTCCTGCGGGTAAAGGCGAATGACCAACCCAGTGGGCTGTCACAACCATATAATCTTTAGTTTGAACAGTTTCACTTGTCCACATATCTGTGGTTAAGTGTACAGTGGGTAGAATGGCATTTTGTAGCCCAATAATTACATTTTTACGAACCTTCTGGTAGAGGTGAGGAATAGCTTTTCTACTGAAATGGTGTCGTGATGGAATTTGGTAACATGGGCACAAGACCTCAAATAACTGTCTAAAATCAGCTGCATTAATAGTGGATATTGGACGCAGATCTAATATGAGCATAGTCGCCCTGGCGTCTGTGATCCGCTCTGCGACTGCGTGACAGCTTTCATACTTGCTTCCTCTTACAAAGGATTGCTTAACAGTCAATTGTTGTAAACTACTAGTAGTCTTCTTCTTGGTCTGCTTCTGTGAGGAATATTCACCCCCAGCAGCAGCAGCAGCAGCAGTGGCACTAATGCTCAACAATTCTTCAGAGGAATCCAGGATAGTGGAGGAGTCATCTAGCCTTAGCATCTTGGATGCAGAACTAACTCTGATCGCAACTGAGGATATTTATGAGGAACGGTGTTGGGGGTGTAGATTGCAGGCATCGGGATGTAGGTGAGAGAAGGAACCTAGCTGATGATGGACTGCTTGTTGTTATTTTTTTAGCATAAGTTTCTATTTTTCCCAACAGCTTGCCAGGAACTCGCTTCAAATCGCGTAACATGGATGAGGTTCCTAGATGGTTAAGGTCCCTCCCTTGACTGACTGTGGCTTTACATACACTACAAATGGCTAGACAACTGTTGTCAGGATTTGGGTAAAAAAAAATTCACACATAAGAAGTGGATTTTTTGGTCTTTTGTCCAGGCATCTAAATAATTCAATCCTACAGCGCTCAGTACCAGGCCATGGACAACAACATATACACAATCATAAATAATAAACAAATTAAAATTAAAACAAAATAAATGTAATAATGATAAAACAAAAATGTAATAATGATGTTGTATGCAATCGTGCACACAAAATAATATATATGAGTAATAATATGCTTTACATGCAGCAACACATGCAAAGGATAAACTTTGTAAATAGCATTCACAGTAATGTTAAAAGAACTTTGTAAATGTACATATATATATATATATATATATATATATATATATATATATATATACAAGTTAACCCGTGCATGATACTCATGCATTCTAGTCAAATCAAGCTACTTAAGGTGTTAAAAAGGTTCTTGTCATGCATTTGGGCCATAGCCCAGGCCTCAACCACCAACCACTCCCCACTGTCACCCCCGGCAACCACCAACCACTCCCCACTGTCACCCCCCGCAACCACCAACCACTCCCAACTGTCACTTCTCCTTCAAGAAATATATATATATATTTTTAAAATCTTTATAAACACTTTTAACAATTAACAAATTAAATTAACAAATTGAAAACATCTTAGTATACCAAATTTCAGCCCTTTCTGAATTTTTTTTTACACACACACTAAGAATTTAGTAGGTCAGTGTATAACTCCGCCCAGCAGGTGGCGCTGCAGCTCGGTTTTATTTTTTCCACACACAGACAGACAGACTAACACACGCCACTAGACATTTATATATTAGATATATATATATATATATATATATATATATATATATATATATATATACACATATACTCCTCCAAAATGGGGATTGATGATCTCAATATTCTTGCCAATGTGAGTCACTCATATATACCGTAAACATCTTGAAACTGATTTTCCGACAGAAGTTCAATATCGAAATCTGTTCTTCGGAATCGTTGGAACTAACATATATTCAGGATGACGCTGTGTAGTATGGATTGTGTCCCCAATGGAAGAATATACCGCTCGATATGTGCCGCCAGCCGGGATCTTATTCCCCGATGAAAATGCTATGGTCCGTGGGGCAAACCCAAAAGGAGGCCAGAGGAAGTAATTAATATCATAAAACTTTATTGTGCCATTACAAAGTACATCAGTACTTACACTTAGGTTATGGTCAGTACACCTGCACAAACTCCTCAACGCGATTCGTTTCGATCCGGAACTTTGTCAAGAGTGAGTGATTGCAGGTATAAACGTCTTAAACGTCTTAAATACACATTACACTGTTTCTATTGGTCCAATGCAGCCACCCTCAAATAATACAATTTAACCCTTCTGACATCTCAGTTGATGCCATGATCTATCACAACACAATTGTTATATACCTAACATCTATATATATACACCATCTCACATTAACTAAAACATATGTTCAATTAGCAATGATAAGGATTTGAATATAGTTTAACAATAATATTAAAATAAAGATAAATGTAAAAATAAATATAAAAATAAAAATAAAAATTGAGCTGCCATTTATAAAAGGTATGTAAAAATGGAGGCAGAGTAGCAGCACTTCCATGGCTGGAACCAAGCTGTCACTGAGAGCCTCTGTTACCAGAGATGTGACCATGAACTGCTTTATCCAGCTCTCAGCACACACTATATACATAGCTTTCACATTGACTGCCAAGTAGCTCAATGCAGAGGATGGTCTGGGGGCTGCAAGTAAAACTTGATATGTAAATGTTACCATCACAATGACTTCCTGCAGCCCTAGGTTGGCCATGATTAGGCTGGGGGAGTCTATGAAACCCTTCTCTGCATTTCTGCTTTAATAGATCACTTATAATAGTGACCTATCACTAGCTGTCATATCAGCTACCATTACAAGTCATCTATTGTTATACAGATGAAGTAGGACATAAATGCAGAACTAGACCCTGAAAATATAAAAATTAAAAAAAGGGGGTTTAGAAAAAAGAAAGATACATAAAACATAAAAACCAGTCCGACAGAAACAAAATTTTTCCCAGTTCCAGCCCACCAAAATAATGTCACTCATCCCCTATGACATTTAGGCATTTTATGCTGCATACTCATGAATGTCACACAGAATGCATGTGGTCACAAATCAACGTTTGTCCCAGTGACAGTGATCAGGGGGCGTGGCTACAGCACACTGGGGGTGTGGCCATGCCAGATTTGTGCACCAGAATTCTCCCTGTTCTGTTCTCCCCTTCACACTGCAAACCCCGTGCACACCTGTTCTGCCATATACAGCAGCAGTGGATAGAATCTCCCCCAACCTTCCTACTGATTGGGACAAAGCTTTCCTGATCGGGATGGTTGGGAGATACATCTACAATATAGATCAATAAGTCTAGTCTTGACGGAAACACATTTGCTAGGCTGTCCTAACATTTAGAAACAATATTCCTGGTGAAAAGAAACACTTTCAATATCTAATAATTGTTTATGTAATTAAGGGGCAAGTACTTTTTGGTCAATAAGTAGTTAACATTTTACTAGTAATGTAAACTTACAGATAAGCAAAAGGACACAAGGACATAGAATTACAAAAATAATGACATAGTAAAATGATGTAACAAACAAGCAACAGGACTTGTGTACTAATACTGGTTATCCTGCCTGCATGATAAAAAAATAATTGTTAATTAGTTGATGTGGTTCAGTACAAATTTTGCACTCATATATTGCATTTGTTATTCAATTAGCCGGTTTAGATCAATAAACAAAATGAAAGAGGTTGGTCCATCAACAATCTATATTTAATATATTTAACAGTGGATGAAAAATAAACAATCAGCAAGTAAGGGTCATTTTTTACCTTATTTGCCTGCACTCTTGTTTCCTGCTCCATTCCCAGTTACAGCCAGTGGTACTAAAAACACTTGTCAGAATAATTATTTACTATACCTTGGAAGAGGCACAATCCCGACCCACCCAAGCTGCATGGGACGCAGTGGTGGAACTACTGCCATACAGGGGGTGCTGATGTAACAGGGCCCAGACGTGAGTGTGGCTAAGCAATATCAGTCCATCCTCCTGGGACATCCTTACTGATCTTCTGAGCATGTGCAGGGGCTGGTGCATACACGGTGACGCTCCATTTGGTACCTCACTGGCATGTGCTGTCCCTGCAAATTCTCAGAATAACAGAGCAGCGGCCTCTGTAGGGTGGACTGCCATCACCGGGCCTTCCCCGAATAATGTACTTCATCTATATGCTGTACAGAGACCAACCATGATACAGTTGTAGCAGAAGTAACTGTGTTCTAACTATACAGTGAGTTAGCTCCACTTTATACATTTTTGCTGTAGTCACTACATATCACAGGCTTAGTTTAGTAAAGAAATGACAGCCCTGTAATGAGCAGCCAATTTAACCCCTGCGGCCTTCAGCAATCAGAGGTAAGGAACAACAATAAATGTCAGCTATGATAGGTCCACCTCTATAACCTGTTATATACACTGTCGTTCCGTGCTTCATAACTCATTTATGCTATGGGGTTGAGCAACTCATTTTCTATATAGAAGTTAATATATCACCTTCATTCCCATATACTATTACTGTATTTCCCATTATCCTAGCTTGGCAAAGACTCTGCCCCCTATATTGTGCTTGTAACATTACTGATCAGTCAGGGAGCTCTTCATTTTAATGTGCAAGGTGACTGCTTCTAGTGAATGTAGCTGTAATCAATGGAGAAGTGGCAGACTGCAGTAACATGTTTGTCATGATGAGATAACTTTGCCAATGGATATTTATTATTATTATTATTAGTTGCACATGTGAAAGTTATTATTTTAGACTATTTCATGCATGTGGTAAAGGGGAATCTTTCAGTAGACAAAACATTATTATTATTATTATTATTATTATTATCAGTTATTTATATAGCGCCACTAATTCCACAGCACTGTACAGAGAATGTATTCCCACCAGTCCCTGCTCCATTGGAGCTTACAGTCTAAATTCTCAAACAAACACACACACACACACATACACACACACAGACTAGGGTCAATTTTAAAAGCAGCAATTTAACCTACCAGTATGTTTTTGGAGTGTGGGAGGAAACAGGAGCACCCGGAGGAAACCCACACAAACATAGAGAGAACATACAAACTCCACACAGATAAGGCCATGGTCGGAAATCGAACTCATGACCCCATTGCTGTGAGGCAGAAGTGGTAACCACTAGGCCACTGTGCTGCATACATCTGTCTTCCAACACAAGACATTTCCTCCAACTGGTCAGTGGTCCTATTACTTATTTCCCATTTGCTGTGGTCTATGCTGGATTAATTTGATTCTAGCAATTGCTGGATGTGAACATGGTGGATTGATGGTGATCTGGTTGGTATAGAGGCATGGCATGGAAAGTTGGGGGGGGCATGTGCTAAAAACAGATACAATAAGCAGTACAACTTCAAAGTACAAAACAAATAAAAATCAAATATAAATCCCAATAAGTGATGGTAAAATGAAGCCAGTGATTATTGGAATAAAATGTAAGTTTTATATTTGCGTAGAAAGTATTTATATTCCAGATGTGGGGGGATGACCTTAAGTGTCCTGATTCAGATGAGCTACAGTAGGAACTACAATAGGAATAACTTGAGTAGAGTATTGGGGGAATGGGCCATATAGAAGGTATACACATTTCCTTTAAAGTTACCCAGAAGCTGCAGTTACTACATGTGCGGAACTTTCATTTGTTTCATTGTGTCACAGAGCAATTATGACATCATATGTCTCCTTAGTCTGAATGTTCTGACAGCAGCAGCATTCTGTGTCCTGGAAGCTTACAGACAAGACATAGAATTACTGAGCTTTACAAGCACGTATTCAGTATTTAATTCTTCTGTTATTAACCTGTTCTATGTGGACATAGGAGGATTTTAGGGTTGAGACTGGAGGAACCACATAATCTAGGATTGCTTCTGACCAGGTAACTATATTTTAATATTTAGAGACTATAAAAGCATTAGTAGATAACATACAAACTGCTGTTTATATAACATGACTTTGTTGCCCAAAGCATTTGCTTATAGCTGTCTGTATTTTCCCAATGTTACTGTAATTTAAAGGGGATTAAAGTATGAATTTAATTTAATCCCCCCTTTCCAATGATAGAATTTACAGGAGTCTTTCTCCTTGACACCCAACATTCCGTATTGTCTGCCCTTCTCATACCTCACTTTACGTATTCCTTTCCTGTCACCCTCCTGCCTGCTCTGAGGCCTCGTAATACCCAGTGATCACAGCTAGATCCCCAGATCCTTGGATACAACAGTGGTTGCTATCGCTCCTTCCAGGGCCATCTTAAGAACATTATGGGCCCCCGGGCAAAGCAGTGCACCGGTACCTCTAGATATAGATATAGATATATAGATGTATACAGATACAGATATAGATATATAGAGATAGATAGATGTACTTGCTCAGTGACCCTTGTAAGTTTTTTTTGCAGGTTTTTTTCTTTTGCAGGATTATTTATTCTCATTAAGAGCCGTGCCTATGGGGCCCCCTTACCCGTGGGGCCCCCGGGCAGGTGCCCATCGTGCCCAATGGAAAAGATGGCCCTGGCTCCTTCCCATCTTTACTACCTAAAGGCTCCCTCTTATTATTTATTATTGCAGCAGCCACTAAGTGCTTCTTACAGAATATGTTTCATGAGAGAAATTTATATACTAACCCTATACCTAAATAGAACAAGTAAAACATAATAAATATATTGTTTTAAATTCTGTTCCCTACAGCAGCTGCACCCCCGGCCACTATAGTAATTCTGTCTCTGGTAAAGCTGTATCATAGATTTTGGTGAAAGGATAATGCTTCTTTCAGGCATTGCTCTCAAAATATTCATGAATATTAGACAAAATGATTGTTTTCTAATACATTCATGGGAATACAACTTTCACATACTGCTGATGAACTACAAATCCCAGTTTGCAAGCAGTACATACCGATAACAGGACCTATCAGTTAATTAACTGTTAATCAATTTGGTTTTTCAGCCTCATTCCTGGTCCAAACAAGGACTGTATTCAAAATAATAATTTATGGGAATTGGAAGACATCTTGGACTTACTGACCAATGTTCTCATTGCCTGCCTCACACTATTACATATATATGTGTATGTGAACATCAAGAGAAAGGTAAGAGTTATAACGTAAGGGTAAAATATAGATAAATACAAATAGTGTTTTTTTCACTTTCATTTTTCTTTAAATATTCAATAACCCATTATATATTATTTTTACAAATATGTATCCATAAGCTAGATATCTCTCTCTCTCTCTCTCTCTCTCTCTCTCTCTCTCTCTCTCTATATATATATATATATATATATATATATATATGTGTGTGTTTTGGGTCTGACACAATGTTTGTGCTAATGAAACATCACCCATATACATCAGCAAACCAGTGGCCAAAGACTGTAATAGGAGTGGCCTTTCGGACTCCCTATTTACAACCCATCCAGGCCATCCGTTTTAGACAGAGCAGACCCAATTTGAGATCTCTGTCCCACCCTCCCAATCGGGACAGCTGTGTCCTGCAAGTGGGAAAGTTGGGAGCTATTTCCTGTACAGTGATGCTCTGCACAGCAGCTGAGCATTGGGGAATGGGGCCCGTGCACACCTGCCACTGGTGCACACTGCAATCAATAGATGCTTGGATGGGAGGGAAGTAAGGGGCAGCCTTACTCTTCAAAACCACTAGCCACTCCCCTGGTGGTGTGGCCACACCTCCTTCCTGATTCCTGGTGCTCCACAGATCAGAGGTATAGAAAAACAAGAGAACATATGACATTTGGGTTTAGTAGTTACTTACATCGTGCATAAGTGTCCTAATATCCAGACACAGTCCCAGCTTGTAAAGATTCTATCCTGCACTAAATACAGTTACAACCTTGTTGTTTTTAGTTATAGCACTTTTTCCTGCGCTCTTGTTTTTATTAATATATTGTATTAGATCAAAACTGGTGTAAAAATGCTGTAACTATCAACAACCAATCCAATTCTAATAATTTTTTCCAGCTCTGTTTAGAGAATTCAATTAAACTTCTGTTTTTTTTCTATAATAGTTATATCATACTTGCCAACTCTCCCGGAACGTCCGGGAGACTCCCGCATTTCACGAGAGTCTATCGGACTCCCGAGAGAGTGGGCAATCTCCCTGATCTGCCCACTTGCCTAGGGCAGAATACGGTTCAAACGCCGCGATTCACCCCACTGTAAAATGACGCAATTCGCGTCATTACGTTACGCGGCGGGGCTAAAATTACGTGATTTACGGGTCCCCGCCACCTACACGCCCACCTCCTACTGGCAGCTCCCGGAACAAAAATATTAAATGTTGGCAAGTATGAGTTATATAGTTTATATTTTATTAAAAAACATGCCCTCATTGTTTATCATATTCCATTGTGAAGCCATTATGGGAGAATAGGTGACTGATTGTAACCCACATTGGATTGGGATATTAACTTTTTTTTATATTGACAATATCTCTTTGTGAAATAGGAATTTATCCAGTGTGAGAAGAAAAATGTATCCACATCCTGTGACATCCAAGGTATATTTTTATAATAATTATCTACAGCAATTTTTTTTCTATAAGAAAATATCTCGCTCAACAATTCTGAAACTTCTATTTAGATATTTATTTGCAAATGTTGGATAATCAGGAACAAAAGGGATGTGTGTTTTTTTTAACATAAATCACTGTGGCAGGCTATAAGAAGGTTGGTGTTGGTAAAATTTTTCTTAGTTCGTTTCTTCATGCTGCTATTAATGATTAATTCTGTACAGTGTCATGGACTACCATGGCAACCACAGTCCCATGGAACATGATGTAGTGAGCAGAGAGGCTTTGGAACGCCCTCTGAGCTCTGTATGCTATCTGTAATATAAATCCTTCCGTTTCTCTTCCCATCTCAACTTCCACATACAATGCTGAGAGCTGTCAGCCTGTGTAACTGGCATACATATTTTGCAACCTCCAGACAGATTTTAAATAAGAGATTATGACTTGCAGAACGACAGCTATGAAAAATGACCAGATGTAGACTTAAAGGTTACTTAACTTGCTATTTAAAGAAAAATAAACCTTCTATGTGGTATGGCTGCTTTTAAATATCTTTTACTAATCAAACTAAGTTACTGGTCATCTAAATATGTCCCAAATGAGTAGTTATGTGCAGTATATAGTGCATGTTCATTAATGTAAAACCCCATCTCCTTACTTCAGTGTACCCTGCCGGCATCTGATACAACTCACACAGGTACACACTCTCTTCTGCCCCAATCTCCACCCTGACACACACTCACTTCTCTTGTCTTAGCTCTGCCTTTTAACCACTAGATCAGGCCTGGGCAACCTGTGGCTCTCCAGGTGTTGTGAAACTAAAAGACCCAGCATGCCCTGTCAGCCATTGGCTGGCTATGTACTGGCAAAGCATGTTGGTGTTTGTACTGCACTAGATTACAAGATATCTCACAAGCAGGAATCTCTCCACACTTTACTTTCACATCTGCATTTATTTTGTCTATCCTGAATGTCCATGTTTTACCTGGTGTCTGACGCTGTAGAGAATTGTTGTGCCTTACAAATCAATGACATTAATAATAATTCCTGTTTTTTCCAACATGCACTAATTTAAGTGCATCAGGTTTGAAGTGGATCAGAAATATGAACCAACAAAAATAAGACCATTAAAGTGAAAATTAATAAAAAGTCTCTTTTAGTGCCCTAGAACAGCTTTACCATCTGTTGTTCTTTTTCCTGTATGTCATGTGCATCTGCTTATCAAATTCACATCACAGACACTTCTACAAAAACAATAATGTATATTGGCGCTTCAACTGTACAAGATAATCAAATAAACCTCTATATGACACTGATACAGATAATCCGACGATAAAATAAGCAGAATCTTATTCACCTTTATCACTGTGTTTTCTTGGGACACCAGCAAAAAACCTACTAGTATGAGAGAGGCCATTAAGCCAAAGGAGTTTAAAATCATGTGTTGTGAGCTGATATGTTACTTACCACTGTGGGTTAAGTCTGAGAAGGATTCAGCCAATGGTGATGAGGTGGGAGTGTCTGTGTAAAAAATATATCAAGGAGGGGAAGAAGGAGAGAGCTTCCTGTTTTCTGGATCTGGATACCTGGCAGCATCAGGCTTAGTATCCCTGGCTTCCCTATTGTATTTATCTTTTGTTTTTTTTGGCCTTTGTTTTCCTTTCTACTACTGGGCTGCTTCCTCTGCTTTTCTGTATCCCTGTCTCATATCCTGTGGTCTGTCCTACTCTGCTAGATGGCTAACACTTGCCCCAGAAGCGCCAGATCTACCTCTGCCAGGCTGGCCGCTTTCCCCCCTCCTCGCATGGCAGTTGCTGCTTCTGCCTCACAGGCTGTTCCCCCTGCCATGTCTTCTTCCCCGACCCAGGGCCAGATAGCTTTGCCAGGTCCGTCCGGCGGGTATAACCAGGGGACGGGGCCTAGCGACAGCCGGAGACCACGTGATTTGGGCGTCGCGAGAGGGCCTCGCGGCTAAGGCCCGAGTCGCACTAGGAGCTCACGGGCTCCGGAGCGGGCTCCGGCGGGCGGGTATACCCGATTCAGTCTCCGCGGTGGCTAGGCAGGGCATGGAGGATACTTCGGTCAGCAGATATGTGGTAGCTGGGGAAATATCAGACACGTCCAGGGCGCAGGTGCAAGGGTCTGCATACAGGGGACTAGGGCCGGTGATATTAGACCCACTTCCTCCCCTGGCACAGCAATTTTATGTGGGGGAACTGTAGGGCCACACACTCCCCCCTCCAGGCAACAGGTTTTGGAGCACTCAACTTATCAGTCACAAAACACGAGACAGCAGGGTATGTTACCCCTCTTGCCATCTCTTCACAGAGTAATGGCGGTTAACTCCCTTCCCTCCCTGCCTTTGCCACGGGCCAGGAATGCCCCACCCCCTATGTCCTCCCCGCTGCTGTTTTCATTAGAGGCTCCCATGCAGGCCGGGACGGATATCTCATCGAATCAGTCGACCTGGGCTGTTGGGGCCAGCCCCGGTTAGTTGTTCGCCTGCTAATAGGGGAACATTTCAACAGCAGGCCCCCACGGCATATCCATCTGTTAGCCGGGCACAGGGTGGTTCGGACTCAGCAGACAACTGGCCTTTCCTATCGGCGCTGCTCAATCAGTCCATGGCAGACAATGCAGCCCCTCCTGGGTCGCTGCCGTACCCCCCAAGGGGTTATAGACCCTTACAAGAGGTAGGAAATAATTGGTTGGCCTCTTCCCTTCTTTGTCTGGCCAATACTTTCACTCTTATCCTAGACCTTCCTTTGATAATCATCTGTTTTTTCTGGTAAGGATCAGCAGACCCCCCTGTGGGAACAGCAGTATGATAGGAGTCATAGAGTTCCTCCTCCCGCTGGTTTCTTGGGTCATCTCATGGGTGCAACCCCCTTGGTTACCCCGGCAGGGGTCCCACCTCAGGCCTCTCGCAATCTGTCTCCCCCGGGTGCTAACGTATCTTCTCATCCAGTTCCACAGACGCAGCTGTCTTCGGCAGCAACACAGACGGACGAGGGCAGGCCGACACTTCTACAGCAACATGGAGAAGAGTCAGAACAGGTGGCAACACAGCATGTGTCCCAGCAGGTCGGTTTGGAGGAGACGGGCAGAGCAGGAGCAGTTCGCCAGGAGACACAGGGAGCAGTCGGTGAGTATGAGAGTTCTACTGTATGCAATATACACATGTCTAGTCCAAGCATTTCAACTACCAGCGATGAGTCAGCTTCATCTTCTCCTAGGCAGGGTCAGCGCAAGCTACTTAAAATACTTACCACTCATTTTGGAGGAAGTAAGAGGAAACATAAGGACCGGTTGGAAACCGCTTCTCCCACACCGTCAGGAGGCCCGCTGGTTAGATGTGAGAACACAGCATTGCTGATAGGAATTAGGCCCAGCGTAAGAGATAAGATAAAGCGGGGTTACTATGTTCATATCTTCGATCTAACAGCAGACACGAGAAAAGAGTTGGCAGCTAAGTGCGCAAGATGGGGGAGTTGGTGAGGATGCGTACAGAAATTTTTCTAATTGGCTAACGGGGTATTGCGTTTTTTCAGCTTGTTACTTACAACGAGACCAGACGCAATTATAGATATTTAGAGATATCTCCATATGATTAATGAAATGCATAGTTGCGACCGTCCAGGGACCTGGCGGTTATATGATAAACTGTTTCGGGAAAAAGTGCACGGTCAGCGTTA
Organism: Mixophyes fleayi; assembly: GCF_038048845.1. Lineage (NCBI taxonomy): Eukaryota > Metazoa > Chordata > Amphibia > Anura > Limnodynastidae > Mixophyes > Mixophyes fleayi. Next base: position 58,752,419 of record NC_134405.1, on the reverse strand, counting down.
TATGCCCCTGGCCTTTAAGGATGTTGAAATTTGGATGAAGCTGAATAGAGCCCAAATGCATATGGGGAACAACTCTCCCCAGTTAACAAGGTTTCCGTAAGGGGGGAGACGAAGCACTCCCCAGTTATCAAAAAACAGGTGCTTTGTCTTTAATAATTCCTCATGTGGTAGGGGGAAAGCATGTCCGTACAGACACACATGCTCAAATTGTAGAGGAAGCCACCCCCTCAAAGATTGCCCTAGGGGTGTCGGGGGCCTCGGGAGGGGAAAGGGGTGGAAGGTGCTGTCTAAGGCAGTTTCTCCCATTAAATTCCCAATCCTCTGTAGATGGCTGGTGCTTTACCCTGATGCGGTCCAGGCCTCTTTCCTTAGGAAGGGTTTTCGCCTCGGTTTTCGCCTCCCCATTGACAGTGGAGTAACGGTGACAGCCTCAAGGAACCTTAGTTCTGCGTACATACACCCTGACATTTTGGCAGAGAAAGTTGGAAAAGAGATAGGCCTGGGCCACATGGTGGGTCCATTTTCTTCCCCCCCATTCAAGATTTAGTCATTTCCCCTGTTGGAATAGTCCCTAAAAAGACCCCAGGAAAATTCAGATTGATTCAGCATTTATCTCACCCTGCGGGCAAGTCAGTTAATGATGCGATCGACCCTAAGATTAGCTCAGTAATGTACCAGTCCTTTGATGATGCATTGACCATAGTGAGAGAATTTTGCAAGGGAGCGTTGATGGCAAAATTAGATATAGAGTCAGCATTCCGCCTCCTCCCCTTACACCCTGAATCCTCTAAATTTATGGGGTTTAAAATAGAGAATGAATACTATGTAGATTGATGCCTTCCGATGGGTTGCTCAGTGTCGTGCTCATATTTTGAGGCTTTCAGTTCCTTCCTCCACTGGTGTGTCGGGGCAGGGACGGGACACCGCGGCATAGCGCATTATCTGGATGACTTCCTTTTCATTGGTCCAGCCGATTCCCCCTGCTGTAAGGACACTTTGTATGCAGCGCAAGCGTTATTTAAGGTAATGGGTGTACCAGTGGCTGCAGATAAAACAAAGGGCTCGGCCACATGCTTGGCCTTTTTAGGTATTGAAATTGACACAATAGAAGGTTGTTGTCGTTTACCCTCGGATAAAATTAAAAAGATGCAGTCCCTAATAGTCAAAGTTCTGTCTGCACCATGTTGTGCGTTGCGGAAGGTTCAGTCATTATTAGGCTCATTTAATTTTGCTTGCCAAGTGATACCTATGGGTCGGGTATTTTGCAGAAAGCTACAACTGGCGACATCCGTTTCCGTAGTCCCCATTACCGAGTATGACTGTCTGAGGAGTTAAGGGAAGATTTGGCTATATGGAGACGGTTTCTAACAGTTTTCAACGGTATACGAGTATGGCCCGCACCCTCAGTATCTAGCAGAACGTTAGATTTACATACAGACGTGTCAGGATCGAATGGTTTCGGTGCATTTTTTCAAAGGGGAGTGGTGTGCCGCCACTTGGCCGCAATCATGGAAGTCTGAGGGTTTGGTTAGGAACTTGTTAACGTTAGAATTGTTCCCCATGGTCAAGGCCCTTGAGTTGTGGTCCTACTGATTGCGCAGCAGAAGCGTGGTGTTTTGGTGCGACAACCTAGGTGTGGTTCAGGCTATTAACAAGCAGAGCGCCTCATCACGCACGGCATCAACTTGTTGCGAGTCCTGGTTTTGAGATGTCTGGAGTTTGACATTAGTTTTAGCGCACGCCACGTTCCTGGCGTGGATAACCAGATAGGAGACGCTCTTTCTCTCTTTGACTGGCAGCGTTTTAGGTCCCTGGCTTCACATGCCCGTTTCACTGTCTTAAAGTGTCCCCCTTGTGTTTTTCAGATGATCCTGTAGGGATAAGGTGGCTTGTGGAGGCGTCCTTGGCTCCTGTTACTAGAAAGTGCTATCAAGGGGCATGGGAGCATTGGTTGAGTTATCAATCGACATTCAACAACAACACATCAGGTCAGATTCCCTCTATGGCAGGTTTTATGTGGGTCCATTACAAGGAAGGGGTTTCTAAGGCAAGGGTGGGTTCCATGCTAGCGGGCATTTCATTTATGGCAAGATTAAATGGTACACAAGATCCCACTAAATCATTTATTATATCTAAGGCATTGAAAGGGTGGGCTAGAACTCAGCCAGCGATTAATGACACACGCCGTCCTATTGATGCACGAATACTTGATAGGCTGATTAAGGTTTTACATGGCATATCTACGGATAGTTACGAGGCCTTGCTATTTAGTTTGGCTTTCTCACTAGCATATCATGGTGCTTTTAGGGTTAGTGAGCTGGTGGCGCGGTCAAAAAATAATGAGAGCACAGCTTTGCTATTCAGGAATGTAGTTTTGCAACCTAAGATTATACGCTGTAAGATAGCTAAGTCAAAAACTGATCGGTTAGGCAGAGGCCAATGTATAGTGTTAACGGAGCAACATGAAACATCTATATGCCCGGTCATGCTTGCTAATAAATTTGCGAGACTTCAGCCCTCGGGGGAGGGTTTGTGGCTAATACATCAAGATCATATCCCATTGACAAAATTTCAGTTTAATGCCTTGCTAAAATGTGCCCTTGCAGAGATAGGCCTAAACCCAACATACTATGGTATGCATTATTTTAGGATCGGGGCTGCCACCACCGCTGTGGTTAGGGGTACATCTGTTTCTGAAATTCAAACACTAGGGAGATGGAGGACGCAGAGTTACAAGAAATACATTCGGCCGGACGAATGAGGCTTTATAGGTTCCCTCCTCTATATTCCCTTTCCTCTCCCCACCCCACTCTTTATTCTTCTCTCTCGTTCATCTGATCTTTTCTTCTTTATCGATTGGTGACTCAGGGCTAAGCTGCTCGCTGTGTTGAACGGGGGCGTAAAGGGATTTTCTCCTCTTTTTTCCTTGGCAATGCCTGATTAGTGGTGTGCCTCCAGGGTTGTAAGGGGTGTTTACCTTCATTTGGGTTACCAATTTTTTCCTATTTCTCTGCTTTAAAATAAAATAAAATAAAATCGCTGTTAATTATAAGGCCCGGGTGCCTCATGTAAGTAGTAAAATTTAGAAAAAAGTAATCCGGGGAGTGGTTTCCGAATTGTGAGATTTTCCTCTCAGACTGAAGAGGTTGATGTTTTGGCATGGAGGGCTGGCACTAGACTACTGTTGGCGCCCTCTGGTATGGAGAGGCTTGTTTAGGAGTTTTTGCAGCAGCTTAGAATCCTGTCTATTTGAAGCTATAATGTTGTTTGCTCACATGGGTTATATTTTGACGGAACTATATATATTTTGTTTCAAGTGCTGCGGAGAAGAGGAGGCGAATATGGGTCATGGGTCATATATCTTTTGGGCAGCGGAACATAGATTAGCGGATAAGGGGTCCGGTTTCGCACACCCAGTAGACATCCGGTGGTTGGGACAAAGGGGCACTTATTCCCATGTTAAAAAAAGATATAGATGATCACGGAGCCCCCGATATAGTTGTGATTCATTTGGGAGGTAATGACGTGGGTAGAGGAAAATCCCTGGATTTAATCATTAGCATTTGGGATGATCTTGAACAAATACATGTTCGATGGCCTACAATTAAGGTTTGTTGGTCAAATATTATACCTCGGTTGTCCTGGAGCTCAGCTATTCCCCCGGCCACATTGATAAGGATGGTTAAGAAAATAAACGGGTACGCGAGACAGAATATTAAAAGCATGCAGGGGTAGTGATAAGTCATCCCTGGTTAATGGTAGAAAAAATACATATTTTCAGAGCAGATGGGGTCCATTTGTCGGCAGAGGGGACGGTTTTGTTTATAGAGAGGATTTTTTCGGAACTTAGGGGGATAGTGCTTTCTTTAGGTGGCGGGCCGTGAGGTCCATAAGGCACACGGCTGTGGTAGGAGAGCATTGCAGTCAGCTTTTTGGTAAGCATACGGTACTTAAGTGTTGGCAATGAGCTTTGGTTCCCTCGACGTCATCAGACTCGTTAATGCTCTAGTAAGGAGTATCAGGTTTTGCCTAGAAAGGGCATAACTGGTTGAGTCCAGAGGGTATTGAGTTAAATTATGGTGTTGTTATAGTACCGGCCAATAGATAAGGTTTTAACCTGGGTAGGTGGAAATGAGACGATGTTCCACCTTATTGGTTTATTATGAAATATTAGATAATAATCTTATTCACCTTTATCACTGTGTTTTCTTGGGACACCAGCAAAAAACCTACTAGTATGAGAGAGGCCATTAAGCCGAAGGAGTTTAAAATCATGTGTTGTGAGCTGATATGTTACTTACCACTGTGGGTTAAGTCTGAGAAGGATTCAGCCAATGTTGATGAGGTGCGAGTGTCTGTGTAAAATATATATCAAGGAGGGGAAGAAGGAGAGAGCTTCCTGTTTTCTGGATCTGGATACCTGGCAGCATCAAGCTTAGTATCTCTGGCTTCCCTATTGTATTTATCTTTTGTTTTTTTGGCCTTTGTTTTCCTTTCTACTACTGGGCTGCTTCCTCTGCTTTTCTGTATCCCTGTCTCATATCCTGTGGTCTGTCCTAATCTGCTAGATGGCTAACACTTGCCCCAGACGCGCCAGATCTACCCCTGCCAGGCTGGCCGCTTCCCCCCCCCCTCGCACGGCAGTTGCCGCTTCTGCCTCACAGGCTGTTCCCCCTGCCATGTCTTCTTCCCCGACCCAGGGCCAGATAGGTTTGCCGGGTCCGTCCTGCGGGTATAACCAGGGGGCGGGGCCTAGCGACGGCCGGAGACCGCGTGACTCGGGAGTCGCGAGAGGGCCTCGCAGGTCAGGCCCGAGTCGCACTAGGAGGGCACGGGCTCCGGAGCGGGCGGAGTTGTTAGGCAAATTAGGGAGGCAGGCAGAGCTCGGGCAGGGGATCTCCTTCCCCTGCTCCTGCGGCTGGTAGACACATCCGGCGGGTGGGTATACCCGATTCAGTCTCCGCGGTGGCTAGGCAGTGCATGGAGGATACTTCGGTCAGCAGGGATGTGGTAGCTGGGGAAATATCAGACACGTCCAGGGTGCAGGTGCAGGGGTCTGCATACAGGGGACTAGGGCCGGTGATATTAGACCCACTTCCTCCCCTGGCACAGCAATTTTATGTGGGGGAACTGAACAGTAGGTCCACACACTCCCTCTCCAGGCAACAGGTTTTGGAGCACTCAACTTATCAGTCACAAAACACGAGACAGCAGGGTATGTTACCCCTATTACCATCTCTTCACAGAGTAATGGCGGTTAACTCCCTTCCCTCCCTGCCTGTGCTACGGGCCAGGAATGCCCCACCCCCTTTGTCCTCCCCGTTGCTGTTTTCATTAGAGGCTCCCATGCAGGCCGGGGCGGGTATCTCATCGAATCAGTCGTCTGGGCTGTTGGGGCCAGCCCCGGTTAGTTGTTCGCCTGCTAATAGGGGAACATTTCAACAGTAGGCCCACACAGCATATCCATCTGTTAGCCGGGCACAGGGCGGTTCGGACTCAGGAGACAACTGGCCTTTCCCACGGGTGCTGCTCAATCAGTCCATGGCAGACAATGCAGCCCCTCCTGTGTCGCTGCCGTACCCCCCAAGGGGTTATAGACCCTTACTAGAGGTAGGAAATAATTGGTTGGCCTCTTCCCTTCTTTGTCTGGCCAATACTTTCACTCTTATCCTAGACCTTCCTTTGATAATCCGTCTCTTTTTTCTGGTATGGATCAGCAGACCCCCCTGCAGGAACAACAGTATGATAGGAGTCATAGAATTCCTCCTCCCGCTGGTTTCTTGGGTCATCTCATGGGTGCAACCCCCTTGGTTACCCCGGCAACTGCCGTGCGAGGGGGGGGGGGAAGCGGCCAGCCTGGCAGGGGTAGATCTGGCGCGTCTGGGGCAAGTGTCTCCCCCGGTTGCTAACGTATCTTCTCATCCAGTTCCACAGACGCAGCTGTCTTCGGCAGCAACGCAGACGGACGAGGGCAGGCCGACACTTCTACAGCAACATGGAGAAGAGTCAGAACAGGTGGCAACACAGCATGTGTCCCAGCAGGTCGGTTTGGAGGAGGCGGGCGGAGCAGGAGCAGTTCAGGAGACACAGGGAGCAGTCGGTGAGTATGAGAGTTCTACTGTATGCAATACACACATGTCTAGTCCAAGCATTTCAACTACCAGCGATGAGTCAGCTTCATCTTCTCCTAGGCAGGGTCAGCGCAAGCTACTTAAAATACTTAACACTCATTTGTGGTCTGTCCTAATCTGCTAGATGGCTAACACTTGCCCCAGACGCGCCAGATCTACCCCTGCCAGGCTGGCCGCTTCCCCCCCCCCCCTCGCACGGCAGTTGCCGCTTCTGCCTCACAGGCTGTTCCCCCTGCCATGTCTTCTTCCCCGACCCAGGGCCAGATAGGTTTGCCGGGTCCGTCCTGCGGGTATAACCAGGGGGCGGGGCCTAGCGACGGCCGGAGACCGCGTGACTCGGGAGTCGCGAGAGGGCCTCGCAGGTCAGGCCCGAGTCGCACTAGGAGGGCACGGGCTCCGGAGCGGGCGGAGTTGTTAGGCAAATTAGGGAGGCAGGCAGAGCTCGGGCAGGGGATCTCCTTCCCCTGCTCCTGCGGCTGGTAGACACATCCGGCGGGCGGGTATACCCGATTCAGTCTCCGCGGTGGCTAGGCAGTGCATGGAGGATACTTCGGTCAGCAGGGATGTGGTAGCTGGGGAAATATCAGACACGTCCAGGGTGCAGGTGCAGGGGTCTGCATACAGGGGACTAGGGCCGGTGATATTAGACCCACTTCCTCCCCTGGCACAGCAATTTTATGTGGGGGAACTGAACAGTAGGTCCACACACTCCCTCTCCAGGCAACAGGTTTTGGAGCACTCAACTTATCAGTCACAAAACACGAGACAGCAGGGTATGTTACCCCTCTTACCATCTCTTCACAGAGTAATGGCGGTTAACTCCCTTCCCTCCCTGCCTGTGCTACGGGCCAGGAATGCCCCACCCCCTTTGTCCTCCCCGCTGCTGTTTTCATTAGAGGCTCCCATGCAGGCCGGGGCGGGTATCTCATCGAATCAGTCGTCTGGGCTGTTGGGGCCAGCCCCGGTTAGTTGTTCGCCTGCTAATAGGGGAACATTTCAACAGTAGGCCCACACAGCATATCCATCTGTTAGCCGGGCACAGGGCGGTTCGGACTCAGGAGACAACTGGCCTTTCCCACGGGTGCTGCTCAATCAGTCCATGGCAGACAATGCAGCCCCTCCTGTGTCGCTGCCGTACCCCCCAAGGGGTTATAGACCCTTACTAGAGGTAGGAAATAATTGGTTGGCCTCTTCCCTTCTTTGTCTGGCCAATACTTTCACTCTTATCCTAGACCTTCCTTTGATAATCCGTCTCTTTTTTCTGGTATGGATCAGCAGACCCCCCTGCGGGAACAACAGTATGATAGGAGTCATAGAATTCCTCCTCCCGCTGGTTTCTTGGGTCATCTCATGGGTGCAACCCCCTTGGTTACCCCGGCAGGGGTCCCACCTCAGGCCTCTCGCAATCTGTCTCCCCCGGTTGCTAACATATCTTCTCATCCAGTTCCACAGACGCAGCTGTCTTCGGCAGCAACGCAGACGGACGAGGGCAGGCCGACACTTCTACAGCAACATGGAGAAGAGTCAGAACAGGTGGCAACACAGCATTTGTCTCAGCAGGTCGGTTTGGAGGAGGCGGGCAGAGCAGGAGCAGATCGCCAGGAGACACAGGAAGCAGTCGGTGAGTATGAGAGTTCTACTGTATGCAATACACACATGTCTAGTCCAAGCATTTCAACTACCAGCGATGAGTCAGCTTCATCTTCTCCTAGGCAGGGTCAGCGCAAGCTACTTAAAATACTTAACACTCATTTTGGAGGAAGTAAGAGGAAACATAAGGATCGGTTGGAAACCGCTTCTCCCACACCGTCAGGAGGCCCGCTGGTTAGATGTGAGAACACAGCATTGCTGATAGGAATTAGGCCCAGCGTAAGAGATAAGATAAAGCGGGGTTACTATGTTGATATCTTCGATCTAACAGCAGACAAGAGAAAAGAGTTGGCAGCTAAGTGCGCAAGAGGGGGAGTTGGTGAGGATGCGTACAGAAATTTTTCTAATTGGCTAACGGAGTAATGCGTTTTTTCAGCTTGTTACTTAGAAACGAGACCAGACGCAATTGTAGATGTCTGGAGATATCTCCATATGATTAATGAAATGCATAGTTGCGATCGTCCAGGGACCTGGCGGTTATATGATAAACTGTTTCGGGAAAAAGTGCACGGTCAGCGTTATATGCCCCTGGCCTTTAAGGATGTTGAAATTTGGATGAAGCTGAATAGAGCCCAAATGCATATGGGGTACGGCCCTCCCCAGTTAACAAGGTTTCCGTACGGGGGGAGACGAAGCACTCCCCAGTTATCAAAAAACAGGTGCTTTGTCTTTAATAATTCCTCATGTGGTAGGGGGAAAGCATGTCAGTACAGACACACATGCTCAAATTGTAGAGGAAGCCACCCCCTCAAAGATTGCCCTAGGGGTGTCGGGGGCTTCGGGAGGGGACGGGGCGTGGCGGGAGGTGCTGTCTAAGGCAGATTCTCCCATTAAATTCCCAATCCACTGTAGATAGCTGGTGCTTTACCCTGATGCGGTCCAGGCCTCTTTCCTTAGGGAGGGTTTTCGCCTCGGTTTTCACCTCCCCATTGACAGTGGGGTGACGATGACGGCCTCAAGGAACCTTAGTTTCGCGTACATACACCCCTACATTCTGGCAGAAAAATTTGGAAAGGAGATAGGCCTGGGCCACATGGTGGGTCCATTTTCTTCCCCCCCATTCAAGATTTAGTCATTTCCCCAGTTGGAATAGTCCCTAAAAAGACCCCAGGAAAATTCAAATTGATTCAGCATTTATCTCACCCTGCAGGCAAGTCAGTTAATGATGCGATCGACACTAAGATTAGCTCAGTGATGTACCAGTCCTTTGATTGACCATTGAGCATAGTGAGAGAATTTGGCAAGGGAGCGTTGATGGCAAAATTAGATATAGAGTCAGCATTCCGCCTCCTCCCCTTACACCCTGAATACTTTAAATTTATGGGGTTTAAAATAGAGAATGAATACTATGTAGATCGATGCTTTCCGATGGGTTGTTCAGTGTCGTGCTCATATTTTGAGGCTTTCAGTTCCTTCCTCCACTGGTGTGTTGGGGCAGGGACGGGACACCGCGGCATAGCGCATTATCTGGATGACTTCCTTTTCAATGGCCCAGCCGATTCCCCCTGCTGTAAGGACACTTTGTATGCAGCGCAAGCGTTATTTAAGGTAATGGGTGTACCAGTGGCTGCAGATAAAACAGAGGGCCTGGCCACATGCTTGGCCTTTTTAGGTTTTGAAATTGACACAATAGAAGGTCGTTGTCGTTTACCCTCGGATAAAATTAAAAGATGCAGTACCTAATAGTCGAAGTTCTGTCTGCACCATGTTGTGCGTTGCGGAAGGTTCAATCATTATTTGGCTCATTTCATTTTGCTTGCCAAGTGATACCTATGGGTCTAGTATTTTGCAGAAAGCTACAACTGGCGACATCCGTTTCCGTAGTTCCCATTCCCGAGTATGGCTGTCTGAGGAGTTAGGGGAAGATTTGGCTATATGGAGACGGTTTCTAACAGTTTTCAACGGTATACGAGTATGGCCCGCACCCTCAGTATGTAGCAGTACGTTAGATTTACATACAGACGCGTCAGGGTCGAATGGTTTCGGTGCATTATTTCAAGGGGAGTGGTGTGCCGCCCCTTGGCCACAGTCATGGAAGTCTGGGGGTTTAGTTAGGAACTTGTTAACGTTAGAACTGTTCCCCATGGTCGTGGCCCTTGAGTTGTGGTCCTACTGTTTGCGCGGCAGGAGCGTGGTGTTTTGGTGCGACAACCTCGGTGTGGTTCAGGCTTTTAACAAGCAGAGCGCCTCATCACGCACGGCATCAACTTGTTGCGAGTCCTGGTTTTGAGATGTCTGGCGTTTGACATTAGTTTTCGCGCACGCCATGTTCCTGGCGTGGATAACCAGATAGGAGACGCTGTTTCTCGCTTTGACTGGTCCCTGGCTTCACATACCCGTTTGACCGGCTTAAAGTGTCCCCCTTGTGTTTGGCAGATGATCCTGTAGGGATTAGGTGGCTTGTGGAGGTGTCCTTGGCTCCTGTTACTAGAAAGTGCTATCAAGGGGCATGGGAGCGTTGGTTGAGTTATCAAGCGACATTCAACAACAACACATCAGGTTAGATCCCCTCTATGGCGGGTTTTATGTGGGTCCATTACAAGGAAGGTGTTTCTAAGGCAAGGATGGGTTCCATGCTAGCGGGCATTTCATTTATGGCAAGATTAAATGGTACACAAGATCCCACTAAATCATTTATTATATCTAAGGCATTGAAAGGGTGGGCTAGAACTCAGCCAGCGATTAATGACACACGCCGTCCTATTGATGCACGAATACTTGATAGGCTGATTAAGGTTTTACATGGCATATCTACGGATAGTTACGAGGCCTTGCTATTTAGTTTGGCTTTCTCACTAGCATATCATGGTGCTTTTAGGGTTAGTGAGCTGGTGGCGCGGTCAAAAAATAACGAGAGCACAGCTTTGCTATTCAGAAATGTAGTTTTCCAACCTGAGATTATACGCTGTAAGATAGCTAAGTCAAAAACTGATCGGTTAGGCAGAGGCCAATGTATAGTGTTAACGGAGCAACATGAAACATCTATATGCCCGGCCATGCTTGCTAATAAATTTGCAAGACTTCAGCCCTCGGGGGAGGGTTTGTGGCTAATACATCAAGATCATATCCCATTGACGAAATTTCAGTTTAATGCCTTGCTAAAATGTGCCCTTGCAGAGATAGGCCTAAACCCAGCATACTATGGTACGCATTCTTTTAGGATCGGGGCTGCCACCGCTGCTGTGGTTAGGGGTACATCTGTTACTGAAATTCAAACACTAGGGAGATGGAGGTCGCAGAATTACAAGAAATACATTCGGCCGGACGAATGAGGCTTTATAGGTTCCCTCCTCTATATTCCCTTTCCTTTCCCCTTCCCACTCTTTACTCTTCTCTCTCGTTCATCTGAGCTTTTCTTCTCTATCGATTGGTGACTCAGGGCTATGCTGCTCGCTGTGTTGAACGGGGGCGTGGAGGGATTTTTTCCTTGGCAAGGCCTGATTAGTGGTGTGCCTCCAGGGTTGTAAGGGGTGTTTACTTTCATTTTGGTTACCAATTTTTTCTTATTTCTCTGCTTTAAAATAAAATAAAATAAAATCGCTGTTAATTATAAGGCCTGGGTGCCTCATATAAGTAGGGAAATTTAAAAAAAATAATCGGTGGAGTGGTTTCTGAATTGTGAGATTTTCCTCTCAGACTGAAGAGGTTGATGTTTTGGCATGGAGGGCTGGCACTAGACTACTGTCATTGTTGGTGCCCTCTGGTATGGAGAGGCTTGTTTAGGAGTTTTTGCAGCAGCTTAGAATCCTGTTGTCTATTTGAAGCTATAATGTTGTTTGCTCACATTGGGTTATATTTTGACGGAACTATATATATTTTGTTCCAAGTGCTGCGGCGAAGAGGAGGTGAATATGGGTCATGGGTCATTTATCTTTTGGGCAGCGAAACATAGATTAGTGGATAAGTGGTCCGGTTTCGCACACCCAGTAGACATCCGGTGGTTGGGACAAAGGGGCACTTATTCCCATGTTAAAAATAGAGATAGATGATCACGGAGCCCCCGATATAGTTGTGATTCATTTGGGAGGTAATGAAGTGGGTAGAGGAAAATCCCTGGATTTAATCATTAGCATTTGGGATGATCTTGAACAAATACATGTTCGATGGCCTACAATTAAGGTTTGTTGGTCAAATATTATACCTCGGTTGTCCTGGAGCTCAGCTATTCCCCCGGCCACATTGATAAGGGTGGTTAAGAAAATAAACGGGTACGCGAGACAGAATATTAAAAGCATGCAGGGGTAGTGATAAGTCATCCCTGGTTAATGATAGAAAAAATACATCTTTTCAGAGCAGATGGGGTCCATTTGTCGGCAGAGGGGACGGTTTTGTTTATAGAGAGGATTTTTTCGGAACTGAGGGGGATAGTGCTTTCTTTAGGTGGCGGGCCGTGAGGTCCATAAGGCACACGGCTGTGGTAGGAGAGCATTGCAGTCAGCTTTTTGGTAAGCATACGGTACTTAAGTGTTGGCAATGAGCTTTGGTTCCCTCGACGTCATCAGACTCGTTAATGCTCTAGTAAGGAGTATCAGGTTTTGCCTAGAAAGGGCATAACTGGTTGAGTCCAGAGGGTATTGAGTTAATTTATGGTGTTGTTATAGTCCCGGCCAATAGATAAGGTTTTAACCTGGGTAGGTGGAAATGAGACGATCTTCCACCTTATTGGTTTATTATGAAATATAAGTTAAGAAGAGATAGATAGCGCTAATACCCCACTGCTGCTAAACACACCTGTAGGAATCACACAACATTCCCAATATAAAGTGAAAATAGGTATGTATAGGAATGTTTTAGCGCTGTGGCTGTGATCACATAGGCAAAAATAACAATCCTATCTCCTTAAACAACATATACAAGTCATAAGATTGAAAAAATACTTACATTTTGAGGTGTAGGAGTCCTTTCATTCAGATCTTTCCTCCAGTATGTGATGACATAGCATGAAAAAAACAAAAACACAACATAGTGTAATACAGTAACAATAAATGACGTTATATAGTGAATGTGTGGTGAACTTCAATCCTTTCTTCTTATGTGATTCCACTCACCAGATACAAGATATAAGTGTGCCTTAATTATTTAGAAGTAGATATCATATGGTGTCTTCACCCAATTTCTTATGTGATTACACTTACAAGATGGAAAGAAGTAATAGGCCTGGGTTCAAAGTTCTTTGAAATCTTCCATTTAGATAGTCAGGATCTTTCTCTCAGATAAACATGTTCCATATTTGGAATATAAAAAAGGAAAAAAAAAACGGATCTAGTGTGATACCGTTAAACTACAAAAGTTTTTATTACAATAGTACATAAAAAATAAATAACAAAATAAAAGACAGCACATAAAAGCTGGACCATAGGATCATGAGGGTCCCTACCAGATGTAGGTGGAAAAACAGCTTGTAATCAGTATCCCCGGGGTCCACTTCACTGGTTATTGGGTTGGTAAAGATGGGGTCCTCATGAATTCCAGATCCAGTAGCCCTATTTCCTATTGGTTTATGTTGGTTTAGCTGGCTGCCCTGCTCTTCGCCACCTACTAAAAGGTCCACTTTTATAGAAATAAAATAAAATAAAATAAAATAAATTAAAAGTAATAATATAAATAAAAGGTGACCTTTTCTTCCAAACTTAAGTTGGTGTCCGTGTCTTTATTTATGGTTTATAAGTGTGGGAATTTTAACCGGAAGGGGGGGTTGCATAGGAGGAGTAATCAACACTATGCATTTTAAGGGAATTGGAAGAAATAAGCTTAAACATGTTGTAACAAATAGTTCCAAATGGACACATTTTTAAAACTGTTCATTGGACTTTTTGTGTTGGAATTTTGCCATAAAATTCTCCTTGCAGAGAAAATAATATATAATCATAAATTTACACTGCCATTGCCCCATCTATATTAATAAACCGTAGATTTCTATAAATACGAAATGTAGAAATACAGTGCGGAATGTGTACACAGCGTAATGGCGACGAAAAACAAAGATTATATCACATCTCTGCAAAATGTGATTTGCTCTAAATTCTGCCACAATCTATGCTTATCTTACATACAGGGAAGCTGATCTTGTGATTGGCAAAGTTTCTATATTATTGATACTATGTGACTATGTCTAATTATCAGTCTGGGGCAGAATGTTCACAACACAATCAGGTTAAATAACTTAGATCACCCCCTAATGTATGGTAAAGTCTCTGCTTCCCCCTGCCAAACACAAAAAACTGTAAGTAATCATATATTTTTGGTAGTTTACACTGTTTGGTCCACTGTCTGTAAACTGTACGTCGCTGTGAAAACCTTGTGGTGCCCTATAAATAGAGATTATTATTAATAATATTAATAATAACAATAATAATAATAGTCAGACTTAACATTTAATATCTACACGTCTACCTGTTACTGCAATTGCCCATTTGTAAATATCCTTAATTTCAGTACATATAACCATTATAACCTCTTTTCCTTTGCAGAGTTCTCCTTTGACCATGGTCACAATTTCAATAACAGTTACTCTGTGCCATCTATATCTCCACACCAATTGGCGATAAGAAACATCCCAAAATTAAAGATTCATTTTGCTAAGAAGACATTAGAAAAGGTAATGATGTCTATCCCAAGAACTGTCCAGATGTCCATGGAGATGAATGAGAAGAGCCAGACCCCTCCCCAAATAATAACATCACTCCAGAGATGCATAAAAACCAAGAATGGAAATGGTCTCATTGAGTTCAAGGGCGTCAATGACTTTCTTAATATCAGAGTGATACAAAACCTGGAGAGTCACATTAAACAGAAACACTTCCATCTATTTCCAGAAGCTCCAGATTCCCCATCCATTGCGCTTTGTCCTGTGGAAGATACCACCATGAACCCAGCTGAAGGGGACTTGTCTTTTATGAGCAGTGACACCCGGAAGATGCTAGATTTCCATCCACAAGCATTAAATATCAGCAGGACACAGGAAAGTGAAATTAATGGATTTCCAACCTCACCAAAAACGTCCCAATTTCCAAAACATCCAAAGTCTCAGAATTCATTCCATGGTATCTGGCATATTTATACCAACCCATTATATGAAAATGTATTATTGTCTGATATACAACCAAAGGACAAAACATTTACCACCTTCATGGACACGGAGGTAGTATATTCCTTATCAAATGGAAAGATAACAACAAGACTGTGTACTAACAGGGATACTAGAAGGAAACAGTCCAGAGGTGTCCTTCTTAACATCTTTGCACTTTTCAAAAAGTTTCAGCAGACTAATATGAACCCGGGTCATGGTCAGAAGGCAGCGCCCCGAACATGTGACGAGGTGAAATGTTCTTTAAGAAAATTCATGGAACATATAGAGAAAACGGTCCATCTGCCTTTGTTGTGGTGATGAGTGCCACAATTTTTTAAAATAAAGAACACATTATTTAACCTTTTATTACTTGTTCATATTGTTTTATTTATTAATGGCTATTTTTCAGCGGTATAGAACATAACAAGCCACATTAGTGCAATGACTGAGCCCCACTACATAAGACACCAGGCTCGGCTGCAATAATTGGTTACAGATGACATAAAGAATTCTCAACAACTTCATTCTGAGTTGATGGGAAAGGGCAGTGTCAGATTTACAGTTACAGATGTTTTGCACCATAATCCTTGTCCCATCCTCCTAATTTAAGCAGAATTTACTGTAACTTTGAATGTCCTATCACAGTGCAAACTATAGTGGCACAAAGCTACACCGGTTGCTCTCACTGTCTGAAGGGATACCTTCATAATGAAAATGCACCTTGTTCATTTAATGCAGAGTGATGCAGAGGACATAATATAAGAATATCAAGGTTTCTTTGGTTGCATAGTTTTATTCTGAATTACATTCAGAGAATCTACCTTGATCCCTAAAGATACAATTTATATGGTGTGTTTACCAATCCCTGCATTTGTAAGTGTGATTGAAGCCTTTTTAGGCTGTGATGCTAAGGTTCCCATAATACTGTAGTTCATTCTTAAAACAAGTGGATTTTACAAGGTGTAAAAGGTCTGAAACGCAGCACAAATTGACATGTCTTGCGCATGAGTTTGCAGAGCAATATGGTGGCACCTGCGGGTGAGCAGAAGTTTCCACCAACCACCACTTGAGCAGAGTGAGGGTGTTCCTTGCAAAACACAGAGAAGGGATATTGGTACAGATCTCATTTTCGGTAGCAGTTTTTCGGAGTATAGCCACCTGACCCGCCTCTATTACTCTTTAAATGTTGGCATTATGGTTAGCCACATTGTCAATGTTTCCAATCGCACTATTGACATTGTGAACCTTTTGGCACAATGGAACTGTCGGCATTTAGCCTGCCGACATGTTCATGTCGACAGATTAAGTGCCGACATTTCCAGAACCGGGAATTATGACTGGCACCGTGCTGATTAATGGTGTCAGAACTAGTTTTAGAAAAATTGGGAACATAACTTTAAATCTAGTGCCTAAGTTCCAATCAAGAACTTGAACGCTACATAGTTCACAAATGGGTTTCACAACTCCGTATTGCTCTTGCACTAATGTGGAAGAATAAGAAAAAATTTGTATGTAACCATGTGAAATTCAGAAAAAAAATAAATACATGATATAAACTTGACGGGAGGTGGAAAAAAATCTGCTCTTCTGCTCATTGGCTGCTCTGTGTATTGTGTATTCCTTTGACCAGCATTGCAATAGTTCTGTAAGCCTTGAACCTGGGATCATAATTTTTTAATTGCAAACCATCGTATTCTTCAGTTACATTCAGGCCACTGCCAAATAGGGAAAATATCATTGCTTTCTTACACAGGAATTGTATGGGTCTGTTCACAGTAGTATATCCGTACTGATCTAGCTGACAGCCACATGGATAATACATGTGGTGCAATGGTGGATCTTTTATGAACATTAGCTGGGTTCACATGGAGAATCACCATAAGGTCTTGGTGCCAATCAGTAGATCTACAGATTGGGGCTGGATTCAATTAAAGAAGGCTGACAATGAGTTTGGTTCACCTGGTAAAGTGTTAACCAGCATCAGGCTTCACAGGTTGAGTTGTTTCACTCTATAATAGGTATAATAGGAAAACCTTAAGTGTGGGGTTTCCTTGTCATAACATGAACCAACTCCAGCTTGTTCAGTATGGGACAGGAGCTTCTAGGGGGCCAAAAAACAAGCAGGCACACCTGAGACAGGAAGGTGACAGAGTAATGGTGTTAAAAGCAGGGACCAATCACAATTCCCTACCTGTCAATTGAGGTCAGTGTCATTTTACTCTAGGGCTCCATACAGAGCAATACACATTGCTAAATATGTTTTATTTTATTTACAATTAGACTACGTCCTGAATGAAGGTTTCATTTGACTACTTCAAGAATGCTGACTAATAATGTATTAAAAATAATTTTGGAGTGTCTTTATTTAAATAAAACATTTTAAACTTTTCTGTGCACCTTTATATTTTTTCCTGTTACAGCATGTTCCACAGCGGCATTGGCTGATACATACAGGGCAATATTAACATAAGTGGGAACAGGTCAAAATTTGACATAAATATCATTGTCATCATGTAAATCATTTATGTATCATATTATTTATACTTAAATCACAAACACAACACATTTTTGGGTTTACCTTTTATGACTCTGTGGTGCAAGAGTATTGGGCTTGTTCTAGTTTTCAATTTTAAAAAGGGCAAAATAATGTGTTCTAATAGGTAGCTATTTTTAATTTGATCAGTTACAGAAATGTTATCCATAAACCAATATTTTCAATTGTTATGTTACTGTGAGTTGTATCCTGTTACGTGAGTAGTATCCTGTTACAAGTCTCTCCTGGGAAACACAGTCACTTGGAGATTTAACTATGTTATGGTTGGGTCACTTTTATGACTCGCTGGGCTCTCTGTCAGAGTAACTAGATAGATAAATAGTTAGTTAGGGATAAGTAGTTAGGTAAGTTAGATAGCCACTGGGTGTTTTGATAGGTAGTTAGTTTAGTTCTTAGATTAGATTGATTAGTTTAGGTAGATCAGATAGGCAGATAAATTAGCTAGATAGATTAGATATGAATTAGATAGGGTCAGTTAGGTCTGTTCTCTGTCAGAATCTGCCCTCAATTCATGCTGTCATTTCTCTATTATGCCTCACATGGCCAGCCTGTTTCTCCTAGCTCTCCCACCTGGCTTCCTCATTATCACCTGTAGCCTATTGGTTCTGCTCTCCTTAAATATCCGGCTAATCCTCTACAGGATTGCCGATAATATGTTTACCTTAGTGTTCCTGCCTCCTTGTGTTTTCCCTGTTACCTGTTCCTGTTGTTTCCTGCCAGCCTGTGGTATCCCTGTGTACTAGACAGTTCCGTTCCTGTCAACTCTTCATTGGATTTCCCTGTGTACCGACTCGGCTTTGCTTTGACTCCTCTCCTATGTGATTACCCGTGTGCCAGACCTGTTTCAGTTCCTGACTATTCTCTATTGGATTCCCCATGTACGGACCCTGCAATTCCCTTGACGATTCTACAATCTTCCTTTGGCTCCGGACTCAACCTTTCCACAAGTACTATTGACTGTTTACTTAGATCACCGTGTGTCTTTTTTGTAGTTACCCCTGGCAACTGCCTAGGAACTGTTTTCCTACAATCTCCGGACTCTCACTGGTATTGTGGGTTGTAGTGACCCCTGACTATTGCCCAAAAACTGTTATCCCTAAATCTCTGGACTCTCACCGGTACTGTGGGTTGCAGTCACCCCTGGCAACCACCTAAGAACTGTCTCTCACAAATATCCATACTCTCACCGGTACTGTGAGTTGCAGTTACCCCTGGCAACCGCCTAAGAACTATTTCCCTAAAATCTCTGGACTCTCACCGGTACTGTGAGTTGTAGTTACCCTTGGCTACTGCCTATGTTCAGTTTCTCATCTTTACCTATCACTGCAAGTTCCGTTCCTTTCTGGACAAGCACCGGTAGAGAAGTCGCTGTGTATCAGGGGACTTCTCTATCAACTGTTCCTTATTTATTCCAGTGGCCACAAGTGATATATCAGTCTTGACACCATCCACTTGGTGTCTCACCGGACTCCCTCATGCACTTCCTACTCTATGGCCTCGGTAACGCTATTCCTGGGTTCTCCCCAGCCAGTGCACATCTCACAACCCTCTGTTTGTCTGCAGCCAAGTCTGTCCCCACCACTAGGGGCAACAGTGAACACCAGACGTTCAGAGCAGACTCCGGGTTTTGCTGTAATGGCTGAGGGATTCCTAACAGTCACACAGAGGGGTGTCATAAGGTCATAAGGTCCTTTATTCACTTTAACCACAATTCTCCACAACCATCTCTCCAAACTCCTCTTCTCTCTCAATCATCCTATTTCTCCTTCCCCTATTATTATTTCCCCTTCACTACATCCCTCCTCCCGAGACTGCACACATAAACGCTTTTGTTTCCTGCAACTCCCAAACTCTCCACCCTACATAAACAGACATAAACCTCCATATATCATTCTCGCATGTCCTCTTTCTCACACTGCTCCTTCTCAAGGCTGCTGGTGACATCTCACCTAACACTGGACCCCAAACAATCTCCTCTATGTGCTCACACTCCTCGATCCACCCCAAAACTTTCCATCCACCCCATATTTCCAATCCCATCAACCTTATCCATATATTTCCATTACACTCTCTTCCTTTCTCCTGTGCACTATGGCATGCCAGATGTTTTGCTTGCATCCATTCTATTCATTGCTAAATCACTCGATTTCTTGCTATTACATAAATCTGACTCACCTCCTCTGACACTACATCCCCTGCAGCTCACTCCTATGGGAGACTCACCCTCAGCCACGCTCCCAGGCCCAGAAACAGACAAGGTGGTGGAGTAAGAATTCTACTTTCTCAAAGCTACACCTTCAAAGTCATACCCTCTGAACCCTCAATCTCATTTTATCCTTTAGAAGGCAACACTATCCATCTATTTTAACCTCTCCATGTTTGTGTTGCTGCCCCCCAGGTCCCGCTTCCAAAGTCCTTGACAAATGTGCTGCCTTGCTCTCTTCTTTCCTATCTTTTGACCTGCCTACTCTCATACTAGTCAATTCTGTTGATAATGGAATCGATTGTATCTTCTGCCAATAAACTTCTTTCACTTACTTCCTCGTTTGGTCTTTCCCAGTGGACCTCATTTCCCACTCACTGTGATGGGCTCTCTCATGATCTTATCTTCTCCTACTTCTGCTCCATCTCTAGTTTCTCTAATTTAGCAGCACCATTTTACTGCACTTTTTGAATGAAATAAGACATTTGAAAGTCTGTGTGAATTGATAGAAAAATCTCTACCATTAATAAGTATGTTACTCTTGCTCACAGTGGCAGTCACTGACTTATATTTGCTGTGCATATTATTTATAAATGTATTCTGTTCATTGATAGCTGTTTATAGCTGACTTGGGGCTAGATTTACTAAGCTGCGGGTTTGAAAAAGTGGGGATGTTGCCTATAGCAACCAATCAGATTCTAGCTTTCATTTATTTAGTACCTTCTACAAAATGATAGCTAGATTCTGATTGGTTGCTATAGGCAACATCCCCACTTTTTCAAACCCGCAGCTTAGTAAATCTAGCCCTTGGTCTTGGTAGAAATAACATTGAAAGAAATACAAAAAAAAATGCTGAATATATTGCTGAATATACATATTTATTTATTTTTCTCACTGTTTACTGCCGGCGGGTCCAGGGCTGTTTAGTCGACATTTTAATTGTCAGCAACCACAATGTCGGTATGTTAACTGTGGCGGGGAAATTGAAATACCGACATTTAGCCGCTCAGTATTTTCATGTCGGCAGGATAAGCGTCGGTATTTCTTCCATCGGAATTCCATACCCAACCCGTTTGATACATAAGGTTAAGTGCCACGTAGTGCTTACTGGCCCAGAGAGACTGCAATGTGATAAAGTACTTATTGAGATTATATGATCCAGTAACACAGCAACGATAAAAGATTATGTTCATTCACCAAATATTTATTTTTATTTTTATCTTTATCGATGAAATTATACCACCAGTTTTAATTTTTTGCTTTTTTCGTTATATCTTCAAAGTGTATGAACAAAACACCACTGACCCCCCCTAAAGAGGCAGCAATACTACATCCAATATAGGATTTCCTTCTTTAGGGAAACCTTGTCACAGAAACCAGGGGGTAAATGTATCAAAGTCCGTTTTTTTCATCTCGCGGGAGATCGGCGTCTTTGCAGCTAAAATTTAAAGGGGCGATGGCTTGTAAAGGCAAGTTTGCCTTTACAAGCCATCGCCCCTTTAAATTTTAGCTGCAAAGACGCTGATCTCCTGAGAGATTAAAAAAACGGACTTTGATACATTTACCCCCAGATCAAGATCCCCTTTCTTTGGCAGGATTTAGGGAGCAGTTTATTTACATGAAATTTGGTGTGATAAACAAACTAGGGGGGGTATTCAATTGTTCGCGGGATCGTAATGACCCCACCGCGTGAAAAAAAAAAGTCCCACGCTCGTTTTTTCCTGTTCGAGCGCTCGTTTTGAAAAAAAAACTCGCTCAATTCAAATGTTAAGTTTGCATCCTCCCCCTCACGCTCTACTATTGGTCCTAGTGAGTTTGAAATGTAGGAGTGGTTAAGGCAGCCATTTCAGTATTAAAAATTAATTATTTGGAAGGTACAAAAATCTGTGGGACAGTGGGCAAGCCGGACATTTGGAAAGTCCAAATATTTGTGGGACAGTGGGCAAGCCGGACATTTGGAAGGTCCAAATATTTGTGGGACAGTGGGCAAGCCGGACATTTGGAAGGTCCAAATATTTGTGGGACAGTGGGCAAGCCGGACATTTGGAAGGTCCAAATATTTGTGGGACAGTGGGCAAGCCGGACATTTGGAAGGTCCAAATATTTGTGGGACAGTGGGCAAGCCGGACATTTGGAAGGTACAAATATTTGGGGGACAGTGGGCAAGCCGGACATTTGGAAGGTACAAATATTTGGTGGGACTTTGCGTAAATGAGTGTGTGTAGGTAAAGCATCAGAAAACAGAGGATTTCGTCCAAGGTTGAGTATTTTGTTTTTTTTTGTTTTTAATAAAAAACATTGGTGTACATGAGGGTGTTTACTGTATTTCTTGTGGTTTTATTATTTTTAATAAAGATTTGTGGTTGGAAATAGGGTGTTTTATTTTATTTAACATTTTGCTTTGTGGAACTACAGGTCTCAGCCTGCTGTGAGTGTCAAGGCATGTTTGCACTTGTGGTTCGCAAAGTGCCAACATGCCTTGGGTGCCATGGGTACGCTGGTGCTTGTAGTTATACAAGTAGCAGCATGCCCACACTATTTAGGAAAACATGGCTGGCTGGGACATGTAGTTCCACAAATCAAAATGGTTTTTTTGGGGGGTTTTTTCCAATCAAAATCCACATTTATTACCCTACTACCCACAGCCCAGGAGTAGTAGGAAGAGCCCTAGTGCTATCACCACTGGCCTGGGTGTCCCTAGGGGGGTAGCCCGCTTACATTTGTCAAGGGGACCACACTCCCTAGGGAATCCAGGCCAGCGCCGAACAGTCTGTGAGTGTTTAGTCAATATGGCAGTGGGATCCAAACTGCGTTCCCCCCCCCCTGCTATAGTGCCTATCACCCTGGCTGGTTTGCCTAGTGCTGGTTCAATTAAAATAGGGGGAGCCCTACGCAAAAAATGTCAAAGATTTTAACACACACAGCAATAGCCTGCCAGCACTAGGGTTAAGACTAAATAGAGTGGGGAGCAAACGCTTTTGTTTTTAAAAAATAAATAAATAACTTATGCTACTTTTCACAATTTTGAAAGCTGCCTGAGGTCAGGCACAAAACATTTGTACTCAAGAATATATTTTAGTGTTTGTTTATAGTTTGAATACAGATATTCAAACTATAAACAAACACTAAAATATATTCTTGCCCATTAGAGTGCCCCATTAGATCATCCCTTTTTTTCCTTCACCAAATATGTTCTGAGTAAATCAATGATCGGGTGCACCTAGCCTCAGGTGGTATAGTGAATGCTATGAAGCTAGACTAATACATACACCCTGAGGATCTGTATGGGATACCTGGTGCGGTTTCTTCTCTAGTTTAAACAAAACATTTGTACAACAGCTTCTCATATGTAATATAAAACAACAATGTAACATTAACTTAATTAAAAATGCTACATGTCAGCCATGGTTCCTCCTCCTTGTTGATGGGTTTCCCTTCCAGTCCCACACTCACCTGTGCACTCAGTTCTGTGCTCCTCTCAGGAGGTGCAATCATGTGTTCAAATCATATATGTTTCTAGTCTGCTGTACTAGTTGCACCTTCAGGCACATTTTCCATGATGTCCTTCAGATAACAGCTCATATACAGTCTGGCTCTTTCCTATGTGCTTGTTATCTGCCTGCCTGGTCCTAGCCTGTTCTTTTACTCGGAAACTCTGCCTTCTAATATGACTCTAATGCTCTAATGAGGGTTGTGACCTGCAGTGAAGACCAGGGGGTATATTTACTAAACTACGGCTTTGAAAAAGTGGAGATGTTGCCTATAGCAACCAGATTCTAGTTATCATTTATTTAGTTCATTGTACAAAATGACAGCTAGAATCTGATTGGTTGCTATAGGCAAAATCTCCACTTTTTCAAACCCGCAGTGTTGTAAATATAGCCCCAGAACTCCATTTCATGGTCTCTGATAAAGACACGAGCCCCAAAAAACATTTTGGGCCCCACTCGAAGGCTGTATGCGTTTTTTTAAAAAAAATTCTAATTAAAAACAGGGCTGTGACTTAAGTAAACTCTCAGAGAAATGCTGCGATGAGCAGGGATCAGTGAAAAGAGCCATAATGGAGGCAAACTTGCAGGTTAATAACAGGACACATTATTTGTATAATATTTTTGTTTACATGTTTCTTCTTGGGAGATGGAAAAATAATGCTTTTAAAATTCACATACATTCATACATAAACATATTGCAGTTATTATTTTCCTGCACACAAATGTTATCATATAATAAGTAGTAATAACTAAACAATTCCCAGATGATAAAGTGCTCTTGAATTAGGTTGTTTAGGATAAACTCCCTAGAGGTCCAGAATATCATAAAAAGGAAACCTCTATGGCATTTACCTTCATTTTATTAAAAATTATATGAATTGTCTGTGCGTAAAGAACACAATACCAGGTAGGATTCAAACATAATTTCTGTAACTAAAATACTGTAGATTGTTTTGAAATCTGCAGGCAATCTCAGAAGAGAAACAAACTCAGAGAAATGGGAGAAAAATGCCACAATTATATATGACTCTAATACCAATATACAGTAAGTGATTCTGCAAATTAAGATTATTTGTGTGTTTGATAACATTAATTGGGGAAGATTTGCTGATGCGTTGGACAACTAAGCAGATAAATACAAACATTATAGTATCAGATATATACACTTTATGTTAGTTGTATAGTTATTATTTTTACAATATAAACATTGAATTGTGATTCGGATAACACAGTAATAATATTTACTAAGGGTCACTAAGGGTTTTTTTCTTTGAAGCAGAGAATACAAGTAATTTTTCAACCTCATTTATTAAAATAAATGTTGAATTGTAGACTGTGTTTTAAAAATCCCAATAAAGATTTATATCTTTTCAAATTTTTCAGATATGCTTGCAATATAACTGCTGGTGTGAACTAATCATAAATATCACCAAGTGAGCACACAATGTAGAGTATTTATTACATTACCAGTATGGAGTAGAGGTTATTGCCATGAAATTTGCACCATGGCTAAGGTATCGCCTTACAGCGGGATATCCCCTACTGGGGTGGTGATGTTTTTAACTGTATAGGAGGTTAAAAATTACGGTGTCTGGATGGACATCTTAATTAAACAATGGGTAGACAATGTAAATTAGTATATATCAACAGATAATTATCTCTTTTTTTTAAAAACAAATATTAACAAAATGTCAGCTGATGGGACTATGTGGGGTATGTCTGTCATACTACATCTCTTAAGCTGGGTACACACTGAAGAATTTTTCCGACCAGCGTGTTATCTCATACGATTATACCTACAACTGAAGGTCCGATAAGTCAGGCGATTCATGCATACACACTGACACGATTTACCTTCAGATTTGTGTTCTTCATCTGGTCCTTTATCTGGTCCTCTAGTCTGGAGAATGACAGCACAATATTCATTCATTCATTCAGTACTGTTACATTGTCACACTGATTATAACCGCCTTGTTATAGCTATCCGCATGTACTAATGAAATCTGTTAGCATATGTGACTCGAAATATTCTGTCTCAGAACGAACAAATGAATTATTCATTCTACAGCACTCTCTACATTTATTCACTCTGACATTCAGTGCTAACATCGGCTGAATAGAGCCCGACTCTGTAAACTCTATGGAGATCGTCAGCATGAATGCATACTAGAGATGCTCACTGACCCCCGTGTTTTGTTTTTGTTTTTGTTTTTGGATCTGGATTACCTTCGTGTTTTGGTTTTGCAAAACCGCCCTTGCGTGTTTTGATTTTGGTTTTGTTTAGTTTTGTTTTGGTATTTTTGAAAAAAATACAATTTTTTTGGTCTAAAATAACCTAATTTAGTGCTCCACCAGTTTCTTAGATAAGTGAGGTAATTCTAAAGCTAATAAATTATGAAACAAACAGTTTAATCCCTGGTAGGCCGTCCTTAATTAGAACACTTGTCTGCAAATTATACAGACGAACCTGGTTGTCTACCTCCTCCATCTTTGATAATTGGCAATGTAGCCACCGTCTTTGGGTGTATATTACACCCTCCACTTGTAGTTGAATATAAAAAAAGCAGCCTGTATAGACTGTAGAACAAGAAATTTGAATATACAAAGAAATGGACAAAGGCAGTTTGGCATCTGTCTGCATCAACCCCCCCCCCATCCACTTGTAGTAAAATAGAAAAAAAAGCAGCCTGCATAGACTGTAGAACTAGAAATTTGAATATAAAAAGAAATGGACAAAGGCAGTTTGGTATCTGTCTGCATCAGATCCCCTCTCCACTAGGAGTAAAATAGAAAACTATTCAGCCATTATATAATCTAGAATATAAATAGAAAATTGAGAAAGGCAATTTGGTATCTGTCTGCATCATAATCATCAACATCCTCATTAGCGCCCTCGTCACCTCCACAAATCTCCCCCTCATCCTCTTCTATTTCCAAAGTGGCATCCTCAATTTGTGTATCACCGGCTACACTCGGGCTGTTCAGGTACACATCAGCAGAACTGCTGAAAGGGCCCTTCTTTATGGGTACACTAACAGAATGCTCACGATTAGACATACCACTGTTGGATGGACTCTCCACAGGGATTGGTGTCATTTCTGATTCAGAGCAAACATTATCCCCCAATGCCTTACTGTTATCTTGCAGCTCGGTTTTGACGTGTAACAGTAGTTGTGCACCACTTGTAGGCTCTGTAACATTTTTGGATCTGCCACTAATAGAGAAAGGCGAAGGCCTCATTCTCTCTTTGCCACTGCGTGTGTAGAATGGCATGTTGGCAATTTTTTTTTTATCGCCACTTAACTTTTCCTCAGTTAGACTTTTTTTCGCTTCAACACCGTCAAAATTTTTTGGGTGTGTGTTTTTTTGGATGATTTCAAAAGACGGTGTAGTTTGACATCGCCTTTCCCAGATGACGTACTGGGAACACTACCATCAGGACTGGTGACAGAACCTGGTTGCTCATTTTGCGTATTTGGTAGATACTGCTGACAGATAGTAATTTTGACAGCCAGAAATATTTATGCACAATTATGGGGGACACCCCAAAAGCACTGGGGAGTGCTGAAAATTATTTGGTAGATACTGCTGACAGATAGTAATTTTGACAGCCAGAAATATTTATGCACAATTATGGGGGACACCCCAAAAGCACTGGGGAGTGCTAAAAATTATTTGGTAGATACTGCTGACAGATAGTAATTTTGACAGCCAGAAATATTTAGGCAAAATAATGGGGCACACCCAAAAAGCACTTTGAGTGCCAAATATTGAAAAAAAAACAAAAACCCTTTATCCTCCTCTCTTCTCTAGCGATTTTTGTTAGCACAATTGGAATCAAAATATTGTATTCTCTGTCCCTGCTCTAATCAGCCTGTGACTATTCCCTGCTCTCTCCCTCTGTCAAATGGTGATGGATTGCTGTGGAGGCGTGTATTTATAATCTTCAAGTATCGCAAGAGCCGAGCCCCGAGATGCAACGACGTCACAATGACGTTCGGCCTCGATTTGGATTCCGAGCGGGCGGGAGAGTACCGAGCCTGCTCGGCTCGGTACTCGGATAGCCAAAGTTCGGGTGGGTTCGATTCTCGGGGAACCAAGCCCGTCCATCTCTAGTGCATACACACTACATGATCGTTAGGTGATTGATCAGAAAAAATTAAACGGTATGACCAACCAAATGAAACGATGATCGTCACTTTGGGACAAATTTACATCTTCGTGTCACTATACACACTCAAACGATATCTGACCAAAAGGTCGGATGTTGGCTGATTTGTCCAATTATTGGACAAAATCCTGTAGTGTGTACCCAACTTTGCACATGCTTAATCTAACTGATAACTGTGTGCAGGTAAGGGTCTGGCATCATTCACACTAATAATTATGTCTATTTTTTAGAATGACTGTAATCTGGGGTAAAACAATGCTGTTTGTGTGTTAATGTATCTTATTATACAGCCTCTAATAGTAAGAGAGGAATAATGCTGACTCCTGTTTTGTGTTTTTGTTTCCTTAGGTAAACCTTGATCAAATGTTAAAAATTATCTAAAAAAAATGTCTGTATTACCATTTGAATATACCACAAATCACTTGTCCGAAACCCTTCATAGTACTTAGAAAATATATTTAATTATCTTACTGTATTAATGTAAAACATACACATTAACTATGTTAATAACATACAGTTGGTAGTTTGCATATCCTTACACACAGCTCCTATTTCCGGCCTGTGTCTTTTCCTACGGCTGTCTTTTCTGATTTGATATTGCAGAACAACAATTTATTTATATTTTAAATTAGCTGATATCATAGAACTTATGTTAGCACTGAATGTCAGAGTGAATAAATGTAGAGAGTGCTGTAGAATGAATAATTCATTTGTTCGTTCTGAGACAGAATATTTCGAGTCACATATGCTAACAGATTTCATTAGGACATGCGGATAGCTATAACAAGGCGGTTATAATCAGTGTGACAATGTAACAGTACTAAATGAATGAATGAATATTGTGCTGTCATTCTCCAGACTAGAGGACCAGATAAAGGACCAGATGAAGAACACAAATCTGAAGGTAAATCGTGTCAGTGTGTATGCATGAATCGCCTGACTTATCGGACCTTCAGTTGTAGGTATAATCGTATGAGATAACACGCTGGTCGGAAAAATTCTTCAGTGTGTACCCAGCTTAAGAGATGTAGTATGACATACCCCACATAGTCCCATCAGCTGACATTTTGTTAATATTGCTCTATCCTGTTGCATTAAGGAATTTAGAAACTTATTAAGAATTATCTGTGGGCAGTCACGTGGGCAAGTAGAATTGTGCTGCTGCATATAGATAGAGGAAGGGCTTTAATGTCACATAGCAGAGGCAGAAGAAACAGCAAATGTGGCCGCAGGATGGTGAAACTATTTAAAACAAAAGGTTATGGGGAAGTAATAGAAGCTGATGCAATGTGGACATGGTAATAGACCACTGAAGGAAGTTAGGAATTGTGTAACAGTGTTCACAAAATTATAATATAATGATGCACAATGATGTTTTTTTTGCAATATCCAACAAAACCAAAAGAACTTGTAGGGGCATGTGACAAATTGCTTGATTTAATACTAACATACCCAACATCCCCAACCATTAGAAACTCCTGAGAGTCTTCCAGTAATGACGTAATTAGGGAGGGTAAGGAAGAAAAGCAGAACAAAGAATTTATATGGAGACAAAGCCTAATGTCATACAATGTGAATTTCAATTGAATGAAGAATCCTGAGACTCAAAAACAGAATGTGGAATACAAAAGTTAGTCAGGTGCTTGTAAAGTCATTTTGGTGACCACCTGCATTGCAAATTAGGCAAATGACAATCCTAACACTGTCTAAGCATTGTCCCACCATATGGTAGTTTTAAGTACTTCCACACAAGGGAGTTGGTGCATGAGGACCATTGTCAGAGGACATGATTACATCAGGCACACATGACAGAGGGACAGATTAATCTGCCTATCTGACATCTGAAATTTGCTTTATCAGTTCCTACAGAGCTTCATCCAAGTCATTGCTACTTCCAGATGCAGTAACTACTGTAAGCTTTCAACATTTTGCTAATTTCTTTTGCCCGTACATATAGAAAATATTTGGATAATATCATCCTGCATGCAATAAGACAAACAATAATGTGCCGTTATCCATAAATACACTTTAAAACACATTATAAAATGTTTAAAGAATATATTAAAAATGTTACATGATTTTGTGTGAAAAATATTGCTTAATTGAATTACAATTACTTTTTGATAGATCTTGCAAAACATTACAAAAGGAGGTCACATGACTATGAGAAGTAAGTGCAGGTGACTCTTTTCCTAATAAACACTGATGTCAGCAGGAATTCCACCTGTCAGAGCTGTTATACTGGACAGAAACCATCTGACTGTAACTTTATATTTATTGGTGACTAGTTTAATGCCAGAATTGATGGTACCTGTCAGTGTTGTTATGTCTAGATGGCAGGTTCACCTTTTCTTCCAGGTAAACATATGCTGGGTTCATTTGTGTGAGCCACAGACTCCCAGCAGTACTGAAAGACAATATAACTCACATGATTCAGTTATGCAGCACTGTACAATGGGAATCTGTCCTCAGAGAGCGGGTGTAAGCAGGTGCAGGCTGGGCTGGGGATCACAGGGGCATCTGCCCCTCAGGCCGGTCCCATAGTGGGCTTCCTTGGGCTGGGTCACTGGGCCAATTTCATTTTTTTTTACATTAAAAAGGCTACTGAGTCAAGTCTTGCCGCCTGGGCTAAAATTTGCCAGCCCTCCCCTGGGGCAGGGGCTGATGTGAGAGAGATCTCTGTACAGCGCCGCGGAATCAGTGGCGCTATATAAATAAATGGTGATGATGATGATATTGGTAAATCCACACATAGAGGACAGCAATCTACATGAATACAGTAGGACAATGATTTAATCAGTCCTGCTCCTGTCCTGGAACTGGGCTACAACACTGTCACTGACAGTGTCTACAGACATGCAGGCAGACATGTTAAACATGAATGTAGTGCAGGTCCCCCAAAACACATGTGCCCCAGGACCTCATTGCTATTGCTATTTCTATTTTTATCTGAATATGTTTTATGTTGTTCTCAATGGTGCTTGTTGCATATACAGCTTAGTGTGTGATAACTATAGTTAAGTAAATGCGATTTTGAATTATGGGATATTTTGGATGAGAACATAATTCTTAGTTTTATTTTTTTCTTGTGCCCAGAGCCTTTCATTCAGCATGAATAGAGAATTAGCAAATGACACATCACACATTGAATTCTACATCCTGGCATTCTCCACAACAGAAAATGGGAGGATTGTGCTTTTAATAGTAGTTTTACTGATTTATCTGATTGTTGTCATTGGTAACCTTGTTATTATTACACTGGTGTGCCTTGTGCCCCAGCTACACACTTCCATGTACTTCTTCCTGTGCATCCTGTCCATAGTGGATATCTTATATGTCACCACAACTCTCCCCAAGTTGATGTATATTTCTCACACTGGTGACCATATTGTATCTTACACTGCCTGCATAGCCCAATTATATTTATTTATCTTCATTGGCGATACAGAGTGCTTCCTATTGACAACAATGGCCTTTGACCGCTATGTAGCAGTTTGTTTCCCTCTACGTTACTCTCTTATTATGAGTAAACGAGTTTGCATGTTATTAGTATTTTCTGCATGGTTTATGGCTGCCCTCAATGCTTTAATACTTACTTGCTCTATAAGTGTCTTCACTTTCTTTTATTTTAATGAAGTCAACAATATCTTCTGTGATATAAAAGCCCTGATTATCCTCTCCTCCAGTGACACCACATTCTTCAAAAAATGTATACTTTTAGATGGGATATTATTCGGAGCATCTCCCCTCCTACTGATCCTGACTTCCTATGCCTGCATTATTACCACCATCCTAAAAATGCAATCGCTAGTTGGTAGACGCAAGACATTCTCAAGCTGTGCTTCCCATATAACAATTGTTGTGTTGTACTATGGGTCAGCCTTGTGTTTATACATGCAATATTCTCAAGAGCTGGACAAGCTTTTCTCAATGATGTTTGCTACTTTGGTTCCAATGCTAAACCCGCTAGTGTACAGCTTACGAAATAAAGACATCCTAAATGCTATGAAAAGAGTAATGCATGGCCAAAAGAACATGGCTAATCTATAAAGACAAAGAAGCTAACATTTTGAAAAGTTGGAATTTTCAAATCAGCTGACTCCTATAATATCCTACAAAAAAATCTGAATCTCTATAAGAGACATTGATCTAGCGGGATACTGTCATAGTGAAAATGCTCCTTGTTCATATAATGTAGAGTGATGCAGTGGACATAATAAAAGAGTTTCAAAGTTTCTTTTGGTTGCATAGTTTTATTCTGAATTATATTC
Source organism: Mixophyes fleayi (assembly GCF_038048845.1). Classification (NCBI taxonomy): domain Eukaryota; kingdom Metazoa; phylum Chordata; class Amphibia; order Anura; family Limnodynastidae; genus Mixophyes; species Mixophyes fleayi. The sequence goes on along the minus strand of NC_134405.1, from coordinate 58,720,879 downwards.
AGAAAATTCGTATTTACCCCTAAATGTACCTTGTATGTAAGTTTTACCATTCACTGCCTTTTTGAGTTTTGATGCTAAGGTTGCCATAATAATGTATTCTTAAGTAAGTGGACTTTACAAAGTGCAAAACGACTGAGACACAACACAAATTCACATGTCTTGTGCATGAGTTTGCAGAGCAAATTAGGGGCACCTGCCGGTGAGCAGAAGTTTACACCGACCACCACTTGAGCAGAGTGAGGGTGTTCTTTGCTAAACAGAGAGAGGGGATATTGGTGCATATCTCTTTATCTGTAACAGTACAGAACAGGATTTCATTTTGCAGAGCAAAGTTTTTTAGATTAGATAAAGGAGTGCAGAGGGTACATTTTATGGGGGTTTACAATACTCAAACAGACTTGATTTGTGCATCACCTCAGAGCTGGCAGTGACTGGGTCTCACCCTACACTTTTGATGAGCATCATTTCACGAATTTCAGTTGCGTTTCAATCAGGAAGCGCATTTTAAGTGCACTTTGGCCAATGCCAAAAAGACATTCCTCCTAACAGTCATATATGCATCACTGTGGCGACATGCTCATTTCTGGCTAGTGGCATATTCCAAGGAACTTCTGAGGGATAAATGCTGACTAATAGTGGTTATTAGCTTTATTAGCGAACTATATACTGCTTTGTTGACTATAATTTACTAATACTGTTTACAATCTTATCATTAGTTTACTATAACTTTTTTTTCTTACAAACAGGATTATTATAATATAGTATGTTATACTGCAGAATTAAGCTGCTAGTTATTACTCCTGAAGAACTGTCAAAGGAGTAAATTACATTATCTATTTTTTTTGTGATTACAGTCTTAAATAATTAAGTAGTCAATAAATTACATTGCAAATGAGCTGCTTAGTCATGATATAAAGGACTCTACTGACTTTACAATCTTCCTTTTCCAATGGTACTTACAGATGGAGCACATTTAATTTGGATGAATGGCATTGTTAACCATTTAAATGACATGCGATATGTATTTCATCATTATTTAGGTTGAAAATACAAATACAAACATAAAAAACAAGTAAACATAATATATAGCTGTAAAGTTCAATCCTTTATGCTAAAAAGTGCCTTGCCGGTCATTCCAATATTTCCTTACAACTCATTTCTGTTACTGTTTGTCAATCTCCACAATTTAAATTTTATGTAGAAATCTGCTCAGTCTGCTGATTGGGTGGGGTACGTAATTCCGGCACTGGATAGTCAACGGACCCGCCTCCATTACTCTATTAATGTCAGCATTGTGATTAGCGACATTGTCAGTGTTACCAATCATACTATCAATATTGTGAACTTGTCAGCACAATGGAACTGTCGGCATTTAGCCTCCAGACATGTTCATTTCGGCAGGTTAAGTGTCGACATTTCCAGAACCAGTATTATAACAGCCACGGTGCTCACTAATGTTGTCAGAACTAGTTTTAGGAAAATTCAGAACATATCTTTAAATCTGGTACCTAAGTTCCAATCAAGAACTCGACCGCTACATAGTTCACAAAAGGGTTTCACAACTTCATCTTACTCTTGCACAAGTGTGGAAGAATAAGATGGAGTCCTAGAATATTTTTTTTTTGTATGTAACCAAGTGAAACCCAGACAAAAAAAATTAAATACATGATATAAGCTTGCCGGGAGGTGAAAATATCTATTCTTCTGCCCATTGGCTGCTCTGGGTATTGTGATTCCTTTGACCGCTGTCGAAGTCAAATAATTGGATATACTTGTTTCAAATTAATATCCATCAAACTGATTGTCTTTGTGTTAGCAGCCGTGGCGGCCGCGGCCACCGCCGCGACTCTCTTTCTCCTGTTAGTGGTGTCCCGGCCGTCTACATGACGACTGGAGCGTCACTTCCAGCTCCCTCGTCCCGGTTGCCTAGGCAACAACCGAGACGCTTGAGGTTCAGGGCTGTTTAGGATCAGACATCCTCGGCTGATTAGGTGCTAAGTTGCAGCCATGACTAACTATGCCGCTGGGCACTGCATCCTCATTGGCCACAAGTGCTGATAATTATTTAGGCAAGTCCTGGGGATACTTGCAGGGCTATTCCCTGATTGGCTCTTAGTACTATTTAAGGCAGTGAGGACTGAACCTCACTGCCGGTTATAAAGTTCTGTTCCAGTTTGCTACCTGCTCCTGAGCTGTGTTGGTGTTTAACCTTTGATTGCTTTTCCTGTGTATGACCTCTGCCTGTTCCTGGGCTCTGAACCTTTGCCTGTGACCCTGACTTTCTGCCTGTACCCAGACTCTGAACCTTTGCCTGTGACCTTGACCTACTGCCTGTACCTGGACTCTGAACCTTTGCCTGTGGTCCTAACCCTGCTTGTATGGGGGCATCCGAGTACCTATGAGCATAACCAGCCTCTACGGGAAAGACGGCTGCTATAGATGAAGAACGCACTGGTGGCCATAACATTATAACCAGCCAGTGAAGATTGGAGGTACTTCTGTCATGGACATCAGCGAACCTTTCTCCAGCCCAGGTCTTAGCAAATCATATCCAGGCCTTGTCACAAGTTGTACAGAGTTTATCTCATCGCTTGTCTGCACAAGAAGAGTCCTCCAGAAACCCGCAGGTTCAACAGGCCTCCACTGGTGTCATTACAGAGCCAAAATTAACTTGCCCGATCATTTTTCTGGAAGCAGATCCTCCATCCGCAACTTCAAGGAGAGTTGCAAATTATATTTTCGTCTGAGACCAAGCTCCTCTGGCTCTGAACAGCAGAGAGTCGGTATCATAATTTCCTTACTCCAAGGTGACCCCCAGTGATGGGCCTTCACTCTTCCACCAGTGAGTCCTTCCTTACAATACGTGGATGCCTTCTTCCAGGCCCTAGTCCTGCTATATGATGACCCAGACAGAGTGACCTCAGCTGAGTCTCATCTTCAGGCATTGAGGCAAGGATGTCGCACTGCTGAAGAATATTGTGCAGAATTCAGACGGTGGTCAACATATAGTGAGTGGAACGATCCGGCACTTCAGAGTCCGTTCCATTTAGGCCTTATGAAACAAATCAAGGACTCCTTAGTACAATATCCTATGCCAACCTCACTTGAAAAGTTGATGCAACTTGTTAACAAAATTGATTGCAGAATCAAGGAGAGGAAAACTGAGAGAGAGTCATCAATACCTCCTTGCCCACCTCCAAAGACTTGTTCTGCCTTTTCGGACACCCCTGAGCCCATGCAGTTGGGCGTTTACCATCTCCCTCCCGAAGAACGTTCCAGACGGCGCTCCCTGGGTCTTTGCATGTATTGTGGTCAATCGGGCCACCTTGTCTGTTCCTGTCCTATCAAGTCGGGAAATGCCTAAACCTAAGCGCTGGTGAAGAGGCGTGCTTAGGTTTGAAAGTAATCTCTTCAGAAAATTCCTTGTTAGTCCCTACACGCCTAATCTTCAGAGATCATTCTACAGTTATGTCAGCCTTCCTCGATAGTGGTGCAGCAGGTAACTTTCTGGATTTCCACTTGGCTCAGACGCTTGGTATTCCTGATGTCAAATTGGGTTTGAGCATTACCGCCTGCGGTTTGGATGGTAACCCCTCGGTTGGGGGGTAGAACACTCGCTAAGACTCCATTGGTTCGCTTATCTGTAGGAGCCCTCCATATGGAGGAGCTCTCATTCTTCCTGATCACCTGTCCCTCTGCTCCATTGATTCTGGGGTATCCTTGGCTTCAGAGTCATAATCCCCTCTTTGATTGGAAGAAGGGGGAGATCATCCGTTGGAGTCCAGAGTGCTCTTCTACATGCTTGACCCTACCTCTAGGAGTCTACAGCCTAATCCGGAATTGTTACCTGCACCCTACCAGGACTTTGGTGATGTGTTTTTTGTAAAAAGAAAGCTGACTCCCACCTCATTGGGACTATGACTGTGCTATTGATTTTGCACCTGGTTCCAAAGGGTGTCTGTATTCTTTATCTATCCCAGAGACCCAAGCTATGGAACAGTTTGTGGAGGAGAACCAATGAAAGGATTTATCCGCCCTTCCAAATCTCCAGTAGGAGCTGGATGTTTCTTTGTGGCCAAAAAAGATGGCAGCCTGAGACCCTGCATATATTATAATTGCCTGAATAAAATCACGGTCAAAAACACATATCCCTTGCAGTTAATTTCCATTTTATTTGACCAGCTCAAAATCGGTCACCATTTTCTCAAGGTTCGACCACCGAGGTGCCTATAACCTAATACGTATAAGAGAGGGAGACGAGTGGAAGACGGCCTTCAATACTCACTCCGGACATTATGAGTATCTGGTGATGCCGTTCGGGTTGTGCAACGCCCGGCAGTCTTCCAAGACCTCATCAACGACGTCTTACGTGAATTCCTGGGAAAAATTGTGGTGGTTTATCTGGATGACATTTTAATTTGCTCTCAATCCCTGTCTCAGCACCGCCAACAAATTTGTGAGGTTCTGGAAAAATTACGCCAACATAATCTCTATATAAAATTGGAAAAATGTGAGACCCCTACACCGGCGCTCCGACAGGCAAGCCAGGCTTTATCATTGTTGCCCTGACCGCAGACCCCGGGCCTGTCCCTTCTCCGTGTATTATCTCCTGTTCCTATGTGCTGCTCTGTGACCATAAACTTGTACTACACTGATATTAAGACCTGGGGGCATCTGAGTACCTGTGAGCATAGCCAGTCTCTATGGGAAAGGCGGCTGCTATAGGTGAAGACCTCTTCTGCTAGTTCTACAAGTTTATGCCGCACTGATGGCAATAACACTTTGTTTGAAAATATGCGAACAGCACGCTTCGGCGTGGCAGTGCGCATTTAACCACAACACGTACAAACACATTTTCACACATCTACACTTACACATTCACCTGTAAATAGTTCACCTTAAAATAGTTCCAACACATAGTCGTTTATTATCAAATGTAATAGAGTTTATAGTTAAATATAATAATGTTAAAAGTACTTTATTGAGATCTAAGGTTCAGGATACAGGAACCATATCATGTCTAGTATCATTCTACTCCCCTATTTATCCTCAGACGTCCGTTTCTATTGGCTAAGAGATCACACCTTGCGTATGCGAGTTATGTATTACAGGGAATTAATGATCAGAATGGTATTGTGTGTGTAATGCAAATAGACCAGTTTAAACCAGCTTTTCAGTGGGAAGATTAGTATGCAGCTGTTGGAGAGCTGACCCCCACCCTTGGAGGCCATCTTTTGAACTGACCAATGACCTGCATTATACTAGACTGTCCTGAAGCCTGAACCAATGAAAACATACACAATTATCTCTATTGTTTTTAATGTAACACCAACTGTATATAAGCAGGAGCTCTGGGACCACCAGACAGTCTTCTTAACCACAGACTTCAGGATTGAATGACTGTATACTGGATCCAGGACCCCTGCGTATGTAATCGGCTGTACTTATTTTATTGATTTGTTACTCTGTTACCTTTTGCTATTAAATCGCATTGTGAGTTGGAACCACACTATTCGAAGTGGACAATTTTCATTGAATAGCAACTAGACGAACATAACACCGGCAGTCCAATAGTCCTGTAAGTCTTGAGCCTGGAATCATCATCTTTTTCTTGGCTGATACATACAGGGCAATATTAACATAAGTGGGAACAGGCCACAATTTGGCACAAATATCATTGTCATCATGTAAATCATTTATGTATCATATTATTTACACTTAAAGCACAAACATAACACATTTTTGGGTTTACCTTCTATGACTCTGTGGTGCAAGAGTATTCGTCTTGTTCTAGTTTTCAATTTTAAAAAGGGCAAAATAATGAGTTCTAATAGGTAGCGATTTTTAATTTGATCAGTTACAGAAATGTTCTCCATAAACCAATATTTTCAATTGTTATGTTTCCGTGAGTAGTATCCTGTTACGTGAGTAGTATCCTGTTACGTGAGTAGTATCCTGTTACAAGTCTCTCCTGGGAAACCCAATCACTTGGAGATTTAACTATGTTATGGTTGGGTCACACAGAGGGGTGTCATAAGGTCCTTTATTCACTTTAACCACACTTCTCCACAACCTTGTCTCCAAACTCCTCTTCTCTTTCAATCATCTTATTTCTCCTACCCCTATTATTATTTCCCCTTCACTACATCGCTCCTCCCGAGACTGCACACATAAACACTTTTGTTTCCTGCAACCCCCAAACTCTCTACCCTAAATAAACAGAAATAAAAATCACATCCATATATCAATCTCGCATGTCCTCTTTCTCACACTGCTCCTTCTCAAGGCTGCTGGTGACATCTCACCTAACACTGGACCCCAAACAATCTCCATTATCTGCTCACACTCCTCGATCCACCCCAAAACTTTCCATCCACCACATACTTCCAATTCCACCAACGTCATCTACATATCTCCACTACACTATCTTCTCCTGTGCACTGTGGAATGCCAGATGTTTGTAACAAGCTTGCATCCATTCTATTCATTGCTAAATCACTCAATTTCTTGTTTTATTCATTACATAAATCCCCTCCTCTGACACAACATCCCTTGCAGCTATGGGAGACTCTTCCTCAGCCATACTCCCAGGCCCAGACAAGGGGGCGGAGTAAGCATTCTACATTCTCCAAGCTACACCATCAAAGTCATACCCTCTAAACCCTCAATCTCGTTCTCTTCCTTTGAAGTCCACACTATCCATCTATTTTAGCCTCTCCATGTTTGTGTTGATGTCACTTATCGCCCCCCAGGTCCAGTTTCCAAAGTCCTTGACAACTGTGCTTCTTGGCTCTCTTCTTTCCTATATTGACCTGTCTACTCACATACTAGGCAATTTCATTGATTATCCCACTGTCTCTTCTGCCAATAAACTTCTTTCACTTGCTACCTCATTTGGTCTGTCTTAGTGGACCTCATTTCCCACACAATGTGATAGGCACTCACTTGACCTTATCCTCTCCTGTTGCTACTCCATCTCTAGTTTCTCCAATTTAGACTTCACACTCTCCGACCACAGCCTCCTTTCCTTCAGACTAATTTTTCCACATACCCCCTCCCCCTGCATTCAATTCCACATATACACAACAACACCTAAGTGCTCTAAACCAAATAATTTCACTATCATTTTCACTAAATCAACTACTTTCTCCTATGACTGCATTGTCCTGCCCTAATCAGGCTGCTTTTTTTAGTACAAAGCACTTACTTCAGCCTTAGACAATGCTGTTGCATCTATCACATACAGTCTCACATAATCCAAACCCCAGCCATGGCACACCAAACTACACCACTACCTGCAATTGTGCTTTCATACTGCAGAACGCCACTGGTTTAAATCTTGCTGTTATGACAATTTCCTCCACTAGAAAATAAGCAATTCATCTTATAGCACTTTCTTTCTTCCTCCCTTGGCCTCTCCCAATGGACCTCCTCTTCTACCCACTGCCTTGGTCACTCCCTTGACCTTGTCTTCTCCCACCGTTGCAGTCTGTCCGACTTCTCTATCTCCCCCTTTCCACTCTCGGACCACCATCTCCTCTCATTCTCTCTCTCCTCTACTCCTGCACCCCTCCCCCCACCCAAATCTACCCAGTCCAGGCGTGATCTCGACACCCTTGATCCTGCTATTCTATCCTCTTCTCTCGAAACTCTCCTCTCTCCCCTTTCCACCCTGTCCTGCCCTAATCAGGCGGCCTCCCTCTATAACCAAACCCTCTCCTTCGCCCTTGATGCGGTTGCCCTTGCCCAGCCCATCCACCTTCACTGCTCCAATCCCCAACCCTGGCACTCCAAACTTACCCGTTTCCTCCAAAAATGCTCTCGTACTGCCGAACGCCACTGGAGAAAATCTCGCTCCCTGGCTGATTTCCTCCACTTCAAGTTTATCCTCTCCTCCTACAGCTCTGCCCTCTTGCTCGCTAAGCAATCCTTCTTTAAATCCCTCATCTCCTCCCAGTCCTCCAACCCCTGCCGCCTCTTCACTACCTTTAACACTCTCCTGTCTTCCCCCCTCCCCCCCTCCCTTCCTCCTTATCTGCCTCTGACTTCACCTCCTTTTTCTCCTCTAAAATCGCAGCCATCAGACTTGAAATCTCCTCCTCCACTTACTCTTCTGCCACCCCCCCTCTTGCCCTTCCTCCCCCCTCCACTCTCCCCCCCCCCTCTCCCCCCAGCCACCTACTCCTTCTCTCCTTCCGCCCCACCTCGGGTGAGGAAGTCCACTGTCTCATTTCTTCTTCCCCCCTTCTACCTGCCCCCAGGACCCCATCCCTTCTCACCTTCTTCGCTCCCTTTCCGCCTCCACCTGCTCCCACCTCGCTCACCTCTTTATTCTGTCCCTCTCCACCGGCATCTTCCCCTCCGCCTTTAAACATGCTCTCATCTCACCCATTCTCAAGAAACCCAACCTTGACCCCACCTCACTCTCTAATTACCGCCCCAATTCCCTTCTCCCATTTGCCTCCAAAATACTCGAGAGACTTTTCTGCAACCGTCTCTCCACCTACCTCTCTGAACACTCCCTCCTTGACCCTCTCCAATCAGGCTTCCATTCCACTGAAACTGCCCTGGCTCAAGTTACGAACGATCTCCTCTCGGCTGAAGCCATGGGCCACTACTCCCTCCTGATTCTCCTCGACTTCTCAGCGGCCTTTAACACCGTTGACCACCCCCTCCTGCTTCACACCCTTTACACCCTTCAGTCCATTGGCGTCTCCGATACTGTCCTCTCCTGGTTCACCTCTTACCTTGCCGACCGTTCCTTCTCTTTTTCCACCTCTGATTCTCTCTCCCCCTCTTCCTCCCTTCCAGTCGGGGTCCCTCAGGGCTCTGTCCTTGGACCCTTACTATTCTCACTATACACCTCATCAGCTCCTTTGGCCTCAAGTACCACCTTTATGCTGATGACACTCAACTCTACCTTTCCTCTCCTGATCTCTCTTCCTCCCTTCTCTCCAGGGTATCCGCATGCCTCTCTGCCATCTCCTCCTGGATGTCCTCTAGATTTCTTAAACTCAATCTTGCTAAAACTGAACTCATTGTCTTTCCTCCCTCTCGTACCTCCTTCCCCTCTGACCTCTCCATCACTGTTGACAACTCATCTATCTCCCCTGTTCCCCAACTCCGCTGCCTAGGTGTCATCCTCGACTCCTCTCTCTCCTTTGCCCCTCACATTCACTCTCTCGCCAAATCCTGCCGTTTCCAGCTTCGCAACATTGCCCGCATTCGGCCCTTCCTCTCCCAGGATGCCACCAAATCTCTCGTCCACTCTCTGATTATCTCCCGCTTGGACTACTGCAACTTTCTCCTTATCGGCCTCCCCCTCTCTCATCTCGTTCCCCTTAGATCTGTACTTAACGCCGCTGCTAGGCTTATTTTCCTCTCTCGCCGTTCCACCTCTGTATCCCCACTCTACCAAGCCCTTCACTGGCTCCCCTTCCCCTACAGAATCCTTTTCAAGCTCCTCACTCTGACTTACAAGGCCCTCGCCAACTCCACTGCTCCCTACATCTCTAACCTTATCTCTATTCACACTCCCTCCCGCTCACTGCGATCGTCCAACGATCGTTGCCTCTCTTCCCCTATGATTACCTCCTCTCACGCACGTATCCAAGACTTCTCCCGCGCCGCTCCCCTCTATTGGAACAAGCTCCTCCGCTCCACCAGAACTTCCCCTAATCTGTCCTCTTTCAAACGAACATTAAAAACCCACCTTTTCCTTAAAGCCTTCCAGTCTTATGCCTAAACTCCCACCGGTCGGCTACCTCTCTTTCTCCTCCCTTCTTCCCTTCTCCCCCTTCCTCGACTCCGTCTCCGTTTCTCCCGTCTCTCCGTCTCATCCATGTGTCTGTCTGTCTTCCCCTCCCTTTAGATTGTTCTCTTCTTTGAGCAGGGCTCTTCTACCTTCTGTTTCCATCACTTTTAACTGCGCTCTCCAGCTACTCAGCTCACCTCCTCTCAGTCCCTCTGCCCTCTGTCTCCTCTCGCTTCTCTCCGCTCCCCTCAGTGACTCTCAACCTGTCATCCGTTCCCACCCTCTTGGGCCATAGTTTCCTGATTATATTCACTTTTCCCCACCCTCCCTCTCTTTCATGCTGTGCCTGAGCCCCCAGAGTTATAGTGCTTACTGTTACTTGTAATGTGCTGTTTCACCTTGTACTGTGCCATTGTTTGTCCTTGTACGGCGCTATGGATACTTTGTGGCACCCTATAAATAAAAATTAATAATAATAATAATAATAATAGCACTGCTTTTTCAATTACCAAACAAATATTCTTCAAATCTATAATAGCCACACAGTTTTCTGGCCCATGTTGCCTCTTGGTCACCTTCAGTTCACTTCTCTGCCCGCCTGCACCTCCTCCTCCTTCCTCCCTCACTGCCCATGATTTTGCCACCTATTTCAAAGACAAAATTGACACCATACAACAAGATATTTCCTCAAGCGAACGTTCACATACTCCACCAAGTCTACCCACCTACACCCCCCAGTTCACCCTCAATTCATACTTTCCAATAACTGAAGACAAAGACTTTGCACTCTTCTCATTATCTCATCCTACAACCTGTCCCCTTGACACTTTTCCCTTCCACCTTCTCAGCTCCCTCGACACCACTGCATGGCCTCGTCTAGATCACCTCTTCAACCAGTCTCTCTCCATTGCACATTTCCATCTTTCTTTAAACATGCGCTCATCCCACCAATTCTAAAGAAACCATCTCTTAATTCAGCCTCTCTCTCCAACTACCACCCTATTTCTCTCCTCCCCTTTGCCTCCAAACTATTTGAGTAATTGGTGTACAACCACCTGTCACTTTCTCTCATCTCACTCCATTCTCGACTCATTTCCGTGCCCAACATTCCACCTAAACTGCTCTCACAAAAGTGATCAGTTATTTACTTACTGCAATTTTTAATGGTCAGTCCCCCATATTCATTCTGCTGGACCTCTCTGCTGCTTTTGACATTGTTGATTAACCACTTCTCCTACCCATTATTCACTCCATTGGCCTACATGACACAGTTCTTTCGTGTTGTGAATTGCTCCTTTAGTATTTCTACCTCTGACACCCCCCCCCCCCCCCACACCTCCACTACCTTTTGAGATACCACAAGTCTCTGTTCCTGGCACTTTAATTTTTTCACTGTACACCTCTTCTCTTAGGAAAGTCATTTTCTTATTCGGCCTCCATAACCACCTCTACGATGGCAACACCAAAATTTATATATCCTCCCCTGATCTCTCCCCTGTACCCGACTATCTTCTGCTATCTCCACATGGATGTCCCAATGCTACTTAAAGCTCAATATGTCCAAAACAGAACTTATCACCTTCCTTTATGTGAGAGTCAACACCTTCCTTCAGATCTCCCTCACTGCCAATAAACACCACAGTTTCCTCAGTCTACCAAGCTCGCTACTTTATTGTCATAGCAGCTGTCCATCAAGCTTATTTAAGGCACATTTGGGTGTGGCTCATAAGCCAGCCCTTGCTAGATATAAACCCCTATACCTGGGGGGTGAGTGCCTCTGATTTTAACTGCATTTTAGTGGTGTTTAAAGCATATAGGGCAGTGTAGGACCTGCAGATACAAATACCCTAGCAGGAGGTAATCCAGTCTCTTGCCCCTCTAACCAATCCAGGTGTTTCATGCAGCCTGCCCATAAATCAGCCCGAAAGGGTTTAACACTTTTTACATGGCTGCCACCCTTCGTCACTCTGTGCCGTGCTGCTCCCCTTTGTCACTCTGTGCCGTGCTGCCCCACTTCGTCACTCTGTGCCGTCTGAGGTTTTCTATTGAATGTTTACCATCAAGATACAACATTTCTCTAATATTGCTTTGAACGCAATTTAACTTGCAAAATTCACATTCATCAGTGAACACTTACTTGGGAGTCTACCAGCAAGTATAATTACCTCCTTCTGTCTTTCAGGCTTAATACATGTTTTGGTCACTCAGCAATGAAATGGTCTAATTAACATGAGATTACTTGTCTTAAGACAGTTGCAAACCCCCCACATGACATACAGTCTCAGAAGTCAACACATTTCCACCAATACTAAAATAAAAAGATAAGTACATTTGCAATAATATACAAATATGCACTGCACTCCTAATTAAAAAAATATCTACAATAAGTTATTTCTAAGTGATCCAGCCAAAAATAAGTTATTTATAAGTGATCCAGCCACACTACCTATTTAAGGATTCCCTACGATGTCCATTGAGGCGTTCCCACAACCTTCAAATCTTTAAACAGTCAATGAAAACCTGTTTCCTTTTTAGAGCTTACCTTATCCCTGATGATACTACTCACATTAATGCACCATCACTACTGTTCCAATCTCCATATTGAGCCACGCTCCTCTTGTTTCAGTTGTGCCACTTAGAATGTAAGCTTTCTAAAGAGCAAGGCCATTCGTAACGTTTGTCTTCATGTCTGCATTTATTTTGTCTTATAAGTCCCTGTTTTATGTATGTTGTGTTTTCCCTTCTGTATGGGGCTGCAGAGCACTGTGGCGCATTACAAGTCTACGATAATAATAATAATTAATCCTTTGCATTCACCGGGCCTGAGTCATTAAAGAGAGCAGGGCAAAAAAAGAATTAGATCTGATCCTGGACAAAAAATGTTCTAATGCAAGGGGTGCAAATTAGTTGATTATTTTGCGTGTAAGTTAAATACTGTCTGTTTTTCATGTAGCACACAAATACAAAGATACTAGCTTTATTATTACACTTAAGTTTAAAGTTGATCTAGGACACGCCCTATCCCAACTTTACATCTGTCACCTCCAAACATGGTTTTGCCAAGGTGCAAAGTTACTCCTTTTTTTTTTTTGCTTTGCACTCTTTAATGACTCAGGCCCACCATGTACAAACTGGGTGCAAAAGGGGATTTGCTCATATTGTATAAACATAAAAATCTCTGATAATCTCTGATAATCCGTTTTCACCAAATACAGAATCCAGTGCCGTAACTAGACATTTTAGTGCCCTGGGCGAGACAGGGTACCGGCGCCCCCCATCTAAGTGGGAGTGGCATTTCACAAGTGGGTGTGACCAACCTAATGTGTGGGTGTAGCTAGCACTTTACTGAAAGAAAAAATAAATATATATATAATATATATATATATATACACACATATACACAGTGGTGGGATTCCAATAAATTAACAACCAGCTCTCTGCCCTAATGACCATTTAAAGTATGCAAAAAATATATAGCAATAGGTATTCTAATATTTTATGCACTTAATACTCAAATAAAAACAGCAAAACTGTCTGTGTCTTTGTGTTAAGGAATTTAGAGTGTAAGCCCCAATGGGGCAGGGAGTGATGTAAAAAGAGTTCTCTGTACAGCAGTGCAGAAGAAATTCATAAGTTTAGTTGTTTTATGTAGAGGACAAAGTATATATTTATTTTACATAAACTGTACTGGGCATGAATTTAAGGGGGGTTCACATATACTTAATTTGAGGTGTGATACTAAATTGTCTGTCTTATTCATTTATTCATATAATGCCTCAATGTAACTCAAATACTGCAGTATGTGTAGGTTGAAGTTACTTTAATATATTGTGACAAAAATTGTCATGTGTTATCCTTGTCTCTGGAGGCAGATGTAGTTGAAATCCTTTAAATATTATGAATTTACTCTGCCATGTTAGAAGGGAGGTGCTTCACTTTGTGGGCAAGCAGAGTGTGACTGAGAGGCTTGCAGACTTGCTCTGCAGAAATGCACTGTGGTGATTGGTGAATTATTACAGAGGGGCAGGGATATTGATGTCATGGCAGCTTATCTGATACAATTTTAGCTTTTTTTTCACAAGAATATAAGGTACCTTAAGGAGAGTGTTCTAAAAATGTATGATGTAGGTTTAGCTGTCTGTTATGTAATGGGGAGGAAATATACTCTATTAAACTGTACTTTTTAGCAGAAATGCAGTGGAATATCACTGAACCAAAAGATATTTAACCGTCATTGTTTTATATTTGAAAATTTTTACTTTATCTTGAAGTTTGTGTTCATTACACAGGTACAAAAATGAGAATGAGAGAAAGAGAATGAAAGAAAGAGAATGAGAATGAGAGAAAGATCATTTGGAATGCAAACTTGCGTTCCAAATGCCAACCTTCCTGTCAGTGGAACGCACATGCGTTCCACTTAAGGGCAGAAGCACCAACCTCTTGTAAGTTAATGTTAATCTCTCTCTCCAGCCCTTAAGAGGTCATGGACCTGCCAAATTTAGAGAAGTCATTGATGTGAGCATAGTGGTACAAAAGATACTAACTACAGATACATCTAGTCTAGTCTACTTTTGTGTATGTGTTTTATTTATCTGTTTATTAATATAGTTTACATTTAATACTTTTGACATACATCTGCTGTTTGTAATAAATATCTATATTAAAGATTATATCCATCCACAAATGAACTTCTTAGTCATCAGCCAACGGCCCCCTAACTAGCAGAAATGTGATCTACCCATATGAGTGGACCCCACAGTTTGAGAGTACTCACTCCTGCTGGCGCTGTACTGGATATTGTCTTGATAATGCAGGAAATTTAAAAAGCATAATAAACCTATTTTTTAGATAGAAGCATGATCATAAGTGGCACTGTAATTTATTTTTGTTTAAACCTTTCTTAATATCTTTTGTGCAATATTTATTGGCTTGAGGAGTTCCAAGAAAATGTGCACCAACACCTCCAACTCACCAGTGGATATGATGAATAAACATATCTTGGAACTAAACATTTACAATAACCCACATAGTGCAGCATTTTATAATCCGATTTTATTAATTATGAAAAAATGCTGTAATCTCCTTCTCTGTGATACTCCAGCCACTGGTCCTCGGTACAAATACAATGCCTGCGCCCCCACACACACACATAATATAAATATAATTTTATTTACCCTTTCCATCGCGCTGCGCTGCTCTCTGCTCTGCTGTGCCCCAGCAGTTCTCCTCGCTGAATATGACGTCGGGCGTGATGACGTCACGCCCGACATTCAGTGGGAGCGAGGAGATTGCCGGGAGCCGCCGGGAGACCAGGCGACTTTTTTTTTTTTTCTTTATTAACAAATTTTGTGCCGGCGGTCTGGGGAAGGTAGCGGGCGGCTGCTGCGCCCTCTTGGGCTTGCGCCCGGGGCAAGGGCACCGCCCGCACCACCCTAGTTACGGCTCTGACAGAATCACACTGTTCTAACTACACTTCTATATTAAAAACAGGGAATCTTAGCTCCACAGCTATGTTAAGCTGGGCAACTCATGCCAAAATCTTCCCCTTCTAGTCAGTCCTAACATGATCAAATGATATGCTTTTTTTGTGGGATGAAGTTTACCTACATACAGCCTTTAAAGGTAAATATATATATATATATATATATATATAAATATATATATATATATATACATATATATATATATATATATATATATATATATATATACATATATATATATATATATATATATATATATGGATGTATACATATATATATATATACATCCATATATATATATATATATATATATATATATATATATATATATATATATATATACGTATATATATATATATATATATATATATATATATATATATATATTATGCACAGTGGCCAAAGTGGGCTGGTATTTCGTGGTACTCCATCTGCCGTATAACTTCTCCTACTGCTTTCATTGTAAAACTCAAATTTAGTTAACCTACATTTTCCATACCGCAACTGCAAATTTGCTTGTTTAGACCAATAGTGCCATGTATTCAAATAGTATTATTTTTTACTTTAAACAATAAATTTCCCAACAACTAGCACTATCGGCACATGGCTGGATTTGCCTGGGGGAAACTTGTTTGCAGTCCCCACTTGATAATATATTATGTAATAATTGTTTCGCTCTTTAAAAGTAGCAATGTACTTGGGTCTCCAGCCTAATATGACTAACTGATTCATGTCCAGTAGTGGCTCACAGTTAAAGAACGCTAAATAACTGGACAGGGTTAAATTGTTCTGCATTATAGGATGCATAATGTATATATATATTGTATATATTTATATATGTATGCAAAAAAAATTCAGATTTTATAAAAACTTATTAGGAGAGGTTTTGCCTTAGCAATGATATTATATAGAGGGAAAGATTGAAATATTTTCTGTGCTATGACAGCTCACAACTAGATGAGTAATAATCAGTAGGGGTTAAATATTCCTCTTAACTATGTTTCAAACTTATTGATTTCAGTTAGAAAGCAGTAAGGCTTCTATTGTGTTATGCAGAAAGTGTTTTAGAATTTTTCGTTGCTGAGGAAGATCAAATTATCTCTGTCTCTAGTCATAATCAGGTGACTAGTTAAATAAATAGATTGCAATGATGTCTCTTTAAGCTTCTACTACTTCTCCCATCCATTTTTAGAAGCAAACATGAATGTGTTTGCTTAAAACTATGTACACCTCCAATGAATTTATGTTTCAGCTATTAACTATGGAAATGACTCATAGTGCCTTTTATATTTAAAGAGTGATAAATCATATTTTTTAATGATTTTATTTTGTCTTATTATGATTTTTGCATTTCAAATGAGTCCGATAGAAAATGAAAGTAATAAGGTGTTAAAAATCACCCCAAAGACAGCTCTGAAACAATTTCAAAGAAACGCGCTTCTGAAAATAATTCTCTTCTATTTATGAGGGATTGAGCACAACATGGACAATATTTCTTCAACATTGGATAACATAGAAAGTGGACTTTAGCAGTACCTCAGATTTCATTGTTGAAACATTCCAATTTCTTGCAACTCTATGGGGCATTAGTGAAATAGTTAGTGAAACTGTTTTTCTGAAGGATAAAACTAATAGGATTTTTCATGTTCCTTATGGAGATCATCAAAGTAAAATATATCCCAGTGTTAAGCAAATACTGTATACTTGTACGAGTTTCCATGCAAGTGGTATTTGTTTTGTCTCATTTTAAATTCAGAACTTGGTCAAATACTATTTTAAACTTTGTCTCAGCTCATATTGTATATATGGAAAGATGTATACAGCTCTATTGGTTTAAAGTGTTTTTCCTGATCAATTTGCCATTGTTTGTAAAGTAAATTTAAACAAAAGAATCCAACATTAATGGAGGTGGACAGGAAATATTAGCTCTGTATTTTAATCAGTATTTTTTGGGGTCCCGACTGTTAGAACCTTGCCTTGCAGGACTTCATACATTGGCTATTGACCACACTTCACCTGATATGTTAATATATGTGGAACATTAATTTGCTCAAAAAGACTGTAAGTGTTTAAAAGAGGACTCACCTCTATATGCCCCAATATCAAGGGTGAGCATGCTCCTTTGTTTGGACAAGTAGAACCCAAGCTCAACCAGAATTCTTGGAGCCAAACTTTATATGGAGGCTGCTGCCAAAGTGAGGTGTCAGCCTTTCTCATAAGCACAAGCCAATCTTGCCAGGGATGCTTATCAAACATAATACCTGCATCAAGCCACACCACTGTAAGAATTTGACCTGCCATAAAAGAATGCCTTCTACATGGCCAAGAGAGACTAGTCAATGCGGTGAGGATCTGGGGTGAGTATATCTGGATGTGACTTGACACTCCACTCATTTTATCTTATTGTGTGCGGAATGCTGATTTTAGCACTCCAAAAGATAGGGTTATTTGATGTGGTGAATCTCCTGGTACATTGTCCTGTTTTACATTTTCCAAGATACTAGCCTACAATGGAGCAACTGCTCCATTTCAGAAAAGAGGCAAGATCGCAAACCGTGATCCCTTCATGCAAACCATGAGGCTTTAAGAGTATATGAAACTTGCACAACAGAGCAAGTCAGGGACTGCAGCTGCTCAGGGACCGACAAAAAGGTCAACTGTACTGTACTGTACTGTATTGGCAGCACAGTGGCCTAGTGGTTAGCACTTCTGCCTCACAGCACTGGGGTCATGAGTTCGATTCCCAACCATGGCCTTATCTGTGTGGAGTTTGTATGTTCTCCCTGTGCTTGCGTGGGTTTCCTCCGGGTGCTCCAGTTTCCTCCCACACTCCAAAAACATACTGGTAGGTTAATTGGCTGCTATCAAAATTGACCCTAGTTTCTGTCTGTCTGTCTCTCCCTATCTGTCTGTCTGTTCCCCTCTCTGTCTGTCTGTGTCTGTGTGTGAGTGTGTGTCTATATTAGGGAATTTAGACTGTAAGCTCCAATGGGGCAGGGACTGATGTGAATGAGTTCTCTGTAAAGTGCTGCGCTATATAAATAAATTATGATGAACTGTCTATTACCCTTAAAAATTGAGAAGAGAAAATCAGGGCACATAAATTCATTGTAAGTCCATCATTTGCTGGCTTTCTTGATGGGAGTCATGTTAATGTTGGCAGAGTACCTTTAAGAGAGTTTTAGGTATGCATAACAAATGTAATAGCTGAAGAAGTATAAAATTAAAGTTTTTAATGGCAAGCCAGAGAATAGGGGAAGACGTAACAGTGCAAAGGGGAGAGGACAAAAAAATAGAAAATGAAAGAAAGAAAGAAAAAAAGGGAAAAATCCTGCACCAGTCTAATTCATAGATTTGTATGTCCTCAAAATCATATAGATGTATCTTTCCTGTTATAAGAGTAATTTTCAATTTCTATTCATCATATACTCTTTATATTCTTTGTACCTAAAGACCTTTCCTTATGACTGTTTTGTTTATACTCAAAAAAGGGGTAAAGAAAGTCATTTAAATGGAAAGCACTATCTATAATATATGGAACTAAAATATAGCTTTTATTAATAAATGATTAAACATACCCGTTCATGACCAGAACAAATTTTCAAGACAGAGCAGTTTAAAAGATAGTAAATTAATATTGGTGAATATAAGTTATATAAATAAGTGATTAAAATTAGTTCTGTGTTGTAAGTTTTTAACAATCACATTTGGTTTGTTATTATTTCTTCTCAATTTCACTTTTAGGGAGAATATAAAATGATGTTAATTATTTGTATCCAGTGTTTCTTATGCTTAATTAGATCTGGATATGTTAGAACTCTCCCGTTATTTATGACCAAGCCTAAGGAGACTTTTAAAGGTTTGGGATTCTGATTAAAAGCTGGGATATGGTAATCATGGCATCAAAGACAACCTGCTAAAGTGCATAAAACAGCAGAAGTTCAATGTATTTTATTTCTACAAACACACTGATTTGTTTACATGGCCCATACATAGGTGCATTCTGCTTTGTGGAATTAACCAGCTAAAATGGACATGGTGTAAATGGTAAAAACATCTTTATATAGAGTCGCCTTCTATCACTTTAGGACGACTTCTTTCACTAAATACAACTTTTACATTTTCCTTTTAAAATGTTGCTTGTTCAAATCTCATTTCCATCTTTGAATAATCTTAAAAGTTGGCTTTATTATATGTATCACCATTTTGGGTTGCCTATCTGTGTGTGTATAAATGTGATTACCCCCAAAAAAATTAGTCATTGGTATCTATTGCACATATTGCATGGTATTCATATATGGAAGCTGCAATAACTCCATGAAGTGATTATTTTTTATAAAACATAAAGTACAGGTTTTCATAGACTGTTTATGTTAACTCAACAAGGATTGTATTCTAATTAATCATATGGGATTATAATCAGTATTAAAAGCAATGCTACCTAGTGTTTTCAATCAGCCTGGATACATCAGACACAGCACCCTGTAACTGCTCATATACTCAATGATTATTTTTTGAAAAGCTCCAAGACCCAAGTTTGATATAACATGGCTATAATTCAGCTTATTTAACCTTTTGTAAAATACCACATTTTACAATAAGGTAGACTATTTGTGAGCATAGAAAGTAGCATCTTGTTATTCAATGCAATGGGATTTATTACAAATAGAGATTATTACTAGTCTTTATTTGTTTTCCATCTACTCTTCAGCACTTGAGTACATGTGGATTGTGCACCTTTTCTGGTTGAAGATTTCACACTTATTTAAATAGTTACTGTTCTTTCACTCCAATAGTTTTGATAAAATGATCTGTCTATTTTTTGTCTCTGGGTAAATAAGCAGCTGTGTGATATAGATTGAATAGAACAGATAGATAGATAGATAGATAGATAGATAGATAGATAGATAGATAGATAGATAGATAGATAATTAATGGAACACTTTAAAGCAAGTGTTTCTCAATTCCAGAGGGTATATTTACTAAACGACGGTTACGTAGATTCGCAGATTCAAGGCGCTCTGAAGGCATTTTCTTCAAACGGCACTTTTAGTAAAGAAAAAATTCTATGGAACCGCCGCTTAGTGAATATATCCCCAGTCCTCACATATCCTACACAGCTCATAGCTACAGGTTTTCACTCTGTGGAAATTGGTTGAATAATTATTGATCTAGACAAGCAGATCAAGTTAACTGTGCCTAAATAAAGAAATCCTGAAAACATGAGCTGTTTGGGGTGTGTAAGGACTGGAGTTATGAAACACTGCTTTAAAAGGATAAAAAGGATTTGTAGATTATGCTGCAAATTAACAGGAGCTAAAAGACTGTGTAGATAGTGCAGAGAATAATAATGAGTCATGGGAGAGAGTAAATTCAGGTGCAGGCAGTTAGAGATTTTGTAGCCAGTGAGATGTTTCTACTGATATTAAAAAATAATATGGACTATAGAAATAAGGTGGAAAAAAAAGAATGGTGAGCCTGAGGATTGTATTTGGAACTGTAGATGAAAAAGAACCACTGTTATTCTCAATATAGATATGAAAGAAAATCCCAAAGCAAAACCACTGTGTATTTGGATATATTTAAAAAATATGTGTGAAGACTACACAGAGGAGATATTACTGATTTTCATATATAGTTTCTGAAATTAAAATACAAACACAAAAGGGAACAGATAAGTGGGACAAATGATGCACAGTCATGTTACACTCCTAGGTTGTGTATACATACTGGCATTTGCAATGCATTTTAATTGCATGTCAAAAACTAATAATACATATAAATCCTATTGTCTTTCGTAAATGCTTAATATACACTTTATATAACTCTAGATGATTTACAAAAGTGTTCAGTCTTTATTTATTAAACATGTCTGTGATAAAATAGGAAAGATGTTATCATAACCAAGTCTGTATAAATCCTAGCTAGAAGCCGATTAGATTCAACAAAGTAAAACATTGAACAAGAAGCATAAAACAATGCAAAGCAATACAATTAATGCACATACAAACACAAGTATGTCTCATTAGGTACAATGTTTATTCTTCACACTTGAAATGCATCTTAAACACAGAATTCTATCAAAAGTGTACGTAGTCTAAAAAACAGTAACATTTAAACTATAAATGCAGTAATGATTTAACATTATACCAAAAAATATACAAAAGTTAGTGATGTTCTTGTTAAACAAAAGGCATAAATGAATTAATATTGCAAGCAGTGTTAATGAAAGATTGTCATTTTCTTGCACTTCAAGTATTGTGTTTATATAGATATGTTGTGGTTTGTCCTGCAATCAATAGTCAAAAATGTTACTGAAATATTTTTAAAACATAAACAGAATTCATTGTCATTTGTATGTATGTGTGTAGTTGATATAAATATTCATCACAATAACTAATAACTATTGAAATAATTTCCTCAGTGTCAGATTTCATTCATCTTTGAAGAAGCAAAGCTTACCTGGGAACCAGCATATTCATAATCATAGCAGTTTTCTACTTTACAGCTGGCTCTACTCGTACAGATTGGTTACAGACCCCACACGCTTGTCAGACATGACAACAATACATTCCCATACAAAATAAGAATATACAATAAGACTCTGTTCCTGCATATAGCATGAATAGAACCTTTGTGCATTTACATAAATTATAACAATGTTCAGTAAGCGAATAAATTGTTGGCTGCTGCATGCTTTTAAGAATGGCACTTTAACTTTATACAGTTTGTATTGTTATGATGTGATTATTTATGTTTGTTCTGTTATAGATAGATCAATGGAAACAAGCAATATGAGCATATTTATTATTATAGGATTCTCAGATTTACCAGACCTAGAAATGTCCATTTTCTTGTTCTTTCTCCTCTCATATATTATCACTTTGTTTGCAAATCTATTACTCATCGCACTGATCTATCTGAGCCCTATGATGAAATCCCCCATGTACTTCTACCTCTGTAACCTGTCTGGAGTGGATATTTTATGTGCATCCACCACTTCTCCAAAACTGATGTCTATATTCCTTTCAGCCAGTGATACAATCTCATTCTCAGAGTGTATAACACAGTTCTACTTTTCTACTGCATCTTTAGCGGCTGAGTATTTTATTCTCACTGTTATGTCCTATGACCGCTATGTTGCTATTTGTAAACCATTACATTATACTCAGATTCTTAGCAAGAACGTTTGCATAATATCATTACTTGGAGTCTGGATGATTGCATTTACAGCTTCACTGGTTTTAAGTGTTTTCTTTATATTTAATGACTTCTGTTTCTCCAATGTTGTTGATCATTATTTTTGTGACTTCAGTTCATTGTCAGAACTTAGCTGCAGTTACACCTCAGTTATTGAAGTCATAGTGTTTGCAGATACTGTCTTGTTTGTGATTTGCTTTCTGCTTACTGTAACCTCTTACACATTTATCATTTCATCTATCATTAAAATTATGTCATTACAAGGAATGTATAAAGCTTTCTCTACCTGTGCATCTCACCTGGCTGTCGTGACTCTGTTCTACCTGGTACTTTTCATTCTCTACCTAATACCAACTATGGTAATTACACAAAAGCAGCGCAAACTCATGTCTGTTCTTTATACAAATGTTATTCCCATGTTAAACCCTTTTATCTACAGTTTAAGAAATAAAGATGTCAAGACAACGTTACAAAATTTTATTGGGCGTGTACAACTGAGATGGTTGTGATGTAATCAATCAGATGTTTAATAAACATAAAATCCTCCTATTTGACTAATGTGTTGTCTTGG
Source organism: Mixophyes fleayi (assembly GCF_038048845.1). Taxonomy (NCBI): domain Eukaryota; kingdom Metazoa; phylum Chordata; class Amphibia; order Anura; family Limnodynastidae; genus Mixophyes; species Mixophyes fleayi. Next base: position 58,697,871 of record NC_134405.1, on the reverse strand, counting down.
ATGCCATCTGGTACCTCAGCACTATGGTGAGGATCCATGGAATGAATAACTCTTCTCAAGATTTTGTTTTGTGAATTTTTTAACCCATTCAATACTGAGGCTTTTCTCACCTTTATGCTGAGACTATTTTGGCACTTTTTCGGCTGGTCCCATTCCAACTTCGATATCCATTATTATTTTTGCAGTACCCACATACATTTTGCCTTGTTTTTCTTTCAGAAGACTTTGAAATTTCATAAAATATCATTAGTTTGCTTAAACCTCCTCTCTCGACAAAGGAAATATACTAAATTTGGAAAAAGTGGTGTTTTTATTGATAATGCAGGAAAGTGAACTAAAATCTAATGTGTGTATGAATTGTGGTTCTCTCTTTGGCATCAATCCACCTTTCTAAATATAGGTTGTCATAATAAAATCTGTACTTAAAATTTGTATTGTATTTTTTACTAGTTTGCATTGTATTGATTAAAATGCCTAAAATGTGTTTTACTACATAAAATAAGTGTAGCCCATTTTTAAAAAAATACCTTGCTACCATATCAAATAAGGGTGCCTCTGAGTTTATTGAAGCCAGGACGGGGAAATTCTGGGCATTACCCGCTCCCCATCTATGGACAAATTCATTGTCAGACTGGGGCATGAAGGGCCCACAGGGGAATGTAATGAGGAGGGCCCACCAAAGGGGTGTGTGGCCAGTCACCAGAGAGCCGTGACCAGCCACCAGATTGGGCAGGTCAGCTCACATGGCTAGCTCCATATTGTAATATATAAAAAATGCAGTATATAAAAAGAGTGCACAGTCTTGGCCCCACCCTCTACATCCACCTGTTCTTGCAGCTTTCACTACCTGATGCAGCTGATGTCTTAAGCTCAGTAGCATATTGTCTGGTTCTTAGAATGCTGAAGTTCTGTTTGGAAAAAGGATAGGTACATCAATTATGGATAGCCTAGCAATTAATGAACCCTCTAATAAATTGCATGCATGTTTAATAATATGGCTTTCCTCCCTGCAACCCAAACAGACATTGAAATTGATAGTATTCACATTTGATAATGCCAAATCCAACTTATGTTATCCGTGGATTGATGCCGAGCTTATAAACAATCAAAGGAAATCTTCCTGCATGCATGCATTATGATCGATTGGAGAACAGAATATACACAACACCATCTCTTCTGTATAGAATCTGCTCTACTTTAATGTATACCAGGCTAAACATTTATAGTACTTTGAGGAACTTGTTGATGTGCAAAAACAGTTGATGAATCAAAAGATCAGTTTTCTGACAAGTCTGCGGTTGTACTTGTTCTATCCTTATGGTGCAATTTTCCAAGAAGTTTAAGTTAGTACATTAATTGTAATCAGCTACTTCTGCAGATGCCATTTTACTTCTGCTTCTAAAATTCTTTGCAAAACGTCTTACAAATTCTAGAATATATCCCTGAGCATATAATAATGTGAAGCATTCTTAAAGGTACACTATATTTCGTATAAAATACATTATCATTCCCTTGTTTTGATTCACCTTTTAATCTAGAACCTCTAAACTATGCCTGTAGTCCCATTTGGGTCCTGTACAAACTTTACCTCACAGTATAATTTCCTAAAGGTTTTATACAATGCAATCTTATAGATTCATTCAAGCCTAGTGGCCATATCAAATAGAATCTCAACCTAACTATGGATTTCATGAGAAAGCAAAAAGGAAAGGGAAGGAGAAAATACACAGTGCGCTCGGCAAGTCTTATGTGTCACTTATTTCACAATAGGAAGGAATGTCCATTGTGCTGTATATCTTCATTTGGGTAGGTTCCATCATTAGTAATATTCATGCGGACTCCATGAAAGAGGTTCTTGGCATCTGCATTGTTCACAAATGGAAGTGGTGCTTGGGGTTCCACACAAAGCGGATTTCTTTAGCTGGGTGTACAGTATGGCAGTATGTGGTAGCTTTAATTTTTCTGGAAGAGAAACACTTAGCTTTAGTACACTTGTTGATAAGCCACATCAACAGTTTTATTAGTGTATATATATATATATATATATATATATATATATATATATATATATATATATATATATACAATAAGGATTAATAACAGTCCTTGAAATGCAAACTGTATCAGATCTGATATCCATAATCCTAAACCCTTGAACCAATTGGTCAGGTTCAGTCGTATAAACCATCCTTCTAGATAAGTATCTCCAGTGTGCTACTTTAAAAATGTATGTTTCATGTCTCTTATTTCTTTGAAGTGTTCACCAATTATTCTCCCTGGGTCATCTGTGTCATTAATGACATAGATGCAACACTGGGCTTTTTGTTAGTGGGGCTCTGGCACTATCTGATACACCTTGTTTCAGGAGGGTGTCCACAATACTCACAAATACATTTGTGTATTGGGGTAAACACCTACAGTCATGGGTTGCTCTTTCCTTTATGTGTTTGAGTTGAACTTTCATATTGGAATTTTTCTCATTATGTATAATAAACTCTACACTACTATTGGCGTTAGTCTGGTTTTTCCAGACCTGGCTTTCTTTTGTAGACTGATAACCAGCTACAGCCCACAACAAAAGAAAATAACTTGCAATCAATATACCTTTTGCTAAAATGATTGAACACCACTCTCAGGTGTTCCTTGGACCTTCAAGTAACTTGTACTTATACATTTTACTCAGACTATCCTTGCCTGAAGATCTTGCAGTGCGAAGCGTGTATCCAGTTGTCTGTTCCTTGCACCTTCACTGCCGTGGGAGTCGTCAATAAGATCTGGTATGTTCCTTCAAACCTGGATTCAAGAGCTTTTCTCACATTTTGTTTATAACATTCCAATCTCCAGGTTCCTACAGATGAGTGTTAGGATCCTGGTTTGGATCTGGATGGAAGAGAACACCTAGCAGTGGATGTTAGTCAATTGTTTCTTGTTTATGACATTAGTTTCTACATTTTTAATACCATTCAGCCTTTCTACTCATCGACTACTCTGTGTCATGGGCACTAGGAGTCTTTGCCCAGGATATCACCAGATGTAGTCTTACCAGAGTAGTGTATACACACAGTGGTCCTCTGATAGTAGGGTGACTAGCGGAACAGGAGAATCAGCAGATGGTGAGAGGATGCTAAAGGAAAGTCTATGACTAGCAGCAACTGGTTATGGATTAGACAATATGAACACGAGGATCTTGATGGACGTGAAGACGTGAGGAAAGTCAGTGGTCTGCGTACAGCAAGTTGTACCACTGCTATAGTGAAAGGAGTTGTCCAGGAATAGATAGGAGGTAGTGAAGTCAGTGGTCTGCGTACAGCAAGTTGTACCACTGCTTGTAGTGATGGGACTGGTTCCAGGTGCAAGTAGGTAACGGGGAAGTCAGTGGTCTGCGTACAGCAAGTTGTACCACTGCTTATAGAGAGGAAACTTGTAACTGGTGCCAATAGGAAACTGGGAGTCAGTGGTCTGTGTTCAGCAAGTTGTACCACTGCTATAGGTGAGGATAGGCACTAGTGTAGATGAGTGGAACATAGAAGGTAACACGGAGAGCACAAGGAACTTGATTCCAAATAGTATATACAATACAATAGCAAATGACAAGCGCAGCTTGAGAGATACAAAGTCACTACTGAGATCCAGGTCAAATGAGACAAAGTCAATAGCATCTATATTTTCTAAAGATAGAGGACTCCGTAGATGAGCAGAACACAGTCCAAGCGGATATGCAATAAACTAGTAAAGTCAATAGAAGGTAAGCATACCACGATTCAGTTGAGCAGGCTGTCACGAGAGAAACACAGGGATAGCTGAATGGCTGAACGCCGATACGAGTAGAGACCACAGGAGAGTGGTAGCGGTAATCCGTGTCTGTGTAGCACATAGGCAGAGAACTTGACACGAGTGGAGCAATGATGATTCATGCAGAAATCAGCAGGTACTGAAGACACGATGAAACACAGGAGAGTTGAAGCGGTCTGGAAACCGGCAATGCAATAGTCAGGAATCAGCTGGAACTGAAGACACGATGAAACACAGGAGAGTTGAAGCGGTCTGGAAACCGGCAATGCAATAGAGAGGAATCAGCTGGAACTGAAGACACGAGGAGAAACACAGGAACACCTTCAGAGACTCACAGGGAATGAGACTCCAAGAACAGGCAATGAGGTAATGACCACAGGTGCTTTAAATAGGGAGTGTTGCCTGATCAGCCAATTAACTAAAAGCAACAGGTCTGAAGGGTTCATAGAGGCTGCGCATGCGCAGACCATCAGGATGGCGGACGGCCACGGTTCCTAATAACAGGAGAAGAGGCACTCACGGTCCGGTGAGTGACACTCTGAGGGTGTGTAGTGCTGACGTGATACCCACTTCTTCTGATACCTGCTGTAGTTCCTTACATAAAATGGGTACCTCTGTCACTGTCAATCACTTCTGGAACTCCATATCGACATACTACTTTGACATTTTTTCTTTGTCGTTGCTTTGTTAGTTGCTTTTCTACAAGGCCACACCTCCACTCAGTGACTAAATAAGTGCAGTGCACACAAGGAAATACTCATAGCCAGCTATTTTTGCCAACTGTATGAAGTTAATCTGCAGCCTTGGGATATGGCAGACTCTGTGGGGTACTTTTACAGTTTTACCAGGATTGTGTAAAGCACACATCACACATTGAGATACATATCCTTGTGCAGCTTGTGCAAATTCAGGAGTCACCCAGTTTCTTTCCAGGTCCTTTAACATGGTGTCCTTGGACACATGGACCTTTCCATGTAGGGCTTGTGGCATCACTGGGTACAATGCTTTTGCAAACAATATCAATCCTGCAACCACATTTATTTCCTTGTTCCTCTGCCCCCAGCCTTTTCCAGGCCTGTTTTACAACATTTGGGGCTTGTTCTCGAAATTGTATGAGTGTGTTTTATGTCTAGGATTGGGAGTAGGGCCACAACATTTATGCTCACAGGGTTCAGTGGCATTACAGCAGCTTGCTTTGCAGCTGCATCTGCTAGGGCATTACCTTTGGCTTCTGAGGTTTGTTCCCTAGTGTGTGCCTGTACCTTTATCACCACTAGTTGCTTAAGCATTTGAAGAGCAGCAAACAGGGACCTAATGAGTTCTGCACACCCAGTGTATGGTTGCCATCAACATAATATCGGAAACCATCTACAAACAATTCTAAATTAGCATTTGGTATAGGTACTTCAGATACGTCAGGTATAGCAGCACTTTCTAAGCACATTAATTCAATGCAATCATGCACGGGAGAAAAAGCAAAAGTTTATGTATTTTCTGTGTCTTTCTGCTGCTATGACTGACTGTCACATTCACTATGTGTCTTATCAATATCTGCTTCTAGTGTCAATATGCACCTCTACTTTCCCCTCTTTTGAATACAGCAGCAATAGAATAATGTTGCTGGGTTCAAAGTTGCACACCTTTATAATTTGATATTAGAGGGTGTAAGCAAAGCTACCTCATATTTTGTGAGCCTGACTGAGGACAAGTGTTTTGTCTGTGCATGGGTGAGAATTTCTGTTACTGAATATGGTACCTGTATAACAAGTTCATGTCCCAACACTATAGGGTCTGTTTTTTCCCATCAGTGGTGCGGCCGTGGCTACTGATTTAATGCACGTTGGTGCTGTCCTGATTACAGGGTCTAACGGCATAGAGTAATATGCTAAGTGACTTTCTTTCCCTCCATGTGCTTGTGTGAGCACTCCCTAGGCATGTCCCTGTGTTTCATGACAAAACAGATTAACCAACTTGTTAAAACCTGGCAAAGCTGAAGTTATATCAGTTTTCAATTGGTTAAACATTTGTTCCTGCTTAGGGAAAAGTGAAAATGACTTGCTATCATCCAGAAATGCCAATGCAGGAGCACAGAAAATAGCTCATAAAGTCTTAAGTCTTTTTTCTAAAACACAATAATCATACTCAGCGAAATCTATATCACATAAATGTTTCTAGTGTTTACTTATGTTTGTTGTTGCTGAGGACTCACAGAACCCAAAACATATTGCATCCGTCTACTCATTGAGAGTTTGATAAATTCAATCTAGATTACCTAAAGGATCTCTCTCTGTAGCTGGGAGGTGTGTTGGTTCTGTGAGAACAGTGCATCCAAGATGTGCCTGCAAACAGGTTAAACAACTAGCAGAAATTTGCAGCTAGTGTAAAGAATCTCGAAGCATACCAATAGGCCATAATTTATTGAGCCATAGCATTCTTTGTGTGTTAAACCATGACTAAGCTGTGCCAAAACAGGCTACAAACTTTTTTTTTCTGGTGCAACAAGCTTACCATCATTACTGCGCCACAAACCTGTGTGGGCAGGTTCACATCCTCCCTGCTTGCCAGCTGGAGAATTTCTGTAAAGAACAAACTTTTTGCATAGAGATTAACTTTTGTTCATTAGGGATTACAGTAACTGTCCTTAATTTACATTTTTGTTCTTTAATCCTTTTTCTGCTGCTGACTTTTATTACTTTGCCAGCTCTGGTATTAAACAATTTGCCAATCAGTGTGTGTCCACCCCCTATCACTGTGTTTCCCTCACTCTCCTGTAAACCATCAGGTAACAGTGAACATTTCATACAGTAAGTGGCTGCTCCTTAAACACTTATTTACGTGTTTTTATGTAACTCTATGCATTCCATGTCATGAAAAAATGCTTTCCTCAGAGGGGCAGTGCCTAATCTCACAAACAGGGGATGTCAGAGTGACATGGCCTGGGTATGTGTGCTCAAAGCCACTCCTATCTCATCATCACCTAGTACACGCCCCCTTGAATGACTCTGATATCACTTCCTGAATCGCAATCATTCCATAATACACAGCACTCACACAAGGTTCCACACATTCAGCCATTTTAAAAGCCAAACTGTCTCTCTCACAAATCAGAGTACTCTCATTAGACACCTTGCATTGTGTCTGCAAATCACTCACCATTTTCTCAACAGAATATCTCAATCACCAAACATTCACACATATTTTAGAATCTGTGATTTCCCTATTGAAAGTACAAATGTATTCACTTGCACAAGTCTCACTCACAGGCGGGATTTTATCTTGTAACATTTCTTTTTGGGCATAACAAACCCCCCTAATTTCTTAGAAACATTCATCAGCGTCATTTTCACATAGATTAAAACGGCTTTTATATGCAATATCTGCATGTAAAAACTCACTTCCACCTTACTCTATTTCACAGAGATCATTATTTTTCTCTACTTCAAAAACAGGAACTGTTTTCTCCTGACACTACTTAAACATTATTTACAGTCTTGTCCGTTCATTGATTTGTGCAGAGACAGACCACGGACTTTAAAACTTTTTGGACCTCTTCAAAAACTTACAATTAATCAATACAGGCATTACATTTAGAAATGTACAACTTTTTTAGTCTTAAAACAAAAGAGAAACAAAACAATACTCACTCCCTCACTTATAGAAGAAGAAAAATTAAATGCTATCATCTAGCCTGCAGTTGTGGAACTACAAGTCCCAACATTAAACCAAATAATATGTTTCAATGTCTTGTTACAGGGAAGGTAATTTTGTTAGAAGTCTGCCTTATGCAATCGCTCAAAATACTTAACAACCATTAAACTATTTTTCCTATACATGTGAATAGCAACTAACTTCAGTAAAACTTGTTTTTAACTCATTTTAATGACAGATTCACAACACAAATAATGCTAATCACAATAGTTACACCTTCTGTCTGGGTCCTTAATTTTGCAACTTTCCACATTTTAAACATTTCTTTACTCTCCAGTAATTCAGTCCTGTCTTACATTACATTTACACATATATTTTGATGTTCCAGATCGCTTAACTTCCCTGTGCCACCTCAAACAATCTCTTGGAGTTTGATCTCAATACCCTTTTTAGTATTGTCACATTACCACTTGCAACACTCTAGTTACTCCATCCACACATGTCAATTCCTTCTCTTATATCTGCCATTTCTGCACATTCACGTTCATAAATCAGTTCCTCCATGGTTTACAGCTACGTTTCACATTTTTCTCTTAAGTTATGTTTATCAATATATTTTGACATTCTCTTTATCATGTGTTGTATCTTAATTAGATCAAAACTACCATCTTTAGTCAAACCAAACTTTTTAAAGAATTCACCCATTCCCACACAAAATTCCTTGCCATGGATATCCATTATGTCCAAAGGCGTTCTTGGAGCATCAAATTCTGTACTACTGTTATTACCCAAGGCCAAATTCCCTTTTGACTTTTAGTAATAACCATTGTTATTTCCCTTGGTCAAAATACCTTATGACCTAGTCAAAATACCTTATGACTTGGAACAGCAATTAATACAACCTGGACCTGTACCTTCCTTATCAAATTGTGTATTTTATGGATTCCAATGCAATGACATTAAACTTTGACCATCACATTTTCAAAAGAACAACAGATAATATGCAAAACATACCTTAAACAAAACGAATATTAAAGTTTTCCTCTGATTGGCTTTTATGGTCAATGCACAGCGACACACAGACCAGGCCGGACTGGAAAGACACAGAGGCAAAGCAAAAAATTTTGCAGACCACGTGGAATTATTCATCTGTGTCCCTCTCTGATCCGACGATCGCTCCGTGGGTCACTGGGCACTTTCCAATCTCGCTGGGGACCTCCAAAGAAATGTCAAATCCAACGTATGCTATCTGTGGATTGATGCCGAGCTTATACACAATCAAAGGAAATCTTCCTCCATGCATGCATTACGATCGATCGGAGAACTGAATATACACAACACCATCTCTTCTATATAGAATCTGCTCTGTTTTAATGTATACCAGGTTAAACATTTATAGTATGTTTGAGGAACTTATTGATGTGCAAAAACAGCTGCTGAATCACATGATCAGTTTCCTGACAAGCCTGCTGTTGTACTTGTTCTAGCCTCACTGGCCTCCCCCACTCCCGTCTCTCCCCCCTCCGCTCTATACTCAATGCGGCTGCAAGACTCATCTTACTCTCACGCCGCTCCTCCTCTGCCTCCCCTCTCTGCCTTGCCTTACACTGGCTCCCCTTCCCCTACAGAATCCTTTTCAAACTCCTCACCACCACTTACAAGGCTCTCTCCAACTCTACTGCCCCTTATATCTCTAACCTACTCTCTATTCACACTCCTGCCCGCTCCCTGCGCTCGGCCAACGACCGCCGCCTCTCTTCCACTCTTATCACCTCTTCCCAATGCAGAATCCAAGACTTTTCTCGTGCCGCCCCCCTTCTCTGGAACGACCTCCCTCGTTCCATACGTCTCTCTCCTACTCTGTGCTCCTTCAAACGTGCACTCAAAACTCACCTCTTCCTCAAAGCCTACCAACCATCTACTTAACCCCATCTCCTCCCTTTTGCTCGTCCTCCCTTCTCTCCTCTTGCCTCAACTGGCTCCTCTTGTGCCTGGTCTGTTTACCCTCCCTTAGGATGTAAGCTCATATGAGCAGGGCCCCCTCCCCTCCTGTCTCCATACCTGTTCTTCCGCTCCGTCTTTACTGCATATGACTGGTCGGAGTTTCTGAAGTATTGTTACTTATTGTTCATTGTTCTGTATGGTTTTACCCTGTATAGTCTACTGTTAGTACTGTGTGCGGCGCTGCGGATACCTTGTGGCACCTAACAAATAAATGATAATAATAATAATAATAATTTTCCAAGAAGTTTAAGGTAGTATGTTATTTGTAATCAGCTACTTCTGCAGATGCCATTTTTACTTCTGCTTCTAAAATTCTCTGCAAAACTTCTTACAAATTCTAGAATATATCCCTGAGCATATAATAATCTGAAGCATTCTTAAAGGTACACTATATTTCGTATAAAATACATTATCAATAAAACACCAATTTCCTCCAAACCAGCTCTGACACCAAACTAATAGTATTTACATTTATATAATAACACTCATTTCCCCAAACTCACACCCACATTCATTTATCAGCCTCAAAACTACCACAGCATTAAATAGTCCCATGACCCCAATTTAAATTAATAGCACCCCTATGAAATAGCCCCCACCAATAAATGAATCTATACCAACCACTATTAAATTTTTACCCGTCACCCTCACCAATAAGTTAACAGCTTATAGTCTCATTTTCTCAATATCTTCTCTAAAGACCCTCAGGGGTAGATTTACTAAACTGCGGGTTTGAAAAAGTGGAGATGTTGCCTATAGCAACCAATCAGATTCTAGCTGTCATTTTGTAGAATGTACTAAATAAATGATAACCAGAATCTGATTGGTTGCTATAGGCAACATTTCAACTTTTTCAAATACGCAGTTTAGTAAATCTAGCCCTAAGTGTTATGTTCATAAACATTTAATAAATAACCTGTATTTATGATGAACAACTATTCACTTTTACCCTGAATTTCGTGCAGTGCGTCCAGTAACAAACATGAGATATAGCAATCGTAATTTATAGCACATACCATAACCAATGAGCCAGTGACTATAGATTTAAAAATATTCCCAATCAAATGAGTTTAGGCTGTCAATGAAATCTGAATCAAACTAGGTTAAGGGCTATTAAAAATTAACATTTTTAACATGAATAATTGAATGTATCCATCTTTCTAACAGCTATTGTACTAATTGGTAGTTAATATTAATAATAATATTTATTTTAAATTGTATAAATACATTTTTTTTGTCAAATAAACAATGCAATGGGGGTTGGCCAACCACATAAATACTGACAAAAATTAACATAGAATTGGGAGTCTTTGTATATCTACAGTCACTGTTACAACTGTCATAAAATGAGATACCAAACGTGAGAAAAAGCCCTGTAGTAGTCGTTGCCCTTCTTGTCACCCGATGAAAATCTTTGTTCCTACGCCCCTGGATGGGAGTGTGCTCAGCTGCCACAGTTCACTACTATTTCTTTCATAGCTTTCAAGTTCATAAAGTAACTTCCAACATTTAAAAAACAAAATCAGTACAAATTAAGCCCGGCCAAAATCTGTCCAACCAATGTCATTGCTTCACCCAAGCTCCATCCAGGTGTGACAAATCAAAACTATATACACATTCCGCTAAATCACTTTTGGGATGTGAGAATTGCAACAGTCATACCAATTTGCTTATTGGGTAGTATCTCATAATCAAATTCCAAAACCATAAGGTCCATTTCACCACCCCTGGATATCTTTCACTTAAATCTATCAATATTGAAAGACTGGGGTGCACAGTAGACTCTTGTCATACTTCATGTGATGCGTGAGGTGGCTAATCAAAGGTTTCACTCTGCACCAGGAGAATTGTGCCATGTCTCATTCAAGTTAACAATTAAACCACCACAGATATGATGACACATTTATTTGCCTCATGACTTGCAGACATTGCTGTGCACTCAAACGATCATCATCATCATCATCATCATCATCATCATCATTTATTTATATAGCGCCAACATATTCCGTGGCGCTTTACAATTGGGGACAAACATAATAAACTAATAAACAAACTAGGTAAAACAGACAAAGAGGTGAGAAGGCCCTGCTCGCAAGCTTACAATCTATGGGACAATGGGAGATTGACACATGAGGCTAAGTCTACATTTTGCATTTTGGCCCAGCCAGACTGCAAAGGTAAAAGTGACTCATAAGCTAAATGATCCCGTCACACAACAATGTTGGTCAGGGGGTAGTTGTCTTGTGTGAAATTGTGTAACAGGCTAAAGGTAGTGAGGTTAAGAGGGTGGCTGAGGAATATTATAAGCTTGTCTGTAGAGGTAGGTTTTCAGAGAACGCTTGAAAGTTTGTAAACCAGAGGAGAGTCTTACTGTGCGAGGGAGAGAATTCCATAGAGTGGGTGCAGCCCGAAACGATTATGTATGCTGAGCTGTCACAGTAATTATCATTGTTTCACAGTACTATAATATAGCTAGATCATTATCATCATCATCATCATCATTTATTTATATAGCGCCACTAATTCCGCAGCGTTGTACAGAGAACTCATTCACATCAGTCCCTGTCCCATTGGAGCTTACAGTCTAAATTCCCTAATATAGACACACACTCCCACACAGACAGACAGACAGAGTGGGAGACAGACAGTGAGAGACTAGGATCAATTTTGATAGCAGCCAATTACCTACCAGTATGTTTTTGGAGTGTGGGAGGAAACCGGAGCACCCAGAGGAAACCCACACAAACACAGGGAGAACATACAAACTCCACACAGATAAGGCCATGGTCGGGAATCGAACTCATGACCCCAGTGCTGTAAGGCAGAAGTGCTAACCACTAGACCACTGTGCTGCCATTGATTACAGTCTGTCCGATAACATTCCGCCAAATTGCAGTCTTTCTAGCAGTACAATGGAAGTTGCAAAAGATGATCACCAGACAGGAATCTTTGAAATGTCTGGTTTATTCAGGCCATACTTACTAACTTTGCAGTTCTGCCCTCCAGGACAACCCGGAGCCGGGAAGGTGAAGTAGAAGGGCAGAAGGGGGTGGAGCATGACAAATCGCATAATTTTGACTCCGTCCCCGCAAAGAAATGATGCTAAATCAATCCCTTACAGCAATTACAGCAATCAGCAATACCTTCCACAACAATATCGCAAACTCTCCATATTACAACTATTGGCTACACCTCACGTGCATTACAGCAATACCTCCCACATCTCCACATTATTGCAATCGGTTATACCGATCTCACCGTACAGCAATACCCTCCCACACTTTGTAGTGTTAGCCTACAGCTCCTCCAAATTACAGCAATAGCACCAACAACTCCAAACTACAGCATTTCCACTGGCACCACCAAATAAACACTACAGCAATTCCACCGGTACCACCAATCCCACACTACAGCAATGTCACCACTACACCAATCCCACAGTACAGCAATTCCACCACCTGCCCCAACACCTTGTCTGGAGGCACTTCCAAAGGCCAAGTGCAGATGTGGCCCAGGGTGACCTGTGAATAAATGGCCACAAATAACAGGAATGGTAAGATTGTCAAATATAACTGCTGAGTCTGCTCTATGTTCTACAATTTTTTTTTAAAAAAAATGCTATATTTAACATGTGACTGACTTACAAGTTAAAGAACAGTTCCTGATATTCTAGCTTGAGAAAAGATATCTTGCATAAATAATTTAATGTCAACACTTCTAAGGGAGGTTATAGTGCTTGAGAACATGAATGTTAAAGTTCATATATACTTTAAAACGTGTCTTTTCAAAACCTACTGCCTGTGTTCTGTACTTGTTATATATATATATATATATATATATATATATATATATATACATATATATATATATATATATATATATATATATATTCTATACCTCTGGACTGTCAGGTTGACAGTTTTTCTAATGTGTATAGAGACAGAGAGAGATAGGAAAAAAGACAACAGTACTTGTGGATGCACTGAAAATTTAAAGGATATTTGTTCCATGGTGATAGTGACTTTTTGAAACTGAAAAAGAGACCACAGTAGTCTCAAAATATTTCGAAATGAGTGCCATCTACTTCTTTCCTTTTTAAATATTTTTTGGTGTCAAGTATATATAATATTTATTATATGCTTGGGGGGGACAAGGTACCATTGGCTCAGACAGTGGATGTCTTGAAAATTCCCAAATATTTTTTTCCATTCCATATGTGTTCTTGTGGTTTATTCTCTTGTTTTTACAACAAAACTTTGTGAAAATATAAATAGTGTACTTATATAGTGGGGGCTCTGCTGAGCCAAGCTCCGACTGTGCTGGCAGACTGGATGGGTTGAGGCATGTCTCCCCTACTTCTTCCAATTATCTCGGAGGTTGGAGCTGGAGCTCACTCAGTTGGTGAGAATTATTTGGCAACAATCAAGCACACATGGACGTCGAACCGACGAAAGGAGCAGAAGTCATGATGTAACCCCCTCCACATGGTGCGCTTATCTAGCGCAGTGCACAGGGGAAATGGGGAGCAGGAATGGGAGTGACAACTGGACCCTGGTGGTATCTTTTATACCTATCCATAGACGGCAGAGAACAGGGCACCTGATGGAGACCCCATGCCACCTCTGGTAAGAGTTGAAGTAACAAGGCATTGTGGTGCAACGAGGATTATCCCGGTACCTCGTTGGACCAGTCCGAAGCTGGACAAATTAGCACTTTCTGTAGTTTAAAGTGATATAATCTGGTGATCTCCAGATTATAATTACTAATTGGGCACATCATTTGAAACAATGGACTATCCATAGTTTCTGATGCCAGAATGGATGGAGACCTGGGCATTACAAAACTTTACCATGCCTCTACCATCAAATAGGCCCATCAACTTCAGTATTAGACACTGTTTAATAATTGAATCCTTCAATCAACCCGACCAGGAGAGGCTCTCCCAGTTGGGCCTGATAGATTTGATTCATAGTTATAAATCATAGATTATGCGTCTGCTGGCTGATTTCACTTTAATTAAAGCGAATCACCAGCCCCATCTAGGTACAGTCAGCTTGTGCTGGTGACAGTGCAGATCCTCCTTACATGAAGAAAGTGACAAAACACACCTTTCCATTACCCCTTCACTATTTGTACTATATCCCTGTTCCCTCTAATTTCCATTGTTACAACCCCAGTTTAGTAAATCTAGCCCCATGTCTTTATTATATTGGTGCCCCCCTTTTAATAGATCCATTTCATTACTATCCTCCCTTCTCTTCTGCCTCTGTCCTCTATCTGAATGGAGCGGTGAATCCCTTGTTACAATGTCTTGCTTAAGTTTTACAAGACACTTGCCTAGAGTGGAACAACTGCTTTATGCCAGAAAAGAGGCAAGATCTCAGACAGGGATTCCTGCATGCACACCATGAGGGTTTAAGAGTGTATGAAACGTGCACAACTGGGCAAGTCAGGGACTGCACCAGCTCAGGGACCGACAAAAGGTCAACAGTCTTCATGCAGAAAGATGAGACACCGAGATAGCTTCCTTAATCATAATTTATACAAATTTATGAGAGCATTACATATACCATTCCTCAGCAGTATAGCATAGCTAACTGTATATAGTTTTTTTGATCTAAGAACTTGAACTTTACCCCGGGGGAATGATTTTTCATCCCTCTCTCCCCCATAAATATACACAAGTCCCCTGGTTTGATTCAGAAGGGCAGCATTATGGCAAAGAGCATATACGTAAAACAAGATAATGAAAGCCATGCTCTTGGCAACCAATGAATGCTATGGCAATGTATTGTGTAGCTAATCTTTCAATTGTTGTACTATGGGTGCAGAACATCTTTATCGCTCAGCATCCTCATTTATTTATATAGCGGCAAGGTGTTGAAAGCCATGCTCTTGGCAACCGATGAATACTCTGGAATTGTATTGTGTGGCTAATCTTTGAATTGTTGTATTATGGGGGGGCAGGAGATCTTTGTCTCTAAGCATCATCATTTATTTATATAGTGGCAAGGTAGTGAATGCCACCTCCTCCCTACACGCTGTCTCTTCTAAAATGGCACTTGAGAGAACGAGAGCAGACTATATATACTAAAGATGGCGATGCAAAACTCGTGGCAGATTTGCACATAAAAGGTCATGGAAATGACGTTGCATCTCGTTTTGAGATCCAAGTTTGGCGGAAGAAACCGAGTCCCGATTCGGTTTTACTCGCATCCCGAACATCTGGTTTACTTGGATTTCACATAATCTGAACCGGTCATCTCTAATAGATAGGTACAATGTTTGCCAAGTAATTTGCTATATAGTATCTGGATATGTTAGCATTCTCCTAAGGAGATTTTAATGCTTTGGGATTCTGATTAAAAGCTGGAATAAGGTAATCATGGTATCAAAGGAACCCTGGTAAAGTGCGTAAAACAGCAGAAGTTCAATATATTTTATTTCTACAAACACACTGATTTGTTTACATGGCCCATAAATAGGTGCATTGTGCTTTTTGGAATTAACTACCTTAAATGGACATGGTGTAAATAGTAAAACATCTTTACATAGACCAACCATCTATCACATTAGGACTATTTTTATTTAAATTAAAAATTCCTTGTATAGGAGTATCACTAATTATTTCCTTCTGTGATCTCTTTTTGTCTCTCTTTCCTCTATGTCTTGTCTGTATCGTTTTCGTGGTGAACGACCCATATTTTCTAATGTAGGACTTTTTAAGAAAAATATGGGTTGTTCACCACTAAAACGATACAAACAAGACATAGAGGAAAGAGAGCCAAAAAGAGATCACAGAAGGAAATAATTAGTGATACTCCTATACAAGGAATTTTTAATTTCTCAGATAAATCCCTTTCAGAAGATGAATTGAAACTTTTATCTAAAGGTTTATCATTTGCTCCTACTAGTTTTCCCAATGGGTTCGATTTGTTTATTGATATAAATAAATATATCCGAAAGTTAACTCTAAAGAGACATTTTCTGAAGAGAGATAAAATGTTAGGTGATAAGGAATCTTTGATAGAGAGTAGATCATTGCCCAATACAGGTTTAAAGAAACAATCCAGTTTCTATCCAATAGAATCCAGAGGGACATATATTGATATGTTTGGAGAATTAGTTAAAAAAGATCTTGATGTGGTAGCCAATACTAAATTAAAAGTCAAATCTAATCTAACAAAAGATGAAAAGATAACTCTAGAATCACTTATTAAAGATGAAGAACTAACAATTAAACCAGCGGATAAAGCGGGTGGACTGGTGATTTTAAATAAAAAAGATTATATTGAAGAAACATTAAGATTGGTAAATGATGAAAATTTCTATAAAAAGTTAACAACAGATCCAACTAATACTTGGTATTTTTGCAAGAATTAGAAGAACTTCTCCTTAAGGGACTAAATGATCATTGTATTAATAAAAGTAAATTTGATTATATACTGAATAGATATCCTAGAATCGCTACAATCTACCATTTACCCAAAATACATAAACGATTAATAAAACCCCCAGGACGCCCTATTGTCTCGGGTATCGAATCCTTGACAGCACATCTATCCGAATTTGTAGACTTTTATTTAAAGAGTCATGTACCAAACTTAGAGTCCTATATTAAGGATTCTACTCAAATATTACAAATCGTTAAGAATGTGGAATGGCAAACCAATTATTTCTGGTGTACTGAAAACTTTTCAGTTCTGGTACGTGCAATTTTATTGTTTGGGAATAAACATTTTACTTGGATCTTACACTATGGAAGCGCCCCTGTCTTTTTGATGTTATATATATATATATATATATATATATATATATATATATATATATATATATATATATATATATATTATAAGGGCACAGTTGTGCCCTTATATTAAGGTTACATCTAAAAAATGTAATTTTGCCATAGGGAATCTGTGAGGGGAGGTCATGGTGTTTGAGGGTCTACATCTTAAAAAGTAATAAAGCTATTAAACTGAAATTTGGCATGCGAATGGAGAACTGTCCACAGGTGCTGCATGTGAAAGTTCAGAAAAAAAGAATAAAAAAATGACAATTTAGGAACAATCTAAAGTTTAAAATCTGTCCGATTTTTTTCCACTTTCTGTTTCGCAAAAGTCGCTGTTTTTCTGGGTTTTTTGGGGGAGCGTAACTTAGTGAACAGGGCTAAGGAGTGCCGTTGAGGGTTCACAAGTTTGAGAAAGTTACAGTTTTTTTACAATTTGGTAAAACATTCCCCATTTTAAAGATAGGGGATTTCAGAAAATGTCATAATGTTGCGCATGTCAGATAAAGTCTTGTGCTGGGTGTACTGAAAATGGGTGAGGATGAGGCTGAGGATGATGACAGCAACATCTTGTCACAGTAGAGTGCATTGACAGCACTGTTAGCTTAGGTGCCTTAAGCCCATTATCAGCTTGTTTTGTGGGGGCCCAAACAAACCAAGCACTTTAGCCACAAAAGTGGCACTCCATGTCGCTGAAGTGCTTGCTTTGTTAAACTGTACATGTCCTTCTCAATATCTGACATAAGGGAGGGTGGCCCAAGGGCATCTCCAGCTTGCACCACTTTTCCTTTCAGCTACCGCTGTGTGCCAATGTTGCCTACATGTGCTATATACTGTTGGGTGCTTTTCAAAACTCAAAGATTCCCATTGATGATGCAAATGACTCAGCCCAACATTTTGACATCTGGTCTGGTCTACTGTAAAAGAATTGAACAAAAACCGTGACACCTCTGCCGTAACTCTACCTGATCCTACAATCAAATATCAACATCCAAAGAATGGTGGAGGATTATTATAAAAAAAATAAAGATATAAACACAACAGTTTTATTAACAAAGAACAATGTTGCTTGCAGAAGTAATGTAATCATGGATATCTAAATAGACGTGTATATGTATTACTGAAAATCTTCCACTTTGCACCTGTTTCATCAGTATTGCACAAAGTGTTTGTAATCTGCACCTTACATCAAAGGTATCTAGCGATGTATTTTTTTTTGAGCATTGGGGCTGATCGAAGCTCAGTGATGACCTTGCTCTTTGCTGTGAATGTCAATGGCTCTTTTTAGTGCACTGTTTGGAACAAGATCCGATATACTCATGTCAGAGTGATCACAGCCACATACTTTGTTTTTCACTGGGTTCACCATCTCTAACTGTGCTATAGGAATGGTCTGGGTGACGGCAACCTCCTCGTCTTCATCTTCCAAATCTTCGTCTGCAGGGGCCGGTGACACACCCATTTGATTTCTCAGCTGTTCTTTAAACTGAATCTATTTATCATCTTGCCTCAGGGCCTCCTCTGTATTATTCTTCTTAAGCACAAATGTATCTTTCGTGTACAAGCTCTCGTAAATCCGGGATCTCATCCTGTGGGTCACGTTTTAACTTAAGTATGGTCTCTTCAACAGCATCTATATATTAGTTTAAATCTCTGTTCAATGCAGCGTATTCCAAGATGACGGATTCCATGCTGCCCACATGTTCTGTGTCACAGTCTGTCTGAAGCAGATCTAATGCCAATCCAGTTGTAATATCCATTCCTGTGTCTGCATAAGTTTGGCATTTCTTCAGGGATGAGAGGGAGGTATCCAGAGAGGAGAAGGAGATTAAAGATGCAGCACGAGCAGACATGGTTTAATAATGTAGAGATCATTGTCAGCAGTGTTGGGCTTAAGACAGCTCAACTATTGGTAGTTTGTTATGTGGGGTCCAAAACAAATCAAGCACTTCGGCCACAAAAGTGACACTCCTTGTCGCTGGAGTGCTTGCTTTGTTAAACTGTACATGTCCTTTACAATATCTTACATAAGGGAGGGTGGGAGGGCCCAAGGACAATTCCATCTTGCCCCACTTTTCCTTTTTTTTTTACCACTGCTGTGTGGAATTGTTTCCTAGAGTTGCTATGAACTGCCATGTGTTTGTGTCGTTGCTCTGTTGCTTAGCATCAAGCCAGCTCGCTGCAGTCTTTGTCCGTAGTGTATGAAATTAATTTTGTGAGGTGGTCAAAATTGACTGAAAATGACTGGAAATTAGTGTTACGGAGGTTAATTATAATGTGGGAGGGGGGGAGAGCAAACTTATGTGATTTTAGCTTATTTTAGCTATCTTTCTAAAAAATACAGATCCAAAACTAAAACCAAAACACATGAGGGCTGTTTTCCTAAAACCAAAACCAAAACCAAAAAACAGTGAACATCTCTAAGTTATAGTTCTTAAATCAAATGGACCTTTTAACTGAGCAGTTTTGTTAGAGGGCCAATTATGTTTTTGTTGAAGCTATTCTTCTGAAGGGGCACCTTAACTATAGGTATGTGTTACCCGTGATTGCCAATCATAATAGAATGATATTGGGGTAACTTTGTGGTGCTGATTCCGAATATGACATTGGTTTGGCTAGATTGGCTATAATTTTTGAGATAATTGGTATTCCATTGAAAAACATTAAAACAATGCCAACATCTTAATGGTCAGGCAGACCCAACTTATAAATCACATTTGTCTCAAATCATACAAAAGTATTCACATGAAACACTGAATGGCATTTTATTCGGTATACTGTGATAGATAAACATAGTAAACTGATTTGGAAAATTAGAATTAATACATAGTAAACTTTTCCTTTCTCGATGCTTCCACTGTAGTAAGCATTCTGCACAGGTCTGCCAAATCTTTTGAAGAGCCCAAGACTTGTCTTGGTCTCCAATTGCCACGCCAAAATACATAAGATAAGCTTGCTCTACAAAGTCTGCTGTTTTATCTTGGTTTTTGAAGAGAGTTTCTATCACATATGTAGCAGAATGCATTATGATTGTTCAAGCAGTCTCATTGTGAAGAACTCATATTTGTCAGAAAAGAAAACACCAATAAAAATAGTTTATTTACCATGATATTGTCACGTTTTTAAGTTTTATCCTTAATTGACTTTATTCTTACTTGAAACACTCTGGATATATACAAATTGTCACTACTATCACTATCTATAACTTTACTCTTACTTGAATTACATGACATGCATATTATTATAGGCTCAGAACAGGCTACCCAGGTCAAAGTTCTGCTCACCATACACCAATGGGAAGTCTGAATGGGATCCTTACCCCCAAAAATTCTAGCCAGGATTCAACTAGACCACATTTCATTGGATTCCCCCCAATCAGGTAAGGGGTGTCTGAATGCATAACTGGACAGACAAACAAACCAAATCCATCCAGTGGAAGGCCCAGAACAGGCTCCCTGTGGAAAAGTTCTGGCCAGCTTACAACAATGGGAGGTCCAATTGGGACCCTAACCCCCAAAAAACCTTGCCAGGATTCAAATGGACCACCTCTCATTATTTTCATCCCAATCAGTGCAGGGCTGTGCGAATGCAAAACTGGACAGACAAATAAACACACAAACAGATCATTAATTTTTTTATGTAAGATGTCATCCAAATGAATCTAGTGGAACACCCAGAACAAGCTCCCCGGGTCAAAATTTTGGCCAACGTACACCAACGGGAGGTCCGACCGGGACCTTGACCCCTTAATATGTCTTCTGGGATCCAATGTTACCATTCTGTAAAGTTTTTATCCAAATCTATCCAGTAGAAGGCTCAGAACAGACTCCCTGGATCAAAGTTCTGCACATCGTGCACTAACGGAAAGTGGTTCAGATAACCCCCTAAAACGTGGCAAGGATCTAACTGGACCAACTCATGTTGGCTGCATCCCAATCAGTGCAGGGGTGTCGAATGCATAACCCAAAAGACAAACAAACCAAATCCATCCAGTGGAAGGCCCAGAACAGGCTCACTTGTTCACCGTTCTGCCCAGCATTCACCAACGGGAGGTATGACCAGCACCCAAAGTCCCCTAAAACTGTACAGGACCCAACTGAACCACTTTGTGTTGGATTCATCCGAATCGATGCAGGGGTGTCGAAGATATCATTAAGTTGTCAATGCATTGTATGTGACCATCACCATTTTAAAAATAATTATCAGCTTAGCAGCTCTTCCAACACACCCATGAGGTGGCTGCCCAGTGTCAATTCTGTTTTTATATTAAATGTCATCAAAGCTCATCAAGTGGAAGACCCAGAACAGGCTCCCTGGGTCAAAGTTCTAGCCAGCGTACACCAACGGGAGGTCTGACTGGTCCCTAACCCCCCTAAAAACTTGCCAGAATACAACTGCGCAACCTTGCGGTGGTTTCATCCCAATCGGTGCAGTGGTGTCCGAATGCATAACTGGACAGACAAATAAACCAAATACATCTAAAGGAAGGCCCCCTAGGTCAACTTCTGCCCAACATACACCAAAGTAAGGTCTGTCTGGGACCTAAACCCCCTGGGGTTTAGGGGGTTATCAAACACTCTACCCGCTTCAAGCCACACCACTGTGGGAATTTAAGCTAGCATAAGAGGATGCCTTCTACACAGAGGGAGACTAGTCAATGTGATCAGGATCTGTGCTGAGTATTTCTGGACATGACTCGACACTCCACTCACTTTGTCTATTTGTGTGCCTGCTAAAAGCGGGTGACATTGGATTGCATTGCTTGCCGAGGAAAAGTTGCAACAGTATACCAGGAATGCTGATTTTAGCACTCCTGAAGATAGGGTTGTTTATATCAGTGTGGTGTGGTGAACCCTATGGTACATTGTCTTGTTTAAGTTCTTCCTAGACACTTGCCTACAGTGGAACAACTGCTCCATGTCCAAAAAAAAGGCAAGATCTCAAATAGTTATCCCTGCATGCAAACCATGAGGCTTTAAGAGTATATGAAACTTACACAGCTGGGCAAATCAGGGACTGAACCAGCTCAGGGACCGACAAAGGCTCAACAGTCTATTACCCTTAAAAATGAAGAGGAGAAAATCAAGCCACATAAATCCATTGTAAATACATCATCTGCTGGCTTTCTTGTTGGGAGTCTGAATTAAGTGTCAGTGAGTATGTTAATGTTGACAGAGTCCTTTTAGGTCTCAGGTATCCAAAATAAATGTAATAGCTAATGAGGTCTAAAATGAAAGTTTGTAATGAGAAGCCGGAGAATAGGGGAAGATTTATAGATAGTTACAACGTTTGCTAAGTAATTTACTATATCGTATTTGGATATGTTAGCACTCTCCAGTTATTTTTGACCAAACCTAAGGAGACTTTTAAAGGATTGGAATTCTGATTAAAAACTGGGATTAGGTAATTATGGCATCAACAACAACCTGCTAAAGTGCATAAAACTGCAGAAGTTCAGTGCATTTTTTTTCTACAAACACACTGATTTGTTTACATGGCCCATACATAGGTGCATTCTGCTTTTTGGAATAAACCAACTAAAATGGACATGGTATAAATGGTAAAAACATCTTTATATAGAGTAGCCTTCTATCACTTTAGGATAACTTCTTTCACTAAATACAACGTTTACATTTTTCTTTTAAAATGTTGCTTGTTCCAACCTCATTTCCATCTTTGAATAATCATAAAAGCTGGCTTTATTATATGTTTCACCATTTTGGGTTTGAATATTTTTATTTCATGCATATTTATGTAAGTAAAAATATACTTACCCCCAACAAAATTAATCATTGGTATCTATTGCACATTTTGCATGGTATTTATATATGGAAACTGCAATAACTTCATGAAGTATTTTTTTTTTTACATAAACTACAATTTTTTCATAGACTCCTTATGTTAATCCAATAAGGATTGTATTCTAATTAATCATGTGGGATTATAATCGGTATTAAAAGCAATGCTACCTAGTGTTTTCAATGAGCCTGGATACATCAGACACAGCACTGTATGTGTTCATATATTCAAATTTTTTTTTTTTTAAAAGCTCCAAGACCCAAGTTTGATATAACATGGCTATTATTCAGCTTATTTAACCTTTTGTAAAATACCACATCTTACAATAAGGTAAGCTCATGGATCATTGCGAGCATAAAAGGTAGCATCTTGTTATTCAATGCAATGTGATTTATTACAAACAGATAATTACAAGTCTCTATTTATTTTTCATCTACTCTTCAGCACTTGAGAACAAGTGGATTATGCACCTTTTCGGGTTGAGGCTTTCACACTTATTTAAATAGTTACTGTTCTTTCACTCCAATAGTACTGATAAAATGATCTGTCTATTTTTGTCTGTGTAAATAAGCAGCTGTGTGATATAGATAGATAGATAAATAGATAGATAGATAGATAGATAGATAGATAGATAGATAGATAGATAGATCGATAGATAGCTGTGTGATATAGATAGAACAGGATAGATAGATAGATAGATAGATAGATAGATAGATAGATAGATAGATAGATAGATAGATTGATAATTAATGGAATACTTTAAAGCAAGTGTTTCTGAACTCCAGGGGGTTTATTTACTATGTGATGGTTCCGAAGAACCTCTGATTCCCAGCTCTTTGAAGGCATTTTCTTCAATCAGCAATTTTATTAAGGACAAATCCTGATGGACTTTGTCGTTAATAAAAGGGCCGTTTTAAAAATTGCCTTCAAAGCGCAGAGAATCAGCAGTTCTACGGAACCGTCACCTAGCAAATATACCCCCAATTCTCACATAACCCACACAGCTCATATCTTGAGGTTTCCTCCCTGTGAAAATAGGTTGGATAATTATTGATCCAGACAAATAGATTAAGTCAACTGTGTATGAATACAGAAATCCTGAAAACACAAGCTGTTTAGGGTGTGTAAGGACTGGAGTTAAGAAACACTGCTTTAAAGGGATGAAAAGGGATTTGTAGATTATGTTGCAAATAAATAGGAGCCTAAAGACTGTGTAGATTGTGCAGAGAATAATAATGGGTCATGGGAGAGAGTAAATTCACGTTTGAGCAGGAAAAAACTTTGCAGGTAAGCTGATTCAACTGTTGCTAATTAGTAGCACATTTTTTCTCAATATAGACATGCAAGACAATTCCAAAGCAAACTCCACTGTGTATTTGGACATATTAAAAAATATGTGTGAAGACTAGACAGAGGAGATATTACTAATTTTTATATATAGTTGCTAAAATTCAATTACAAGCACAAAAGGAAACAGATAAGTGGGACAAATGCAGTTTGCAATGCATTTTTAATTGCATGTCAAAAACTAATAACACATATAAATCCTATTGTCTTTATGTTTAACATACACTTTATATAACACTAGATGCATTTACAAAAGTGTTCAGTCTTTATTTATTAAACATATGTCTGGGATAAAAAAGGAATGATGTTATCATAATCAAGGCTGTAGATATGCTCGCTAGCTTATGTAGAAGCACGTTATATTCATAAAAGTGAAACATTAAAGAAGAAGCATAACAAAATGCAGAACAATACAATTAATGCGAATACAAACACAAGTTTGTCTCATTAGGTACAATGTTTATTCTTCACACTAGAAATGCATCTTAAATGCATATTTTGATCACCAGAGTATGTAGTCTAAATAACAGTAAAATAAAAGTATAAATGCAGTGAAGATTTATCATTGTAACCAAAAATGTACAAAAGTTAGTGATGTTTGTGTTTAAAAACAGAAGTGAATAAATTAATATTGCAAGCAGAGTTAATAAAAAAAAGGTAATTTTCTTGCATTGCATATGTTGTTCTTTGTCTTGTAATCAATAGTCAAAATAATTACTGAAATATTATACAAAAATAAACAGAATTCACATTTAGTTACTAAAAATATTTGTATTTATGTGTTTAGCTGATATAAATATTTATCAAAATAACTAACAACTACATAAATAACTTCCTCAGTGTCAGATTTCATTCATCTTTGAAGAAGGTAAGTTTACCTGGGAACCATCATATTCATAATCATAACAGTTTTTAAGTTTACAGCGGGATCTATTCATATAGAATGGGGGAATACCACAAACGCTTGTCAGACATGACAACATAACTTTCCTATACAAAATAAGAATATACATTAAGAATCTGTTCCTGCATATAGAATGAATAGAACCTTTTTAAACATTTACAAAAATTATGGCAATGTTCAGTAAACCAGAGCAACTAATTAGTAATTGGCTTTGGTTAGTAGAATGAAAGTTGGACAATGAAAGCGAATAAATTGATGGTTACTGCATGCTTTTAAGAATGACACTTTAACTTTATACGATTTGTATTGTTATGATGTGATTATTTATGTTTGTTCTGTTATAGATAGATCAATGGGAACAAGCAATACGAGCATATTTATTATTATAGGATTCTCAGATTTACCAGACCTAGAAATGTCCATTTTCTTATTCTTTCTCCTCTCATATATTATCAGTTTGTTTGCAAATCTATTCCTCATTGCACTTATCTATCTGAGCCCCATGATGAAATCCCCCATGTACTTCTTTTTGTGTAACCTGTCTGAAGTGGATATTTTATGTGAATCCACCATTTCTCCAAAACTGATGTATATATTCCTTGCAGCCAGTGGCACAATCTCATTCTCAGAGTGTATAACACAGTTCTTCTTTTCTACTCTATCTTCAGCAGCTGAGTATCTTATTCTCACTGTTATGTCCTATGACCGCTATGTTGCTGTTTGTAAACCATTACATTATACTCAAATCCTGAGTAACAAATTTTGCGTAACATCATCACATGGAGTTTGGATGATTGCATTTGTAATTTCATTGGTTTTAAGTGTTTTTTTTATATTGAATGACTTCTGTTTCTCCAATGTTGTTGATCATTATTTCTGTGACTTCAGTTCATTGTTAGAACTTAGCTGCAGATACACCTCAGTTATTCGGGCTTTAGCGTTTGCAACTGGTGTCTTATTTGTGACCTGTTTCCTGCTTACTGTAACCTCTTACACCTTTATTATTTCATCTATCCTTAAAATTCAGTCTTTACAAGGAATGTATAAAGCTTTCTCTACCTGTGCATCTCACCTGGCTGCTGTGACTCTGTTCTACCTGGTACTTTTCATTCTCTACCTATTACCAAATGAAGTAATTACACAAAAGCAGCGCAAAGTTATGTCTATTCTTTATACAAATGTTATTCCCATGTTAAACCCTTTTATCTACAGTTTAAGAAATACAGATGTTAAGAGAGCGTTACAACTTCTTATTAGGTTGGTACAGTTGAGATGGTTGTGAAGAAATCAATCAGATGTCAAATCCTCCTGGCTGGTTAACATGTTGTCTTTGATCCCATCTGGTAACTCAGCACTATGGTGAGGAGCTATGTAATAAATCTTTTCAAGATTTTGTTTTGTGAATTCTTTAACCCTTCTCAATACTGAGGTTATTTCCCAGCTCTGTGATGAGACTATTTTGGCTCTTTTTTGGCTGATCCCATTCCAACTTCGGTATCATCATCATCATCATTTATTTATATAGCACCACTAATTCCACAGCGCTGTACAGAGAACTCATTCACACCAGCCCCTGCCCCATTGGAGCTTACAGTCTAAATTCCCTAATATAGACACACACTCACACACAGACACAGAGAAACAGACAGAGAGGGAGAGACTAGGGTCAATTATGATAGCAACCCATTAACCTACCAGTATGTTTTTCGAGTGTGGGAGGAATCCGAGCACCCGGAGGAAACCCACGCAAACACAGGGAGAACATACAAACTCCACACAGATAAGGCCATGGTCAGGAATCAAACTCACAACCCCAGTGCTGTGAAGCAGAAGTGCTAACCACTAGGCCACTGTTATTTATGCAGTACCCATATATACCCATATATGCCTTGTTTTTCTTTCAGAACACTTTGATTTTCAGAAAATATCGTTAGTTTGCTTAAACCTCCTGTAACGAGAAAGATAATATAATAAATAAAATCTGCACTTTAAAATGATAATGCTTTTTTTCCCCGCTAGTTTGCTTTGTATTGAATATAATGCCTGAAAAAAATAGGAGAAATATGTGTAGCCTATTTTAAAAAATAGACAACCTACTATATCAAATAAAGGTTCCTCTGAGTTTATTGAAGCCAGGATGGAGAAGATCTGGGCATTACAAAACTGTCCCCCCTCCAGGCCTTCACACTCAAATAGGCCCATCAAGATCAGTATTAGACATTGTTTAACAATTAAATCCATCAATAGACCAATTTACCAGGAAAGTCTCTCTTCAATGGGCATAATAGACTTGAGTCATATTTATGAATAATAAATTATGTTTCTACTAACTGATTTCACTTTCATTGAAGTGAATCAAAAGCCCCTTCTGAGTACAGTCCGCTCATGCTGGTGACAGCATGAAGAATGTGACGGTGAGGACACACACCTGCCCGACACCCATTAACTATTTATACTATGTACTTGTTCGCTTATTTCCCATTATAATACCCCATGGGGTATATTTACTAAACTGTGGGTTTGAAAAGATGAAGATGTTGCTTATAGCAACCAATCAGAATCTAGCTTTCGTTTATTTTGTGCATTCTACAAAATGACTGCTAGAATGTGATTGGTTGCTATAGGCAACATCTCCACTTTTTCAAACCCGCAGTTTTGTAAATATACCCCCATGTCTTTATTATATTAGTGTTCCCCCTTTTAGTAGATACACCACATTACTATCCTCCCTTTTCTCCCATCCCTGTCCTCTGTATGTGTCTCATTAGTCTCCTCCTCCCTGCTGCTCCTCTCTACTCCTCCCTCTCCACCAGAACTGGTCTGTAAACATCCAATCTCCTGTGTCCGGTGAGTACACTGAGTGGTGCCTCATGTCAGGGATCCTTTTAGTAGTGGTCATGTGTCAGTGTGCCCTCAGTGTTTTTGCAGACCCCTCTCTGTCTAGTTCTGCCCAACATTGGCTGTGCCGGGCATGCACCAAACCTCTGCAGTACCGTGCCCAGCTTTCAGGGCATAGCTGTGACAGAAAAAGCCTTTTAAATTATGCTCTGGAGTTAGTAACCTGCAGCAATCTGTCCATGTTAGAGTATATGTCACATATTTAATCTCTGTCAAGCTCACTAAAATACTCTCCATAGCTGTGGCTGTGGCCATGTACTAAATGCACTCATTAATCCTATTAATGCATGTCTATTATCTTTTGCTGTATGTGGATTTGTTATTCTAGTGAATTTCAGTAATATTGATTATATGTGGGTAATGTTAATATTATCCCTGTACTGATTTAGGCCCCTATTTATTATAGCCCTTTCTCCGATGAAAATGGGTGTTTTTTGCCAGAGATTGGGCTTCTCCCAATCTATCAATGTTACCAGGCCGGTGAAAGTCTTCATTGGGTATCTACAACGTTTGCTTTCGCTGGGACTCTCTGTTGAAGACTTCCAGATGCTTTCCCTTGGACAGCAGTGTTAATTTAAATAAGGCATGTATTCATATTTTAAATATATGAAAAAAAAAATTTTTTTTACCCTATTTTATCCCTTTTATTATTTTTTTGTGGTATGAAAGTGGAACTGGAATCTTGTAGTAAGAAAATGTGATTAAATGTGCACTATGCTATTTTTAAAGGCATGTAGATTTTTTTCGATGCACATGCCCTCATGCTCTTCTGTACTTTTTTTTGTATTACTAAGTCACTAATTTTTACTTTTAACCTCTCTACAGGTCTGCATTACACCTATAATGTGACCAATACCTAATATACCATTCTGCACAGCGTCCTATCCTTGGAGGCCATTGATCCCTTACAAACTGGCTTAATTATTACCCTTAGTTTGTGTAATCTCTGTATTTCTCAATGCAACTCCTTTCCTAGAAACAATATTGTAAAGGTCTGCCATGATTTATCTTGATTTCAGGCCTTAAGCTGGGTACACACTACAGAATTTTCCACCAACTTGCGATTGATTTTACATCCGATCGATGGTCCGATCACTCGGTCCATGGACTGCACACACATTAGCCTTGTTTTAGACGATAAAGGGAAGAGCGGCTTTTTACAGCCATGCTGTCGTGAGCAATGATTTTAATTTCATACACATTGAAGCAACATTTGTGGGGCATGTAAAGATATACCAAAGACATTAGCATAAAAGGACAGAGCTTTCACTATAGTTAACACCCAAAACCACATAAAAAGAGAAGACCACACTATCTCTTCCTTCATTCCTATAAAATAGAAGTTTATAACCATACATTTATGAAAAACATTTAACTTGTGAAGTGCAATGCAATAATTATTCCCTAATAATAAAATCCCTTCGTATGTAATGGTCCTGTACGGGTTAAAGTTATAGCCCAAAATCTCCATACCTGATGTTATTATATACGAATAGGCATCACCCACAATGCTCCATTCTCTGCGGGCATCATCGCTGATTAGTCCACAGCAGAAACGAGCGCCCATGTCTGAGTGTATAAAATGACAGAGGAGCCTGTCTGGTGCCGAGGAACGTGAGAAGATGGCGGGTGAGGAGAGGGTGTCAGTGGGGGTTCAGCTATGGAGAAGGAGAAAGAGTCAGAGATGGTGCAGGAAGGTCCAAAAAATGTTGAAAGTGGGTGGGGGGTGGAGATGCTCGAGAAGAGCAAAGAGCAAAGCCAATGAGCCCAAGAGAGGTGTAGATGATGGTAAAAGTACTGGACCAGTACGACTACGACATTAAAAAAAGTGAGTAGCGCGTGTAGTGTACCTGTTTAAAGGACTTTATGTATTTCATTCTAGTATTACACGGAGCAATGCAAACGCCTGATGTGTAAAATAGATTTTTTTTTTCAGAACAAAGAATTAACGGTGAGAAGACCTGTTTAGATACCACTGATACCACTAATGTAACACCTGTTATCAAACAAGAACAAATTGATGTTGAATACCAAGATATGAAAGAAGTTATACACAAAGGTATTTCAGTGAACATGTGTAGACAACTAAATGCTATGGGCACATACCTGTACCTTTATAATAACCAAAATGGCGCCTGTTTTCCAGAATATATGGAGGTTAAGCCGCTATTATTGCGATTGTGCCAGATGGACCACAACATAAACTGATCTCGATCAGTGTGCAAGGTGAGCAAATGAAACTGTGTCTGGTGATATAGATTACAGATATAGAAGTTTAATGGTAAACATTTTGTATTTCCTTGTTTCATAGGTAAAGAAATCAAAGGGAATATAAGCCCAAGAGACATAAAATTTTTTTTTAAAAACATTGAGAAAATTTTTGTTGAAATGTGTTTGCTGTTTGGAACTGTTCTGCCACAAACCACTAGCACCTTTAATATGTAATATTTAATACTATTTTTTTCACTTGTCATATTTCGCAATAAAAATAATTGTACTTTTTTCCTGCAATAAAACTGTTGCATGATCTCTGGGTATTTTACAAATATTAGTTAATAAAGGTTAATATGACTTTATAAGTTTAATAGTTTATAAAGGTATAAGTTTATAAAGGGTAAATATGAATTGGTTCCCAATATAGATGCAAAGGGTAATAACACACGTGCTTTACACAAGTGTAATGGTCTGCAACCAGACAAGTGCAATACACATGTATAGAAAACACAAGTCATTAATGTGCGGATACCGCACCATGTGGGACTGGTACAGGCATCACAAATTTACATACACATGCCGCCCAGGTCGAGGAAGTATCGGAGGATTGTGGTAGTTCGGTCGGAAAGAAGATTGGAACGAAAATATTGAATGGTACGACCAACCAAATGAGGCGACAATCGTCCATTTGGGCAGACTTTCGACCATCGTGTCACTGAACACACTGACGTGACTTTCGAACGAGCTGTTGTATGCCGGCTGGTTGAGCCGATTATTGGACAAAAACCCTGTAGTGTGTTCCCAGCTTTACATAACAAAGAGCTACAATTTCAATAAGCAGAGCCTGTTCAAACAATAGGCTTATTAGGCTGCAGCCTAAGATGCTGGATATAGGGGGAGGGTGGGACACCACCAGATTTTGCTACTGGGTACTTTCTGTTAATGTTGTTTGAAACAGCAGGAGGGAACTTCCCCTTTAGGCCAGAGCTGGTCTGAAAGTCACATTACATGATAGGCAGCCTGCACAGAAAGAACTAATCTGCACTTAATATTGGTCTGTAATTGACTAGAAAGATGAGAATATTTCATATCCAGCTACCTATGCTTAATGACTTATATGGGGATCAATAATTTTTTAAATATTTATTTTCATCTTTATCTCACTAGATGTTGCTCCCCAGAAAATATTGTGTAAACCAAGAAAATAAAGACAAAAGAACAGATTCTGATTGGGGACAAAATTGTATTTATTGTATCACAATCATACTTTTATTGAATTCATTAAAACCTTCTTTTCCTTATGTTCCAAACTATTTATTAAAATTTGCTAGTGAAATATAAAACAAAAAATGAAAAGGTGAAAATTGTGTTCTGTGCTCTGTGTTTACAAAAATAAAATCATTAAACCTCACCCGTTGGTGCCTCCTCAAGTTATACCCCTACTAAAATGTAGATTCTTATATCTTATATCACAATGTATCACCGCTTATATGTTAAATGTGATTAGGTCTATTAGCTGAGTTCAGATTGCTGTTATGTTGACTGTCAGTGCGGGACGCTATTCTTAGTCCGGTCTCGCAAAGATGGTAAACCTTGTCTCACTGTGCTGTTCACAATAGGTCCTTCATAATTTTCATCCCTAGGCCCATGTGGCCCTTAATCTCGCCCTGCTGTACTGTGGTGTGTTAGTGCCTGGTGATCACATATAATAAAGGTGGCCCTGAGTTTATTAAAGCAAGGATGAAGAGATCCATCTACATCCTTTGACTTCTTAATCATTTCTGTAGTGTGCGGGCTTTTGCCACACATAACCAGAAAGTAATTTTTCAGGGACCATACCAAGTCAGATATCAACATAGAGTAGTTTTATAATATGGAGTACTATTAGACTAATCAAACTCTCCAAATCCTCTAATATTTAACCCTTAACCATGTATCAAAAGAATGTTCTACATATTATTTGTAATGTAGATTCTATTTATAGTTCTTAAATAAAATGGACCTTTCAACTGAGCAGTATTGTTAGATGGCCAATTATGTTCTTGTTAAAGCTATCCTTCTGAAGGGGCACCTTAACTATAGATATGTGTTGCCCGTGATTGCGAATCTTAATAGAGTGATTTTGGGGTAACTTTGTGGTACTGATTCCAAATATGACATTGGTTTGACTAGATTGCTATAATTTTTGAGATAACTGGTACCCCATTGAAAAATATTAAAACAATGCCAACATTTTAATGGTCAGGCAGAGCCAACTTACAAATCGCTTTGAAATTGTCTCAAATCATATAAAAGTATACACATGAAATACATAATGGCATTTTATTTGGTATAATATTACAGATAAACATAGTAAGCTGATTTGTAAAATTACAATTAATACATAGTAAATTACTGTTTATACGATTTTTTATGTTGGTTATCACCAGGACAATTGCATTGGTGGCTCCATTAATAGTCTGCCATTGTGTCTCTGACTGTCTCATATGTCTCGATACGTTTACTGAGAGTTTCCTCCATCACTTTTATATCTTGACGAAACCTTTCCCCTTGTTCTTTACTAAAATGACTTGATTATACGGACATCTGTTTAAGTGGCAATGGAGAAAGTGAAACTTTATGCTCATATTAGATCTTGCTTAGATAGACTGAGGTCCCGTATCAGATCATCGAATTCTTCTTCTGCGGAGGTGTTGAAATGCTTCCTTCATATTCACTTGAACTGCTACCACCTAAGTCCTGAATGTCTTCCACATCTCACAACATAAGGTCAGGCAGTTCGCTAAACACTGGTATGCCACGCTGTGTTGCACAGGTCGCCATGATGATTCCAAATAAGGATGTTCCCACTTGAGTTTCTTATATTGATTTTAACCTTTCACATTAACCACACAAAAACAACAATCGTCATGGTGGTTTTTCAGTTTTTCTGCTCTCGCCAAACTATGGACACACTGACGTTTAAACATTTCCTTTCTTGATGTTTCCACTGTCATAAGCATTCTACACAGGTGTGACAAACCTTGTGAGGAGCCCAAGACTTGTCTTGGTCTCCAATTGCCACTTCAAAATGCGCAAGATAAGCTTGCTTTACAAACTCTGATTTTTTGGGGTGATTTTAAAGAGAATTTTTACCACATATGTAGCAGAATGCATTATGATGGTTTAAGCAGTCTCATCGTGAAGAACTCATATTTGTCAGAAAAGAAAACTTGAATAAAAATAGTTTATTTACTATGATAATCTCACTTCGGTGTCTCCCGTCTCCCGTGGAAGGAGAGCAAATGTCCCTTAGCTTCAGAGGTATCCTCCAATTAGTGATCAGAGCTATACCATCTGAGCACACTGCCCTGGCAGTCCTTCAGTGACAGGGGCTCCCAGAAGTGAGACCACAAGACTCTCCGCTCCAACTCCCTTCTAGAGGAACTCTTGACCTCTCCCACCTCCATTTGCCATTTCCTAGTCACCTTCAAACCCAGTTTCACGTAGGCCGAGAGGTAACCATGTGGAACTCGAAAGCTCTTTACCGCACCTCCCTCTACCCAGTATTGAGGAAGGGATGCACCCAGACACGAAAACCCTCTTCTCAACGAGGGGGAGTCTCCAAGATGAGACTGTGCAGATGTAACTTAAGAAAGCTGAGCATAAAGAAGAGCACAGGGTTTACCATACCCAGGCCCCGCTCCCCCACTCAATCTGTAGATCACGCTACATTTAACAAGGTTCAGCCTGTTCCCCCAGAGCTTCTTGAAGAACATTGCATTCACTCTGGCCCATGAAGACTCTGACAAAAGGCATACATACCATACAAAAAGACTGGAATCAGGTAAGTCTTGATCAAGTCCACCCATTCCCTGAGAGACAAGCGCCATCCTTTCAAGTGTGCCACTTTAGCGGACGTTGCTCCCAGCCCAATCTCCCAATTTCGCTTGGCATAATCACCAGGGCCAAATCAGAAGGTTGAAATGCTGACCATCCTCCCCCATCCAGGAAGCTTCACACTTATCCTGATTGATTCTGGACCCTGACACCTCAGAATATGTAAGGATATCGACCGACACGTCTTTTGCTTCATTCAGATCAGAAATCATGATCGTGACATCATCTGCATAAGCCACCACTTTCAACGGTTTTCCCAGGCTCAGTTGTAACCCTCTCACTGTGCCGCCTTTCATCCTCCTGATGAAGGAATCGAATGCAAACACGTACAAGAGTGGACTCAGGGGACATACCTGTCTGACTCCCGAGCTCAACGAGAAAGCAGGACCTACTCAACCATTCACAAGTGGGAAGCTCTTGGCTTGCCTGTAGATCACTCTATTCCAATTGACCACCTGCTCTGGGAGCCCATACACCTACTAAAATGTAGATTCTTATATCTTATATCACAATGTATCACCTCTTATATGTTAAATGTGATTAGGTCTATTAGCTGGGTTTAGATTGCTGTTATGCTGACTGTCAGTGCGGGACGCTATTCTTAGTCCGTTCTCGCAAAGGTGGTAAACCTTGTCTCACTGTGCCTCTCACAATAGGTCCTTCATAATTTCCATCCCTAGGCCCATGTGGCCCTTAATCTCGCCCTGCTGTACTGTGGTGTGTTAGTGCCTGGTGATCACATATAATAAAGGTGGCCCTGAGTTTATTAAAGCAAGGATGAAGAGATCCATCTACATCCCTTGACTTCTTAATCATTTCTGTAGTGTGCAGGCTTTTGCCACACATAACCAGAAAGTAATTTTTCAGGGACCTTACCCAGTCAGATATCCACATAGAGTGGTGTTATAATATTGAGTACTATTAGACTAATCAAACTCTCCAAATCCTCTAATATTTATCCCTTAACCATGTATCAAAAGAATGTTCTACATATTATTTGTAATGTAGATTCTATTTATAGTTCTTAAATAAAATGGACCTTTCAACTGAGCAGTATTGTTAGAGGGCTAATTATGTTCTTGTTAAAGCTATCCTTCTGAAGGGGCACCTTAACTAGAGATATGTGTTGCCCGTGATTGCGAATCTTAATAGAGTGATTTTGGGGTAACTTTGTGGTACTGATTCCAAATATGACATTGGTTTGGCTAGATTGGCTATAATTTTTGAGATAACTGGTACCCCATTGAAAAACATTAAAACAATGGCAACATTTTAATGGTCAGGCAGAGCCAACTTACAAATCGCTTTGAATTTGTCTCAAATCATACAAAAGTATACACATGAAATGCATTTTATTTGGTATAATATAGCAGATCAACATAGTAAGCTGATTTGGAAAATTACAATTAATATATAGTAAATTACTGTTGATACAACTTTCTATGTGAGTTATCGCCAGGACAATTGCATTGGTGGCTCCAATAATAGTCTGCCATTGTGTCTCTGACTTTCACATATGCCTTGATACGTTTGCTGAGAGTTTCCTCCATCACTTTTTTATTTTGACAAAACCTTTCCGCTTGTTCCTTACTAAAATCACTTGATTATACGGGCATCTGTGCAAGTGGCTATGGAGAAAGTGTAACTTTATGCTCATATTAGATCATGCTTAGATAGACTGAGGCCCCATATCAGTTCATTGAATTCTTCTTCTGCTGAGGTGTTAAAATGCTTCCTTTATATTCACTTGAACTGCTACCACCTAAGTCCTGAATTTCTTCCACATCTGACAACATAATGTCAAGCAGTGTGCTAAACACTGGTATGGTACGCTGTGTTGCACAGGTCACCATGATGATTCCAAATAAGGATATTCCTATTTGAGTTTCTTATATTGATTTTAACCTTTCACATTAACCACACAAAAACAACAATTGTAATGGTGTTTTTTCCGCTTTTCTGCTCTCGTCAAACTATGGGTACACTGAAGTTATAACATTTCCTTTCTCGATGTTTCCACTGTCATAAGCATTCTACAGAGGTCTGAGAAACCTTGTGAGGAGCCCAAAACTTGTCTTGGTCTCCAATCTCCACGCCAAAATGCATAAGATAAGCTTGGTTTATAAAGTCTGATGTATTTTTTTGATTTTGAAGAGAGTTTTTACCACATAGGTAGCAGAATGCATTATGATTGTTTAAGCAGTCTCATCATAAAGAACTCATATTTGTCAGTAAAGAAAACGTAAAAAAAATAGTTTATTTACTATGATATTCTCACGTTGGTGTTGTAGCGATTTACCCTTGTTTGACTTATTCTTACTTGAAACACTCTAGATATATACAAATTATGACTACAACTACTATCTATAACTTTACTAATTTCCTTTAATTACATGGCATGCATATTATTATAAACTCAAAACAGGCTACACGAGTCAAAATTCTGCCCACCGTAAACCAACGGGAGGTCCGAATGGGACCCTAACCCTCAAAAAACCTAGCCAGGATACAACAAAGCCACATCGCTTTGGAATCATCCCAATCAGGGCAAGGGTGTCCAATTGTATAACTGGACAGACAAACAAACCAAACCCATCCAGTGGAAGGCCCAGAAAAGGTTCCTTGTGGCAAAGTTTTGGCCAGCGAACACCAATGGGAGATCCGACCGGGACCTCAACCCCTAATATGTCTTCTGGGACCCAATGTTAGCAGTCTGTGAAGTTTTCATACAAATCCATCCAGAAGAAGGCTCAGAACAGGCTCCCTGGGTCAAAGTTCTGCCCAGCATACAGTAACTGGAGGTTTGAACAGGACTCTAAGCCATACTAAAACTTAACCAGGATCCAACTGGACCACCTTGCGGTAGTTGCATCCCAATAAGTGCAGGGGTGTCCGAATGCATAACCGGAGAGACAAACAAACCAAATCCATCCATTAGAATTCCCAGAACAGGCTCCCTGGGTCAAAGTTCTGCCCAGCATACACCAATGAAAGGTCTGGCAGGGACCTCAATCCCCTAGTATGTCTTCTGGGATCCAATGTTACCAGGCTGTGAAGTTTTAGTCCAAATCCATCCAGTGTAAGGCTCAGAACTGGCTCCCTGGATAAAAGTTCTGGCCAGGGAACACCAACAGAATGTCTGACCAGGACCTTAAGCCCCCTAAAACTTGAACAGGATCCAATGGAACTACCTCACGTTGATTTCATCCGAATCAATGCAGGGGTGTCAAAGATATTTGCTAACAAACAATAAGCAAAAGACAAACTTCTCCATATGTATATATATATATATATATATATATATATATATATATATATATATACATATATATATATACACATATATATTTACATATATATATATATATATATATATATATATGGAACACAACAATTGATACACTCTGGCGCTATCTACCACATCGGTAAGTATTATGAAATATTCATACACTTAATAGTGTCAAGTAAAATAATCAGATAAAATAGTCCCAATATATTAGAATAGTCCACAGTCACTTCACTCATGTGTGAGTGGCAGCCACATAGAAGCTTGAATCCTGATGATCAATCCAGAAGAAATTAGTCACTGAAACAAAGCACAGGCAGGGCGCCTCATAGTGTAATACCAAAATAGTAGTGGACGAAATGTGTATAAATATGCGTACCGTCAAATTAAGATGTAAGGTCTTGAAAATCGAGTGGATCTTCTTCGAGAACTGTAACTCTGGATCTCAACAGATAACAGAAGCTCAAATAACTTCAAAGGTAATAATCAGGAGATGTTTCCTTGAAGACAGCCGTATTCCAATAGAAAGACACTCCTCCAACTGCGGTATAATAAAATGGAAGAGGGTACAATGTGATATACAATACAAGTTTTAATAAAATGATAAACACTGAACTCACATATGGTTCAAGGAACACAGCTGGTCAACAGCAGGGCTCGACACGTTTCGTCTTGATCACAGCAAGACTTCCTCAGGAGAAAATAGTAATGTCCAGAACTGAACTGGCCGGCTTTTTATAAGACCCGCACGCCATCTTGGCGCTAGTGCACAGACCGCCACACTGCGCGCAAGCGCAAGTAATAGAAAATGAAAAAAACTTTATTGGGAGTGATCACGAATTCTGTGTGCGCATGCGTAAAGATATGCTACCACCCATATAAGGTTACATGTATAAGATGCGATCTGCACGCAGCGCCACAGCCTGTGTATTTATATATATACTATATGGATTTAGCCAGAGGTGGTCATATCGTGAATTAAAAAGTGCTCGTACATATATTACCATTGGGGAACTGTTAAGACTACTCGCACTATTGTTAGTCATGCAGTGTGTCCCCAGGCATATAATTGCGTAACATAAACATAAGTGTTATAATAACCATTTATCAATTGCTAAAGGAATACAGTAATACTATGTGTAAAAACCAATTATTGTGCAATAGTGTGACGTTCCGATATATGCAATAGCGTATGGGAATACAACTTAATGTGTTATCAAGTAATGGGTGCACTTGAATTCAGCGGCGCTGATTCATATAAAATTATATGTATATAAAGTGCTACAAGGTGATATTTGCGCTTGCAAACAGCAGCGCTACCTCACTTAGACCATGTATTAGTGCAGCACCACGGCTTGCAGATGTATATGCTAAAGTCAATAAAGAATAAAGTGCTTGTGCATATAAAATGGCTAAAAGTTAATAAATTTGAAGCCTATGGGCACCTGATAATTGCACATACTTCTATAAAATGTATATCATATATGCGGGGATAGTATCGCAAGACATAAAATCACATTGTCATATACATACATAGATAACGAAAAATGAATTGGTATTACAATATACAATACCAAGTTATAAGGAAGGGGGATAAAACTATCTAGATCACTTCAAGATAAACACAAAGTAAATACATTGTATATAATATTCTACATTCTGGAAAACACCAATTAAGGTGTAATGCAATGCGTATAATAATCAATTTAACAGACTAAGATTAAATATATTAAAGGAAAGGAGCTAATTCATAGTTTTCGTTGAAACCAGTAGGAGTCAAAGTACCTAATTCAAAAATCCAGTACATTTCCCGTTGGGAGAGTCTCTTTTGTAGAACACCTCCCCTTTTTTCCCAGTTTAACATGTTCCAAAGCCATGAATTTAAGACCATGTGGGTCCCCATTATGTTTCAAATTAAAATGTCTGGATATAGAATGACTCTCCATTTTGTTTTTAATGTTAGGAATGTGTTCTTGAATCCGTAATTTAAGGAGGCGTTTAGTTTTGCCGACGTATTTAAATTTACAGGGGCACTCCAACGTATATATTACCGAGGTTGTTAGGCAAGCCATACGATCCTTAATGAGGAATTTTAGGCTATTATCAGAGTTAAAAAAATGTGTCTTAACAGGGTCCATAAACTTACAAATATTGCAGTGGTTACATCTTATTGAACCTTTATTATTCAAGACAGGAGATTTTTTAGTTTTAGTGGTTTTCTCAAGTAGACTTGGAGCTATCATGTCTTTCAAGCACCGGTTCTTCCTAAACACTACCACTGGTTTTTCCAGGAGTATTTTGGATAGTACTGGATCCCTTTTCAGGATGTTCCAGTGTTTCTTTAGAGTGGACTTGATAAGGTTTTCCCCACTGCTATATTTTGTGATAAATGGTATCATATCCTTCTTGTCACTTTTAGTTGAATACTATAAGATCTCAGTTCTATTCTTACTCTTAATTTTCTGGGTAGCTTCATCTAACAGAAAGGCCGGGTAACCTCTTCCTCTAAAACGATCTAAATACACTGATAGTTGTTCTTCAAAGTCTGTCTCCTTACTGCAGTTCCTTTTAATTCTGTTAAATTGGGAAAAGGGTATATTATTCTTCCACTGTTTCTGGTGGCAAGTCCTATAACGTAGGTAACTGTTCGTATCTACTTTTTTGATGTAATTTTTAGTGATCACTTTATCATTATCCGATGTCAGGATTAAGTCCAGATATTAAACCTGTATTTGACTAATAGTGGCGGTAATAGTGGCTAGCTTTGCCAACCTACATATGGGTAGTTGGGAAGCAAAATCTATATACCAAAATAATCCATTTTTTTACAAAATTAAACTGTAAAAACGTTATATAGACGATATATTGATAATCTGGAGTGGCACTTTAGAAGAATTTAATAGCTTCTTGGAAGTTATTTGCAATAATAACTACAATTTAAAATTTACCGCCACTATTAGTCGCTATTCATGTGTGCTACATGAAAAAACAGTCAGTATTTAACTTATGTGCAAAACAGAATACTAATTTGCACCCCTTGCATTGTAACATGGTTTTGTCCAGGAGACTGAAATAAGAAGTTTCTCAAGTTAAGATCCTTAATGAATCAGGCCCCAAATTCTTAAGTTGTCAATGAGTTGTATGCAATTGTTTGTCCGGGTCCCTAACCCCCCAAAAACCCGGCCAGGATCCAAATGGACCACCTTTCATTGGTTTCAGCCCAATCGTTGAAGGGGGGTTGAAGATATTTGCCAACAAACAAACAAACTATATATATATAGACTAGCTGAAGTATACAGCATTGCCCTAGATTAAATCTTTAAGTTATTAAGTTATCAATGGATAATCAGTTGGATGTAACTGTCTTGCAACACACCCATGAGGTGGCTGCCCAGTGTTTGTTTTTTTATTAAATGTCATCCAAATCCATCCAGTGGAAGGCCAAGAACAAGCTCCCCAGGTCAAAGTTCTGGATAACATTCTGGCCAACAGGAGGTTGGAACGGAATCCTAATTCTCCTAAAACCTGGGCAGGATCCCACTTAACCACAATGTGTTGGTTTCAATCCAATCGGTGCAGGGGTGTCCGAATGCATAACCAGACAGACAAACAAATGAAATCCATCCAGTGGAATACCCAGAACAGGCTCTCCAGGTTAAAGTCTAAGCCAGTGTACACCAACGGGAGTTCCAACAGGGAACCCAACCCCCTAGTATGTCTGCTGGAATCCAATGTTTCCAGTCTGTGAAGTTTTTATCCGAATGCAAGGCTCAAAACAGGATCCCTGGGTTAAAGTTCAGCCCAGCGTACACCAATGGGAGGTGTGACCATGACCTCTACCTAGTATGTCTTCTGAGATCCAAAATTACCAGTCTGTGAAGTTTTCATCCAAATCCATCCAGTGGATGGCTCAGAACATGCTCCCAGGTTCAAAGATCTACCCAACATACACCAATAGGAGGTTTGAATTGTATCCTAACCATCCTAAAACCTGGGCAGGATCCAACTGAATGACATTGTGTTCAGTTGGATCAGTTGGATAATTTTATCAAACACTCCATTTTACATATATTTTATGTAAACTAATTGATTCTTATTAGGATATGTATTGACTTAGCAATATATTAAACAGAATAAAAAATTTAAATATTTTCTGCTCTATGATGGTTCACAACTAGATGAGTGATAATCATTAGGGGTGAATGGTGTTATTAACATGAATGGTGTTACTAATAATTATGCATGCCACTAGTGAATTTATATTTCAGGTTCGCCCCTGCTCCAATTGGGATGAAACCAACATGATGTGGCTCAGTTGAATCCTGCCAGATTTTAGGAGGGTTATGGTCCCGGTCGGACCTCCTGTTGGTGTACACTGGGCAGATCTTTGACCTGGGTATCCTGTTCTGGGCCTTGCACTGGATGGATTTGGATGACATTTAATAAAAAGACAAAAGCGACACTGAGCAGCCACCTAATGGGTGTGTTGCAAGAGCTGCTAAGCTGTAAACTATTTTTAACTGTCAAATGTTGACAGTTACATCCAACTCATTAATAACGTAATAACTTGCAGATTTAAACCAGGGCAATGCTGTGTACTTCAGCTAGTCAATATATAAAATAATACGTTTTTTTGTTTGTTTGTCGGCAAATATCTTTGACACCACTGTAACGATTGAGATAAAACCAACGTGAGGTGGTCCAGTTGGATCATGGCCAGGTGTCAGAATTACTCTGTGGAATTGATGATACCTGCCAGGAGTTGGCGCTACTGAGTACTGAGGCACGGAGTCTAATACGCCCCTGGTTTTCACCAGGAACCCCTGCAAGGAGGTATGGACGTCGCGGCCCTCAGTATCAGTCAGCTGGCGAGGTAACAATTGAGGCAGCAGTGACAGCCCACCAGGATGCAGGATGGAAGAGTAGTCAACAAGCCGGGTCACAACCAGAGGAACAGATATAGCCAAATCAGAAGCAGGAGAATGGTCATGAAGCCGGGTCAATACCAAATATCAGTCTAAGCCAGAATCAGGAACCGAAGGAGAAGTCAGGAACAAATCGGGTCAGAATCCAAGTAACAGCAACACAGGAACAAATGCTGGAGAAAGGCTGAAGACCAAATACTCTGGCACTAGACATGTGTCAGAGGCTGCTTTATATACCCTCCTGATAGGGTTAGGGAGATTTTGGCGGTAACATATGCTGGCTGCAGACAGGTGAGCAGAGATAGTGTCCTGCTGCTAGGCAACAGGACGTGGTTGCTTGGAAGGTGCAGGCGTCCGTCTCCTGCCCCAAGTGTCAGTGCAGAGACGGCGCCTGACAGTACTCTCCCCTTTCTTCTTTTTCAGGGCTTGCAAGGTTGCCTCTCTCTCCTTCTTGAATTTGGGCAATAAGCGAGGGGCATGTATCTCTTGTACATCGATCCAAGATCTCTCCTCGGGGCCATAACCCTTCCAGTCAAGATATTGGTGGTGACCCCTGGAGATCCGGAAATCCAGAATCTGACTGATCTCATATTCCTCCCCATGATCAGTCTTTACTGGGACCGGGGGTGGGGTTCTTTTGACAAATCTTTTGAGAACAAGGGGTTTAAGTAGAGCAATATGAAACACATTATGAATCCTGAGTGATGGAGGAAGAAGGAGTTTGAATGTCACAGGATTTATAACTTGAGTGATTTGAAAAACTCCGATATAATGGGGTGCGAGCTTCATGGTGGGAACTCGCAGTCTTAAATTCCTTGTGGATAACCACACTTTGTCCCCAACTCGAAGTCTGGGAACTGTTCTATGGTGACGATCTGCGCTAGCTTTGTAGCGTCGGGAGGATTCCAATAATTTGGACTTCGCCTGAGACCATATTTGAGAAAAGTCCTGAATGAGATTCTGCATGGCCGGAAGCTCTGAACCAGGTTGGGAACATTCAGGAAGGGGAGGGTGAAACCCATAGGTAAGAAAAAATGGAGACGAACCAGTAGATACATGCACCTGGTTATTATGAGCAAATTCTGTCCAAAACAAGAAACAACTCCATTCAGCCTGATTGCCCGAAGAGTAGGTCCTGAGAAATTGTTCCAAGTCTTGGTTGACCCTCTCCATTTGGCCGTTGGTTTGAGGGTGGTACCCTGAGGAAAACTTTAGATTGACCCCCAACTCTTTGCAGAATGATCTCCAGAACTTGGACATGAACTGTACTCCTCTATCCGAGATAATATCCCGGGGACAGCCGTGAAGACGGAAAATCTCCTTGATGAAGAGGTTAGCAAGGATAGAAGCCGAAGGAAGTCCCTTGAGAGGTATGAAATGTGCCAACTTGGAAAATCTATCCACTACCACCCAGATAGTATTGAATCCATGGCTAGCTGGTAAATCGGTGACAAAATCCATAGAAATACTAGTCCATGGTCTCTCTGGAATAGGAAGTGGTACCAAGGGTCCTGCAGGAGACTGCCTAGGTGTCTTGTGTCTGGCACAGATTCCACAAGCGGCAACATAGGCCTTAACGTCCGCCCGGATAGAGGTCCACCAATAATGCCTAGAAATCAACGAGAAGGTCTTCTTGACACCCGCATGCCCGGCAATCAGAGAATCATGGGCCCACTTGAGAGCCTTAGGCCGAAGCCTGGAAGTGAGAAAGGAGCGACCTGGAGGAGGAACCTTGGTTGAGGTTCTAGTGAGGGCCATAATGGTAGTAGGGTCCAAGATGGTTCTGGGGGTGGGGGCGGGTTGAAGATCTCTATCATCAAATGACCGGGAGAGAGCATCTGCCCTGATATTCTTAACCCCAGGTCGAAAGGTCAAAATGAGATTAAAACGGGCAAAAAACAAGGACCAGCGGGCCTGACATGGGTTCAGACACTGAGTTGTTTGCAAGTATGTTAAGTTCTTGTGGTCCATGTAGACAGTAACAGGATGCTCAGCCCCCTCAAGCAAATGTCTCCACTCCTCTAGGGCTGTTTTGATGGCCAATAATTCTTTATCCCCAATACCGTAGTTTAATTCACTGGGGGAAAATCTTCTGGAGCAGAAACCACAGGGATGAAAC
This sequence comes from Mixophyes fleayi, assembly GCF_038048845.1. Lineage (NCBI taxonomy): Eukaryota > Metazoa > Chordata > Amphibia > Anura > Limnodynastidae > Mixophyes > Mixophyes fleayi. The sequence goes on along the minus strand of NC_134405.1, from coordinate 58,653,267 downwards.
TTTCCATCAGAATCTTTCTGTGAAAGAATGGCTCCTATGCCAATGGAGGATGCATCAACTTCAACAAAGAACGGCCAAGACAAGTCAGGTTGTAGCAAAATAGGGGCGGAGGAGAATGCTTTCTTTAATGACTGAAAGGCACTGAGGGCTTCGGCAGACCATGATTTTGCTGCTCCCTTGCAGGTGAGAGCAGTAATGGGAGAAATGAGAGTCGAGAAGTCCTGGATAAAGTGCCGATAATAATTGGCGAAGCCAATAAAATGTTGGATAGCCTTGAGACTCAATGGTTGTGGCCAATTGAGAATGGCACCCACTTTCCCAGGATCCATGGAAAGACCAGCACCGGACACAATATATCCCAGGAAGTGGACCTGAGATGCTTCAAAGACACACTTCTCCAGCTTGCAGTAAAGGTGGTTGGAACGTAGTCGAGAGAGAACCTCCTTGACGTGACCTCGATGGGACTCTAAGTCCCTGGAGAAAATAAGTATGTCGTCCAGATAGACAACGACTGAGAGATAGAGTAGGTCTCGGAAGATGTCATTAATGAACTCCTGGAAGGCCGCTGGGGCATTGCAAAGGCCAAAAGGCATCACCAGGTATTCATAGTGACCATCCCGAGTGTTAAAAGCAGTCTTCCATTCATCGCCCTCACGAATCCTAATTAAATTATAGGCGCCCCTGAGGTCTAGTTTGGTGAAAATCGTGGCACCTTTGATCCGATCGAATAACTCAGAAACCAGGGGTATGGGGAACCTGTTCTTCACGGTAATGGCATTGAGCAGTCTGTAGTCGATGCATGGTCTTAGAGAACCATCCTTCTTCTTTACAAAAAAAAATCCTGCATCGGCAGGTGAGGAAGAATTTCTAATAAATCCTCGTTCGAGGTTTTCAGATACATACTCGGTCATGGCTCGAGTCTCAGGAAGGGAAAGAGAGTACGTTCCACCACGAGGAATCTTCTCTCCAGGAATAAGTTCAATGGAACAATCACAAGGACGGTGGGGTGGAAGCGTCTCAGCGGCAGTTTTACTGAAGACATCCACGAAGGCAGCATATTCAGATGGCAACCCAAGACTGGGTGTGAGAGCGTGACACTTAATAGGCAGGGTCTGAGGCATCGATCAGTGCAGAGCGGACCCCAGGAAGTAGCTTGAGCACATTGCCAATCAAATTGGGGTGAATGGTCCCTTAACCAGGGTAGCCCTAATATTACTGGATTAACAGTTTGTGGAAGGACTAGAAATGAGATCCATTCAAAATGGAGGAGACCAACTTGCAGACGGATCGGTCTGGTGGCCTGAGAGATAAATCCATTGGCCACTCTATTACCATCCACCGCTGTCAGAACAAAGGGTTGCAATAATGATTCCAGGGGTAGAAGAAGGTTAGCTGCTAAGGATGCAGAAATAAAGTTTCCAGCTGCCCCCGAATTCACGAAGGCCTGAAGGGAGACCGGACCCTGGGAAGCATGGATGATGATGGGCATCAAAAAGTCACTTTTGTCTGGAGAATTGGGGGAAGATGTACTCAGCCCTAGACTGGCCTTCCCGGCACCGACTAGGATATGGCGTTTCCCGGTCTTTTGGGACACTGTGATAGAATGTGAGAGGGGTCAGCGCAGTAGAGGCATAGATGGTTTTTAACCCTTCGTTCCCGTTCTTTCACAGTTAGGCGAGAACGCCCGATCTGCATGGGCTCCTCAGGCAGAATTGGTGGGTTCTGAAAAGTGGGAGCCAAGCGTGGACTAGCCCGGCGAGATTGTTCACGTTCCTGATTACGCTCCAGAAACCGGATATCGACCTTGATGCATGAGGAGATAAGATCATCTAGGGTAGCTGGTAAATCCCTGGAGACCAACTCGTCCTTGATCCGATCTGTCAGCCCCTGCCAGATGGTAGCTACAAGGGCCTCATTATTCCAGTTTAGTTCTGAGGCGAGAGTCCTGAACTGAACCGCGTACTGACCCACGGGAAGGCTTCCCTGACGTAGCTTAAGAATGCTGGAGGCTGCAGAAGCAACTCGACCAGGCTCATTGAATACTTTTCTGAAGGTTTGTATGAAGGAAGACAAATTTTGTAACAGGGGGTCATCATGCTCCCAGAGAGGAGAGGCCTAGGCATGCGCTTGATCCGTGAGTAGCGAAATAATATATGCCACCTTGGCTCGTTCTGAAGAAAAATTTCCTGGTGATAGTTCGAACTGGATAGCACATTGGTTGAGAAACCCTCTGCACTTTCTCGGATCAACACCGAATTTGTCGGGAGGTGGGATGCGAATCCCTCCAGTAGGATTAGGTGCAGCTGAAGCAAGAGAGCCGACAGCGGGGGGTACGGGAGCAACAGATACTCCGGGCGGAGTCAGGGTTCTCTGCAGGGTATCCATGCGTGTAGCCAATCCCTGAAGGCACTGCAGGAGCTGAGTCTGGTTAACATCTTGTTGATCAACTCGGCGAGTCAGGTGCTGCAGGAGGTCACCGGCGCCTTCGGCATTTGACATGGCCAGAGTATACTGTCAGAATTACACTGTGGAATTGATGATACCTGCCAGCAGTTGGCGCTACTGAGTACTGAGGCGCAGAGTCTAATACGCCCCTGGTTTTCACTGGGAACCCCTGCAAGGAGGTATGGACTTCACTGCAAGGGACGCGCAGGTCGCGGCCCTCAGTATCAGTCAGCTGGCGAGGTAACAATTGAGGCAGCGGTGACAGCCCACCAGGATGCAGGATGGAAGAGTAGTCAACAAGCCGGGTCACAACCAGAGGAACGGATATAGCCAAATCAGAAGCAGGAGAATGGTCAGGAAGCCGGGTCAATACCAAATATCAGTCTAAGCCAGAATCAGGAACCGAAGGAGAAGTCAGGAACAAGCCGGGTCAGAATCCAAGTAACAGCAACACAGGAACAAATGCTGGAGCAAGGCTGAAGACCAAATACTCTGGCACTAGACATGTGTCAGAGGCTGCTTTATATACCCTAAGGTTCCTGCTGATAGGGTTAGGGAGATTTTGGCGGTAACACACGCTGGCTGCAGACAGGTGAGCGGAGATAGCGTCTTGCTGCTAGGCAACAGAACGTGGTTGCTTGGAAGGTGCAGGCGTCCTTCTCCTGCCCCAAGTGTCAGTGCGGAGACGGCGCCTGACACCAGGTTTTTGGGGGGTTTGAGTCCCGGTCAGATGTCCTATTGGTGTAAGCTGGCCAGAACTTTTTCCGGGGAGCCTGTTCTGGGTCTTTCACTGGATGGATTTGGATGACATTTAATAAAAATGACTGATAGTGTTTTTTATATACAGAGTGACAGATGATTTTTTTTATTGATTTTATATTGTTTTATTTTGAATTTTGCATTTCTAATGAGTAAGATAATATATGAATGTAATCATTTTAGTGTTGTATTATCCGCTTGAGTCAGCTGTTTGATAATTAGTGAGAATAGTGTTTAAAAATCACCCCAAGTACAGCCCAAATATACCTCTGAATAAATTGCAAAGAAACGTGTTAGGGTAAATTTTCTATTCTACTTATGAATGTGCATCCCGTTGCTAGGCAACGAGACGCGGTTTGAAGCTTCTGCGGTGGCGGGTATGTAAAGCAGTATATTTGGTCCCTAACTACTTCAGCGTTCCTGTGCCTATTCCCTGTATCCTGCTTCTATTTTTGATTCCCTTGGTTCCTGATTTGGCATCCCTAAACTTCTCTTCCGGATTAAGTTTTGCGCTGCTCATTACCTTTTGGTTTCTGACCTCTGGCTTCATTGACTACTCTTTTGGATGTCCCATCAGTACCTCATATCCCGACTGATTTAAACTCGGACTGTTTGACTATCCTCACTCACCTACTACTTCACTTGTAACTGTCTTGGAGAACCAGGATTTGCGCATCCTATGCAGCAAAACCCATATCTCAACGCATTATACTACGCGCTTCCAAGTTCATCAGTGCCAATCCCAGCAAGTAATCATCATCCACCACCTAGTCAATGACAGCAGTAAAACATATTACATTGTTAAACATTCATATTCTTGTCTGAGTTTCCATGCAAGTGGTGTTTGTTTTATATAAATACAAATTCAGAACTTGGTCAAATACCTTTTGTCTTAGCTTATATTGTATATATGAAAAGATTTATACAGCTATATTTCTTTAAAATGTTTTTCGTGATTCATTTGTCATAGTTTATAAAGTAAATTTAACCATGAGAATCTGTCATTAATTGATGTGGACAGGACCCTATCGTTTAAAGTCAAGCTCAACCAGAAGTCTTGTAGCCAAACTCTGCAGGGAGGCTGCTGCCAGCTTGAGGTGCCAGCCTCTCTGATAAACAGAAGCCAATCCTGCCAGTGATGGTTATCAAACACCCTACCCGCTTCAAGCCACACCACTGTGGGAATTTAATCAAACATAAAAGGATGCCTTCTACACAGAGGGAGACTAGTCAGTGCGATTAGGATCTGTGCTGAGTATATCTGGACGTGACTCGACACTTTACTAACTTTGTCTCTTTGTGTGCCTGCCAAAAGCGGGGTGACACTGGATTGTATTGCTGACAGGAAAAGCTGAAACAATATTCCAGGAATGCTGATTTTAGCACTCCTGAAGATATGGTTGTATGTATCAGTATTTTGTGGTGAACGCTTTGGTATATTGTCTTGTTTAAATTCTTCCAAGACACTTGCCTACAGTGGAACAACTGCTTCATGTCCTAAAAAGAGGCAAGATCTCAAACAGCTTTCCATGCATGCAAACAATGAGGCTTTAAGAGTATGTGAAGCTTGCACAGCTAACAAAGTCAGGGACTGCAGTAGCTCAGGGACCAACAAAAGGTCAACAGTCTATTACCCTTAAAAATGGAGAACAGAAAATCAGGCCACATAAATTTATTGTAAGTCTTTCAGCTGTATGTTGGCAGAGCCCCTTTAGGTCTTTGGTATCCAAAAGAAATGTAATAGCTGAGGAGGTCTAAAATGAAAGTTTGTAATGGCAAGCCAGGGAATAGGGGAAGACTTATAGATAAGTACAATGTTTGTGAAGCAATTTACTATATAGTATCTGGATATGTTAGCATTCTCCACTTATTTATGACCAAGCCTAAGAAAACTTCTAAAGGATTGGAATTCTGATTAAAAGCTGGGATAAGGTAATCATGGCATCAAAGGCAACCTGATAAAGTGCATAAAACAGCAGATGTTCAATGTATTTTATTTCTATAAACACTCTGTTTTTTTTACATGGTTTATACATAGGTGCATTACGCTTTTTTGAATTAACCAACTATAATGGACATGGTGTAAATGGTAAAAACATCTCTACATAGACCACCAATCTATGACTTTAGGACGACTTCTTTCACTAAATCCAACTTTTACATTTTCCTTTTAGCATGTTGTTTGTTCCAGCCTCATTTGCATCTTTGAGAAATCATAAAAGCTGGCTTTATTATATGTTTCACCATTTTGGGTTTAAATATTTTTATTTCATGCGTATTTGTGTGTGTAAAAATATGCTTACCCTCAGCAAAATTAATAATATTATGATTATCTATTGCACATATTGCATGGTATTCATACATAGAATCTTCAATAACTTCATGAAGTTTTTTTTTTTTTACATAAAGTACAACTTTTTCCTAGACTCCTTATGTTAACTCAATAAGCATTATATTCTAATTAATCATATGGGATTATTATCAGTATTAAAAGCAATACTACCTAGTGTTCAATCAGCCTGGATACATCAGACACAGCACTGTATGTGCTCATATTTTCAAAGATTATTTTTTGAACAGTCTCAAGTCCCAAGTTTGATATAACATGGCTATTATTCAGCTTATTTAACCTTTTGTAAAATACCACAACTTACAATAAGATAGACTCATGAATCATTGCGAGCATGAAAGGTAACATCTTGTAAATCAAATCGGAATCTGCTGGCGCTATATAAATAAATTATGATGATGATCTTGTTATTCAACACAACTTGATTTGCTAGAAATAGAGATTATTGCAAGTCTCTGTTTTTCATCTACTCTTCATAACTTGAGAACATTTGGATAGTGCACCTTTTCTGGTTGGGGATTTTCACGCCTATTGAAATATTTACTGTTTTTTCCCTTTGATTGTTTTCACAAAATGCTCTGTCTATTTTTCTCTCTATGTAAAGCTGGGTACACACTACACAGTTTTCAACCAATAATCGGCGAAATCAGCCGACATACGACCTCTCATTCAAAAGTCGGGTCAGTGTGTGCAGTGACACGATGGTTGAAAGTCTGACCAAATGGACGATTGTCGCCTCATTTGGTTGGTAGTACCATTTAATATTTTCGTTGCAATCTCATTTCCGCTATGTGGTGTGTATAAACTGCCGACCGATCCACAACAGTGAGTATGAAATTACAGTCATTGCTCACGACAACATGGCTGTAAAAAGTCGCTAACGGGAGGTCCGCTCTTCCCTTTCTCGTCCTAAACAAGGCTAGTGTGTATGCAGTCCATGGACCGAGCGATCAGAACATCGATCGCATGTAAAATCGCTCTGCATAAAAAGTTGGTTGAAATTTCTGTAGTGTGTACCCAGCTTAAATAAGTATATGTGTCAGATAGATAGATAGATAGATAGATAGATAGATAGATAATGAGAGAGAGAATGAGAGAGATATGACATAGATAGATGATAGCTATATGAGTTAGATAGATTGATAGCTGTGTGCGATAGATAGATCAATAGATAGATAGATAGATAGCTAGATAGATAGATAGATAGATAGATAGATAGATAGATAGATAGATAGATAGATAGATAGAAAGATAGATAGATAATAAGTAGTTGGAAACATGCACAGACAGAAGACTAGTTGGACGTGACAATAATTTAAATACTTGATCACAATTGTTTTATTAAAGCTGTACTACTGGAGCAGGGTTTAGAAGGGAAGACAGCTAGTAACAAGGTTTGAAACATGTCAGGAATTGTGTATGTAGCAGTGAGAGAGAAAATTAATAGTGTAGGAGCAATGGAAATAATATGGACTATAGGAATACAGTGGGAAAAAAAGAATGCTATGCAGGAGGATTGTATTTGGAACTGTAGATGTAAAAGTAGCACATTTTTTTTCTCAATATAGATATAAAACACAAACACAAAGCAAAACCCACTGTGTATTTGGACATATTTTAAAAAAAATGTGTAAATGCTGCAAGGAGGAGAAATTACTAATTATTGTTTGTATATAGAGTCTGATGTAGAGTTGGACGGAAGTCCAACTGAACAGTGCAAAATGCACTTTTTAGCAAAGGATCCATCTCAGTTTGCACTCCGACTGAGCCAGATTTCCCACTTGCACCTCTCTGCGCTTAGAGAGTTTGAACGGAGAAGGTAGTGGGAAAGCCTAGCAATGTAAAAACGTGTTCCCGCATTTACATGTGATGCTGAGTTGAAAGCCACAGATACGTCTCTAGGAGACGTATCGTTTGCAGGTGCTTTCCCTTGGTGCAACAGACTTTGTTATATTAAAAAAAAGAACTAAAACAGTTTTTTAAAAAAAAAGTTGTGCACTCCCTCCCAAACAGTTTAACTGACCATAGTGCTGTTTGGTGGCGAAGAAGCCTTTTTTCTTTTTTTTCTTAAATTTAGTTTATTTATTCATTTATCTGCTTTACAGGGCTGCTGTGACTGATACACTTAAGTATATCATGCACACCGACCCATCAGGCAGATAAAGAGGTGTGTTTGTGCAATTTGCATAGCATTCTGAGTCCCACAGATCTAAAGATCCAAGTGACTTGGAATCCTGTGTAAATTACGAGATGAAATTTACACTTGCGATTTCAGTGTAAATTGCATTCGACTCTACATCAGGCTCATAGTTGCTAAAATTCAAATACAAGCACAAAAGGGAACAGATAAGTGGGACAAATGATGCAATGTCATCTTACACACCCAGGTTGCATACACGCTGGCATTTTTAATTTCATGTAAAAAAGTAATAACACATATAAATCCTATTGTGTTTATGTATGTGTTGAACATACACTTTATATTAGAGATGTTCACTAACCCCCTGGTTTTGGTTTTGGATCTGGATTAACTTTGTGTTTTGGTTTCGGTTTTGGCAAAACCGCCCTCGCATGTTTTGGTTTTGGTTTTATTTATCCCGATTTGTTTTTTGCTAAAATCACATAATTTGGCTTTTTATCCCTACATTATTATTAACCTCAATAACATGAATTTCCAATCATTTCCAGTCAATTTTTGTCAAGTGACTAGAACACTGCTACCCCTCCTGTTTCTGTATGAGCAATGGCACTTGAGACTGGAGAGTGACAAGAACACTGCTACCCCTCCTGTTTCTGTATGAGCAATGGCACTGGAGACTGGAGAGTGACAAGAACATTGCTACCCCTGTTTCTGTGGGAGCAATGGCGCTGGACCTCCTGGGGAGGGGGGTATTTATGGAATCCAAAACTTGCGAGATCCGACAACGCAACAATAATGTTTTGCCTCGATTCAGATCCGAGGACAAACTAAAGTAACGAGCCGGATCGCAAGACTACTCGGATCCCCTCGATTCAGGTGGGTTCGGTTTTCAGAAAACCGAGCCTGAGCATCTCTACTTTATATACATCTAGATGCATTTACAAAACTGTTTCGTTTTTAATTTTTAAACATTTGTTTGAAATAAAATGGGAAACATCATAGTCAAGCCTATATTCTTCCTACTAGAAATGCATCTTAAACACAGCATTTTATCACCAGTGTACGTAGTCTACATAACAGTAAAATTAAAACTATACAGTAACAATTGTCATTATAACCAAAAATATACAAAAGTTGTTGATATTCCCGTTAAACAATAGGCATAAATGAATTAATATTGCAATTGAGTAATGAAAGATTGTCATTTTCTTGCATTACAAATTATGTATTTATATAGATATGTTGTTCTTTGTCCTGTAATCAATAATCATAAATAATTAATGAAACATTTTACAAAAATAAACAGAGTTCACATTTAGTTGCTAAAAATATTTTATATGTGAGACACAAATTAAGCTCAAGCCCAGTGCTTGCTATATTTCTCTTGTATTTAAAGTTGTAGAAAATGAATATATCAGCTACAGTGCAGATCATTCAGATCCCTTAGGTCTATATAAAGGGGCCCTTATTCTAAGCTACAGGAACATATTTGCTTTAAAGCTCATTTAAATGGAAATACAGTTTTCAAATTTATAGCTGCCTCTACTTGTTACAAGCCGCAGCGATCCGTGGCTCCTTTCCTTCGTCTGCGTCCTGACTGTCATGGCAACAGCCGGGACATCACCTCCTCCTGCTCCGTGCCGGCCATCACCATGGCAACGGCTTGGACGCTTTCCGAATCAGCACCACGCCCCGGCAACTGTGGGCAGCCGGGCGCTTGCGCATTAGTTGCAAATTAATTAATCACTTCCTGGGGCTAACTACAATTCACTGGAGCAATGGCTCCTGATTGGTTAGTTTTACTATTTAAGGAAGAGAGAGCTTAGCCTGCCTGCTGGTTATAGCGCCTGTGTGCTGCACAATTGCTGATCAGGTCTGTTCTGTTCTATCCTGTGAATACCCTGCATTTGACCTGATTCTTGTTGTGTCCTTTGACTTTGAGCCTGCTTGAACGCTGACTGCACCTGACCTCTCGCCTGATGATTGAATTACCCCTGTTTGCTACCTGCTCTGACCTCTGGTCTTCTTCCTGGTTAACCTTCTTGTTTCGGACCCACAACCATTGGACTGTCTTTGGTTCCTGCCCCCTGTATTCCGGTTATATTCATTCACGTACTATGGTTATTCTGATAAGCATTTACTACCCAAGAGTTAAGTCCTGGTGGCATCAAAGTACCGCAGAACAACTTCGGTTCTATGGGAAAGGTGGGTGTTATAGGTGAACACCTCCACTAACCTGGTTCTAAAAGCTTATCAAGTAGCCATTAGCCTAAAACCAATCAAATAGATTGGTGACATACCACACACACTTGTTAGACATGACAACATGACATTCCCATACACAATAGAAAATACAATAATAATTTGTTCCTGCATATAGAATGAATATAACCTTTCTGAGCAAAGGCAAAAATGATGGCAATGTTCAGTAACACAGATCAGCTAATTAGTAATTGGCTTTGATAAATAGAATGAAAGTTGGACATTGAAAGTGAATAAATTGTTGGCTGCTGCATGCTTTTAAGAATAGCACATTAACAATATACAATTTGTATTGTTATGATGTGATTATTTATGTTTGTTCTGTTATAGTTACATCAATGGGAACAAGCAATATGAGCATTTTTATTATTATAGGATTCTCAGATTTACCAGACCTAGAAATGTCCATTTTCCTATTGTTTCTTCTCTCATATATTATCAGTTTGTTTGCAAATCTATTCCTCACCGTACTTATCTATCTGAGCCCCATGATGAAATCCCCCATGTACTACTACCTGTGTAACCTGTCTGGAGTGGATATTTTATGTGAATCCACCATTTCTCCAAAACTGTTGTCTATATCTCTTGCAGCCAGTGACACAATCTCATTCTCAGAGTGTATAACACAGTTCTTCTTTTCTACGGTATCTTCAGTGACCGAGTTTCTTTTTCTTACTGTTATGTCCTATGACCGCTATGTTGCTGTTTGTAAACCATTACATTATTCTCAGATCCTGAGTAACAACTTTTGCATAATAACATCACTTGGAGTTTGGATGATTGCATTTGTAATTGCACTGGTTTTAAGTGTTTGTTTTATATTTAATGACTTCTGTTTCTCCAATGTTGTTGATCATTATTTTTGTGACTGCAGTTCATTGTCAGAACTTAGCTGTAGTTACACCTCAGTTATTCAGGGCATAGTGTTTGCAGATGGTGTCTTTTTAGTGACCTGCTTCCTACTTACTGTAACCTCTTACACATATATCATTTCAACTATCATTAAAATTATATCTTTACAAGGAAAATATAAACCTTTCTCTACCTGTGCATCTCATCTGGCTGCTGTGACTCTGTTCTACCTGGTACTTTTCATTCTCTACTTAATACCAAATATGGTCATTACACAAAAGCAGCGTAAACTTATGTCTGTTCTTTATACAAATGTTATTCCCATGTTAAACCCTTTTATCTACAGTTTAAGAAATAAAGATGTTAAGAGAGCCTTACAAAATCTTATTAGGAGTGTACAATCGAGATGGTTGTGAAGTAATCAATCAGATGTTTAATTCTAAAAGGGTGTTTATTTCTGCTCCTAAATCGGGTGCTATTTCCCTGAGAGTCTACTATTGCTCTCTTATAGCATGAGGGTCCAATGATGTAGTAAATATTTTAATGAAAATATCATAACCAATCTCCTTAATTATGGAATACCCCATTCATGATATTTTCACGCTATCAGCGTCACATCTAACAAATCGTTACCCATGACTCTTCAGATTTTCTTAGATTGCATCTATACACAACCTTCCTAAACTTCTGTCTTTCGACCAACCATAAACAGATGATTTCCAGCTATGACACTGTGACAAACCTATCAAAATGGCCACTGAGCTCCATTTTGTTGTATTTATACTTTTCTCTGTGCATTGTAAAATGCTTATCTGATCAAAGGCTGTGCTGAGACATCTCCACATATTATGCCAGGGCGTTGTCTAAGATGCTTCTGCCCATGTGCAAAGAATGTATCTTGTTTATCAGTAATGTTCCAATAGAGAGTAAGAAAATATGTTCATACTCTTATATGTACGTGGATTCTAAGACCCTTTGTTCTCTGAGTATAAAACTGGAATGCAGCCAGGGAGACCCTTGCCTCATGACTGGACCTTGATGAAGAAAGGTGCCTATTGTTTTTAGCTTTCACGTGAAATAGGGGTCCTGGAAATGTACTGTTACTTGAACATATTGGAAGCTAAGTATTTGATTTACTTTTTCTTTTATGTTATGTTTTTTGTAAAAATAAAGGTAAACTTCACAATAAATCTTGCATTCATGAGTCATTAACTCTTTGAAGCCGAAAGAACCTCATTCAACCTGGAACAGACACTAACGTGTTACAACCAGAAGTCCATGAGAGATACTCATGCGACTTCTCTTTTTGACCGGACCTTTGCCCAAGTATCACACATGCTTGACAATTCTGCAAAGGTAACCCAATTCATGTGTAACATCGGTGATTACAACAACAGACTTGTCGATAACTCAACCACAACATATTATAAGTATAGGCAAGCCATTCATTCATTTTGTTGGTAATCATACAGAAAAGACACATGGTACCAACATTTTTTGCTCCACAAACAACTTTAAGCCAATATAACAATACATATAAATCCTTGTATACAATACATGTAAAATAATGCAATTCAACAGATAAAAGGATCATACAATACTATTAAGTCATTATCAAAAGTGAGTTTCCAGTTTGTCTCCAGTAATGTGCTATCCCTTTCTGTTACTATGTTATCGTGGTATATTATCGGTCCTTGATTAGGTATATAAGTTCCAGGGTTTAATTACTATATGTGTACATGTAGTTATGATTATATGAGAGTGAAAAAGTGAGATAAAATAGAAAGAAAAAATGTAAGTGAACTATCAGCAGGTCATCTTTGAGATTAATGGAGGACAGGACATGTGTGTGAGAAGACAAGATGGAGGGCAGGCCGTGGATGTGTGTGAGAAGACAAGACTGAGGACCGGCCGTGTGTGTGTGTGTTTGCGTGTGTAAGAAGGCAAGATGGAGGACAGGATGTGTGTGTGTGTGTGTGTGTTTTTATGTGCAGACAAGATGGAGGATAGGCCATGTGTGTGTATGAGAAGACAGGATGGAGGACAGGTTGTGTGTGTGTAAGAGACAAAACAATGAAAGCATTGGCTTTGCTATAGGATTGAGCAAGGTTTGGCTAAGAATATAATTCAGGCATAGTATATTGCACATTATAGTGAGGTTAATGTACAATATAATATAGATCATTGCAGTTTGCAGTCTTAGGCAAAATAGATAATGGATAGTGAGCCATGTCATGTTAGATGGGAAACTTAGTACAATGGAAACAGGAACAGTAGAAAGTAAACTAGACAATTAGATATATTGAAATGTTAGATAGGATAAATTGCAGGATAGTATAACAGTATATATATATATTGCAGATATATACAGTATATATATATATATATATATATATATATCATCATTTATTGATATAGCGCCAAGATATTCCGTAGCGCTCTACAATTGGGGACAAACACAGTAAACTAATAAACAAACTGGGTAAAACAGACAAAGAGGTGAGAAGGCCCTTCTCGCAAGCTTACAATCTATGGGACAATGGGAGTTTGATACATGAGGTTAAGTCTACATTTTGCATTTCGGTCCAGCCAGACTGAAAAGGTAAAAGTGATTCGCAACCTAAATGATCCCATCGCACAACAATGTTGGTCAGGGGGTAGTTGTCTTGTGTGAAATTGTGAAGCGGGTGGTAATAGGGTAATCTAGTGAGGTTAAGAGGGTGGTTTAGGAATATTATAAGCTTGTCTGAAGAGGTGGCTTTTCAGAGTACGCTTGAAAGTTTGTAGACCAGAGAAGAGTTTTATTGTGCGAGGGAGTGAATTCCATAGAGTGCGTGCAGCCCGAAAACAGTCCTGTAACCGGGAATGGGAGGATGTAATGAGGGTGGGTGAGAGACACAGATCTTGTGCAGAACGGAGTTGCCCAGTTGGGAGATATTTTGAGACAAGAGAGGGAATGTATGTTAGGGCAGCTTTGTTGATGGCCTTGTAGGTTAGTAAAAGTATTTTTTATTGGATTTGGTAGAAAACAGGCAACCATTGTAGAGACATACAGAGTGATTAAGCATAGGAATAACGATTTGAATGGAAATTCAATCTTGCCACTGCATGCAAAATAGATTGTAGGGGTTTGAGTCTGTTTTGTGGAAGACCAGTAAGGAGGGAATTGCAATAGTCAATGCGGGAGATGATAAGTGCATGAATTAAGGTTTTTGCAGTGTCTTGCGTAAGATATGAGTGTATTCTGCAAATGTTTTTTAGATGTACATAACATGATTTAAATATAGAATCGATGTGAGAAACAAAGGATACTTCTGAGTCAAGGATTACATCTAGGCAGTGAGCTTGAGAGGTGGGGTTTAAGGTCATGTTATCAGCAGAGATAGAAATGTCAGGTATGCTCTTGTTGGTGGGTGGGAATATTATTAACTCTGTTTTAGAAAGATTGAGTTTGAGTTGGCGGGAGGACATCCAAGGTGAAATGGCAGAAAGACAGTCAGTTACATGGGACAACACAGATGTCGAGAGATCAGGAGAGAATAGATAAATTTGGGTATCATCCGCATAGAGATGATACTGAAATCCAAAAGAGCTTATTAAATTTCCAAGAGAAGCGGTATAGATAGAGAACAGCAGAGGACCTAGCACTGAGCCTTGCGATACTCCAACTGATAAAGGAAGCAGAGCAGAGGTGGCCCCAGAGAAATTAAAAGAGAAAGCACAATTAGAAAGGTAGGATGAGAGCCAGGATAGGACAGTATCTTGAAGACCTAGGGATTGCAGTGTTTGTATGAGAAGTGAGTGGTCAACTGTGTCAAATGCTGCAGAGAGATCAAGGAGAATTAGGAGATAATAATGGTGTTTACTTTTAGCAGTGATCAGATCATTGACAACCATATTCAATGCAGTCTCTGTGGAGTGTTGATAGCGAAAGCCAGACTGAAGAGGATCCAACAGGTTGTTTGCGGAAAGGAAGCGTGTGAGGCACGTGTAGGTAAGTCTCTCTAGAAGCTTGGAGGGGCACGGGAGCTGAGATATGGGACTGAAATTTGAGAGAGAGTTTGGGTCAGAATCTTGTTTTTTCAGAATACGAGTAATCACTGTGTGCTTGCATAGTGATGGAAAGATGCAATAGAGAGCAAGAGATTACAGATTTTAGTTAGAGGTGAAATGAGCACAGGAGACAGGATCTACCAATTTGTGAGGGAATACGATCAAGAGGACAGGAGGTAGAGTAGAAAGATAGAAGAAGTCATTAGATGTACGAGATTTACGCCAGTGACGTTCTGCTTTACAGGAAATTTTTTGAAGATTTCGCCTTGCCGTAGTGTGCCACGGCTGACATTATAGTCGACGTGTAGTTTGAAGAGTCGATGGAGCCACTTGATCAAGGACTGTTGCTAAGGTTTGGTGAAAATGAGGTACTGCCATCTCAGGGAAGGAGAATGTAGAGATAGGGGAGAGAAGGTGTTGGAGAGAGGTGGAAAATTGTTGAAGATTAATAGAGTTAAGATTTCTGCGGTTATGAGGAGGCTTGGTAGAGTTAGACAGTAGAGAGGTTAGAGCAGTGGGAGTGAGTGTGTAGTTGATAAGTTGATGATCCGAGAGGGGGAAGGGTGTGTTAAGGAAATTAGAAACTGAGCATAGTCTAGAGAAAACACGATCAAGGCAATGGCCATCCTGATGAGTAGATGATTCAATCCACTGGGAGAGGTCAAATGAGTAGGTTAGAGAGAGTAGTTTGAAAGCAGCTTTGGAAGATGGGTGATCAATGGGGATGTTGAAATCACCAATTTGTTTAAATGTCTTACTGTGCATTTTCATACACTTTGTGAGAAAACTCACTTAGTGCAGAAAACACACATAGAGTTTAGAACAAAAGATAACAAATTCTTATTACATACTTTTTAAGCACACAGTTGCAGGGATGAGATACACAAATTAATGACCTTCAGAATAGCAGAGGATGAACATACCTGGAGATGAAAAGAGAAAAGATGGATGATAGTTGCTGTGCTGTCTAACTGTTCGTTTTCATACACTCTGTGAGAAAACTCAGTGCAAAAAACACACATTAGTCTTACCCCACATACATACATATATCTATCTATCTATCTATATATATATATATATATATATATATATATACATATATATATATATATATTAAAACAATGTGAAAAGACAACGGCGCTCAGTGCAAACACCAATGATCAAGTGTTTAAAACCTGTGCTCAAAACATTAAAATCACATACATTAGGCTGCTTCCCTTGGAAACATCAGCTTGCAGATGTACAATCTAGATATACAAAAGAAAAAAGAAGCGCCAAAACATAGTTTGATATTGCCAAATTGGAGCAGTGATCAGAATAATTATCAAATTAGCCTCGTACCAGATATATAGTGTAATTTCGCTGAGAAATTATCCCTCTGCAATCTCCAGATCCTTCTTGTGCAGATTAGGGTACTCCAAACTAAAACTCAGATAGAAAGTAACAAACAATAGTGTAGTGCGTTTTTAGCAAAAGTAAAACATCATTTAATTCATAAAATTGTATCCATAAACAGCAAATCAATGCCCGTACATTGAATAAAATCAAATCAAGCTTATCTGTGCACTGTGATCGTCCACTGTCCAGTAAAGATCTCGCCATCCACTAGTGATCCTGGCTCCTTTACACCAATATACAGACAGGAGATGGTAATTCCTCAGCCCTCTAATAACAGGTGACAATGCGTCCTCAGCCGACAGATCCATTCAAGTGCACCTCAGAAGATCCCTGACGCATTTCGTCTGTTAGACTTTATCAAAAGGATGAATATATATATATATATCTATCGGTGTTAATCGTTAAAAATAAATAAATTCTGGTAAACATTCTGCATATGAAAGATAGACTCATCAGCAAGTGAACAACTCTTATCACCACCTCATCAACAATGCCAGGTCTTGGTCTCTAAAAATGAACAAATGATAGGTACCAAAGGGAGGCACCCCTTTCTCCATTTTTCTATATAGGTTTTTGCTACCGGACTCACCACCTGTTTTATTGTAGTTTTGCCAGCCCTCCAGTAAATAAGGAAGTGTTTTTGGAACTATTTTATAGGTGGATAAGGATATGTTCGGTTGAGCACCATATTGGTACCTTTTATTGTGTGTGTGTATATATATATATATATATATATATATATATATATACAAAACAAAAATAGAAGCGCCGCACATAGTGCATCACAAAGGGAGTATTCTCCAAATAAAGACCAGTGAAATAGCCTCGTAACCAAAAATAAAATAATAAGCAGCTTTTCTGATGTAGTCACTCCAAAGCAGATAGATAGTAGAATCCTCTTATATATATTCTTTATGGCATCAGACAAGAGCTCCCAGGTATAGGGGTTTACATCTAGCCCTTGCTTTGGGATTTGAAATTACTTACCTTTCTGGTATCACATTTCACTAAGCGCCTACTGCTTTTTTTCTTTTCTTGTATATATATATATATATATATATATATATATATATATATATATATATATATATTCGCAGAAGTACCCAGCATTGCCTGTGACTAATTCTTCAAGTTGTTAAGTTAACAATGAGCTGGATTGTTGGATGTAGCAATAATTAGCGGCCAACAAGATCTTCCAACACATCCATAAGGTGGCTGCTCATTTTTGTTTTTGATTTTTATTAAATGTTATCCAAATCCATCAAGTGGAAGACTAAGAACAGGCCACCCGGCTTAAAGTTCTGGCCACTGTACACCAACAGGAGGTCTGACTGAGACATCAAACTCCTAGTAGGTCTTCTGGGATCCAATGTTACCAGTCTGTGAAGTTTTTGTCCAAATCCATCCAGAGAAAGACACAGAACAGGCTCCCGGGGTCAAAGTTCTGCCTAGTGTACACAAATGGAAGATCCGACCAGGATACTAACCTCCCTAAAACCTTCCCAGGATCCAATTGGACCGCTTTGCATTGGTTTCATCCCAATTGGTGCAGGGGTTTCCGAATGCATAACCGGACAAGCAAACACAGACCAAATCCATACAGTGCAAGGCCCAAAACAGGCTCGGCATGTCAAAATTCTGGCCAGCCTACACTTATGGAAGGTCCGACTGGAACCTCAACCCCCTCAAATGTCTTCTAGGATGCAATGTGAAAGATTCATCCAAATCTATCCGGGGAAAGGCTCAGAACAGGCTCCACTGGTCAAAGTTCTGCCCAGTGTACACCAAAGGGAGTTTGAATCGGGACCTGAAACTTCTTTAATCCTGGCCACCATACAACTGGACCACCTTGCGTTGGTTTCATGCCAGTCGGTGCAGGGGTGTCCAAATATATTACCGTACAGTCAAACAAACCAAATCCATCCAGTGAAAGGCCCAGAACAGGCTCCCCGGGTCAAAGTTCTGGCCTACGTACACCAACTGGATGTCTAACAGGGACCCTAAGCTCCTAATATGTCCTCGGGATCCAATGTTAAAAGTCTGTGAAGTTTTCGTACAAATCCATTCAGTGAAAGTCTCAGAGGCATGCTTCTCGGGTCAAAGCTCTGCCGAGCGTACAACAACGGGAGGTCCAACCGGGACCCTAACCCCTTTAAACCTGGCCAGGATCCAACAGGACCACCTCGCATTGGTACCATCCCAATCGGTGCAGGTGAGTCCGAATACATAACCGGACAGACAAACAAACCAAATCCATCCAGTAGAAGGCCCAGAACAGGCTCCCCGGTCAAAGTTCTGCCAAACGTACACCAACAAGATGTCCGACTGGGACCCTAACCTCATTAAAATCTGACCAGTATCCGACTGGACCACCTCTTGTTTGTTTCCCCAATTGGTGCAGAGGTGTCCAAATGCAAACAAACCAAATCCAACCAGTGGAGGGCCCATTACAGGCTGCTCAGGTTAAAGTTCTGACCAGTGTACACTAATGGGAGGTCCAACTGAGACCCACACCCCCTAGTATGTCTCCTGGGATCCAATGTTAAAAGTCCTGTGAAATTTTCATTCAAATCCATCTAGTAGAAGGCTCAAAACAGGCTCGGCAGGTCATATGTATGTATGTATGTATGTATGTATGTATGTATATATATATATATATATATATATATAATAAAACAAATAGGGAGGGGCGCCACATAGTATAAAACTGTATATACTAGAAGATATACAGAAGGTGTGCCATAAATAAGAAGCTCAGTCATCCATATGAGTGAAAGAAAGAGATAGTTTCTATAACACTCAAACAGCAAGGGTGAATGTAAGTAGATGGATTAGACGCTGGAACTCCTGCACCTCACCAATATAAAATGTGCGTACCAGATAAAAAATCTTTAAAGCTTATCTGTATAATAGATGATGATTTTTCACATAGAATCCACTCCGTTATCACCCCTCAGATGTACACTGGGCAGGAGTCATATATAGTGCTTCTGGAGTCCAGAGTGGATACTCAGTGGTAGCCAGATTATGTAGACGGAAAAAGAATCATATAGTGTAATACTGTATAGCACCAATTTTATTACATACAAAATGCAGAATTGCACTTACATGAATAAAAACAATGCATGCTTATCTGGGTATCTTTTAAAAGGGAGGGGATGAGACCATCACAAAGGAGCTTCATATAAGCACATCAGCTATTTCCAACTGCTCCGGTATACATCACCGCTGATGAAATGTGTAGTCACAAGTTCCCTCTTTACCGCAATGTCCTCTACGCGTTTCGTCTTGTAAAAGACTTCCTCAGGAGGTAAAGTATATATATATATTTTATAGGCTAGTTGTCACAATTTTGCTTGCTCCTGTGCTGTTGATTTCCCTGCCTCTGTGTACAGCTCAGCACTTCCTGGTTTAAGCGGTCACATGATCGTGGCAGGGAGTCTGCATATACTATCTGTAGACTGTATAAATCTCACCTGGACACTGCAGCCTTGTCAGAGCAACAAGTTACCACTTTGTGTCTGGCTCTTCCTGTATTTGTGGCTGGATCACCTAGAAATAACTTATTGCAATAATATATTTAAATTATTAGCACAGTGTGCCAATTTATATCTTGCAAATGTACTGATTCTTATTACTGTGTATTGGAAATGTCCCTATTTTATTATATCATATGGAACTTTGTTTAGGAAATGCCTTCATTTCTGAGGTATTTATTTGTAACTTCTGAGACAGGATGTCATGACTGGATTTGTATAACTTTTTTAAATAAACAAAGTCCCTAATGATATTTAGACCTTTTCATCTCAGTGGCTAGCACGTTTGTTCAGCCTGTATACACAACAGGGGGGGCTGCCTCTCTGTCTATGTGGCTTGTATCATGCATCTCAGATCCTGTCCGAATAATGCACACAGAAGGTTGTAGGATATCACAGATAAGTGTAAATTTTGTTACGTTTAAATTGTATTTAAATACATGTTTGGGGAAACATATTGCATCCTGATATTAAACATAACTCAGACTTCTTGGGACCAGCAAAAAGTTCAGGGGGCTGGCTTACCCCATGCCAGGCTGTGTCCAAAACTGTATAAAACAGCTCTGGTTTGTACTGAAATGTATCATTATGGTTCCATCTGACTTTCTGATTACTGGTACCTTCAACCAGTGTGAGCTGTCCTTGTCAGGGCACTTGAGATAAATAAACATCACTTGCTTCAAGACCTGCTTGACAACTTTCTCCCTGCTGCAATTTCCTGTGATCTACAGATTAGACCCAACTCTATTCCATTTCCGGCTGTATAGCCGCTCTGCCCACTACTCAGCAGCTCTTGCCAATGCAAGGCGGTATCCATTCACAGCAATCCTGATCTATAGGAAGAGGTCAGGGATACCAGCCCAGGTACACCAGCAAGTGGGTACACTAGCAGTGACAGTTACCCAGAAGTAATGCAGTTCTGGATGCCGTTAAGGAGTCCAGTGGTGGCTGCAGCTTAAGGCCCTCCTACTGCGGTTAGAGGAATAAAGAAAGGGAACGGCGGCAATGTAAGCCCAGCCGATTCCCAGCAACTGGCGGCTATGCCACCCTGTCAACAACTAACAGGGTGGCATAGCCGGTCCATCCTGTCACAGTATTGTATATTAAAAAATACTTTTGGAAGTTGCAGAGTACGGAGGGAAGCGTGATCAACTGTCAGTAGCCAGGTAAGTTTTCTATAGTGCAATGTAGATGGTCTGGAGAAGTGTGTGTGTGTGTGTGTTGCATGGGCTTGGAGGCATTTTAAAGACGTGGCAGCCTTTTACTGACCATGGAATCTGTCACTGCGCTTGCGGCAATCGGCACAAGCATATTGCGGTTGAGGACATGGTGGACATTACAGGGGATCCCTCAGGGATTTCCTGTGACCATTCACACCCACCCACGATGACGTAATCGCAGGGACATGTCAAGGAGTGATCGCTCCTTCACATTAATAAACATAAAATCCTCCCGTCTGGCTAAGATGCTGTTTTTGATGACATCTGGTACCTGAGTACTATGGTGAAGATCCATGAAACAAGTCTTCTCAAGTGTTTTGTGAATTCTTTAACCCATTCACCACTAAGGTTCTTTTCACCTCTCTGCTGAACTTTTTATTGCACTTTATTCGACTGGCCCCATTCTAACAATGATATCAGTTATATACTTAGTACACACATACATTTTGCCTTGTTTTTCGTTAGAAGGCTTTGAATTTTCAGAAAATATCATTAGACTGCTTATACCTCCAGACATGACAAATAAATTATACTAAAAATGGGTAAATTTGTTGTGCATTTATTGAAATTGCAAGAAAGTGAGCTAAAAACAAATGTGTATGTGAATACTTTGTGGTTCTCTCTTTGGCGTCAATCCACCTTTCTAAATATAGGTGTTCATAATAAAATCTGCACTTAAAAATGATAATGCAATTCTTTGCTAGTTTGCAAGTTCTTGAATAAAATGTGTGAAATGTGTAGGAATAATGGGTCTGATTCATTAAGATTTGTAAATGGCGATACTTTGGGTATAATGCACACAATTATTCTGTGGCATGTCCAGAACTGGATTTTACGCCGCAGAACGTAACATTTTTCAATTCAATTTTGAGCACAAAGGACACTTACGTCAGCTTACAATTTCAGGGGCGGAACAGGGAAGGGAATGGGCATAGGCAAGTAATTAATGTACAATAAGGGAGTGCCCAGCTCGAGCACATGCAGCAGCGTCAGATTCAAGCTATGGGTATCTCTAAGGCATGTGATTTTAAGATATGTATTTTGCAGCAGCTACAGGTCTGGTGTAAGTGGAGATGTCAGCTGTGTATGCACACTAGAAGACGCGTTTGCAATCAGCAGCAACTGTAAAAATACATTTTATGCACAGTAGACATAAAGAACTTCCCAATAAATGTATTTTAGGGGGGGGGGGGTATTTTTTTTAATGTTTTTTCATTAATTACTATATCATTAACAGGGGACATTACATTTTTTTCTTTTTGATCTTCTGTGACTTTATATTCCACATATGTATTGGATGTATCCTGTTATCTTGTCTGTTAGAGCAGAGCAGACCTAGATCCGTATTCATCAACAGACGTATGTTCAAATCCACTTCTTGTTGTATATGGACATGCGTATATCCGATGTATATGTTTTTCTAAAAATTAAAAAATAATAGACACTGTTTAACAATTGAATCATTCAATCAACCCAAATGGGAGACTCTTTCTCGGATGGGCCTGATAGAATTAAGCTATAATTATGACTCATAACTTATGCTTTTGCTGGTCGACTTCACTTTTATTGAACTGAATAACCAGCCACGTCTGGGTAGTGTTCGCTCCCAATTTTCACCAATTTTGTCCAAAGTCTGCAGTGAGCTGTCTTAATAAAACATTTTGTAATTTTGCCATTGTTGCACTTGCTTTCTCTGATTAAAATAATAATTAAACTGCATAATTTTGATATCTCCCTTTCATTACACGCAAACCTCCTTCGCATGTTCAGAATTACTGTAATTTAATAAATAAATAACCACACAAATGTAAATTTGGAAAAAGGTAACAGTTTTTATTTGAACAAAAATGGTGACGGAGAGTCACCTAACAACTAATAGCAATACCAAACAGTGGAAGATCAAATTGCCATTACACCACTGCTCCCAGGAAATAATCCTTTACGATTGGCCGGTGCTAAATCTGGCAACCAAATCTGCAGCAGTGTCAGTATTATATATACTTACTTGTGTGGGAAGGGCAAATATTGGCCTATCTGAACTGTCTGTTCTACATAATTCATACACTTCACTAATAGAACATATAAATAATATTTATATTCAATACATATCTATAATATAAATGCCTAGTGGCATGTGTTAGTCTGTCTGTGTGTGTGTGTGTGTGTGTGTGTGTGTGGAAAAAATAAAACCAAGCTGCAGCGCCACCTGCTGGGCGGAGTTATACACTGGCCTACTAAATTCTAAGTGTGTGTGGAAAAAAAACCTCAGAAAGGGCTGAAATTTGGTATACTAAAATGTTTTTAATTTGTTAATTTAATTTGTTAATTGTTAAAAGTGTTTATAAAGATTTAAAAAAAAAATATATATATTTCTTGAAGGAGAAGTGACAGTTGGGAGTGGTTGGTGGTTGCCGGGGTGACAGTGGGGAGTGGTTGGTGGTTGCCGGGGGTGACAGAGCGAGAGGAGTGTGATACTCAGGACTGCTGAGAGAGATCCCTGTGTCTGGATAGACATCTGGATAGATGTGGCGATGAAAATGAAGGATGAGGTGATGGAGAAGAATGATGAGGTGGTGACATGTGGACAAAACCACGTTAAAAAAGGGCGCTTACGTCAGGAAGTAATGCTCTTCCCCTGAGGAGGCCTGGGCTATGGCCCAAATGCATGACAAGAACCTTTTTAACACCTTAAGTAGCTTGATTTGACTAGAATGCATGAGTATCATGCACGGGTTAACTTGTTTATATATATGGGTCTTGGTGACCACCTCCGCTGTATGTCTTGGGCAGTCTCATGTACGCCGGGGTTGGATGTAGCGTCCCCTGGGGGGACTGATTCTTTAGCCCTCCCCATAAATATATACAAGTCCTTGGTTTGATTCAGAAAGGTAGCAATATGGCACAGATCTACCTTACTTAAAGCATATAAGTAAAACAAGGTATGAAAGCTCTGCTCTTGTCTAGTGATGAATGCTCTGCCCATGTTAAAAACATAGAACTAGTCTTTGAAGTTTTTGCTATGGGGACCCTACATTTGCCTATCATCCTCAACATTTATTTAAATAGCAACAACAAATTATGTAGTGCTTTACAACTGGGTATCGACTTGTCTAAATAACTACTGATGCTTCTGTCCATCTAATGACATCTGAATGTTACTACCACTTTAGTCGTCATGATGCATGCTGTCTAACGTTCCAAACTTGTGTAGTGTTTCAACATTTTTATCTCCTGCACCTTATCATACATTTTCTTGTTGTTTCATTTATCTAATGGACTTGCTTCAGTTGGTGGCATGGCAGATGACATTTGCAGACACTGCAATGTTCTACATGCGGTTTTCTGAAAGTAGAACATTCCCAGAAGAAACCTTCACATGCAAACACCCTTTTGTTTTTATAGATGTCACTAAATGACCTTTTAAAAATTGACAAGTATTAAAAAATAGAAAAGATTAGAATATATAGTGCTTTTTTGGGGTGTGCAGTTCGTTGACACTCACACACAAGCATCCAATTTTTTTCAAAATTAATTCAGATATCACTGCCCCACACAAAATTACTTTCACTAGAAAAAATATAACATTTTAAAAGAAATAATTTTATTTGGTTTTTGGATTCTGCTGCTAATAGTCATACAGCAAAAGCACACTGTTATTCTCCACTAAATATATTACTTAGTTCAGAATTGTATCTAACACAGTCTATACAGTAGCCACTACTCCGTCTAAACTCTCTGACAGATTGAAATTAAAATTAATTAATTAATCAACAAACTATTCTCGCTGACTAATTTCTACAGAACTGCTTTACAATAATCACACAATTATATTGTTCTCTATTTCCTTCTTTCACCCTGAATGCTGTTTCCAGAGCAGAGCACTGCAGTTAACATCCTCCCTACACATTTCTAAAATGTTCTAAAATGTCACATGAGAAAACAAAGGATACAGGGCTTGATTATCCAATAGGCTGACTAGGGTGCAAGACTTGTGGGGGGTGCAAACATTTTGGGGTGCAAACATTTTGTCAAATTTTAAAATATGAGAGAATAGTTGTTCTCCAAAGTAAAAAGACAACATAAAATAAAGTAGTAAAGTTTTAATCTTGACGTACTCCAATGGTACAGGCTAAAGACAATGAGTCATCCTCGGGCGGTCATATAAGAATAAACTAGTTGGTGAAACTAGTATGGCGAGGGTTTTTGAACCAATGTTAAATTCAGTTTCAGCAACTCCCACAAAATGTTCCCATTGCTCACACTAAAGTGACTTGTATCATATTGCTCTTCTATGGACAAGCTCTGACGTGGGCTTCCCCTCTGTGGGAGGGAACAAATCTTTATTCCAGGATTATGCTGCGTTTACTGCAACCTTTCGAAAAAAAAATTAGATAAGCCAGGGCTTGTTTCCTCAGACGCTTTAAGTTTACTCAAACTCCGACAGGGTTCCCGTACCCTTACTCAATGCGTTATCCAATTCCGTACACTATCATCCGAGCTGCAATGGAATAATGAAGACCTTGTGGGAACATTCTGTTAAGGGCTGGCTGACCGAATTAAAGAAGTTTGAGCTTCGCGGGAACTGCCTACTACCCTAGACGCTCTGATCTCATTGTGCCTCTGTGTAGACATTCGATGTCGAGTAAAGGCTTCAGAGAAAGAACCTGCTCAGCGGAATCCTGTGTTAATGGTCACCCAGAGCCTAGCCTCTAGTGCCACAGAGGAGCCTATGCAGTTAGGGCGCTTTAGGCTCTCTTCTGACGAGAGAACGAGGATAATTTCTAGTGGACTTTGTCTCTATTGTGCTGAACCCAGGCATCGCTTGGTCTCATGCTCTAAACGCCAAGGAAATATCAAACCCTAATCTGTGATCGAGAGGTCAGATTGGGGAGTTTCAAGTCCTCTCCAGAATTTAATAATTTGTCTGCTTGTTTAATTTCCATTACCCTTTATTGTCCCAGGGAATCTAAACAACTGCCTGCTCTTCTGGACTCTGGGCAGCCGAGAATTTTATTTCTTCCAATCTAGTGGAATCCTTGTCACTCTCTACCACGTTACTGCCTGCCCCAGTGGATCTCACAGACACTGATGGGAATCAGATTCCTATTGTGAAAATTCTGATACAAATGGAACAATTGTCTATCCAAGTCGGGGCTCTGCATTTCGAAAAAATATCTTTCTATGTGTTGTCGCACACCTCACATTGATTGGCCGTCTGCTCAGTTTCTGTCTTGGGGTCCATTCTGTTGCTACTATTGAGGAATCTATGAAAGTATTTCTTTCTTCCCAATACTACTCATTTGCTGATGTTTTTGATAAACAGAAGTCTGAAGTCTTACCTCTGCATTGTATCTGTGACTGCCCAAGATGCCACCCAGGGGCCGTGTCTATCCTCTGTTGGTTCCCGAGATGGAGGCCATGGCAGATTACTTCAAAGAAAACCTTCAGTGGGGGTTCATTCGTTCTTCCTCCTCCCCAACTGGTGACGGTTTCTTTTTTGCAAAAAAGAAGGATGGCTCCTGGGAGAAGTTTTGTGCCAAGGAATCTTCAAAAAAAAGCTTTTGCATTGATTTCACTGTTCTTGATTTTCCAATCATGCTGGATCCGCCAAAACCATTGAACTCATTTCTCAGAGTTATTGGTTGCCCACCCTTAGGTCGGATGTTAGTTTGTAGCGGCTTGTCATCTTTGTGCACAATATAAGACCTCTTGCCAGTCTCCTGTTGGTCCTCTCATACCGCTTACTATGCCATCCAAACCATGGTCACATATATCCATGGATTTTGTGACTGATCTCCCTCCCTGCAGGAGACTTAACACCATCTGAGTGGTCGTAGACCGCTTCTCGAAGATGGCGCATTTTATCCATCTTGTTGACCTTCCTTCAGCGTCCTGTTTAGCAAATATTTTTGTCAAGGAAATATTCCACTTACATGGATGTCCTCTTGAGTTTGTCTCCACCTGGGGAGTCCATCTTACATCCAAATTTTGGAGAGCTCTCTGTAAACTCCTGGATATCCAGCTGAACTTCTCGTCATTTTGCCACCCACAATTCAATGGTCAAACTGAAAGAGTGAGCCAAGATTTGGACATTTTTATTCATCTATATTCCTCAGCTTCCTAGAATAATAGAGTGGATAAACCTCTATCACGAATCCACCTCTTCCTCTCTGTTCTTCATTGTTTATGGCCTTCATCCTAATCTTCCCAAGTTCTCAGCCTTCCCTCCCACGTGGTTCCAGCTGCTTAGGATTTCCATCGCAATTTCCTTGCTATTTGGAACCAGACGATTGAGTGTCTGAAGAAGACTTCTTCCCGTTATATACGGTTTGCCGTTAAAAATGTCTGGGGGTTCCTCCCCTCAAGGTTCGGGACAAGGTGTGGCTGTCCACAAAAAAATATCTGCCTACGAGTCCCTTCCATGAAGTTTGCCCCGATTCATTGGACCCTTTAGAATTCTTCGAATCAATAAGCTAGGATCCGTCAAACTCAATCTTCTTAGCTCACTGTGCATCTCAAATTCCTGTCATCTTTCGCTCCTCAAGCCTCTAATCATTCACCGGTTTTCTTCCGATAAGAATACATATTCTCCTCTGGCTGTTCAGCAATCTGAAGAATTTGAGGTTTCCCAGATCCTGGATTCCAAAACCTTTCAGGGCAAGACCAAGTAGTGGATTGGATGGGATATGGACCTAAGGAAAGGTCTTGGGTAGATTCTTCTGATGTTCACGCTCCATCTTTGGTCAAGAGATTTCATGCCAAATGACCCATCTAAGCTAGGCCTTAGGTGTGCGGTGCCCACCTTTAAAAAGGGGGGTACTGTCACACATTTCACTAGCTAACCTGCATATTGGTCACTGTTCTTACCTGTTACCCCTGGTTCTCACTCCCTGCATTTACTTGATGGTGTGAATTGAGCCTCTGCACACCTGGTCTTTTAAAAATTTCCTGCATTCTCTTGATTGGCTTATTGCCTGTCAGCTCTGTCTATTTAAAGCACCTGCTTCTCTACCAAGATGTCATATCTTCAGGTCTCCTTACCTGTTAGGACGCTGTTCTTTCTGGCTCCTGTCTGCACATCGGTGTCTTGTGTTACCTGTTCCACGATCAAGACCTGTGGTATTATTGCAAGAACCTTGTGTCTCATCATTGGTCCCGTCGTCAAGCAATTTTCTTTCCAGGGATCTCACTGCATCAGTTCTCTGCAGTTCACCACCTCTCATTTGGTATCCTGTGTTACCTGTTCCACGATCAAGACCTGCGGTATTGTTGCAGGAAACTCGTGCCTCATGATCAGTCCAGTTCTCAGTTATTTGCTTTCTAAAGACCTAAATGCTTCGGTTCACTGTCGTTCAACTGAACCTCTGCACCCACTTTGTGGAATTCCCTCCCTAGAACAGTAAGACTTTTCACTAGCCTTCAAACCTTTATGCGTCAGCTGTGCCAGCTGTGCGTCGCAGAAAGTTACGATAAACCCGGTATCCTCACAGCCTTCTTACCTCTCTGTCTGTATGTTTTACCCAGCATTGTCTTATAAATGCTCCCAATTGTAAAGCACTAAGGAATTTGCTGGAGCTATATAAATAAATGTTGATGATGATGATGATGATGATTTATCTTCCAGCAGGCCTGCTCCACTTCACAGCTCTATCTCATCTTGCTCTAATCACCCTTAGTGGACTGCGACCTGTGGCTAGAGAGCAGCTAAGTCCATATTATCTTGTGGGGATCCCTGGTGAATACCTCTCTACTGTTAAACTCCGCACCTCTCTAGGGGTAAGTCTATCTAGAGTGGGGCTTCGAGGTCTATTTCAAGCTCAGACTCCATTACAGAGATTTATAATCGATCCATAGTTTAAATGTCAGAAACTTCTTTCATTATTTCTAAGAGCCCAAGTCAGAGGTTGGTCCTTATATACATGTTCTTATGCGGTTCTCCATGTATAGTGTGGTTTCGTCAGAGATACTTTAGCACGGAGCTGGACTTCCTTTTATATAGCCTACATTCAATCAGAAAAATGGTTAAGAATATTATCACCTCTCATGGAATGTATCCAATGAAATACATTAATTACCCTATACTATATTTGTGGTGGTACAATGTAGCTATAAAATGCCTATTTATCAAATGGCAGAAACAGTTTCTAGGGAAAAATGTGTGCTGAACCTTTAAATACAGAGAACAAGTCTGGGCACTCAAGTACAGCAAAGTCCAGGAATAACCAGGAGTCCAGAGTTTAAGGGTGAAGGTAGATGTTTTAGGGCCAGTGTGCAGGGACCATAAAGTGTAGTCATTCGAAAGCCAGGGGTCATAACTCAGGGGTTCCAGCATGGGAAGGCAGCCAGTAATCTTCAGGAGTAAGAATGCTGGTTTACAGAGACAAGTCTCAATAAACTAGCTAGTTGCTGTTTACAGGAAGCTGCATATAGGCCTGAACCTATGTTAGCAAGACTCATTACCAGCAACAGCAGGTCATTAGGCTATTCACTGGTGTATGTCTACACAGACTAAATTAAAAGGATGCAGTAAATTAATAACTAAGCCTGTGGCTCACTGCGCAGAGGATGTACTGCTGCAGCCCAGAGTTGGCCGTTTGAGCATCTGATTCCTCCTGGGCATTGGCATGAAATAAAAATTGTGCCTATGCAGCAGTGAAAACGTGGTATGTCAGAAAAGAGGTGAGATCTCAAATGGTGCCCCTGCATGCAGGCTATGAGGCTTCCAGTGTATGTGAAACTCGCACAGCAGGGTAAGTCAGGGACTGCACCAGCACTAGGCCCAATAAAAGCTCTACAGCCTGTTTCCCTTACAAATTGATAAGAGAAAATCTGTCTCACATAAATTCATGGTAAGGCTGACTGAGTTGTGGGATGTTCAGTGTCAGAAAACAGAGTGCTCCATGTAAGGAAGTCTGAATTAAGTTTGTCTTCAGAGTAACACAGATACTATGGCATCAGTGAGCTACTTAATGCTGACAGAATACTTATGGGAGAGTGACCTTGAAGTCTTAGGTATTCAAAACAAAGGTAATAGTTATGGAAGTCTAATTTTATAGCTTTCAATGACCAGTCAGATAATAGGTGTAGACATATAGATAGGTACAATGTTTGCTAAGTAATTTGCTAAATAGTATTCGGATATGTCAATCCTCCACTTATTCATGATCAAGCCTCAGATGACTTTTAAAGGTTTGGATTTTTAAGTAAAGCTGTGATAAGGTAATCATAGCATCAAAAAATTGGATTCACTTACTTTTGTGGATTTGCGGATAGGGCTAACAATGATTATGGTATACATGGTAAAATTATTTTTTCATAGACTGGCTACTGTACCTTTAGGACTACTTATTTTACATTTTCCTTTTAAAATGTTGCTTGTTTTAAGTAAACAACAGAGTACAGAAGCATCAATACTGGCTTTATTACATGTGTCAACTTTTTATTACATGGGTATTTGTATGTATATAAATGTGCTTACCCATAATGGGTATCTATGCTACATATTGTTTGCTATTCATTCAAGGAAAGATAATTACTCCATGAAAGGATTATTCTTTACAACATAAAGTAAATATTTATTAACTCGACAAGTCAATTCAATAAGGATTTTATTCTAATTAATCTTGTGGGATTATATTCAGTATTAAAACCAATGTTACCTAGTGTTTGTAATCAGCCTGGATACATCAGATACGGTATAATGTACCTGCCTATGTTTTCAAAAACATCGAAACCTAATTCTGATATATAACATGGCCACTATTCAGCCTACTCTTCTAAAATACCACAATAAGGTTGAAGGTTTCATCTTACAATACAGGTAGACTCATGGATAAGTGGGAGGATGAAAAATAGCATTGTATTATTCAATACAATTTGATATATTCCTAGTCTCTTTTTATTTTTTTTATCTACTATTTAGCATATGAGAACCTATGCATTGTGCACCTTTTCTGGTTGAGACTTTTCACACTTATTTAAATAGTTACTGTTATTTCATTCCCATAGTATTCAGTATTCATGTTAGGTCCTGTTTTGGTTTACAGGGGAAATAAGCAGCTAAGTGGTATATTATAGATAGATAATACAGTATACTGATATGCAAGTACAGTGTGCATATTATACACACATTTATTTTTATATTGTCACAATAGTTCCAAAGACTTTTATAGAATATAAAACAAATATTAATAATGCCATCATTAGAATACTAGGTAATGGGGTCACTGTCATAAGAAGCTTACAATCTTATTCTGTAGTTGTAGAAATAAAAAGACAGAAGAATGGTTAAAAGTGGCAATAACGTAAAGATCTGATCACTATTGTGTTATTACAGCTTACTACTGGAGCAGGATTTCAGTTAGGTGCGTAGACAGCTGGTAACATGGTGTGAAACATCAGGAATTTTACTTATAGCAGTGAGAGAGAGGGTTTTTGGGGAAAGTGCAGTGGAATTGAATACTGCAAGTTTTGGGAAGTGAAGATGATGAGGACGGAGTTGTAAGGAGGTGCAGATTAACGGAACACTTTAATGTGTTTCTCATCTCCAGTCCCCACACATCCTCATCAGTTCATGTGTCGAAGATTTTTGCCAGTGAAAATAGGTCGGATAATTACAGACCCTTCCAAATAAATTAAGTCACCTGTGCCAGTGGCGCATGCAGCGGGGGTTTCTGAGTCTCTTGAAACCCCCCCCTGCGCTAACTAAGTGGGCACTGTCCTATACAGCAGCTGCGGCGCTGTCAAAGAAGCGTCCGCGGCGGTGTTGTATTGTATACAGCACCGCCGCAGACGCTTCTTAGACAGCGCCGCGGCTGCTGTATAGGACAGCGCTGGAGAAACGGAGCTGCTGCGCAGCTCTCTCTCGTTTTTTGGGGGGGTTTTATTTGGGGTCGGCGGGGAGAAACCCCCCCCCCCCCCGACAATCCTCTGTGCGCCCCTGTGTGCATGATTAAAGTAATCCTGAAAACATGAGCTGTTGGGGGTGTGTAGACACTGCTTTAAATGGGTGAACTGGGTTTGTAGGTTATGCAGTAAATAAATAGGTGCTAAAAGATTATGTAGAATGAATATTAATGTCATGGGAGAGAGAATATTCTATTGCGAGAAGGTAAAGAGTGAGATGATTATACAGTTGCTAATAATAACATGGACTATAGTAAAGGTGAAAAAAGTAATACACCAATGATTTTATTTGTGACTGATGAAATATAAAAACTTTATAGCCAGTAATGATTTATCATTATAACCCAAATTATGCCAACATTGGTGATGTTCCCTTAGTACCATAGGTATAAATGAATTCATATTGCAAGAGGAGTTAAATGAAAGATATATAACCCAGCAGCCCCTTACACTTTAATGACACTTATTCTATTTGGTGATTAATCATACCTGGGTTTCTAGCAGTCTCTGCTGAAGTTTATATTATGCTTTTGAGGAAGACAGGGTGTCTGAGTGAAACACAAGTGGAGATCAGATCCAATGATTGCCAAATGTTGCTTGTATTAAAAGTTGTGAATACTTAATATATCAGCTACAGTGTACATAACTTAGATCACGTAAGCCTAAAGATAAGGGCCTCTCTTCTGCCTAATAGGAAGCTACAGGAACATATTTTCTTTAAGGTTCATTTACAGACTGCAATAAAATGCAGATCGGGCCCTCTTCTTTATTTGTCTCTGCCGAGTGTATTTCAGAGTTGGGCGCACCAGTCAGTTGATGTAAGGTATCTGCTGTATGTAGAGGTAGTTGTTTTTTAACCTTCACTAAACCTTATTTTTAGTTTATAATTATAAGCAAATTACACAACTCATACCCCCCCCCCCTCCAGACACAGCGCTTTAGTGAAATATCTCAATATATTGTAGAATTTAGTAGAAAAATAAGAGACTTTTCACTAACACTAGGTATGTATATTGTACTGTTCTACAAACTGTAGTATCTATCCCCATTCTAAAACACTGTTTAGTAATTTCATACATTAGTTCAAAGCCAATTGACTGTATATTTTTAATAATAGGATCTATCATTGACAAATAGCTGGGTTAGCAGTTTTACATTTTTCTGAAATTCTATACAGTAGTCTTCTTCTGTCGAGTTAGTCATCTCAAAGACAAAAAAAAAAACTGCACATGTTATTTAAATCTCAATGCTTTCTCTCATCTCCCCTTCCCTTTACCTATTGTATTTAAGTCTAATCTCTGTCTTTATTCGGAAGGTGCCTTGATTATGTCTCACAAGTATCACAGTTAGTTAAACAAAAGAAAGGTTGTATTTCATCATAATTACTATGAGAATTGTTAAAATATAACCTATAATATCATTTAAAAAAGATGTTAATTTATTATTCAGTATATTTAAAATCTAAAGTGAAACTTACAGGTAGCTCTACTACAGTGAGTTATTAAAGAAATTCTGGAGACAAGTATCTGGGATGTCCCCACGTGGGTGCAAATTACTCAGGCAAAGGCGGTTTATTTGCATAAATATGCGAGAAACAACATAAAAATAATAGCAAGACAATAAAATGTGCAAATTATAGCCATATAATTAAAAGCTAGCTAAGCCCTAGTTGGTAGTTACTCTGTGTAGAGCTTAGTCTCCAACCTGGGAATCTCCGCTTCTGGTATCTGTGCTGATACCGAAATGTGAAAGCACACAGCCCTATTGTGAGTTAATGCTGGCATCAGTCCTGTGTATTCCGGCTTGGGATACTGGCTCGCACAACGCCCTATGCCAAGAACTCTTATCACTGTTGGATCCGCAGATCCTGCTTAGTGTTTGCAATCCAGATGTCCTATTTTCTCTCAGCCATCCTCCATCATACTTTATACCCTAGTCATACTATTGATCACATAGAGGGTGCCATAAAGACTAAAGAGGGGCAGAATTTCTTCCTTTCTTCCCCCATTCTATTGTATATAAGTAAATATCTTGTCTTCTCTTGTCACAGTTACACACATAAATCAAAGATCAGATTGGGTTCTAATTATTCTTCATAGTTCCAGTAAGTTTCACCACCATCTTTCAATATTGATTAATATTTAAATTGTGTCAGCCTTTTATTTATATCCCAGAGTACATTCCATCCTCTGATTAGAAATACTGTTTATAATTCTTAAGTTGTCCATAGATGTGACAGCTATTCCTATAAAAGTTACAAACAGAAAACGAATCTTAACAATGCTTCATTTCTCACACGTATCTTAACCCCAAGCTTATTCTATTCATTGCTTTTTTGTGTGATCACATTATGTCACAGGCAACAGCCACAGATGCTCAGAGATGCCACTGCCACACAGATCCTATACATGAGCAACCACCCATTACTGTTTATTCTTTATTAAAATCCATAACTTGAAGGACCACACAACTTAGCTGCTCAAAGAGATTTATATTTAGTAAAATTTAAAAACAGTTTTCGAGTTTACTGCTGCTGTCTCTATTCATATAGATGATACACAGACAGCACACTCTCGTCATTGGTTTTTCTTCAACATGACATCCCAATACAAGTCGTCAATATACAATAAGCATTTGTTTCTGCATATAACCTTTCTGAACATTTACAAACTGTATATATTTTTATTACAAAAACAATCAATGTGGAAAAGTACAAAAATGTCAATGATTCCTAGCCCTAGTAACTAATTAGTTAATCTCATGAACGTTGGACAAAGAAAGCGAATAACTTTCTGCAAGTTATTAATTGCACATTACCATTATACAGTTTGTATTGTTATGATGTGATTGGTTTTGTTTGTTCTGTTATAGATAGATCAATGGAAACAAGCAATATGAGCATATTTATTATGATAGGATTCTCAGATTTACCAGACCTAGAAATGTCCATTTTCTTATTCTTTCTCCTCTCATATATTGTTACCTTGATGGCAAATCTATTCCTTATTGCACTTATCTTTCTGAGCCCCATGATGAAATCTCCCATGTACTTCTACCTGTGTAACCTGTCTGGAGTGGATATTTTATGTGCATCCTCCACTTCTACAAAACTGATGTCTATATTCCTTGCAGCCAGTGACACAATCTCATTCTCAGAGTGTATAACACAGTTCTTCTTTTCAGCTGTATCTTCAACGACTGAGTATCTTATTCTCACTGTTATGTCCTATGACCGCTATGTTGCTGTTTGCAAACCATTACATTATACTCAGATCCTGAGCAAGAACTTTTGCACAATATCATCACTTGGAGTTTGGATGATTGCATTTGTAATTCCATTTGTTTTAAGTGTTTGTTTTATATTTAATAACTTCTGTTTCTCTAATGTTATTAATAATTTTTTTTGTGACTTCAGTTCATTGTTAGAACTTAGCTGCAGTTACACCTCAGTTATTCAGGACATAGTGTTTGCACACAGTGTCTTATTTTTGACCTGCTTCCTGCTTACTGTAACCTCTTACACCTATATCATTTCCTCTATCCTTAAAATTCAGTCTTTACAAGGAGTTTATAAAGCTTTCTCTACCTGTGCATCTCACCTGGCTGCCGTAACTCTGTTTTACCTGGTACTTTTCATTCTCTACCTATTACCAAATGTAGTAATTACACGAAAGCAGCGTAAACTTATGTCTGTTCTTTATACAAATGTTATTCCCATGTTAAACCCTTTTATCTACAGTTTAAGAAATACAGATGTTAAGAGAGCTTTACAAAATCTCATTAGGAGTGTACAACTGAGATGGTCTGTAAAATAGTTAATCAGATGTTTAATAAACATAAAATCCTCCCATCTGGCTAGGTTGTTGTCTTGAAGGCCATTTGGTACATCAGCACTCTGGTGAGGATCCATGGAACAAATCTTCTCAAGATAGTGTTTTGTAATTCCTTTAACCCCTTCGCCACTGAGTTTTTTTTCACCCCTGTGGTGAGTTTATTTTGACACTTTTTGGATTAGACACATTCCAGTATCAACATCTGTAATTTGCTTATGCAGCACTATTCCCAGTGGAACTAGGTACTTTAGATACACGGTGTTAAATAAGAAACACGGGAAAACAAGTGTCAAATATAAAAAAATATTGAGAATACATAAGCAGTAATCATATACTTAGCTTCCAATATGAAGACAACTGGAGCTCAGGTTTTTGGGGGCACCACTGCAGTCAGTCCCGCATTGAGGCTACTTCTGTGACGCAGCTTTTAGACTTTTATAGTAGACATAGGATGTGTTACACATTATACATATAAGGTAATAAACATGAATAGCTATAGATCAATAGCTAATATATGCATTAAACTGCTTATAAGTGTTAAAGCATGGAAAGTAACTTAAAACTATATTGCCATGGCAATTGCTTTTCAATATGACATCAGATTACTGATTTAAGCATAACTAGCCATTAACCCTTAATGTATCAATGTACCATTGCTCTCCCATCACAAGTATCCACATAAATTGTGCCTCTTTTTTTTTCTAAGAGACTTTGAACTTTTTGAAAATCCCATTTGTTAAGATTTGCATAAGATTTGCATATGATCACTTTCATGTTTTTCCCAGTTTTTATGTTCATATGCATTTTGCTTCAGTGTTTTGGTTCTTGCTGGTCGCTTTCTTGATATCTGTGGCCGATCAGCAGGTCAATCAGTCACTATTGGAGGTGGGCCCTCTCCCTTAACCTTCTGGGGTCTCTCTCTGAAGTAGATTCTTACCTGTCTAGCCTTATATTGCTGCTGATATTGTTTACATACTAGCTTCCTGGTTCTGTAACTTCGCTCCAGCTTCTCACCCTTTTGGCTAAGATCAAGTGAGTACCTGTCCGAGTAGGGGATTCCTGCACTTGAAAGGGCCATGGGAAAGCTTGCTCTGGCCAGAAGGCTGGTGGCTTGAAAGCCTGAGATAGTGCCCCTGGGGTGGTGACCCAGGGGTGCCTGAACTCACTTGGTGCATGGTGACCCTCACTTGACACTAAAGCACTTTGCACGAATCTCACTTTCAGCCACCCACTTTTCCTTGCCCTGGCCTTTTGGCTAGGCAGGAACAATTTTGATCATCTCGGCCGAAAGGCTGGGGCCATTTTGCACGGCACTATTTATTTTCTCACTGTTTGTCACTTCACTTATTTTTATGTTTTTTTTTTCACGGATTTTATGGGTGCGGGTAGACCCTTATGGGCTCTCCCCGCCAAGATCTAGGGGGGGGGCTGTGTGGCCCTAAGCTTCCGGACCCCCTGAAAAACATTGTGGGTCCACCCTTTGGGGGTTGGGCAAGTTGCTGAGCCCTGGGTGAAGCTTCGGTGGATCCCAGGGGCTAAAGGGACCCCCTAGCCTTGCGGCGAAGGGGGTCTGAAGATCCTTGCTACCCAAGGGTCCTGTTAGATCTGGGGGTCGGAGACTAGGGCCTTTCCTTTTTTGAGGAGGGCCATGTACCGCACCCTTGTGCATGTTTTTTAAGCTTCACACTTTTTTTCGTTCACTTGGGTTAGAGAGCACTGCTTTTCAGGCTTTCAATAAAAAAATAAAACTTCTGCTCCAGTTGAATCCTTGCTTCTGATCCCTTGCCCTTCATTTCCGTTTATTCTGGCTCTGCATTACAGTGACTTCTGCCTCCTATCCCCTGGCTCAGCGTTGTGGTGGGTTCTGGCTCTCAATTCCTGGCTCTCCATCCCCTTTGGTACTGTTTCCTGACATTAGCTTCTGGATTATAGTAATTTCTTGCACAGACTACTCGGCTTTGTTTTTCAGACACCTCTGTACTCACAGGTAGCTCTACTACAGTTACATCTAGAGTTCATACTCAGCATTACTTCTGTGCACACTGAGGGGATCGGGCCTGTCTCAGTAATGTGCTGTTCTTTCTGAGTGCTCAACTGTTTGTGATTTTTTTGTGTTACCATATCCCTGTCTTCATACCTCAAGTGAATACCATTTATAGCAGAGACTGCTATTGGGACTCCGTGTCGGAGATTTTTCTGCATTATCAGTGGGTCAGAGACACATCTGCATTACCAGTGACTGTCAACTGTCAGAGATTTTCTGCTTCACCATGTATCTTCATATTTGGGTGCATATATCTGTTTCCTTTACAGCACTGTGTTACTGTTGTGCTTCAGCTACTACCTAGGAAAAATAAGTCCCAAGCATTTACTCAACCAAACACCACTGGGTGGTGGTTATTAATGTTAAAATATTTTAAAATAATTTTATAATACAGTGAAATATTAAAAAATAAAAACACACATCATATGCATATCCATTATTTTAAATAAATACTCATCCAATCTCTCATTTTTCAATTTACTGTGTGCCTAAATCCTTAGGAATCTTCTTATTCATTCTACTTTTATTCTTCTTTTTTATACTCTTTTCATTTCTTCTTTGGCAGTCCAGTTGTTGTTTTTTTTTTTTTTAAAAAAAACCCCTTATAGATGCATCACTTGCTCTTAGTAGAGCGATGATACAAATGACAGGCCTGTTCACAAGTTAGCAATCAAGAGCGGCTTTGCTTGTAGTTCTAACAGTACTGTGGGCAGACATGGTTATGCTGAAGCCAGCACACCCAAGCCCTGGTCCAGGGCTTGCTGGGCCAAGTAGAGCCATATAATATAATACTATTATAATTTTAACATTATTAATCCAATGTTCGATGCCCAGGGGTGTTGGAATGAGCCCCATTGCTATCAGCAGATGGATGTTTATTTTTAGGGGAATTTCATTTCTTTTGTTGGCCCAATTCCCCAAGGAAATTAAAAACCATGCTGAACAGACCCAGTTTGTTATAGTCTGATGCTGATTCCAGTTTTTGTGCAGGCACTCAACACTGTTTACTCTCTTGCATTAGCAAAAAGCAGCCTATTCTTTGAGTACTGCTGTTGGGTTACATCTGTTTGGAGGGGGATGAGGGCACACTGATTTTTAAAATGTGTTTTTTCTATTCTTTTTTTTATATTAGTTTAAAAAAACATCAAATTGATGATCATTCTATTATATGGTCGCATCAAAATTAGAGATGATCACTCACCCATGTGTTTTGGTTTTGGATCTGGATTACCTTCATGTTTTGGTTTTGGCAAAACCGCCCTTGCATGTTTTGGTTTTGTTTGGTTTTATTTTGCAATTTGTTACAATAACCCCCCCCCCCACCCCCTGGGATGTGTGCTTTTATCAGACACACACCAATCCAGGGTGCCAGACAACACACTAAAAAGATCAATCGAAATTCCTAGCAAAAAAGGCAGTTTGGTGTCTATCTGCATATTACACCCTACACTTATAGTTAAATAAAAAAAAAAAACAGCCTGCAAACACTGTACAGTCAATAGAAATGGCCAAAGCATCTTTTCTGTTTGGCTGTAGTGTACATATAAACCTTCTTAGTGCAAATTATGAAAAATATAGTTTAATCCCTGGTAGGCCGTCGTTAATTCTAACACTTGCCTGCAAATTATACAGACAAGCCTGCTTGTCTTCCTCTCCATCTTTGACTATTTGCAAAGTAGCCATCGTCTTTGGGTGTATATTACACCCTACACTTATAGTTAAATAGAAAAAAACCCAGCCTGCATAGACTGTACAATAAAATAGAAATGGACAGAGGCAGTTTTGTGTCTATCTGTATATGACCCCCTCCACTTGTAGTTTAATAGAAAAAAAAACAGCCTGCATAGACTGTACAATAAAATGGAAATGGACAAAGGCAGTTTGTTGTCTGTCTGTATCGCACACCCTCCATTTGTAGTTAAATAGAAAAAAAGCCAGCCTGCATAGACTGTACAATAAAATAGAAATGGACAAAGGCAGCTTGGTGTCACTCTGTATCTCACACCCTCCACTTGTGGTTAAATAGAAAAAAAGCCAACCTGTATAGACTGTACAATAAAATAGAAATGGACAAAAGCAGTTTGGTGTCTGTCTGTATCTCAAACCCTCCACTTGTAGTTTAATAGAAAAATGGCAAAATGGCATTTTTGAGCCCAATTACTACATTTTTACAAACTTTTTGGTATAGTTGCGGAATAGATTTATGGAAAAAAATAGTGTCGCAATGGAATTTTGTAATGGGACAGACCACATCAATTAACTGTGAAAAACCGCTTGGTGACTGGGTGACTGCTGTCATATTTGCTTCCTCTAGCAAAAGACTGTTTCACAGTTAATTGTTGTAAAGTAGTAGTGCTCTTTTTCTTGGCCTTCTTATGGAAGGAAGATTCACCCCCAGCAGCAGTAACAGCAGCAACAGTGGGACTAACACTTAAACATTCTTCAGATGAAACAATTATAGTGCAGGAGTCATCGAGCCTTACCAAGTGGGATGCAGGGCTAACTCCCATCGCTACTGAGGATATTGATGAGGACGGTGTAGATTGCAGCCATCGGGATGTAGGTGACAGAAGGGTCCTAGCTGATGTTGGAGTGCTTATTATTTTTTTGCCATAACTTTCAGCTTTTCCCAATACCTTGCCATGAATTCTCATCAAATGGCGTAACATGGATGAGGTTCCAAGATGGTTAAGGTCCCTCCCTCGACTGACTGTGGCTTGACATGTTGACTGTTGTCAGGATTTGAGTAGAAATAATTCCACACATAAGAAGTGGATTTTATTGTTTTATGCCCAGGCGTGACAATGGCCTTTTTCTTGTCACGTGCCAGAACTGCTGCCACTGGTGCAGGACTTACACAAACAACCTCATCTTCATCAACATCCTCATTAGCGCCCTCGTCGCCTACACAAATCTCAACCTCATCCTCTTCTAATTCAAAAGTGGCATCCTCAATTGGTGTGTCACCGGCTACACTCGGGCTGTTCAGGCACACATTGGCAGAAATGCTGAAAGGGCCCTTCTTTATGGGTACACGATCAGAATGGTCACGATTACAGATACCACTCATGGATGGACTCTCCAAAGGGATTGGTGTCATTTCTGATTCAGAGCATACAATTTCCTCTAATGCCTTACTGTTTTCTTGCAGCTCGGCTTTCACACGTAACAGTAGTTGTGCACCACTTTTGGACTCCAAATTACTTGGTCTGGCTTGGTCACGAGTTACCTTACAAAAAGTAACATTTTTAGATCTGGCACTAATAGATAAAGGCGAAGGCCTCATTCTTTCTTTGCCACTGCGTGTGTAGAATGGCATGTTGACTGCGTGTGTAGAATGGCATGTTGGCAATTGTTTTTTTTATCCGCAGTTAACTTTTCATCAGTTACACCTCGTTTTCTCTTAAACACAGTAAAAGGTTTTTTTGGTGTGTTTTTTTCCCCTAACTTAAAAAGACCATGTACTTTTACATAGGCTTTACCAGATAACGTACAGGGAACACTACCATCAGGACTGGTGACAGCAGCTGCTTGCTGATCCTGCTCATATGTGGACTGCTGTGAATCCATTTTAATGAGACCCCAAGCACTTGTAGTGCAAATTTAGAAATATATAGTGCTGCTATATAATAATTTCAGCACCAGAAAAATATTTTTTTCAAAAAGGGGAATATCTGACACCCCAAGCACTTGTAGTGCAAATTCAGAAATATATACTACTGTTATATAGTAATTGCAACACCAGAAATGGCTTTTTTAGAACTGGGGAATATCTGACACCCCAAGCACTTGTAGTGCAAATTCAGAACTATATACTACTGTTATATAGTAATTGCAACACCAGAAAATGGCTTTTTTAGAACTGGGGAGTATGTGACACCCCAAACACTTGTAGTGCAAATTCAGAAATATATACTGCTGGTATATTACTATTTTTGCAGGCAGAAAATAGTTTCTGGAGGAGGGAATATGACACCCCAAACAGTTGGTAATTTTTGCAAAAATGCATCCTCTATCCTCCTCTCTTCCTGCTGTAAGAAGTGCTATAACAAGTGCTATAACAAGTGCTATAATAAATGCTCTCTCCCTGCTCTAATGCTGCCTGCGACC
Source organism: Mixophyes fleayi (assembly GCF_038048845.1). Lineage (NCBI taxonomy): Eukaryota > Metazoa > Chordata > Amphibia > Anura > Limnodynastidae > Mixophyes > Mixophyes fleayi. The sequence goes on along the minus strand of NC_134405.1, from coordinate 58,611,360 downwards.
TAACCCTTCTCTCTCCCTCTCTCAAATGGCGCTGGATTGCTGTGGAGGTGGCTATTTATGGATTTCAAACATCGCGAGAACTGAGCTCCGAGATCCGACGACATCACAATGACGTTTTGCCTCGATTTGAAATCCGAATAGGCGGGAGAGTACCAAGCCGCGCAAGCTCGGTACTCGGAAACCTAAAGTTCGGACGGGTTCGGTTCTCGGGGAACCGAGTCCGCCCATCTCTAATCAAAATACACTTTAAACATACAGTATATTCTAACACACTGGGCCTGATACATTAAGGAAAGTAAGGCAAAAAAATTAGTAAGTTTTCTCCTGGACAGAAACATGTTGCAATGCCAGCTATGCATAGTAGTTTATTATGTTGCACAGAAGTTAAATACTGGCTGTTTTTCAATGTGGCACTTAAATACTTCATAGCTGGCTGCCTAAAAATATTGCTTACACCCATCCTTTTATCATAATCACATTGATGATCACTCATTGCTCTCTGAACACTACCTATGCCTTTATGCCTTAACTAAGTTTTGGTATTACCTTAACCTCATCATAATTTATCTGAACTTTTTGTCTTTGCTACTTTTAATGCATTCTTCAAACATTTAATTGTTTAAATAAATGAATCACCTTTACAACATGACCTGATTCAGTATAAATAGTTTGCATAAAAATTAAAACATGGATCTCATCAATTTAATAAAAAGGGCAAATAATAGCTTAATGAATAGGTACATACCTATGCCTCCTTCTATGATGACCCATCTGCCCCATAAATTAATCCAAATAAGGAACAGCCCTTAGCATTTCTTAACTCTTTGTTTATATCCTCTAATTTTTAAATTGATTGCTCATTTGCCTCATGAGAGCTTGCTTTATAGGCACATAATTGTTGGTCAATGAGGGCACAGATTCCTCCTTTTGATACCAATATTGGACCTCATTTAGAGTCGGACGCAAAGTCCGTGTAAGCAGTGTAGAAGTGGGAGTGTGCCGCAGCTTGGTAGGGTATTATGAGTGGCAAGCAAACCCCAGTTGTGTCCCACTCGTAATACCCTATCAAGCTGCGAGCAGTTCCTGCAGCTAGCTAATGATTGCGCTACCTAATTCCTGCTGCACAGCTTTAGCCCTGTTTTGACGTGTGTTGCGTCTGCGCCTCACTGCGACTAGGATACATTTACATGGTCACAATTCCGCGTTCCTCCAATTCTCTCGTAGTGAGTCGCAAGCTGTCGCAAGTGTTAATTGCATCTAAGATGCAGGCGATTTGGAGCTTTCTGCACATGCGTGGTAGTGTTTCTTGGTTAAATGCGCCTAAATCGGACTTTGCGTCCGACTCTAAATGAGGTCCATAAAGTCTAGTTTTATATTCTGTAAAATTATTTTATTTACATATCCTAATTCTTTATTAAATATAGTATGCCTTAGTGGTTTTCATTGCATTTTTGCAGTTTATTAACAATTTTGTGTTATTAATATAGTACCTCCCATAGGAAATATGCAAGGCCAAATTAGTTAATTTAAGTGAAGAACTCTTCTTCTCTCTTAGAGGTAGATGTATCACCTATTAAAAAGGAAAAGTAAAGGTGTTAACCATAGCAACAAACTAGATTCTAGCTATCATTTACTATAATGTACTAGATATTGCTAGAATCTAATTGGTTGCAATTTGCAAAACATTCCCAATTCCAATTTAGAAGATTTGAAAAATCTTCCTCCAGTGCTTATAGTTTCTAAGAGAACCCTTTGGGTTCTTGTGGGTATCCCTATTATTACAGCAAATACATCACAATTACCTGAATAAATCTTTGGAATTCAATTTTTTGCTCTACAACCACAAAATAGTATATTCTTCCATGTTTACAGTCATGTAAAAATAATATGCACAATTGAGAATTAGTAGACGGGATTATCCTTGAGGCCAATGTAGCAATATGAAATAGTTCTTTAACCCAAGTAAAACTTTTATCTGATGCCTTAATGTGTATCTAGTGTATTCTCTTCTATTTTGACAGATCCAAGTAAGATTTTCCCATAGTCTAGTGTTATTATTGGATACTGTTAAACATCTTAACCCCTTCAAATCCCTTAACTCCACTAGCTTAAGGACTTCACGACCCGTAGATCTCTCTCAGTTGCATATATAGACTCTAGTAGAGTACGACAACTCAAAACCAGATCTTGCACTTTTCATGAATGAAATCCCAGAATAAACACCCCCTTCCCCCTGGAGTGGCTCCTTATATCTCAGGTCTAATTTCCACAGTCCTGGGCAAACCCCTGGGTCTTTTCTTCTTAACAATTGGTCAGTGTTGGACTAGAGGGGCTGGAGAGGGAAGTGAAGATGAGCTGTCCTTCCACAGAACCTTCCCTGTTAGATGGCCTGGCTGGAATAGCCTGGTGAGAACAATGGACACTAATTAGTTTTCCCACTCCAGCATCTTGCAACCTGATTCCTACCCATAATCCACCTGGCTTCACTTTAAAGACAATGAATAGCAACCTTACTGCAAGTCATCAATATACAATACACAATATACATATTTACACTGAGCTACAATGTCCCCACATGTAATTAGACAATGCAGTTGTTGTCTGGTGAGCTGGGGAACAAAAGCAAGGGCTATAAAAAATACTTGCAATAATCCACATTATGTGAGAAACGAGAAACAGAATGGTTACAGGGTTTTCACACTCGTTTCGTCACATATACCTCCCCCACTTTTTTTAGCTCTTTTTCCCCAGTGGCTCCCTTGCCCCAAGTAAACCTTTCTCCCTTTCTCCCCCAAGTCCAAATTCTCTGGCCTGCTGTGGTTTCTTCTGGGTATGATGGTAAGGTAGACAGCAGTACACAGTTCCTCAATCTCCCAGGGTCCCATGGCTGCAGGCATATCATCCCACCCGGCTGGAGTGGGGGTTTATGCTGCCCTGTGTCATAAGATGAGTCAAGAATAAAACTGGGCCACTCTGGTGCAGACATCCGTGGTAGGAGAGTTGTAGTCCAACATCCCTTGGGTGCCTTGTGCACCCTTAATTGCCCAACTGCAAATAGTCCCTTGGCCTTTCCTCTGTTTCTGGAGACCATGCTCCCCTTCCCCCCATATTTGAGTGAAAACTGCCAAGTAGCAGGCAAACTTTCGGGCTCCCTGTCCATTTGTTTCTGGCAAAGATCCAATCCCTTCCCCCAAACACTCAAGGGACAATTGCCCAGTGGCATGCAAACATGGGGGCTCCATTAATTCTTTGCTGCTGGGGAATCCTCTGTCTCCCTCTCAAACCACTTGTGGGTGTCCCTGTATGTATGTTGGAGTGCATCTCCCCTCCCCCGCTACCAACTGTTGCACTACTTCCCTCGCCTCTGGCGCATCGGGGTAGTGTGAATTCTCATTGGACACAGACTTGTCCTCCTGGCAACAAACCAAAGTAGATGGTCCAGTGCAGGCCTCTTGTATTGGGTCCTGGATTCCCAGATTTGGAACTGGGGTGCGATGCTTCAGAGCTTGTGGAGCTGGTGAATCTTGCTGTGCTGGTGCCCTCTCAGACACCCACTCAGTCAACATCCCCTCATCTGCCAATTCTGCATAGGGAAAGGTGTAGGAGTAGTTTTCCCACGGCCCCATGGTAGTGGCCTCTGACATGACAATTCCTTTATCCTCTCCCATTAATTCTGTCATACTGTCTGTAATCATGATTTCGGCTGAGATCATATGTTGAGCAAGTTTATGATTCTCTTCTATCACAATTGGGTACAGCTGTACATCACTTACACCGGAGAGCACACATTCGATATCCTGCATTACTTCATTAGATTAAACATTTTCAGGCACAACAGGGGTGGATAACAGGCCTTTTCTGTACTTCTGTTCTAACTTAGACACAGTCTCAGGTGCCAATAACACTGGCAAATTATCAGAAGATGCTACTACATGGTACTTACTTGGTAGCTCTTTTCCATCCAAGTCACCAAATGGGATGATTTATCCTAATCCTTTCTGAGTACTCAGAGGTACAACATCCTCACCGAGCAGTTCTTCTCCAGTCTCCCCCATGATAGTAGCTTGGGAAACTGTGTATAATCCACTGGGATGGACCTCCCCCTGATTAACAGACTGAGCAGCCATTTTTGTGACAAAAGATATTGCAATTGGCATTTTTCAGTATTTAATCGATAACACTGATCCTGCCACATTTCATTGTCAGTAAGTCCTTGTTGCCATACCTCGTCCTCTGCTTCTTCAAAACTCTGTTACAGACAATGCATTTGTTCCCAGAGTTATGTGGCGACCTAAAGTGAGCATCCATTTCCTATAGACACTAAAGGCATTGATGGGATTCTCCTGATCTTTTAACAGACATTTGAGAATATCCCTGTGCGTGCAGTACAGGTAAGGTACACCCTGGATCTGGCATTCCACTATCAGCTCCTCCATACTCATTGTCTCTAGTGGATCTGTAGAATCTGCTAATGGGGCAGCTTCTATTAGTACATTTGCAGGGCATCAGGCATGTCCCTGTGCTTTAATAGTCCATTTCTGTCTTGTTTGTACTGCAGAATATTGTTGTAACTGGATTTTCCCTTGGCCAGATTCTGCATAGTACAAATAACTTAATTTGTAAAATCATCCCATTCTGGTTCATCCCGAAAATTCCAGGCACTTGCTTCCTCTTTCAACATTAGGAACACATCCAACAGGTTCTCCAATTTCTCCTGTAGACTGGCTCCTTCCCACATAATAATCTTTGGGCACTCCTCATCCCAATAATCCAAAATGTGCTGTATTGTAGTGTGGTGGAGCAACACATCCATATCCCCATCCTGCAGACACTGCCACAGTCCTTCATCCCAGTACACATTTCTCCTGGTTGCACTGGACTGCTTCATCACTTCCTTTGGGAACTTTTTCAACACTGAGCTGTGATCTGCTCTCTTGTTCCTAGAGCTCACACCCATTTTACTTCCAGGGATCACCTCACTGTGATTTCCCCTCTTTCAGACACGGTTCCATCTTCCGCTTTCCTCTGGCGGGGTGCGCCTCCCCTTATCAAACCGGCACTTAGGAGGCATCTTCCCACGCCTAAAGCCCACAAAGCTTTTCATGACACTTTTTACCTTAAATCCTTTAGGATTAAGTTCAGGATAATGTGGTAACTGGTTTCTAGTACTAAATGCTTTGCAGAGCCCTGGAATGTATCACGATACAGTTCCCCTGCAGCTCTGCCCAGAGAGGACCTGGGACTGAGTGACCCCACTGCTTGCCACCAAAAATGTGAAGATACCGGGTTTTCTGGCCCAATGCTACCCACTTTACACTGGCTGGCCACCCACGGGTGCCTTCCTATGCCAGGCAAGTCTACTCAGTACCTTCTAGGATTTGTATAGTCACTCAGGCAAATGCAGTTAGGAAAATACAACAGTATATTTATTGTCATACAAACAACACTAGAATATTATGTACACACAGTAAATAAATGCCAGGCAGGTTTACCACATCATCTGTCCCTTACCCCACTAGCTTAAGGAGTTATAGTCACCTGGCTGTCCAGACTTCACGACCCGTGGATCTCTCTCAGTTGCATATATAGACTCTAGTAGAGTACGACAACTCAAAACCAGATCTTGCACCTTTCATGAATGAAATCCCAGAATGAACACTCCCTTCCCCCTGGAGTGGCTCCTTATATCTCAGGTCTAATTTCCACAGTCTTTCCCCTCCCTGGGCAAACCCCTGGGTCTATTCTTCTAAACCATTGGTCAGTGCTGGACTAGGGGGTGTTGGAGAGGGAAGTGAAGATGAGCTGTCCTTCCACAGAACCTCCCCTGTTAGATAGCCTGTCTGGACTAGCCTGGTGAGAACAATGGACACTAATTAGTTTTCCCACTCCAGCATCTTGCAACCTGATTTCTACCCATAATCCCCCTGGTTTCACTTTAAAGACAATGAATAGCAACCTTACTGCAAGTCATCAATATACAATACACAATATACATATTTACACTGAGCTACAATGTCCCCACATGTAATTAGACAATGCAGTTATAGTCTGGTTAGCTGGGGAACAAAAGCAAGGGCTATAAAAAGTACTTGCTATAATCCACATTATGTGAGAACCAAGAAACAGAATGGTTACAGGGTTATCACACTCGTTTCGTCACACCACATGAGATTTACACTTTGACTGTGAATAAAGTACTGACACGGACTGCAAGATGGGGAAAGTGTCATGTATTATGACTATCTGAGGACCTCCACATTCCTGCATACATAACTTAATAAATAATAACAATGATAGGCAGGCTCGGACTAGCCTGCAGGGCAGCAGGACTATCCACCGGTAGGCCCCTTCACATTATAGCCACGCCCCCTCCGTTGTTAGGGAGGAGCTAAGAAAACAGCTGACTCCCGACTTGCATACAATTCATCTTTTGGACATACGCGAGAACAGGAAGGGACAGATGCGTTCCACAGTGGAACGCAGGCACCTTCTTCTCCAACAGTAACAAGCACGGACCACGAGAAACATCCTCTGATTTCAGCACACTGGGTACCCGGCCACCATCTCTATATACATCGAAACTGCAAGTAAACAAAGTTAAATTTGAAAGCATTGCAGCAATAACCATGTGATATATGTGGACAGTGATCTGAATATTTATATTGCACTAGCAGAGACTTAAAGAAATACCAATTCCCATCTACTGGACTTGTATGCTATGAACATTATTTTATTGAGATATCAGTGACTGTGTTATATCCGGATCAATGCAGCATTTATACCCACTGCCATTTGCCTCCCAGTAGCTAGACTAGTCCAGGTCTATATACCTAGGTTTGTCTGATTTTTTATGTATGTTCAATTGATGCCATACCATATGTATGTATATAGAAATCAATGCCTCATAATATAAATACTGTGGTTTAATTGGAGTATTTTATTTGTCTATATTAATGTATTTTTATGTATTTTAACCAGGATTCAATAAATTGTGATAAAACTAACATTAAATGTTATCCCACTAATTGAACCGAGCCTCTTGCTCACAGCCTAATACAAGATATAGAAAAATACGAATTGTATTCAAGATAAAAGAATACAAATTTTATTATTAGCATTACACTTGGAATAATACATAAGTCAATGAGCGCTTAACTTTCAGTATATTATTAGTTCGTAGAGAGGGATAACCTGTGTTAATGCTGCTCTTGCAACAGTAGGGGTAGAGCGCAACTCCTCTCCCCCCCCCCCGTTTTTGACAAACTCTCCCGTTAAACACACTACCACACAGGTGCAGAGATTCGCGTCTGGGCTCTCTGAACCTGCGCGGTAGTGTGTTTTTCACTTTGAGCAGGGCAGATGAGAGTAGGAGTTCCTGATATCCAACCGCCCAGAGGAGCATGAGCAGGTTAGTAACTAAGTGCGCAGTCAGCCTGTCATTTTAAAAGAGAAGGATGAGCACACTACATTTTTTATATACTATACTATGGTGCTAGCTGTCCTTAGTGGGCTGACCACTCTCCCTTTAGTGTCTGGTCTCGCCTCTATGATGGCTGGCCACACCCCCTCTGGTGGGCCCCTAGCGTTGCAGTCCCCCGGTGGGCCCTTCATGCCCCAGTCCGACACTGATGATAGGGAACATTTTGTGTAGTCTGGTGGTCTGAGGGCATCCACATGCCCGATTATACCGACACTTAGCTATGAAGGCTACAGTCCTGTTCAACCACTTTGCATCATTTCAACAAGTTTGATCCCTCTTTAAAGCTGTTATGTGGTTCTTTATGAATAATTTCACCCCAGACCAGCTCCGATCTTTGAGTATGGATGGTTCAGCCATGAGGCACGCAACACAGTCTCGCTTTCCGGACACCTGGCCTGTCTGTATAAACCTCATCAGGAGTTTCTCCACAGCCTGGACCTCCTCTCTGTTCCAGGATTTCCTCCGCACTTCTTTGCAACCTGAAAGGAAGGAGAGTGGTCCATTATGGCTTTGCAAAATACAGAGAAGGGAAAGTTCTTCTGCCTAGCAAAACTGTGTGCTACACCTACCTGTGGAAGCCATCGCTGGGTGCTGGTCTCGTGTTGCCAGGTCTATACACTGCCTCTCTTATGACGTGGAAGTGTCTAATAAAGACTTGGCCACTTGTCCCTCTGTCACGGGGGATTGCTCATCATCCGACATGTCGTTCTCTGGCTGGTCCGGTTCTGAAAAGAAACAGATATGTAAATGACAGAGGTAAGAGTCAAAAGCATACATCAGACACAAGATTTTCCACATACTGTCCAGATCAATGTACATCTTGTCCAAATTCTTGCCTTGGAATTCGGCCAGTCTGCCCCTCTCGAGAGCCATTAACAGTTGCTGATCTTGGCGAGTTGGAGGGTACCTTCTGGAAGGCGGTAATACTGCCAGTGCACCCTGATGTCGTGCCCAAGTAAGTCTGCCAACTGATCCAGTTCTGTGTCGTTTAGGTTGAGGACCTTCGAGAGAGTGACAATGTGCTTTTGAAGCTTCGTGGAAGACAGCTTGTCGGGATCCTTGGTTCCACACTCTCTGCCAAACAGTCATGTGCAATCAAAGCCTCTGATGTGTGACAAGGCAGCTGATCTGGTGAACATGTAGACAGTTTGGCTATCCACTCCACATTTGTCACACTTTTCGGTGAGAAGTTCCATTGCTGCTTGTATGGCTGGTGTCAGCAGGATGGGGACTTTTCTCCCTCGTTTTCCTCAGATTTCAATGTGAGTGTAGTGTCGGCAGCGAATCCTCTCAACCTCGGAAAGCGCTAGGGACACATCTTCGCAGAGATCTGATGTATTTCTTGAGGAGAAGGTAGTCAACAGCATTTTTGAAACTTTCTCTTCCCTTCTTTGACTGAACAATTCACCTTGCCAGTGTGACTTTTGCAAGTAGTGCCCAGTGGTTAACCGTAGGCTCGGTGGATAGTCCACTTCGGTAGGCTTGCTGCTTCTCATTGAGGTACATGTGCATCTTTTTCACATCTTCCGTGAAATGTGAGGCATGTTCCGTTTGAACTCCTTAAGAGCTGAGGCATGTTCCATTTGGACTCCTTAAGAGTTTTCAAGGTAGCCGATGAGATCAACTCGTTCCATTTTGCCTTATTTAGCTTCCTGAAATTCCGTGTGTGTTCAACAGCAGCAGTGCAGCTCTCCATCATGCCTCGGCACTCCACAATGCTCGCTATCTTTAGCAGGCCTGCCCAACCTTGAGTGCCAGTGAGGGCGTCTTAAATGTACCTGTCTCCTCGTCATAGCCAGCTACCAGCTTCACAGTGTCTACTACATGCAAAAAGTTTGATTGGGTTGGTAAAGTCTTCCATCCTCTCCAAAGCGGTAGCGCTAAGCTTCTGATGGATGTACTCGTGGCTGCCAACATCTGATCCGACCCTGTTGAACAGAGGCTGTCCCATCTGCATGATGCATCATTCATTTTTGACTGCGAGTAAGACTTCATCCTGGGTCATGTCACTCAAGAGCTTCCAAAAGCCATCACCGATGTCAGGTGGAAAAAGCTGAACAAAGGCGCACAGTGACTGGACTCTGTTCTTGCCAGGTGTGAGCTTCTTTCCCCTTCGGTTTAGCTTACATGTCTTCATGTGTCGCCACAGGTATTTTCTTGCAAACAAGCCCTGGCAGGCTAAACAGTGCATGAAGCCTTCAGCATCCATCTCTTTGTGCCTGATTCATTAAGGAAAGTTAAGTAAAAAAAATTGAGTAAGTAGTCTCCTGGACAAAACCATGTTACAATGCAAGGGGTGCAAATTAGTTTTCTATTTTGCACATAAGTTAAATACTGTCAGTTTTTTCATGTAGCACACAAATACTTGATAGCTTATTTGTACACTGAAATTTAAAGTTGATATTTGTGTGCTGCATGAATAAACAGACAGTATTTAACTTATGTGCAAAAAACAAAACTAATTTGCACCTCCTGTATTGTAACATGGTTTTATCCAGGAGACTACTTACACAATTTTTATACTTAATTTTCCTTAATGAATCAGGCTCATTGTCTGGAAGTTTGCATGGGACCAGAACACCATGGCCTGCCCTCATTGCCTCAGAATTGTGTGCAAAGTTGCCCCTATTGTGAAGATGTGCCATTTGCATGCACCTTTCTTTCGAGTGCTTGGGGGATTTCAGGGCCCAGGCTACTTCAGTCTCATTGCAGTGAACATGCTCCATGTGCTGGGCAATTTTTAAGAGGGGCTTCTCACAGTACAGGCAGTACTGCTTTTTGTTATACGCCTGAAGCCATCACTGGTTCTGGAAAGCGATTGGACAGACAATGCGTTGTCTCTTTGACACTCTGTGTTTAAAACACGGCTAGCAGAAGGTTGAGAATGGTCATACATAGAACTCCTCTCTGGGTACCTGCACTCTACTGCGCTGTTGGGCAATGGGGCATCACTCTGGTGTCTGAACCGCTCTCCTTCGAAGTGTCAGGGGCATACTCACCTCCACTGCTCTACGGGCTATAGTCTGAGCTACCGGTGGGCTATAGTCTGAGCTACCGGTGGGCTCTGTCATGCTTTAATGTTCCCGCTTTACCTTCAGCAGCAGACGGATTCGACTGTGTCTTGATGTACAGAGTGCCAGCAGTATGCAGTTATTTCCTTCTCCTGTTCCTGCTATACATTTGGACAAAATACTGTCCTCTATCGGTGGGATGCACACACACTTTCTCCCCTCCCCTTCCCTCCACATTGGACACACGCACACTTTTGTTCCGACAAATGTGACTCAGGGGGAAATACCAGATTTTTATGCAAGCATATAAGCAAGGTCCCCTGCATTGATTAGCCTTGAGAAGCTTTGTGGGGACCTCAATTGTGTACCCCACTACCAATCAGGTCCCCCACAGTGTGGGTGTGTAAACAGGTCAATGTCCCCACAAGCATATGATTGCAAGTACACACACACACACACACACACACACACACACACATGAAGTGGCTCCTTATATCGCAATATATTTTATATGGCACATCCATGGGAGTTTTTCTGTTTAATTCAAACATTTTTTTTTCATTATTTAACTGTTCATGCTAGTGTGCTTACAAGTAATCACAGTTTTATTTAAAAGTATGGGTGTTTTATCTTTGAAATTCCACCCCTACCCCCAAGAAGAGGTACAAAGGGCTTTGGGAGGATTTGCATGTCTGTGTGGCTGCTAGCAATCAGCAATTTATTCAGAATTAACATTGAGTTGTTCTGAGATATTACTCAGAGCAGGTTAAATTGTTTCAATTGTCTTTTAAATCTTTTTATTTGGAGTATATCACAAACGGCCTTCCAAAACGGTGCAGTACACTGAATTCATTGATTAGTTATAATATCCTCTGTAAAACCATGGCGGCAGTACATTTCTCTGATAAAGTCCCAAGAAATGAGAGGAGCTGAGGGAAGATCCTTTAGATGATCAAAATTATTCCAAAAAGTCCATAAATATGTCCTCTGGATAAGGAAAAGGTAGCGATTGCAAGAACCTGGGTGAACAAGGAGGCAAAATCTTATTCCTGGCACCTGGCACAATTTGAACAGAATGCAACATATTAACATACAGTGTGTAGGATAGCTGACCTCTGGTAATGCCGACTGACTTATTCCATAGTTATATGGATTCCTAGGTGACTGGCGGTTAAGGCATTTTTTGCTAAATAGATAGTACAACTGCTATATTTGTAGTATAACAAATAATATATTTTTAAATTACATGAGGATAACTGCTCATCAGGCACGAGCTTCATCCCGGGGGGGGGGGGGGGGGCACAGGTGGCCGCATCACATGACGCGCGATGTGGGCGCGTCATTAATGAAGGGGCCGCGTCGCGTGTCATGTGATGCGGCCGCCTGTGCGCTGACGCGGCCGCATCACGTGTATTGTGATGCGGCCACCGGTAATATTTAGAAAATATTGTATCTACCGGGGGATGGCGGCCGGCCCGAACAGCTGTCAGAATGAGCGGCCCGGGGGGCTGGTGCCCCCCTGCCCCCCGGCGTAGCCCGCCCTGCTGCTCATAGTTTGGAACACCAATGAATGTTTCACTGTCACAGCTTTATCAAGACAAAAAATTCTTATCATAGAACACTATTTAACAAATCGAATAATATAGTAAAACAAACTGATTTTAATATTGAAGATTCATTGTAATCTAGAAGAGATAGACATATAGGACCTTATTCAGTAAGGAAAGTAAAGAAAAAAAAAATTAGTAACTTTTCACCTTGGCAAAACCATGTTGCATTTTAGGGGGATGTAAATTTAAAATGTAATGGAAGATTTATATTTGGGGTAAGGCAAGATCAACTTTAAATTTCATTGTACAAATAAGCTATCAAGTATTTGTGTGTTACATGAAAAAGCAGACAGTATTTAACTTATGTGCAAAATAAAAACTAATTTGCACTCCTTCCATTGTAACATGGTTTTGTCCAGGAGAAAACCTACTCACTTTTCTGCCTTACTTTCCTTAATGAATCAGGCCCATATTAATTACGCATATAACTATGAGGGGGCAATTCAATTGGCCTGCGCATTATTACGGATATTACAGTAATAGTGTGCATTATTACCGTTAATACGGTAATCTTTAACACTGGTATTTGCACGCAGCTCAGGGAGCTGAGAGCAGAAATCAGGGTTAAAATTATCTTATTAACGGTAATAGATTTAGTGGCGCGTTACTCGCGGCAGATTTGAATTCCCCCCTAAGAGGTTCACATTATTGCCAAATATTTTATTGAGATGACAATAATACAGTGACAGTTGTAGGCTTTAATTTTCAATTATAGTAACAACAAATAGAGGTCTATAGACAGATCTATATTTCTGCATTATTCTCGAATACTCAAGCTTGCCTCCTGGGCTGATTAACAATTCATTTAGAGATTAACAAGTTTTCTTATATACATTTTCACATGATTATTAATGACAAATAAACTATAATCTCCGCAGGCTAATCAAACCTGAGGAGCTATTAGTATATATAATAATATATAATATCAAGTGATGATTTGCAATACCTCATTATTGTGAACCTTTTAAAAACTGCAAAATCAACTTATCCTAACATACTCTTGTCTGTAACAAGCCTCGGGCAAAACAGAGCTAAACGAATAGCCAATTACAACAATGTATCTATGACAATACTTTATAGATGAATACTAATAGAAACAATATTCAGTGAAACAAGAATACTGCTATAAGAATAATGATTTAATACTGTAAGAATATTTACAATAACAATTATTACTGACTCTTAGGGGGGTATTCAATTGTTAGCGAGTTTGGAAGTTCGAGCGTGAAAAGTCATTTTTTTGCTATTTTACCTTATTTTCGAGCGCGAAAACTTCTCACGCAATTCTAATTTTTTTTTTTTTTTACCGAAACGGTGTTATTGCGCTCCAAGCGTTTGTCAAAGTTAAAGTATAGGCTGGCTGCGAACCCTTAGCGGAAAAAGCTATTCAATTGTTTTTTAACGCCGAGTGTGAAAAAGGCAAATATGCTGTTTTATCTCGCACCTCCAAGGTCTGCTCAAAGAAATTTTTTTTTTATTAAGTTAAGAAAAATATACATTAAACGGAGAAAATAGGTGTAAAAGTTCATAAAAGTAACCTAAAAAAAGAAAAGTACTAAAAAAAGTGTATAATAATTAATAATTTTTGAAAATTTCCCCCTTTAGAAAAAACCATAGTGGTGCATGTATTTAAAACTTTTTTATATTATTTTTTTGTTTTTAAGGGGGGGGGGGGTGGTTGTGCCAAAAAGTATCATGTTTTTTTATTTTTTTTTTACAAGCAAAATCGTTTGCTCCCCACTCTATTTAGTCTTCGCCCTAGTGCTGGCAGGCTATTGATGTGTGAAAAATTTGACGTAGGGTTCCCCCTAATTTAATTGAACCAGCACTAGGCAAACCAGCCGGGGTGATAGGCACTATAACAGGGGGGGGCGGACGCAGTTTGGGTCCCACGGCCATAATGACTAAACACCCACAGACTGCTCAGCGCTGGCCTGGATTCCCTAGGGATTGTGGTCCGCTGAAAAATGTAAGCGGGCTACCCCCCCTAGGGACACCCAGGCCAGTGCCGATAGCACTAGGGCTCTTCCTACTACCCCTGGGCTGTGGGTAGTAGGGTAATAAATGGGTGTTTTGTATAAAAAAAAAAACCAAAAAAATGTTTTACTTGTGGAACTACATGTCCCAGCCAGCCATGTTGTCCTAAATAGTGTGGGCATGCTGCTACTTGTTTAACTACAAGCACCAGCGTACCCATAGCAACCAGGGCATGTTTGCACTTGTAGTAGAACCACAAGTGCCAACATGCTCTTACACCCACGGCTGGCTGTGATCTGTAGTTCCACAAAGCAAAATGTTAAATAAAAGCACAACACCCTCATTCCAACCACAAATCTTTATTAAAAATAATAAAACCCCAAGAAATACAGTAAACACCCTCATGTACACCATAGATTTTAATTAAAAAAAAATAATACTCACCATGGACGAAATCCTCAGTTTTATGATGCTTTACTTACACACACTCATTTACGCAAAGTCCCAACAAATATTTTTACCTTCGAAGAATTTTAACGCATCTCGCTAACAATTGAATACCCCCCTTAGGGGTATATGTACTAAACCGCGGGTTTGAAAAAGTGGAGATGTTGCCTATAGCAACCAATCAGATTCTAGGGCCTGATTCATTATGTATATGCTAATTACATAAAAAATAGAGTGAGTTGATCTGACATGATCTATACTTAATAAGGTCAATCTGGTGCGACAATGTTTTTCCTTTTTCTAATAAGGAATATGTTTGACCAAAATGGCAATGAAAAGAAAATGAGGTAGAACATCCAAAAGCTACACTTCTGCATACAATGATACAACGAGAAGTTTAAAGCTCTAGCGCCCCAATTAATGGTGCCCTTCATAAGCTTGGACAAGAATCAAGTGCCCTTGTCCATGACAGTTTCTTTGGGAATTAACAAGTGTGTGAAGTGAACATCAATACAAGCTATGGTACTGGACTTAATATTCCGTAGGGGAATTACCTCCTGAGCGGATTTCTCCAGTAGCTAAATACTAGTTAGTTCAGAATGATGTATAACTCATATAATACTATATATGGAAACAGTGATCTGCAAAGTACTCTACCTCACTTATCTCTAAAGTACTAAACTGCATTAAAATAACTTATAAACAATCGCATTTAGTCTATTCTTTTCTCTGTTCCTTGCACCCGGTCTAATACTACAGTTTAGTTTAACTAACCCAAAACTGACCAAGAAAATGGGATTCACTTACTTTTGTGGCATTGTGGGTGCAGCTACAATGGACATCTTTTCATAGACAGTCCTACTACAACTTTAGGGCCACTTCTTTCACTAAATTCAACTTTTCATTTTCCTTTTAAAAATGTTTTTGAGTTTGAATATTTTTATTACTTGGGTATTTGTGTGCATATAAATCTGCTTACCCTCCAATAAATGCCTGATTGTTGTCTATTATACATATTGCATATTATTATTCTATGGAAGCTGCAACAACTTAATGACGTGATTATTTTCTACAACTTAAAGTACAATTTTCCACTGACTCTACAAGCTAACTCAATAAGGATTTCATTCTAATTAACCATGTGGGATTGTAATCAGTATTAAAACCAATGTTACCTAATGTCTGCAATTAGCCTGAATACATCAGACACAGTGTACTGTAAGCGTTTTATTCATGGATTATTTATTGAAACGTTTCAAGACTCAAATCTGAATCACGGTCTTTATTCAGCTTATTTATACTTTTCTAAATATTACAAATAAGATGTAAGATACCATTTAACAAAGTAGGTAGATCCACGGATCAGTGAGAGGATGAAAGGTGGCATCTTATTGTTCAATACAACTTGTTTTATTCTTAATTTTATTCCTTTGGTTTTTCACCTACTTTTCAATACATAAGAACCTGTGAATTGTGCACCTTTTCACACTTTAATTATTGTACTTTCACTTCAATAGTATTGATAAATTGATCTGTTTTATAGTTGTTTCTATTTACATGGGAAATAAGCAGTTGTGTGGTATATTATATAAACTGTCATGTACATACACTGTACTTCATTAGTAATAACAATAAGAATATAGTGTGAATGAGGACACTGCCATAAGAAGCTCACAATCTACAGAGACAGAAGAATGGGTAAAAGTGAGAATAACTTATAGAGCTGGTAACTATTGTTATATTCCAACTGTTCGACTGGAGCAGGATTTCAGTTTTAATGTGAAGACAGCTGGTAACATGGTTTGAGACATGTCAGGAAGATCACATTAAAGCACAAGTAATAACACATGTAAATCCTATTGTGTTTATGTATGTGTTTAAAATGCACATTACATACATCTATATGCATTTACAAAAGTGATGGGTCTTTATTGCTTAAACATGCGTGTGAGATAAATTAGGAAAGATGTTGTCTTAATTGAGCCTATGTAAACGCTAGCTAGCTTATGTAGGTGCACGTTAGATGCACTAAAATGAAACACAAGCCTTAACAAACATTAAAAAATGCACATCAGAACAATGCAATTGAAGATAAGCAAATAAAAATACAATTGTGATTTTTTTTTCACATCTGCATTAGAAATGCAGAGTTTTAACACTGATATGTATGTATTCTAAATAACAGTAAAATGAAAACTATAAATGCAATAATAATTTATCATTATAACCCAAAATATTCAAGCCTTGATGATGTTCCTTTAAAACAGTAGTTATAAATTAATTCATATTGCAAGCAGAGTTTAACAAAAGATTGCTTTTTTTGCATTCAAAATAATGTATTGAAATAGATACTTTGTTCTTTGTCCTGTAATCAATAGTTAAAATCAATACTGAAATACTATACAAAATTAGACAGAATTCAGTTGCCAAAAATATTTGTATTGATATGTTTAGCTGCTATAAATGCTTATTCATCTCAATAACTATTGATATCTATTGTTTTATTGGATTTCATTCATCTTTGAAGAGGCAAAGCTTACCTGGGAACCAGTATATGTATAGTCATAACCCAGCAACCACTCCCACTTTAACAACAATTATTGTATTTGGTTATTAATTAATTCTGGTTTCCAGCAGTCACAACTAAATTTTGTATTGTGTTCTTGAGGAAACCAGGGTTTTCTCTGTGTTAAACACAAGCTAAAATCAGACGCAATGCTTGACATATTTTTCAAGTTATATGTTGTTATATATTCTAAGTTATAATAAGAAATCCCTTATTTAATAGATATTTTAATAATTTATTCCTATTAAGTGAATTTCTAACATAACTCTATAACACCTCTCTTACTTCTCACTAGAGTCAATGGAGTAGATGTCTCAAACCTTTTAAAAAGAAAATGTGGCGATTTTGCCCATAGCTACCAACCAGATTCTAGCTATCCTTCATCTAGAACATTCTAGAGAAGTGATAGTTAGAATCTGATTGGTTGCCACAGTCAACAACTATAATTTGCCTTTATAGAAGTTGTGATAAATCTACCCCCATTACTGGTAGAACCATATTGCTTGGTTGCACATAGAGATTTTTATTTTGCAAATTACACTATAAGGAAAAAAGTATTTGTCCACACTTTTTAATTATTGAATTGAAGTGTTTCAATCAGACCCATTGCCAAAGGTGCATAAAATCAAGCACCTAGCCATGTAGTCAACATTTGAAAACATTTGTGATACAGAATGAGTCATTCTGAAGAGCTCAGTGCCTTCATGTGATAGGATGCCACCTTTAAAATAAGATGGTTCATGAAATTTCATCTCTGTTGGCTATTAAACAGTCAACTGTAAGTGATATTATTAGAAAGTGTAAGCGTTTAGGAACAAAAGCAACTCAGCCATGAAGTGGAAGACTGCGTAAAATCACGGAGCGGGGTCAAAGACTGCTAAGGCGCATGGTGCGTCAAAGTCGCCAGCACGCTGCTGATTACATATTTAAAGAGATCCAAACTTCCACTGCCATTAATGTAAGCACAAAAACTGTGCGGCGGGAGCTTAATGAAATAGGTTTCTATGGCCAAGCAGCTGCATGCAAGCCTCATATCACCAAGAGCAATGGCAAGAATTGGAAGGAGTTGTGTAAAGGACACCGACACTGGGTTATGGAGCAGTAGAAACAAGCTCTGTTTGGCAGTCAGATGGGTGAGTCTGGGTTTGGCAGAAGCGGGAGCATGTTACCTGTCTGACTGCATTATGCCAACTGTGAAGTTTGGCGGAGGAGGGATAATAGTATGTGGCTGTTTCTTAGGGTTTGGGCTAGGCTCCTTATCTCCAGCGAAGGGCACTCTTAATGCTTCTGCATACCAAGTCATTTTCGACAATGCTATGCTTCCAACTTTGTGCCAACAGTTTAGGGAAGGCCCTTTTCTATTCCAACATGACTGTGCCCCAGTGCACAAAGCAAGGACTACAAAAACATGATTTGATGAGTTCAGTGTGGAAGAACTGAACGGAGATTGTGAGCCAGGCCTTCTCGTCCAACATCGGTGCCTGACCTCATAAATGCTCTACAAAATGAATGAGCACAAATTCCCACAGAAACACTCCAACATCTTGCGGAAAGCCTTTCAAGAAGAGTGGAAGCTGTTATCACTGCAAAAGGGGGACAAAATCCATATGAAAGTAAATGTATTTGAATACAATGTCATTACAGTCCCTGTTGGTGTTATGGTCAAGCATCGAAATACTTTTGTATATTAATACAATTTTCAAGTTTGCTGCTTGGTCTGTTCATATAAATTGTTGACAGCACACGGCAGACATAGGTTACTCTTCAACATGACATTCCTATACAAGTTAACAATATACAATAATAATGTGTTCCTGCATATAGCACTAATGAGAAACCTTTTTAAGCATTTCCAAAAATGATATATTTAGATTATAAAAGCAATCAAGGTGGAAAAGTACAAACATACCCTAGTAACCATTTAGCAATTGCCTCTGATTAATCAAATAAAAGTTTTACCATGAAAGCATATAACGTGCTGCATGTATTTAATTGCATTTTAACATTATATAGTTTGTATTGTTATAATGTGGTTATTCATGATGATGATGTTTGTTCTGTCATAGATAAATCAATGGAAACAAGCAATCTAAGCATATTTATTATTATAGGATTCTCAGATTTACCAGACCTAGAAATGTCCATTTTCTTTTTCTTTCTCCTTTCACATAGTATCACTTTGATTGCAAATCTATTCATCATTGCACTGATCTATTTGAGCCCTTTGATGAAAACTCCTATGTACTTCTACCTGTGTAACCTGTCTGGAGTGGATATTATATGTGCATCCTCCATTTCTCCAAAACTGATGTATATATTCCTTGCAGCCAGTGGCACAATCTCATTCTCAGAGTGTATAACACAGTTCTTCTTTTCTACAGCATCTTCAACGGCAGCGTTTCTTTTTCTCACCGTTATGTCCTATGACCGCTATGTTGCTGTTTGTAAACCATTACATTATTCTCAGATCCTGAGTATGAATTTTTGCACGATGTCAACACTTGGAGTTTGGATAATTGCATTTGAAGCTTCACTGGCTTTAACTGTTTGTTTTTTATTGAGTGACTTCTGTTTCTCTAATATTATTAATCATTTTTTCTGTGACTTAAGTTCACTGTTAGAACTTAGCTGCAGTTACACCTCAGTTATTCAGGCCATAGTGTTTGCAAATGGTGTCTTATTTGTGACCTGCTTCCTGCTTACTGTTACCTCTTACACCTTTATTATTTCATCTATCCTTAAAATTCAATCTTTACAAGGAATTTATAAAGCTTTCTCTACCTGTGCATCTCACTTGGTTGCCGTGAGTCTGTTTTACCTGGTACTTTGCATTCTCTATCTAATACCAAATATAGTAACTACACAAAAGCAGCGCAAACTTATATCTGTTCTTTATACAAATGTTGTTCCCATGTTAAACCCTTTTATTTACAGTTTAAGAAATAAAGATGTTAAGAGAGTTATAAAAGTTTTTACTAGGCGTGCACAACTGACATGGTTTGTGATGTAATCAACCATATGTTTAATGCATATAAAATCCTCCTGTCTGACTAAGTTGTCTTAGATGCCATCTGGTACCTCAGCACTATGATGACGACCCATGGAACAAATCTTCTCAAGATGGTGTATTGTAAATTCTTTAAACCCTCCACAACTGAGGCTTCTTCACCCCTGTACTGAGCCTATTTTGACACTTTTAGTGCTGTTCACAATCCAACATCAACTTACTTATTCAGTTATTTGTTTATGCAGCACCCAAACAAATTGTGTTTTGTTTTTTCAGAAGACTTTGAGTTCTCAAAAAAACTAAAAAATAAACTTATACCTTCTGTCATAACAAAGAAAATATCCCTCAAATGCAGTTTTGGAAAGCTGGATTGTTGCCAAAGCAAAACCACATATTTTTGGTGGTTTTTGTAGCTGTTATTGTGAACTTTATTCTGACAGCTGTCATCTGAAGCTAGTGTTTAATCCTGACAGCTAGTACTATATTTGCTTCCAACTCTGAATTATCCAGCACCCCAAGACATTCCTCACAATTGTCGAGAGGTTATAGAGATATCAAGCTCCAAACCATCTAGGAATAATGATTTATTCCAAATTTGCGGCTCTGAGGGTTTCACAGGGTTTCTATTAGAGATGAGCATTCTGGGAAATCTGACACATCTGAGTTTTGTGGGTTCTGAGTGAAACAGAGTCATGACTCTGTTTTGTGCACCAATTTCGGATCTCAAAACGAGGCAAAACGTCAATTCTGGTAAAATATCAATGCAAAACTCACAAGAGTTTATATCTTCTTTATAAAGCCCTCCCTTATCTTCTCATGTGCCATTTTAGAACAGACAGTGTGTAGGGAGTATGTTAGCTGCAGTGCTCTGCTCAGAAAATAGTATTTAAAGTTATAGAATACAGCGTTAGACAAAGTGAAAGAGGGACAGAGAAAACAATAGAATAGTTGTGATTATTATAAAGCAGTTCTGTAGGGATCAGTCCACTAGAACAGTTTGCTGATTAATTGGTTTTATGGGCATTTTCGACATTCAGCAACCGCATGTAGAACATTGCAGCGGCTGAAAACAATGCCATCTGCGATGCCACCAACTGAAGCAAGCCCATTAGATAAATTAAACAACAACAAAAAATTTGTGTAAGTTGCAAGAGATATAAATGTTGAAACTGCGTGCACACTAAATTAGGAATGTTAGAAAGTATGCATCATGGAGAGTGAAGAGGCAATAACAATTAGATGGACAGAGGCATCAGTAGATATTTAGACAAGTATATACCCAATTGTAAAGCACTACGGAATTTGTTGGCGCTATATAAATAAATGTTGATCATGTCAGATGAAGGTGGCCTGCACTCATACTAAAAAATTCCAAGACTAGTATTATACACTTCAAGGTGGGCAGAGCATTCATTGGAGGACAAGAGTGAAGCTTTCAAATACCTTCTTTTACTTAAGTGGTTGTTTATGCTACGAGTAAGGTAGATGTGGGCTGTAATGCTGCCCTTGTGAAACAAAGAAGGGGACTCCGATATATATGTCAGTTACCATGTATATCTACATCCGGTACCATATATATCTACATACTAATGTCCAGATTGAGATTAAAATGTAAATCTCAATTCGTCCTTTTGGCTAAACTTAAATGTAGTATCTGACCTAGTACAGTTCACTTGGCACACCGTGAATGGTCTCCTTGGTCTGATGCCGAAAAGCCAGTGGTGTTTTGAGCCCAAGGGCCTGAGTTTCTGGGGGACAGGGCCCGTAGGTGACCTGAAAATGCAGTGATGGTGGGACTAAAACCCTCACCTTGCACAACCCCGTGGTGAAGGGAACTGCTCAAGACTTGCGGCGGAGGAGGTCCCAAAGACCCATTTATATAAATATGGAATGTATATAAATATGGAATGTATAAATCATTATATATGTGTTATATTAGTGAAGTGTTAGAAATATATAAAACACACAGTTCAGGGCTACTAGTTGGCCTTCCTACACAAGTAAGTATGTATAACTGACATTGATGCAGATTTGAATGCCAAAAACATCTGTCTTGACAATTTCTCATTCTGAGAAATTAAGAGGACAGAATTTGGCACTGACAAAGAATACATGTATAGATGGAGATATGACGGACTGACGATTTGCGCTATGTTATGGAGTTAGAGAACTGGGTAATTATTTTTTTCATTGAATCAGAGAAAGCAAATGCAACAATGTCAGAGTTACAAAATCCTTTACTAAGACAAGAGTGCACACAAGACCTCAACTACCAACAGTTGCATTAGTAGACATTTAAAAGATGATGAGAGGGCATAATGTTAAATGGTGCAAGTCAAAATGTCATTGTCCTTGCAATGTTGAAAAGAATATGCACATAGTTTAACAAACCAAGTACTCCAGTGACAGGGGCTGCCACTTTTGTGGCTGAAGTTGATTTTTTTGGGCCCGCACAAAAGCCATCATTTTGGTTGTTGAACTGGAGAATAGATAGGGATGTTAACAAAGGAATCATGGGCATTTGGATAACAGTGGTCACTGGCCATCTTCCTCAATGGTGACAAATGACAATGTTATTATCACCCTTATCTTCATCCTCATCAAAGATGTCTATATCGATTACAATTTCATTTTAAAAAAAGACGATACACCAAGTAGGTAACTGTTAGGCAGCTTGTATGACACGTTAGTGAGGGTCAGCAACAAAACACTGGACAGGGTCAGCAGCAATTCTTTGGCCAAAATTGGAGAAAATTTGGAAAATTGTAAAGAGATCATTAGAAAATAGACTGTAAATGACTGGTAATGCTATAAATAGTAATGTAGGAGCAAAACAGCTTAAAATCATATCATGTTACCTATTTTTCACAATGTTTAACTAAATCCAGATCCAAAACTAAAACCAAAACTTTCAGGATTTTTGTGCAAAAGCAGTAGCAAAACCAAACACGAAGACAATTTAGAACCAAAACCACATTCAAAACCAAATCATCGGGGTCAGCGCTCATCCCTAGTTTCTAGTATCCATTTTGCATATGCAGAAAGATTAAAAAGATGTACCTTGTAACAGAATGGACCATAACAGGAAAATAGAGCAATTTAGTGTGTATTGTGTTTTAGCACATGAAATTCAAATGAATAAATGTGCTGCTCTCCTATTTCAAGTGTAACAGTTGCAAATAAAAATGAATATTGTCTGTTGATTCTTCAGATCCTCCCTGATCTGTCACCATGATAAAATTAAGACAAAATGTACATATAGTGCAGGGGGTACCAGTGTTGTTATATTGATTATGTGAATTAAATTTGTGGACCTGAATCATGGAGGAACGCATTCTGAGCGTGACGTGCATTTCTTTAAAACCCAGAGTGGATAATAAGATATAGTACGTGCACTGATGAATTCGGGTGTAGGTCTGCTGTGCTTTACTACACAAGACACTGCAGGACATATCCAATACCTATGTGGGTTATAAATTTTCAAAAGAATACTCAGAAAAAAAAGAAAGTATTAAGTGAATGTCACCTGATAATAATATAGGCATAAGGGATAAAACAGTAAAAAAAGTTGTTTTTTTTATTATTTTTGTTTAATTAAAAAACCATTTATTAGGATGTTATTAATGTCTGCTGAACATAAAATACATTTTCATAGTAGATCATGATTGCAAACACATGTTATAGCATACATACAAGACTGTCATAGCTAGTACTCAGGACTTAGACTAGCCCTGTAACTGGAGGAAGAGATAAGGTAGAAATACAAGTATCTTTGTTATGCCTAGAGCTTGATTTGGACATGGCTGCATGCTCTGGAGTTTGGCATGCCCTTACTGTATATTGACTACAGGCAAACACCGATTTCCCGCCCCGTTCACTCCTGGAAATCATAGGCTGTAGTAAGTGTCCTTTGCATACGAAGAAAGAGCAGACAAGGCTGTGTTTACTGACATATGGTCCCGCTCTGGACATGCGCAATATACTCAAAATCAGCAGATACGTTCCTTGATAAATCAGGCCCATTATGTTCACCTTACTTAGGTAAGAGAATGAATAAAAGATAAGAGAATTGATAAAAGGTTCATTTTATCAATTGTTATCAGGGGATGATTTATAACTGAACCCTGTATGCCTCTAATAATCTGTTTTGCGTACCCATTAATTTTCTTTACCACCCGCATTAAGGTGGCAGGTGGGATATCTGATCTCCAGAAGAAACAGGGTATAATGTTAGACCAATAGATCGTAATGTTGGGCCATTGCGCGTGGATCTGATTCTAATCCTCTTGAATCCTAATAATCGGGTGAAGGGATTTGCCCTTCCCCACATCGTTACCCCCCAGAGGAATAACTACTATTTCGGGGCTGCCATTACTACTTATCTCTCTAATCAAAAGGGGCATGAGTGCTGCCCATGCCATGCCCCGCTGCCCCAACCAACGTATGTATACTGGATGGCAAACCTGGACCATTTTATGCAGGGCCATCTTTTCCATTGGGCACGATGGGCAGGTGCCTGGGGGCCCCACGGGCAAGGGGGCCACATAGGCAGGGCTCTTAATGAGAATAAATATTCCTGCAAAAGAAAAAAACCTGCAAAAAAACCCTTCAAGGGTCGCTGAGCAAGTACATCTATCTACCTCTATATATCTATATCTATATCTGTATACATCTATATATCTATATCTACATCTAGGGGCCCCGGTGCACTGCTTTGCCCGGGGGCCCATAATGCTGTTAATATGGCCCTGATTTTACGTGCCAATCTATGCTTCGCTACCCAGAATATAAAAGAGTGACCTATAGCCCATATTTGCATCTTCTTGACTGCGAAACCTAGGACGAAAAATATAGAGCTATATCAACATATGAACTCGAAGTGACAAGGGACAAATAACTTCAAACAGCAGGAATCTAAGCTGCTGCTACTTTCTAACCGTCCCTCCATACAAGAGGGGGTTCATTAACATAGGAGCCTGACGCCAGAACTCCATAACAACCCAGCAACAACCTCTTCACTGTGAAAGGTCTATCAGTCATTATCGGACGACTCCCATGCTTCGCAATGGGGCACCTGGGCAGAAGAAAGTAAGGGGAGAAAGAAATGCTGTTAACCCAAATTAAGGTAAAAACCCATAAAACCCTGGAGGCACACCACTAATCAGGCCTTGATCAAGGGAAAAATTGGAAAAATCCCTTCACGCCCCTGTTCAACACAGCAAGCAGCATACCCCTGGGTCATCAACCAATAGAGTACAGAAAAACAAGCGGTAGAGGAGAAGGGTAGGGCGGGGTAGGCTTAGAAGTGTCAACACTTCATGTATCTGGTCATATATACTTCTTATAATTCTTTGGTTTCCAACTCCCCAGTGCCTGAATTTCAGGGATGGATGCGCCCCTGGCTGCTGCAGCTGTAGCCGTCCCAATACTAAAACGAATGGGTGCCATAATGTGTCAGGTCTAACTCAATAAAATTCATAGAGCGTTTAAGTAAAGCATTGAATTGAAATTTAGTCAATGGTGTTTTATACTGGTGAATTAACCACAAATCCTCCGCTTCAGCAAATTCAGTGCAAAGTCTAACTGGGCATATAGTCTTTTCCTGTTGTGACGTTAGCGCTAGCCAATGACCTCTACCAGTTTGATCTGCCTTTGACTTTATTACCTTACAGTGTATAAATGCAGGTTGAACAACTATGTGTTTAAATAGCAAAGCCCCATCCTTAGATGCTTTAGAGTGGGCCACAAGCTCGCTAATTCTAAACGCGCCATGAAATGCTAATGAAAAAGACACGCTAAATAATAAAGACTCATAACAATCTATAGTGATCTTTGGAAGTGCCACAATAAGCCTATTCAATGTATGCAGGTCTATAGGTCAGCGTTGATCGCTCAAATTTGGATGAATTCTAGCCCAGCCTTTTAGCACCTTTGAAATAATGAATGATTTGGTGGGATCCTGTGTATTATTTATTCTGAACATGAACGAAATGCCAGCTAACATAGAACCCATACTGGTATTAGAGATCCCTTCCTTGTATCGATCCCACATAAAACCCGCCATAGAAGGGATCTGATCTGATGTGTCATCGTTTATGGCTGCCTGATAACACATCCAGCGTTGCCACGCCAAATGATAGAACTTCCAAATAGATGGGGCCAATGATGCAAGGCACCTTATCCCTACTCGACCACCTGCTAAACATAAGGGGGACAATTTAAGCAGGTTAACTGAACGTGTGGAGCCAAAATTCTACAAAATCGCCAATGGAAACAAGAAAGAGCATCAGCCGGCCCGCTGTGCGCGCCAGGAACGTGGCGAGCGCGAAAATTGATGTTGAAATCCTGGCATCTCAAAACCAGAACCCTCAACAAATTAATTGCTGGGTGTGAGGAGGCACTCTGGCGGTTAATATCCTGAACTACATCTAGATTGTCACACAAAAACACCACGTTCCTGCCACAGAAACGGTAGGCCCACAATTCCAGAGCTACAACTATAAGGAACAATTCTAATGTTAATAAGTTCCGAACCAAACCATTGACCCTCCATGATTGTGGCCAAGGAGTGGTGCACCATTCCCCTTAATAGAAGGCCCCAAAACCTTTTGACCCAGATGCATCTGTGTGCAGGTCCAGGGTTCTGCTAGATAATGGCGGGGAAGGCCATACCCGGATATTGATGAATGACGCTAGAAAACGCCGCCATATAAGCAAATCCTCTACGGACAGACGTATTTGTGTATGCATACTGTTCAGTTGTGCTAGTTGGAGCTTCCTAAAAAAATCCCGACCCATAGGTATAACCTGACAGGAAAAGTTAAAAGAGCCCAAAAGAGAAAGAACCTTATGCAACGTGCAGGAGGATGAAGAAAGAGCTTCTGTTATTAGGGATTGCATTTGACAACAACCTTCCACTGTGTCGATTTCAATGCCTAAGAATGAAAGGCAAGCGGCAGGACCCTCTGTTTTACCTATGTCAACCGGGACCCCCATGACATGAAGAAGGTATCAGCGCAACAAGATGAATTGGATGGGCCAACAAACAGAAAATCATCCAAATAGTGCACAATGCCACAATGACCTCTCCCCGCCTTTACGCACCAATGGAGAAAGGAGCTGAAAGTTTCAAAATAGGCACACGAAACTGAACAGCCTATTGGAAGGCATCTATCAATGTAGTAATCACCCTCTATTTTAAACCCCATGAATTTAAATGACTCGGGGTGCAGGGGAAGAATCCAGAATGCCAATTATATATCCAATTTTGCCATCAACGCCCCACCGCCAAATTCTCTCACTAGGGTTAGAGCGTCATCAAAAGTATCTCTGAATGCAGATATGCAGAACGGAGGTTCTTCACTGCGGTCGCAGCTACCACATCATCAATGGGTAGACGAAAACCCTACCGCAGGAAAGAGGCCAGAGCCGCTTCGGGACAGAAGGATAACCATTTACTGAGGATCGGGAAATTGATGGCGGAATTTGCCTTAGTCAGCACCTCTTGTGCTACCGCACCCTCTTCCGTGGACTGTTGTATTCTTTGGGCAGTCCTTGAGGGAATGACTTCTGCAACAGTTCGAGCATGCATGTCTGACCTACATGTGTCCCCCCTACCGCAGGAGGAATTATTAAAGACAAAACATCTATTTTTGGAGAACTGGGGAGTACTTTGTCTCCCCAATGCTGGAAACCTTGTTAAGGGGGGTCCATACTCTGGGAACATTTGGGCCCTATTCAACTTCATCCAGATTTCTACATCCTTAAAAGCCAAGGGCATATAAGTTTGGCTGTGAACCTTTCCCTGAAATTGTTTATCATATAATCGCCAAGTCCCTGGACGGTCACATACATACATTTCGTTTATCATGTGTAGATATTTCCAAACATCTATTATGGCATCAGGTCTCGTTTCCAAATAACATGCAGAAAAAAACGCAGAACCCGGTCAACCAGTTAAAAAAGTTTTTATACACATTCTCACCTACTCCACCTTTTGAGCAGGCTGTTGCTAAATCTTGGCTATGGCCCCTGCGAGACTGTTGTTCCGTATATTGATTTTGCGGATCGGTACCAGATAGCGCAGACATATTGGGAAAAGAAGGTCTGGGATAAGAGTGCACATACTGCCCTGATAGCAAGGGGTGGCGAGCAAACTAATTATATGTCCCACGGGGGGGCAATGAAAGTAACCCAGAAGGGACAGTAGAGCTTGTCATGGGCTGATTTAAAACAGCAGGGGGTAAAGGCCAGTTTTCCACCCGGTCCAAGCCACTATGAACCCATCTAAACGATGACTCTGATGGGTGGCCTTCTGCTGAGAGTGCTCCATGTCATGACCAGCTATTGGTATTGGGCCTTGCCCTAGGAGACTAGGGGTTTGATTTGATGAGGAACCAGGTCCGGTTTGCGACAGGGTCCCCAAGGAAAAAAGCAGAGGTGAAGTGTCCGGAGGTGGAGTATCCCTTATCAGGTGCAACGGGAGGGAGTGCAACATGTTCATCACACCGTGAAGCGACGACTAAAGAGGGGGAATGTTATGTTGTCCTATGACCAATGGATGCTATGGAGATTTAGCCCTAGCAGATTGCTGATGGGAAGGGGTTGAAGTGCCCACTCTGTTTTCCACCCCCACATAAAAACGATGGGAAATGGGTGGTAATGGGTCTAAAATTACTGGACTCAGACCTATGAATGGAGATACTTGGCCCTGAGCCCCAGAAACCCTGGCTATGTCTATTTCTGACATTTGCAGCCTGCCCTCACCCTCCCCAGCCGTGTTGTTCCCCAATTCTGCAGAGCCTGCAGCCGAGTAACAAGTGCGCCTTGAACGCGCGGTAAGAACAGGAGCAGGGGAAGGAGAACCCCTGTTCCGCTCCCTCAATGTTCCCCCTAACTGACTGTCTGCTCCAGACGCGGGCGGCATTTTCGCCCAATCTGGAGCACGCGCCCTCCTGCTGTGACTTGGGGAAAACCGTGAGACTTCCTTGTGGCGCACGAGTCACCTGTCCCTCAGCTGGCTTGCGCCATCTCACCTCGCGCCGCACTGCTGGATGTACCATCCACCACGACCTGTCCGCAGGCTGATGAGGAGGACACAATAGGTGTATCGGATCGGTGGGGGGGCGACCACCAGAACGTTGGGAGGGGGTGAGAAGTCTAAGAGTCGAGTGGGGTTAATCCTGCTGCGTTTAGGATGGGGTTCACCATTGTAGGAGGAAAAAAGGAGGAAAGAGAGGAGAAACCGGATAGAATAAAAATAAGAGCACAGAGGAGGAATACAACAAAAGGAGACAGGGGAACAGTTCAAATACTATACTATGGAGAATGCAGAAAAACAGCAGTATCAGTAATTCCTAAAGAGATACTAAGCCTGAATGCTGTGCAGTCCTAGCCAGGTATCCGGATCCAGGAAAGAGGAAGTAGCCCTCTGCCTCCACTGTTAATATAGAACTTGCCAGACACTCCCACAGTATCCCATTGGCTGTTTCTCTTGAGGCCTTATCCCCTAAGTGGTAAGTACATGTCAGCAACAAACACATGATTTTAAATGTGTTCAGCTTAATGGCCTCTCTTCTCATTCTAAAACAAAAATAGTATAAAACCATCAAAACCTTTCATATAAAAAAAAAATGCCACTGCACTTACACTCCCTCTGGATTTTACAGCATATATTCATTGTAGAGTCCGGAGCCATTCAATAGGTGTGCAGATGGAAGTGGATTTTGTCCTTTTGTGAAAAACAGTAAATTTCAGACACCAGACTACATATTTACGCATTTTGTGAACGTTTCCTGTTTACTTCCTCAGAGAAAGAGTGGACACTTTGGAAAATTAATGCTGCTTGCTCATTCCCAATTTTATAAACTCTCATTAAACTCTGTGCATTCTCAAGTAAAGTTTAAATAATAATACCATTGTTTCTGCATAGTTCACTTCCAAAGCCAGATAAAATGAAATATGACATTTCTATTAGCCATCATGTTATCTGTTCGGAGCTTACTACTATCTATACCAGTATTTCTCAATTTTTTTCAGTTTGCGGCACCGTTATAATCATTTTTTTCAAAGCACCCCTCCAGAATAATTACCGAGCAGTCCTGTTTTGTAAGTAGTTCGGTCAAAATAATGTAATAAGTATTTAGGTCAGGACAGAAATAGTTATTAAGTTGTTTGAAATAATAATACACATAAATCCAAGGGAAAAGAATATTTTTATATATTGTTTTCAATTATATTTCTGTCAAAGAACAATTTACAGCTATCATTAAGAGGAATAAGATAAAACAAAATAAAACAACAATATTTACAAAAATCATCCCACTGTGTCCCTTAATGATCACACTGTCCCTTCACCATTACACTGTGCCCCTTCATTCTCGCACTGTGCCCCTTAATGATCACACTGTCCCTTCATCATTACACTGTGCCTCTTCATGCTCATGCTGTGCCCCTTCATGCTCACACTGTGCCCCTTCACCATTACACTGTGCCCCTATATACTCACTCTGTGCCCCTTCACCATTACACTGTGCTCGTTCTCCATTACACTGTACCCCTTCATACTCACACCGTGCACCTTCACCTTTACACTGTGCCCCTTCACCATTAAACTGTGCCCCTTCATGCTCACACTGCCCCTTCACCATTACACTGTGCCCTCCTTCTTTCTTTTCCCCTCCATCACTGTTTCCTACCACTATTTCCCCTCTGTTCCTTTACTTACCTTACATGGCCTTCTTTCTTCCGTCTTCTTTCTTCCAGGTCCTCTCTGCGTGGCTCCTCACTGAATATGTCGAGTGTGACATTCAGTGAGAAGGTAACAGGAAGGATTGAGGAGAAAGGAGAATGCTGGGTCCCGGGCATCGCTGGATTGGTATTTTTTTCTGCCCTGGCCATGGCACCCCTGAGACAGTGTTGCGGTACCCCAGGGAGCTGCGGCGCACACTTTAGGAACCGCTGATCTATACATTTTATGCTAAGTATTATTTAGCTGTCATACTATTACACTGGAAACAATACAAAATTGAACACAAGTCACAATGTTCAATTACAGCATATCTGCAAGATCAAAGTAAGCAGATTCTATTGCAGATTTATTTTTGGGCAAAATTGAAGTACAAATTGCCTCTTGTGGTAGAATGACTACTTTATTTTGTTGGTTTAATTCAAATATACACTCTTTTGGAAATTGCAGTTAATTTGCTTATAACAAAGGCAGCATATTTAATTAAGTCCAGTTTTTAAATTCATTTCAGTTCAGTTTTAATTAGAATATGTTTCATTTTAAAACTTGTATATTTTGTAAGTAAATTAAGTTTCTAAGCTTTTGGGCATTTACATATATAAATAAATTCAATGAGATGAGAACATTTTCTGATTATTATATTATTGAAGAAGTGAAACAAAACTCAATACCTGAAAGAAAATACATTATATGATTCCTGTTTCAGAGGGATCAGAATGTTCTTAGTTATTGAAATCCTTCCAAATACTACATAAAAGATCATACTATGCCACTGCTTAATTATGCTGCTGTGGGATCTAAGTCCCTATCTCATTAAAGTTAATTAAGGCTGATAAGGTATGCCCTTCAGAGATTGTCCAATAAACTATTTTTCAGTTTCTAATATGGAAAACAAATTTTACTTAATGTTAAGAAGATTGTATATCTATGATCTTTTCAATTGTCCATTCAGAAAATATGCTTTGTTATAAAAAAAGAAGACAGATCGGATTTCTTGAAAAAAATGATTAAATTATTATATGCAATATTTTCCAATGTAAAAAAAAACAATTAGCAATGTATTTCATTAGCTCATATATTATAAGTCTTTAAAAACATGACCTAATGCCCCTTGAATTCCCAAGGCCTACAGAGAATTTCTGAACCAGTGTTCAATTCAATTCTAAATTCTTCTGGGATATTTTTCCTCTGAAAATGTAAATGTGGCTTATATAATCTCCCTATTATCCGGTCAAGCTCTCGTCTGGGGAGCACAATGACCCTCTGAGCACAACAACCCCTTTTCTGCATAACTCGGCTACCCTATGAATGCCTTTAGAGAGTTCAGCATCCTCTGCCTTCACCAAGGTTCTCAGACTATGGGGCAATATGCATTTTAGTTCTGAATATTTGTTATCTGAACGCTAGTGAAATGATGAGGCCCTAGTAGCTACATCTGGGAAGATTGTCAGATTGCACCAAGGACTAACTGTAGTGAACTCAAGAAAAGGAACATTCCTTTTGCTCCACTATAAGATTGGCGCCCTGTTTCCAAGTACCAGTACTCCCACTGGAGGAGCTCATGCAGTTGGGATGCACTCACTTGGGTCATCTGCCTTGCGGTTGCCACAAACACCAAAGCAATGCTTTGATGCTATCAGGTTCTGGAGAGGCTATGTTAGGCTCTTGTATATACTCTCTCTCTGCCAAAGCCAGTGCCAACTTTGTTACCAAGGTCATTCTTCACCTTCCCATGGTTTAGGTTCCTTACCTGCCTTCTTGGACTCTGGTGCAGCTGGCAATTGTATCACATCTTTTGTGGACTCCAAGTTTGCTCTTCCTACTCAGGCACTTAATCACAGATGGCAACAAAATTCCTCACAACACTATTTTATCTCAGACTGTGCCACTTACACTACAAGTAGGAGCTTGCTCAAGGAGATCATTTCCTTTTTCATTATCCCTACAGCTGTTAATCCAATAGTGCTGTCTCTCCCTTGGCTTCGACAACAACCATGCAGGTATTGTCTTGGGATCCATGTTTCTAATGTCTTGAAAAGTCTGTTCCTCATTCTGGACTATCTTTTTTTCCAAAAATTTGGAAAATCTTTAGCCTCCACAATATGCCTCCTTTCTGATGTTTTTAGTAAGCTACCTCCCCACCTGGAATGGGATTATTATTATTATTATTTATTTATAAGGCTCCACAGATTCTGTAACACCGGGTCATCTTCCCAGAGGGGAAGTCGTAAGACCACTACATCTTTCACTAAACAATTGACCGTCCAACAGTCGTTTGCCATGAGCACCAAGTACGACACTAGTCATCCTATGGCAAAGCGGATAACTTTGGAAAAGTGGAAATGATTGTTATTGAATGTTATTGAGGTTAATAATAGCGTAGGAGTGTAAAAAAAACCAAAAACTGGATTTTAGTGCTTTTTATGCTTTTTTAAAAATAAATATGAACCCAAAACCCTAAATCAGAACCATAACCTTTTGTCAGGTGTTTTGGCAAAACAAATCAGAACCCAA
This sequence comes from Mixophyes fleayi, assembly GCF_038048845.1. NCBI lineage: Eukaryota > Metazoa > Chordata > Amphibia > Anura > Limnodynastidae > Mixophyes > Mixophyes fleayi. The sequence goes on along the minus strand of NC_134405.1, from coordinate 58,578,001 downwards.
AACCTCAAGCTAATCAGAACCCAAAACCCAAAACCCAAAACACTAAAAGTGCCCGGTACACACCCCTAGTCATCACCCTCATCATCATCCTCCTCACTGATGTCATGATCATCATCATCACACACTATTAATTCATCCCAACTGAAATCTACACATTCTTTTGGTAATTGTCTGCAAGAACTGTAGTCTTCATACAATTTTCAGTTCATTTGGATAAACACCAGTTTTTCAAGCTTTTCAGGAAGTAGTCTCCTCCAACGATCACTCACAATGTTCCCGGCTGCACGAAACACTCTTTCTGAGTACATACAGGAGGGTGGGCAGCTTAAGTATACCGAAGCTAGTTTGTAAAAGGGGTCCAAATTTTCATTTTTCCCTCCTGGATTTAAAAAGGACTGTCTGAGATGCTAACTTCTACTTAATCATTAAAGTAATCCTCCACCATTCTACTAAGACAAGGTGTACCCAATTGAGACATGCTAGAGTTATCAATACATTTGGGCATTTCATTTCAGCCTGTCCAGATGTCATAAACGTTCACATGGGTGTTGTCAGGATCTGCCTCTGTCTGCACTGCATCGCCCCAGGATGCTGCTTTGCCTCTGTAGCTCTTGTCTGCTGGACTAATGTTGTTTATTGTGTCAGGCCTACAGTACCTTTCTCTTTCCAGATGTGCTACTATTGTTCTATTGCCTTTTCCATCACTATCTTTTGCTCCCAGTTAATCTCTGCACCCATGTCTCTGCCTATTTATGCCTGCTTCACACAGTGTACCTTGCTGGTCACTGTTGTTATTGTACTTGTTTCCTTGGGCCTTTTCTGCAAGCTGCAAGCTGCTAGCTGTCATCCGTGATTCTGGCTATTCATCTCACTCAGCTATTTCACCTGTATCTGCTGTTGTATTTGTTGCTACTTACCTGTTTCCAGCCACACCCAGATATCCATTGTTCATAATTATCTATACCTGGTCTGTACCTTTCCTCTATTATTTTGGATTCTGTTTGTTCAATAAAACTGTTATGTTTTTCATCATACTCTGGGCTCCTTAGGTATCATTGCTAATTTCAGCTACTAGCACAGAAATGTGAAAGGTGTGTTACTCTGTTGTAGACTCATCATCAGTGTGACTATCAGAAAAGGGAAGTTTTTATCTGGCAGTAGCATTTTGGAGGAGAAGCTGAGCAGGGAACGTGTCACTTGTGACTTGAGCTGACATATTACTCACAAGTAGCTGTTTACATCTGTGCAGATTTGTGTCATTTTGGAAGTAAGACATTACATATGACTTAAACCTAGGATCAATCATGGTTGCCAAAAGCTGCTTTTCCAGTAGTTTGATTAGGGGTATGATTTGACTTGGGCTGTCAGTTTCTGAACTCAATTCATTTGTTACAATATCAAATGGTTTCAGTAGGTTGCATAAAACAGTAAGGATTCTCCAATATGCTGTAGTATAATAACATGTGCCCCCTCATCATGGTTTGCTGTGTAGGTCTTGATGGCTTCTTGCTGTTTCTCTAGTTGCAAAAACATATAAAGTGTGGAATTCCACCTTGTTACTACCTCTTGCTTCAGTAATTACAGATTACATTATTATTTTTTTCTACATGCAGTTGATAAATGTCTAAATATGTCAAGAAAGTTTACAGGCCACAAACAGTATCTCCTGCACTATCCTCTAATTTTTAAAGAAATTCTGCACCACCAAGTTTATTGTATGTGCCAAGCATAGTACATGTTGAAATTCACCAAGTCAGAATGCGCACACAATGTTTGCTCCGTTATCGGCAATAAGGAGTCCTGAGGAGAACATTAGTGGGGTGAGCCATTTTGCTATGACATTCTGTAGGTTTTCCAATAGATTGACACCAGTATGGTTGTTTGTGAAACTAGCAATACCAAGAGAAGTTTGCCTGTGAATGGCATTGAATGCTAGCTCAACTATGAAGAAAGGATTAGGAGGATGATGGCGAACCTACCGGAACTGATGCTGCTGCTGATGGCGATACACATACCTAGTGGCCTGTCATGGTCACATAGTCTTTGTTTTGACTAGGACCGCTTGTCCACATATTCATTGTTAAGTGAACTGTCGTTACAATGGCATTTTCTAAGGACTGAATGACTTTTTGCGTTACCTCACAGTACAGTTGAGTTGATGTTTGAGAGAAATGGAATCTAGATGGAATTTGATAGCGTGGACACATGAGCTCAACTAATTAGCTATAACCTGATGGATTGATGGAAGTTGGATGCGCATCCAATGACAATATAGCTGTCATTAGTGATTAGCGGCTTTAGTGATCTGCTGTGCAACAGGATGCCGACTGTCCTGCATGTTTCCTCTTGAAAATGCTTGCTTCACAGACAATCGTGTAAAATGCTTAGTCGATTTGCTCCCATTCTGTATAGATGTACCCCCACCTCCCCCCAGCAGCAGCAGCTGAAGCATGCAAGGATGTGTCTTGGGAATCATGAATTGCATTAGGGGATTCATTTGGAATTTGATAATTAGATGCTGGACTACTTGTTAATAATGAGGACTTTGATGACGAAGGTGTTGACACCAGTGAGGATTGCAAGTGTCTAGCAATTCAGCTGGTGGCCGATGCTGGGCTGCTTGATACTATAGACAATTTTCCACATTTGGAAACATGACTTGAATGAACTTGCTGCAAATGACGTAACAGGGAGGAGGTGCATATATGATCAACATCCGTAGCTCTATTTATTTTGGCCTGACAAAGGTTACAGATGTCCTGACAAATGTTTTCTGGGTTTGGATAAAAATATTTCCAAACAGAAGAGATGCTTTATTTTTCTTATGCCCTGGCATGATAATGTGCTTATCATGGGCATCTACTGGTGGTAACACTGGTGGCTACCTTACTTCAACACAATTATCATCATCCTCCTCATTATCTTGTCCATGTACAACACATACATTTCATAGCCACAATTATCCCCCTCATCCTCTTGCACATTTGCAACGTCTAAAGTAGCCTTCTCAATTCCTAGGTGTAATTCACCATCGATGAGTTAACTTACACATACTACTACTACCCATCCTCACATTTTAAATGTTTGAGGACTTTTCAAAGGAGGCTGCTCAATAGTGACAGTGTTGGAAGCTGAAACATCAGACTCACATATAGCACTCATGGATACCCTCCTTAAACTGGCCTCAGAATTCTGTGACTGCCCAAGTTGTTTTTCAGCCTCAGAGTTGTTTTCAGACACTGATTTGACTGTTTTGGAGGTGACAGTGACAGACGTACAATCTGAGTGGCAAGGTGGTGAATGGGAAGTTAAGTAAGATGCACAACCGTATTGGGCACTCCGGAATGGCCATTCTAGTATATATACCAGTACCAGCAGTAGCAGGACCCCTACTAGCAAAAACTGGGCATAGTCTGAGTCTTGTCTTTCCACTGTGAGTGATGTATGAAATGTTGCCTATTTTCCTTTTTTTGAAGAAATCATCACATTCCTCAGAAATGTGCCTCTTACTCCTGCTCCTTACATTAAGAAACAAATAATGATATCAGGCGCTAGGAATCATACACATATAAACAGTATTAGAATGGACCGCAGCTCCCTATTTGCATAAATCTGCATCTGCAAATAGCAAAACAAAAAAAGGATTATAGGAGAGTGCTGAATCCACACAATATTAATATAAAAATCAGACAATATTACATAAATGCTTAAAAGCAACTAGAACAATGACTAGTAAATAAGCAACAATTAAAAACATAAATAAAGGCAGATCAGTATCATGGACTTGTCATATAAATAGTATAGTGAAAATGGATCACTGAGATAAAGTTATTATTATTATTATTATTAACATTATTATTATTATCCTTTATTCATGACTATTATTACCCAAGTTCATCACTTTCCTAGGCTAGACCGGAGGATTTCCGCCAGACATAAAGAAAAGAACTTGCTAGCATGCATAAATCAAATGCAGCAATGTTTGTTAAATAAGATGAATAGATAGACATACGCTTGTACCACCTGGAAGCCAATAAAGAAATGGAGAGATAGTTGCTGAAATGTCCCAGTATCGATCCAAAAAAATCACAGTCCACTGAATGAAGACTAACCCCGGGGTACTGATGTCAAAAAGTCCAAAGATCCACAGTGCCAAAATAGATAAATACCAAGTCCTAACATGTTTCTCCATTACTTAGTACAGTTTTATCAGAGGAATAAGAGTCCATACTGAAAAGACGCTATTTAAATACCAAGCCAGTGACACCTAGCTAATGATTTTGCAATTCTGAATGTTTGTGTAAATTCCACAAGTGTATAAATAAAGCTAATTGATCGCTGCCATAATAACCATTGAAAACACATTGGATAAAAGTAGATGAACCAAATCTCGCTCAGTCTAGTGTTAAAGGCACCAGATAAGAAAATATCTACTATAATAAAACAATGAAAGAAATACATGAAGTGCCAAAACAATACAAAAAAGAATTAAATATATAAACAATCATTCTAATTTCAATAGCTAGAGGCGTAAACACTTATAAACGATTTTTGCGGGCGGGGGGGGCGCCGCTTTTTTAAAAATGCCTAGGGCGCCGTGGACCCTAGCACCGGCCCTGAGCTGACAGGTACGTATCCTGCAGCGTCCTGTGTAGTACAGCAGAAAAGAGCAGCCCTCCACCCATTTATGGCCCTTTAAAAAAAATGCAGGCTGCACTCAGAATACATGTCTTGATGAATCAGGCCCATTCTGTATATGTGTATAATATTCCTGTTTCCATGATTCTTTAAGGAAAGAAGGGAGAAGTGAAAAACTAAGATGACTTCATAGTATATGTTTATAAAGAAACAACATGTATTTTACTTATTTTCCTGTACACAAAATATTTAATTAAATAGTTCTAATATATAAAGAATTCCCACATGATAAAAATGCTCCTGAATGAAGTCAATTAGCATAAGCTCCCTAATGGTCCAGAATATTATAAATAGTAACCCGCTCTTATTGAAAATATCATTCAGTATCTACATGTGAAAAGAACACCAGGTAAGGATCAAACATCATATCTGAATCAATTACAATTAATTATTTTATACAAAACATTATGGCATCAGATACATACACTCTTTACTTGTGCAGTTATTATTTTTACAACTAAAGTGTAATTTAAAAAATTAATTGTGATTTGGAAAACACAGTAATAATATTTGCTATAGTAAATGTTTTTTTTTTCAAAGAGAATACAAATAATGTTCCGCTTGATTTAGTTAACAAACAAACAATTCAATTGTAAATCAGGTTGGGAAAAAAACCAGTTTATAGGTGCACATCTTTATTCAGATATGCATGAAATATGGAAGGTTATTGCTGGTGTCACTTAATCATAAATATCACAAAGCAAACATACAATGTATGGTATTTAATTAATTACTTGTACAGTTGAAGTACATTTTACTGCAGTGAAAGTTGTATAACTATGGTTTAAGTGTAGAATATGTGTTATTTTGTGGCAGATGTCTAATTTAGCTGTAATAAGTCTGGATTATTCAAGATAAAGATAAAGGGGTATAAAATTGTTCACTACAATGTTATCACAATGCATTATGGGGCACTAAAGTGACACTCACATCCTACCTAGGGTTACCTTTTTGGCCAGATACACCGTGCTGCTTCAAAGTTCTCTGGCCCAATTGCAAAATATATTATTTATATATAAAAAAACATTCTGGTCCATGTTGTGCCATTCACTGTAATAAACTTTATTTCCTTTATATTTTACCGAAAGAATATATTTAGTATATTATTGTGACTTTAAATCACTGACCTCAATACATTTACGACAACAGCGAATACTGCATTTTTTACATTGTTGGGAGGTATTTAGGTGTAGCAGTGACATAATAGACATACCAATAGTATGTACTGACTAAAAATCTGCATTATTATATTTATAACCATAATCAATTTCCCTTGTACTGTCAGCCATAATGAATGATAAGCTAGCAACAATATTAAAAGTGTATAAGAAATCAGAGGATGTCTGGAGAGCTCTTTATCTTACACAGATCTTTGAACTTTCACTGCAGGATATCCCCAATGGTGAGGTTGATTACAAGTCAGCTTAAATATTGCCTTTCTAGGAGGCTTATAGCCCTATAATACGGCATGCTGGCACATGAGGCAGAGGGGCGTAGGTTTGATTTCAACCAGGACCCTATCTGTGAGGAGTTTGTATGTTCTCCCTATGTTTGTGTGGGTTTCCTCCAGGTGCTCCAGTTTTCTCCCAAAAACCAAAGACATATTGGTTAATTGGCGTCTAACAAAAATGAATCCTTGTGTATATATGCTTGTCTGTGGTAAGGACTATAGATTGTATCTCCACTTGGGCAAGTGATTGATTTAATATTCTTTGTGTAATATGTAGGCACTATATGAAAAACCGGTGATAAATAATAACATTACAATATATGTGCAGGTAGGGGTCTGACAGTGCTCACTCTTTACCTTATGTCTTTATTATAGAATGACAATATTATAATGTGCATATACTGCTCTGGGGTTAGGCAATGCTTTCTGAGTATAAATGTGTGCTATGGTTACAACCTGTAATAGCATGTGCAATAATGCTGGCTGGTGCTTTATTTTGTTTACTTGTTTTTCTGGTTTTCTTTTGCTACCTTATGTAATATGTTAAGCATGAGCTAAAAAAAAAACTACCTGTTCTTATATTTCAATATATCACAACTCACTTGGTCTGACCCTTTCACAATACTTAAAATATTTAAATTGCAATACTGTATTAAATGTAAAAATAATCATATTAAACTTTAATGTGATTATCTTGACATAAAGTCCCTGATTCATTAAGGAAAGTAAAGAAAAAAAAACTGTAACTTTGCACCTTGGCAAAACCATGCTGCATTGGAGGGAGAGGTGAATTTAAAATGTGGGGACAGATTTATAGTTGTAGTAGTTCATGTTCTAGATCAACTTTAAATGTTAGTGTAAAAATAAAGCTATCAAGTATTTGTGTGCTACATGATAAAACAGCCAGTATTTTCCTTATGTGCAAAATAATAAACTCATTTGCACCCCTTGCATTGCAACATGGTTTTGCCAAGGTTCAAACTTACACATTTATTTTGCTTTCCTTTTCCAAAAAGAACATTTTGGGCCTGATTCATTATTTATGTGCAAACGCACATAAATTGGGCATGAGCACGTCCATATTCAACTAAGAGCTGTTCTAAGATACTCTTGTTGAATATGGGTGTATGTGCGCAATACATTCAACGTCCAATACATATGTGTAATATAAAATCCCAAAAGAACGCACAGAAAAAATATTCAGCTATTGTCACCTGTTAATAATATTCATGTCACTCATGACAAAAGATTTAAAAAAAAAGTTTTATTTATTCATTTTTTTTTCATAGAATACATTTATTAGGAAGTTATGAATATCTACTGTACATAAAATGCATTTTACAGTTGCACCTAATTGCAAACACATGATCTAGCGTACATACACAGCTGTCATTACTAGTAATCGGCACTTACACCTGACCTGTAGTTGGAACAAATGATGCAACAGAAAATCACGTATCCTTGAGATGCCCATAGCTTGAATCGTTGCTGCTTGAGCTCGAGGTTGGCACGCTCTTACCGTATATTTAAATATTAGGCTGTAGTAACGGTCCTTTGTGCTTGAAGATGAATAGGATGTTTCTTCGTTCACTGGTGTATCAATCGGTTCTCGGCATGCTCAGTGTGAGTTTGCGCAAAATACGGCATGTATCGGCATTTACGTTCCTTAATGAATCAGTCCCACTGTCGGCCCATTTACATTTCACTACTCACAGCTTCTATTTCTGGACTCAGCTCAGCAATTCAAAATGGAACTGTAAAACAGGGGAAATAAATAACTTAAAATATTTAAGTCCAGGTACTAGTGAAAAGTCTCTAATCATCTTCAGTTGTCTAAATCTACATATACAGATAAATATTATATATCATAAATATAATTCTTTTATGTTCAGCAGTTATGTGTGAAAAAGGGAAAAGTACTGTATAGATGCACTAATCCTTAAATACTGTCCTATGATTGGGTATCTTTTAAATATATTCAGATAATATTTCATACTATGACATCAGATGTTTTCCGACACAGTGGCTCTAAAAGAAAGCCAGCTGCTGACTGGAGGGATCCCTACCAAATATCTAATTTTGGGAAGGGAGGATATTTGGTAGAAATAACATTTAAAGTGGAAATCCCACTGATCTACAATTCTTTTAAGAAAAAAAGCAAACTGCTATTTCTTATAGGGAAAAAGTCACCTTCAGCAGGAAATCGTGCAGGCATCAGAATGGTGATAGAATCCACATACTGTAATGGTCTATGGTCACAAACAATAGCTATGACCAATGGGGCACATAGATCTGTCCCCTTCTTCTCCGTTCCCATCAGCACTATTCCAAGAAAAATGGCCATGTCCTCAAAGGTCATCTGGAAAAATAATGCAAACTTTGGTCTTTTTAGTTGTTAGAAAAGTACACACTGTGGGCCCGTATTCGGACGCAGCTTGTAGGCAACTTGTGTTTAAAAAAAGAGCACAGAACTGGCCGCATTCAAACGCTCTATCTAAGCTGCAATATACGCATAAACGTCTGTTCACTAAAAGGACACATAAAATAAAATTTAAAAATAAATGATCAACTTTTAACCATATAATTCCTAATAAAAATATGGATTTAAAAAAAAAAAAATTAAACTTATTTTACATTAAATACATAAATCATGATGCTTTTAGTGCGTAATCTACATACAGTGCATTTATAGTGTCAATCTTCCTTGCATACACATTTTCTTTAATATCTAGTGGCATGCAAATGTGTAGTTTTTAATACAAAGACTAGTGGTGACAGTCATCACTTTAGTTTGGCATTTACACTGCTGGTGTAAATGATACATCTAAAAAAAGTACTTCAGAGAAACACAGGACTTGAATCAGCCACATCTGTGATGGCACGTCCTTGGCACGCCCTTACAGTACATTGCCTATGTTCATCTGTCCCTTTTCTCCCCCCATTCCACCCTTTCAGGTTGCAGGCATTGGTGTCATTTGCTTTCAGACATGAATTGCATGCAGTTGCGTTCATTAGCGCAAGGTCCATTTCTGAGATTGCGCAGAACTATTTCATGCAAGATACGTCACACAAAGAGAATTACATCCAAACATGAACCAGGCCATCTATATTTCCAGTTGGATCTCCCTCAGTCTTTAAAGATTCAGAGAATATTTAATTTTCATTGGTAATTACACAAAGCAGTCGCCAAGTTAATATTTTTAAACCTAGGATTTCAGCAAGACCATCTTCAATGCCAGACAATACTCGGGAACAGAGGGTTTCTATAGGAGAAAATCTCATAAAGTAAATCTAGGGGTTTTGTTTTGTTTTCAATCGATATAGTCATTTAAGGTGCACACCGACAGACACTTCAATTGTAAAAAAATCTGCACAAGATGCCTCCAGAATGGCCGTAAGAAACCTCGCATGGATTTTATTTTTGCAGAAGTAACACTCATTTTTCTTGCACTCCATAGAGGTGTGAGAAATAATGAGCATTATCTTTTACTGGTAAAAATGTGCTGCTACGTTGTTCCTCAGATGCCCCATTGAAGCTTACAGTCTAAATTCTCTAACTTACACACACAGACAGAGACATTTCAGTAAAATGGCTTAAACTTACCATGGGAGTGAGGGGAAATGTGCCTATTTTGAGTGTGTAAAGCTTTTTATTACATTGCTTTTTTATTGCAGTGTGCCTGGAAATGTTGTTCTCCGCTGAAGTGCCACATGAACGTGCAAAATGAACGTTAAAAGAAATTAAAAGTATAGGACGAGAACTTATAATCACCAGCTCCGAACTGGTGCTGAAGTCAAGTCTTTTTGCAAAGTGAAAAGGGTTGTGTGTCTCACACCAAAGCAAGGAAATTCCATAAAAATGCATCCACTCTACACTTTAATGCATTTAAATAATCTTGCTCCGCAGAAGGAAATCTTGGCAATACTCTGCAAAAGGAGTCTCGTTGGTGCCCACTCCATAGTTTGCTCTGAATGCCTTCACTCTGCCCATCTCCTCCCTTCTTCCTGTACAATCGCTACTTTTGCACTGCACTGCACTGCAGATGTTTTCTGCTTCAAAAATAACCCTTGCCGGCAAAAAAACACCATTAACTGTCTGAGTGTAGAAACACCCAGGCAAGACAATGTTTTACAATGCACTGATTGCAGCTAGAGATTGTAAGATGCAGGACAGAAAGGGGGATGGACACATCAGCATTGGGATCTGAAAAATCAAATATTGGTGTGATTTGCCCATTCATTGGTTTTTAGGTTTAAATTCGAGATTGTCACAACAAAGTAAAACTTGGGGGAGTTCAAACAAGTCTAATATTAATGTGAATATAAAAGTAACCCCACTGTTATACAGAGTATGATATATTAAGGAAATACAGTTGGGTATATAATGTAATAGAAATTACTATAGCTTAAAGTGAATATAAGTGTTGTTTACTTTAGTTGAAGTACTGTAATACTGAGTTGGAATAAAAATACATTATTTCAGTGGGGATGATGTATATAAATAACTGATGATGATGATGATGTCCCATTCCAGCTCTCCATGGTTTTAGCCACTACGGATGACGTATCTTCTAAATAGTTCACTGGTCTTTGCGTTTTACATATAGAGTTGTAAGTATATAAATGGGCTATGTGTGTGTCTCTGGTGGGAGTAGTGATACGACTAGCACAGAAAAGCATTGCAAGAGCAATAAACACAGCAGTTGAAAGCAATACAATTGAAATGATCTTGATTTGGTGTACCAGAATTACTATACAGTACTAGTACCGGTTATTAATCCCCCCTTCCCCACTGGCTGGTTGTTGGCTAACATGTTTACTGATCACTGTGAGAATTGCTCTGGCCTGTTTGATTCAGTAATTGTCTTTCACAAACTTAGACAGAATACAGAATAAACAGAATAAAGGGGTTTCTGTGGTAATTTGCTCTTACAAGTAGAAATGTACTGTAACATCTATTTACCTATGATGTATATATTAAATAAGCCAACATTGTAAAATGACCAGAACATGGCAATTTGTAAACTAGTGTGTGTGTGTGTGTGTGTGTGTGTGTGGCTTTATCTTGAGAAGAGTCGTTAAATTTAAGCAAAGAGTTATAACAGAGGCAGAAGAGAAGCACAACAGGTTGTTCAAGCGAGTTACAGGAAAAGTTATGGGGAAATAACAGAAGCTGACACAACAAGGACATGGTATTAGACAATTTTAAAGCAGGTAAAGGATTTATGTATGAGTCAAGCAATATCATGATATGTTGATGGCCATCACGCCACAATGTCAAACCCAAAAAAACTGTAGCAGCATGTGCCAAATTGCAAAATTGATAACAGTAGCATAGTAGTATTAACAGACCCATGGTCATGATTAACTTCTGACAGCCCACTAGTGATCACAAGATCAGGAAGGAAGATGAAAATAAATAGAAAAGACAAAGAATTGAGAGTCCTTGTCTGCAGTTGCACCTGAACTATTCTCCTTCATACAGGAGTTTAGCTCGTTACCCGTGGATCCCTTTCACCTTTGATTGGCATTTATAAGACTGCCTTTCATCTGTTGTACTAACTGCTGCTGGTTCTTCTGTGTACTCTTATGTATGGATCCTGATTGACTTCCTGGTACAGAATCCTGCTTGATTTTCTGTATGCATATGACCCTGACCCTGGATTTGCTTTGATTTCACTCCTGCTTTCTCCCTTACATTGTTGTGGACCATCTGACTTGTTTGATCCTCTTTTGTCTGTGCATGCAGACCGTTACACCTGCTCTGGTCCAGTATCCTTCCTGCCAGCTTACCTGGTCCTCCGTGTACTCCTGCCTGCAGACGTTACTCTCCTCTGATTCAGTTTCCCTACTGTCAGGTTACCTGGACCTCCATGTACTCCTGTCTGCAGACTGGTACATCGCCTGTGTTCAAACTCCTGTGCTGCAGACTACTGCATCTCCAGCTACCCAGCACCTGTAACTGCAGACTATCCCTGCTTAACCTGGACATTCTGTCCTTCTCTGCCTACTGATCATCCCACTTGCCTGGATACCGCAATCCTCAGTTCTGTCTGGCAATCCTGCCATCTGACATCCAGAACCTGTGTATAACTTCTGTTTTCATTTGCCTCATCTCAGTCCAATCTGTATGATGCATGCTTAATAACCACTTTGGTTAATTTTACATTACTCTCCGTGGTATTCTTGCTAGGCATCCTGACATACCAATGGTGACTGCGACTGACATATCTAGACAAAGGGCCAGATTCACCACATGGAGACTGGCGCTTACGTTTAATGCAACACTAAGTGGGTAAGTTATCACCCTCCTATAGGTGTAGTAGGATGGATAAAGACTGAGACATGGAGCCCACTCTGATGACACATAGGCTTGCCTCTCTATCATGACTCAGTAACAGGTTTCGATATGTCAACCACAAATGTGTCAATGGTCTCAATGATTTGCCTAACTGAGATATTTCAGATAAGGCAAGTGACAATTTCACTCCAGTTCACTATGCTTTAGTTCTAGGAACTCACACATGGAAGAGGTGCAGCCCAGGTGTCACTGTCTGTGCCAAGCTGCATGGACAATTTAAGGACTGGATAAGCAAGGCAACCCTGAACATAACAAGCACCCACCTATGCTGAGTGGTCAATGACACATGGAAACAACATTTAATCCACCTCTGCATCTCATCAGAGACAATGCTAGGATCTAAGAGTAGGCATCTCTAATGCTCCTTCACCGCACAAAGTGTCGATAGGTATAAATGCAAAGGAGCAAGCAACAGCCTCATGCCTGCAGGCAATGCCTAATGTTCTAGAGAGGCCACCAGTTCCATGCCCACAGTCCCACTCTCTGCTTCAATAACTAACAGGAATTATTATGTCACTTGGCATGATTGAACCAGACACTATTGCCAGTGACACAGTAAATTCACCTATTAGGCTAAATATTTGATATGCCAGTTCATCATCGTGCATCGCTTCCTTCCAAACCGGTCTTCATCAAGTTGTAGCAACTACTGAAAGTGATGCTGAAAGAGACAAACCCTTCCCAATGCTGCACTCTGGGGAAACTATAGTCCTAAATCAGCCTAAAAGGCATTTAGAACTGCAACCAGCAGCCTTTATTTTTTATCTTTTTTGCAGTCTCCTTGTGTTCCTTCGTCACTGGATCTCTCTCTGTCTCTCCATATGAGCAGGTAGTGTAACAGAGTCTTTAATTGAATTTCCTGCATTTTGCTTCAGAGAAAAGTGTTACATTATGACAAGTAACTGAACCAATAAAGGATCTCGTGCACAATAAAAAAGGGGTAATACCACGCAGAACACTTACGGTAATTTCCACTGAAGAAATGTGCAGAATTCTGCAGTCAATTGCGAAATGATGCGAATGTTCCCTTGGTACAGTTTTTAAAATTTCACCCATCTCTAATGTCTATACATACAGAGGATACAGATCATGATAAATGCATCCCATATGTAGAGCAAGAGACATAGTACCATTATCCATAAATACATACATAAAACCGCTATTAAACTCCAGAAGACATAAAGAGAAGCTAGCAAACACTGCTAGCTAATTCACCCTCGGGGCAGAGTCACATTCACTTTTTGCTGAGCTCATTCACTGGCAGCCTGGAGGATCCAGATATGCATACTGTAACCATCTATGTGGAGCAGGCCCCACAGACACACTGCATCCCAGGGCCCTAGAGCTGTTGCAACCTCTGTGACTGCAGTTATGCCACCGCCCTTTACTCTATTATAACCACAGCTTACATAGAGCATGGCTGCTTTATACATATACAGTATGTTTTATGTTCTTCACAATTACATTTGCTTCATAAACTGATCAGTAATTAATGATTATAGTAACATTTAAAACCAAATGATTTGATATTTTGGATGTGAACATATATTTAAAGAAGTTATACTGAACTTTATCTTATATCAAGTTTGTTCTCCAACCATTTCTTTCAGCGCATGCAATGAATGATACCTCACAGATTGAATTCCACATCCTGGCTTTCTCCACGTCAGACAATGGGAGGATTGGACTTTTTACAGCAGTTTTACTGATTTATCTGATTATTGTTATTGGCAACCTTATCATTATTACACTGGTGTGTCTTGTGCCCCAGCTACACACTTCCATGTACTTCTTCCTATGCAATCTATCCATGGTGGACATCGTATATGTCACCACAACTCTCCCCAAGCTGATGTATATCTCTTACTCCAGAGACCATATTGTGTCTTACACTGCTTGTATAGCACAGTTATATTTATATATGTTTTTTGCCTATGTAGAAGACTTTCTATTAACAGCAATGGCCTTTGACCGCTATGTAGCTGTTTGCTTCCCTCTACATTACTCTCTAGTTATGAGTAAAAAAGTTTGTATGTTATTAACATTTCCTGCATGGCTCATGGCTGCTATTGATGCTTTAATGCTTACTTATTTTGTAACTGGCTTGTCCTTCTCTCGTTTTAATGAAGTCAACAATTTTTTCTGTGATATAAAGGCCCTGATCTTTACTTCATACAGTGACACCACATTTGTAAGAACATGTCTTTCTATAGATGCGATAGTAACAGGAGGTATTCCCTTTCTATTGATTTTGACTTCTTATGTCTGCATAATCTCCACCATCCTCAAAATTCAGTCCTCAGTTGGGAGACGCAAGACATTCTCAAGCTGTACTGCTCATATAACAATTGTTGTGTTGTACTATGGTTCAATATTGTGTTTATACATGCAATATTCTCAAGAATATGACAAGCTCTTCTCAGTGATGTTTATTACATTGGTTCCAATGCTAAACCCACTAGTGTACAGTTTGAGGAATAAAGACATTCTAAGTGCACTAACAAAAATTATGCATATGTAAAAGAATAAGCATAACTGACAAAAAAATATAACATTTTGAATTACTGTAAATCCATTTCTAATCAATTATAAATAGGCTATAAAAAAAAATGGGCTTTTACAAAAACAAACATTGATCTAAAGGACGACTTTTCTATAAACATTCTGCTATATATTAGGAAGTATGATGCCGGTAATTTTATGTAAATTGTATTATAGGCTAAATTCTCTTAAGGAAGGAGCTTCCTTGTATAGACAAGAACAGGAGTCACTGGGTATCCAAATGCATAACTATTTCTTATACCAAGTTGATAGAGAAATTATATACACACATTGGGCCTGATTCATTAAGGAAAGGAAATAAAATTAGTAACTTTGTCCCTTGACAAAACCATGTTGCATTGGAGGGGATGTCGATTTAAAATGTAATTGCAGATTTATAGTTGGGGTAGGGCATGTCCTAGATCCTAGGTTTTTCAATGGAATGTGTTTTGTAACAATCAGATTTTCAATGTGGGTAAAAGCATTTTTATGCACACAAATACCCAGATAATAAACATATTCAAACCTAATAAGGTGAGACATGCAATAAAGACAATCCTAATGCTCTCTTACCTCAATCTTGACAACTTTTTATTTAGGTGGCAAGTGTAGGATGGGGCATGGCGGTGCTATACGCAGTTTTGCATTGCATTGCAGGGAGAGGGTATTAATGACATAAACCACATCATTAAGCCCTGTCTCCAAGAGACTCTATCAGGGTGTCTGATCTTCCAGGAAGGACTTCCCAAAAACCTGGAGCTTCCTGGACATTCAGGGAGACTAGGGAAGCATGCCTTATTCTCGTGGTTACTTGAACACATAAATGAAGCTGGAACAAGCAGCGTTTTAAAGGAAAATATAAATGACCAATAAATATAGATCCAACTGGCGCACCATATCTACTGGCTAAAATGTTGTCTACAATTGACTCAAAAGTTAAAGCTCTAATAGAGCCCAATTATTAAAAAAATAATAATAAGGTAAATATTAAGGTATTAGCAACACCCAATTCTTGTTCTGCAACGAGCAGTCTAGGGTTGTGTAACCTTACTGCTAAAGGCAAACAAGAAATAGAAATAAAGACAGCGCTGGATCTGATCAAGAAAAAACACACACAATGCTGAAAAGTAAAATACAAACATAACAATTTATTTAATGCACACAATATAGATATTTCAGTGTAAATTCTTCAAACAGTTATATCTCATGACAATAAAAATGCAAAACTAAGTCTTCTAAAAAAAAATAAAATCAGCATAAAATACCATGTGCCTTAATCAGATAGTTGTTAATATATCAACCAAATCAGCTATTATCAATAATATTAAGAGCTCATTAAAAAGTCACTGCACAGAATGGATGGCAATAGAAGCCCAAAAGAAAAAAGCATCGTTGCGCCAAAAGTCCATATACCGGGTTCCGGAGCATAAGATGAAAATCATATAATTGGAAAAAACTTACAGTTCTTGATGTTAAGGAAACTTCTATGGTCACATATTGATCTGACACATATCGATTGTTTCTGTCAAGTAACTTTAGACAACTTTAGGGAACTGTGTGCTAACCCTAAAAAGAACTATTCCAATATTTACAGACAAGAAAGACAGGCATTACAGAATTTTAAGAAAGATACCTCTATTGTCATTAAGGGGGCTGATAAAGGTGATGGGATAGTTAATCAGGATAGATCTGATTATTTACAGGAAGCTTATAGACAAATTCACAATATGGAAATTTATAAAACTCTTAGAGACAATCTCTTAAAGTTATAACAATCAGAATTGAAATATTTTTTAGAAGATGCATATGGTAAAAATATTTTATCAAAAGTAGAAATACAATTCCTTTATCCTGACTACCCCATTACACCAATATACTATCATCTGTATAAAATACATAATACCGCTTTCATACTGCCGCCCCGGCAATATCCCGGGTTTTTCAAGCCGGGTTTTTGCCGGGGCTCGGAGCGTCCCAGCTCAGAAACACCATTCATACTGCACCTCGGACCCAGGAATTTCCCGGGTTGACCCCATTCATACTGCACAAGTCGGTGCCCTGGCAATTTGTGGGAGTCATCACCAGAGCAGTTTTCATTGGCTGAAAAATGGTGATGTCATTGAAAGGTGACTGGTTTTTTGACGCATAAATATAATGCAAAAGTGGGTGGTGATTGTTTACCACATTACTTTTCATCATGACCGATGACTCACTTTTGTGTAGCCCAGACAGCCAATCAGCTTGTTTTCTGTGCAACCCGGGTTGAAAAACCCGGGTTGCACCATTCATAGTGCAGGCAACCCGGGTCTGACCTGGGAATTACCACTCGATAAATCCCGGGTTGAAGACCCGGGTTTTTAGACCCGGGATTTTTGACTAGTATCATTCATACTGCACCAAGACCCGGGTCGTTTGAGCTCGCCCCGGCAAAAACCCGGGATTTTGGTGCAGTATGAATGGGGTATTAGTGTCTCTTTTTATATGGATACATTTTTACAAATAAAAGTGAATGCATTGAAATCCTATATCAGGGATTCTACCCATCTCCTTAAGGTTTTAGATTCTATTATATGGCAAGCGCACTATGCCTTTTTGACCTTAGATGTAGAATTACTATACAGCAACATACCGCATGAGATGGGTTTGAAAGTTATAAAGAGAGCTTTGAGAAAGGATGAGACACTTAGTGATACACATCAACATTTTCTGGCTGAAGCGATTAAATTTATTTCCACTCATAATTACTTTATGTTTGAGCATCATTTTTATTTACAGATTATGGGAACGGCCCATGGGGACCTGCTGCTCCCCGAGCTACGCTAACCTACAGATGGGCGACTTTGAGGACGCAAATGTGTGGGGTGGCGGGTTCGGGGCAGACGTGGTCCTCTATGGCCATTATATTGATGACCTTTTATTATTTGGAGTGGAGGAGAATCCAGAGCACAGTTATTTGTAGATACATTAAATCGGAATAGTTATAATTTAGAATTAGTACATACTTATGATCTGAATTGTATTGATTTTTTGGACCTGTCTTTGAGGGTTATTGATGGTTGCATCACAACCAAAACATTCAAAAAGAAGGTTGATATGACAAATTGTTTGCACTATAAAAGCTCACATTATAGACCATGGATGGATAATATCCCCAAAGGACAGTTACTAAGACTCAAACATAACTGTTTGGATGAAACCGCTTTGCAATCACAGGCGAGCGTATTAATACAAATTTTCAGTAATAGGGGGTATCCGGATACAATTTTAGAGAAAGCTATTATGGAGGTTAATCAAGTGGAGAGAAGTTCTCTCCTTATGACGAAAGATTTGGTGATGTGCAGAGCACACAGGGGTGGAGGCACAATACAGACTGTCTCATTACAATCAGCTTTACTTTACATGTAAGTGCATACTATGAGAAACATGTATTGATCTAAAATGTGTTGGATGTGAGTGTTTTTTTATTTTTTAGCCCAAATGTTAACTTTTAAACAGAGGATAGTGTGTATTCCTCATGTAGTAAATGTGAACGTCCCTTGAAAGTTACAGG
Organism: Mixophyes fleayi; assembly: GCF_038048845.1. NCBI lineage: Eukaryota > Metazoa > Chordata > Amphibia > Anura > Limnodynastidae > Mixophyes > Mixophyes fleayi. The sequence goes on along the minus strand of NC_134405.1, from coordinate 58,559,401 downwards.
CACAGTCAATGTGTAAGTGAAACAAGTGCATTTTTCCCCAAACCAGTATACTCTTGTTTTATTTGATGAAAAGAAAGACTGAGAGCATTGAAATTAAACAGCATTTACTACAGTTTAACACAATAAAGGTTATTTGCCAATGCATACATATGCATGAAAAAACATTTGAAAAATCACAAAAAACAAACACTAGCGCCGCCTTTTTGCAGGCACATCACCACCTCGGAAGCCACTCTCTCCTCTCCCTCGGCCACCCCTGGTGCGAGCACCTCTCCTTGGAGGAGTACTCTGGGCTGATCTGCTAGGCGTACTAGCGGTACTGGTGGTGGCAGAAGAAAATGGTGCCGGCAAGCGGGCAATAAGTTCCTGCTGTAGTTGCCCTGCCAGCCGGGTCACGTTCGCATTCCCCTCGCGAACGGAGGAATGTAATGCCTCCACAGCCCCAGTCATTTGGGCCATCTGCACATTGGTTTGTTCCCAGGCATTAGCCAGACGGTTGATTGCAGCAGGTATCTGGCTATTTGTGCGGTGTAACCGCCTCAAATGGCCCGCAATTTGGGACATGTGGCGAGTTTGGCTTTGCATAAATATTGTTTGCTGCTGCTGGAAAGCGCAATAGACAGCGCCATTTCTCTGGCTGGGTCCATACTTGGAGGTGCAGGTTGCTGGTGTTCTGGTTGTTCAGCAGGGCCAGGTAAAACATCCTGGAGGCCAGACACAGGGGCATTCACTGTTTCCAGGGTGATGATGGTTTGATCATCTGGCTCAGGGGACATTTGCAGGGACTCCGGATGAGGTGCCTGGTATGAAGACGGCCCTGTGTATGAAAAATGACAGTAAGTATATAGGATATAATATGTTTGTATATTGCACTCTGAACACTGGATAGGAAAGAATAATCTTTAGCAACTACAGATTGTTTCACAATGTTTGCATTCCTGATTTCTTGTCCTATGCACCCTGCTTCAGGATGCACTTATTATCCTTTTAATACCCATTATCATTTGGACTATGTATGGTTGAGGGGGCTAAATAAGCAAAGTATTTTTAACCTACAAATATGAAAATTTAGTCATCCAAATGCTGCTAGACCGGGCTTTGGGGTAAACTAATACTATTTTAGTACTCCCTCTGTGTAGTACATGCTGGGGTATTTTGACTAAACTGCGTGCTTTAAAAAGTGGACATGTTGCCTATAGCAACCAATCAGATTTTAGCTGTCATTTTGTGGAATGCAATAAATAAAGTAAAGGTATATTCTGAATGGTTGCTAAAGGCAACATCTCAGTTTAGTAAATGTAGCCCTAAGTTCACATTGCAAACCATAAAAAAACAAAACAAATTACATTGACAGCAACATTTGCACAGAAAATCAATTAACTCCATTATTTCTCTCCTAAACATAAATCATGCACCTGCTTGCTCGTCTGTGCCCGAATCTCTCACTGAAGGTGGAGGTGTAGGTCTCGGACTGGGACTGAACTGTGGTCCTGGCGATTCTGGATGTAATAGAAAAAGCATACAGTGTATTTGCAGCAAAAAACATTTTAAAAATATACAGTTTTTTTAAAAAAAATTGTTTGCAAATAAAAAAACAGGTTTTTTTTTAAAATAAAGTCCTTTACAAACTAATAGAGTAAAAAATACACTTTTAAAAACAAAAAAATGTTTGTAAAAAAAATGTTTAAAAAGAAAAAAGCATTTAAAAAAAGTAAAAAGCATTTAAAATACTGTTAGGGTAAAAAAACCAAATAACTCACCAACTACTTGGCCAAAAAAAGGCGAATCGGTATCCTGCACATTTATTCCCTCTACAATATCAGCCGGCATTATCTGGTGCAACTCCTCCTCATAACTGGTGTACTCTACACGAAGTGGGGGGCCACCACCCGTGCGCCTTGTAGACCTCCTTTCCTGGGCCATTTTTTCCTTCAGCCTCCTCTTAATGTCAGAGAAGCGCTTGCGGCATTGCGCCACTGTCCGCTTCAGTGGGCCCACCGCGTTTACGGCATCACAGACACGCCCCCACAATTGGTGACGCCGCCTTAGAGGAGTCCGGGCTGCCAGGTTGCCTAGGATGACCTCATAGCAGGGAATGATATTGTGCACCAGCACACAATTCTCATCATGTGAGAAATGCACATTCCTCCCTGTCTTTGTCTTCCTGCCCTGTCCTGTCTCCTCAAACTCTCCCTCTCCCTCCTCTGACCCCTCAAGCTCCATCTCCCTCTCCTCAGCCTATTCTACCCTCCTATCTCTGGACATTTTCACACAGAAAAATACAAAACCCTGAAGGACTGACAAACACAAAGGACAAACTAGACTAACTACAGACACACTCTCAACACAGGCACACACAAGTAACACAGACAAAGGACAAGTAAAATACAAAAAATACAAGACAGAAAATAAATGAGAAAATAAAATGTACAAAACAGAAAAATACCACAGGACTACCCACACTTCAATCAGATATCGCTCCACCAATCCACCAAACTCCAACTCTCACCAACTCTCACAAAGCACTATTCTCCAAACTCCTCTCACAAAACTCCTCAAAACCCTATCAGAGAAAAAAGTGTCAGGCCAGTGGTTTATATAGGGCTTGTGATGTCAAATCTCCTGACTTTGAAAATAGCCAATAGTAACAGGCCAGGAGAGGTGTAATTTGCAAAAAAACGCCTTTATACGAAAGCGCCGTAATTTAAAGCAAAAGCGCCATGTTCTATTCAAAGCCGCTGGCGGCTTTGAGCATTACATCCCGCCGTTACATCGCCGGCGGCTTCAAATTGAAGATGAAATGCGCCCATTCGTAAATCCGGCTGTTAGCAATGCAAACCTGCCGGAAAACCGCCGCGATGCATGGCGGCTTGAGCCGCCATGAATCACGCCTGTTAGTAAATCTAGCCCTAAATCTCTTGCAGTCTTAGGGATTGAGCCTACGATTAGAGGGGGGGATAGGTTTAAGAAGCTCTGTAAACAAGAAACCTATTGGATACATTTGTTAAACATACTAAGTCCAGGTGGACTAAATAAAAAAAATAGAATTATATGATTTACTGTAAGCTTGGAGAGGGATGGTGAATTTTCAATATTGATTATTATCTAATATATGGAGACATAATGTTGTGGTTTAATTAGGTTGAGCCTCTTAATGATTGTTAAAAGTACACCTCTTATTTGATGTGAGTGATGTGAGTTACTAAATGATAATAAATAATAAACTTATTTGATGTGAGTGATGTGATGTGATGTGAGTTACTAAATTCTTCTACTAACATACAAGGCCATCAACAAAATTGCACCGACATACATTTCCTCACTTGTCTCGAAATATCTCCCTACTCGACACCTCCGTTCTGCACAAGATCTACGTCTCTCCTCCACTCTCATCACATCCTCCCATTCTCGGTTACAGGATTTTTTCCGGGCAGCACCTACTTTGTGGAATTCCCTCCCTCGCACAGTAAGACTTTCCTCTAGTCTTCAAACCTTCAAGCATTCACTGAAAACCCACCTCTTCAGACAAGGTTATGATATTCCTCAACCATCATCTTAATTTCCCTAGATTACCCTATTGCCATCCTCTACACTGCTAACGCAAGACAACAACCTTCTGACCAACATTGCAACACACACAGCCCACTCAGTACTTTTACCTTTGCAGTCTGGCTTGTCCATTGTGCAATATGATGTAGCACATGCCCTTGTGTTTCTAACTCCCATTGTCCTATAGATTGTAAGCTTTCGAGCAGGGTTCTCTTACCTCTCTGTCTGTATGTATTACCCAGTATTGTCTTATGAATGTTTGTTCCCACTTGTAAAGCGCTACGGAATTTGCTGGCGCTATATAAATAAATGTTGATGATGATGATGATAAGTGATCCAGTTATATATATATATATATATAGAAGAGTCATGATAGTGGGTCTATTTGAAACTATATATAATCTGTAAAAATCCTGGGGCTCAAGCAGTTGAGAGCCAGATTGGAGGAACATCAGTAGCAAGTGTTCACACAGTGAACTACGCTAGTGGACAGACTACAGTATATATTTGGATTGGTTCCCCTCATATACTGCGGTGTCCCAGCATGGAACTGCTGGTCAAGTTTCCGCAGGAGGATCTTCAAGCACAGCGGGGGTTACTAAATCCATCAACAGTTCAACATGTTAATTAATCCCTCAGTGTCAGATCAATATGTGACCATAGCAGGGGCGCACGCAGGAGCCCCCCCCCCCCAAAAAAAAAACCAGTTTCGGCAGCGCTGTCCTATACAGCAACCGTGGCGCTGTCAAAGAAGCGTCCGCGGCGGTGCTGTATACAATACAGCACCGCCGCGGACGCTTTTTTGACATCGCCGCGGCTGCTGTATAGGACAGTGCCGCTATGGTGGGCACTAAGTTAGGGCAGGAGGGGGTTTCTGGAGACTCAGAAACCCCCCCTGCGTGCACCAATGCATAGATGTTTCCTTTAAATCAAGAACTGTAAGTTTGTTCCAATTGCATGATTATCATTTAATGCTCCAGAACCCGGTATATGGACTTTTGGCACAATGGTGCTGTTTTCTTTGGGCTTCTATTACCATCTATTCTGTGCAGTGACTTTTTAAATGCGCTCTTAATATTATTGATAATAGCTGATATGGTTGAAATATTAACAACTGAGTAGGCACATGGTATTTTATGCTGATTTTATCTTATAAGACCATGGGGTAAATGTATGAACGTGCGGGTTCTTCAACACCCGCGTGTTCGGCGATTAAATTTCAAGCAGCGCTGCATTGTAAAGGGAAACTTCCCTTTACAATGCAGCGCCGCTTGAAATTTAATCGCCGAACACGCGGGTGTTGAAGAACCCGCACATTCATACATTTACCCCCTAGTTTTGCATCTTTACTGTTATGAGATATAATTGTTTGAAGAATTTAAACTGAAATATCTATATTGTGTGCATTAAATAAATTATTTTGTTTGTATTTTACTTTTCAGCATCGTGTGTGTTTTTTCTTGATCAGATCCAACGCTGTCTTTATTTCTACTTCTTGTTTATGTTTAGCAGTAGGGTTACAAAACCCTAGACAGCTGCGTTTCAGATCAAGAATTGGGTGTTGCTAATACCTGATTATAGTTTATTTATAATTGGGCTCGATTAGAGCTTTAACTTTTGAGTCAATTGTAGACAACATTTTAGCCAGTAGATACGGTGCGCCATTTTGATCTATATTTTTTTGGCCATTTATATTTTTCTTTAAAATGCTGCTTGCTCTAGCCTTATTTATGTGTTCAATAAGGCATGCTTTCCTAGTCTCCCTGAAGGTCCGGGAGGCTCCAGGATTTTGAGAAGTCCTTCCGGTTTCTTGGAAGATCAGACACCCTGCTACAGTCTGTTGGAGACAGGGCTTAATGATGTGGTTCATGTCATTAATACCCTCCTCCTGCAATGCAATGCAAAGCTGCGTATAGCACCGCCATGCCCCATCCTACACTTGCCACCTGAAAAAAAAAGTTGTCAAGATTGAGGTAAGAGAGCACTAGGACTAGAGATGCTCACTGACCCGCGTGTTTTGATTTTGATTTTGGATCTGGATTACCTTCGTGTTTTGGTTTTGGTTTTGGTTTTGCCAAAACCGCCCTTGCGTGTTTTGGTTTTGGTTTTGATTTTGTTTGGTTTTGTTCTGCTATTTTTTCAAAATTCTATTTTTTGGGCTAAAATAACATAATTTAGGTATTATTTTGAACCTACAATATTATTAACCTCACTAACACTAATTTCCATTCATTTCCATTCAATTGACCACCGCACAAGTCACAATATTATTTTCATACACTTTCCAACAAAGATTGCAGCAGTTCTTGCCAGTGATAAGAAGAAGGCCATTGTCATGCCTGGGCATAAGACCAAAAATCCACCTCTTAAGTGTGAAAATATTTTTACACAAATCCTGACAACAGTTGTCTAGCCATTTGTAGCGTTTTTAAAGCCACAGTCAGTAGAGGTAGGGACCTTAACCATCTTGGATCCTCATCCATGTTACGGCATTTGAAGCGAGTTCATGGAAAGCTGTTGGGACAATCAGAAACTTATGTTATAAAAATAACAACAAGCAGTCCAGCATCATCTACCTCCCTTCTCTTATCTAGATCCCAGCACCTGCAATCTACACCCCCAACACCTTCATCATCAATATCCCCAGAAGTGATGGGAGTTAGTCCTGCATCCAAGTTCCTAATTCTAGATGACTCCTCGGCTAACCATGAATCCTCTGAATAATTATTGAGCGTTAGTCCCGCTGCTGCTGCTGGGGGTGGATCTTCAACCCAGATGAAGACTACTAGTAGTTTACAACAATTGACTGTTAAACAATCCTTTGCTAGAGGAAGAAAGTAATAAAGGTGTCACCCAGTCGCAAAGCGGATCACAGATGCCATGGGCACTATGCTAGTATTAGATCTGCATCCAATGTCCACTATTAATGCAGCTGGTTTTAGACAGTTACTTGACGTCTTCTGTCCCTATTACCAAATTCCATCACAACACCATTTTACTAGAAAAGCTATTCCTCACCTCTACCAGAAGGTTCACAAAAATGTAACTATTGGGATACAAAATGCCATTCTACCCACTGTACACATAACCACACATATGTGGACAAGCGGAACTGGTTAAACTAAAGATTATATGACTGTGACAGCCCACTGGGTTGGTGATTCGCCTTCACCAGCAGGGACAGCAGCAGCGTGTACCCAAGAACTTCACATTTTCCAGAGGCAGGCTACTCTGTGTATCAGCGGCTTCACTAAGATGCATACAGCTGACAATCTGTTACAAAAACTAAGGGATTTCATTGCAACATGGCTAATCCTGCATGGACACTCCTGAGGATATGTGATTTCTGATCACGACACCAATATTGTTCGAGCATTACAGCGGGGGGGAAATTCCATCACATTTCTTGTTTTGCTCACACAATCTAACATTACAGAACTTTTTTAAAAAATGACAGTGACATGCAGGAGATGCTGTTTGTGTCCTGAAAAAATTTAGGGTCATTTTCGGGATTCTGCAACAGCATGTAGGAGAATGCAGCAGCTGAAATAAGACTAGAATTTGAGGGGGAATGTACTTTAGTCCAGCAAAGTAGTCACCTGTGAAAAGAGTGCAGACTTGAGTCAAGTGATTTCCTTAATTATACTTTTGGAGAAGCAGCTTGAGAAATTGAAGGATGAAATAAAACTAAGCATATCCGCTAACTATATTGTAATTGTAGATCTAGGACTTTATTCACTTCACCAGGATCCAAGAGCTATAAACAACTTGTAATGACGTCTCCTCTTTCAGTTTCTTTGTCAACTGCTTCTCGGAAAAAACTTAGCTTTCCCAAGACACCCAGTGGAGATGCAGATGAGTCAGCACAACATTTTGACATTTGCTCTGCTCTAAATATATTGCCCAAAAATTGTGAAAGCTCTGCCATAAAATGAACTACAAATTCCACGAGGAAGGCCATTATCAGCAATTACATCAAAGTACACAGACTTCTGTGATGGTGGATTCCAGCAGGGATAAATTAGCATTGTTTGAGGAAGATGTACACAATGATCAGGGTGAATATGATGACAGTGTAGATTGCAGGTGCTGAAATCTAGCTAAGAGAGGTGAGTTACCTGATGCTGGTATGCCTGGTAATATTTTGGGTATGGCATGTTGGCAATTTTATGTTTTTCTACAGTAAACTTTCACCTTTTTAGAGAGGTTTTTTTTCTTTAAGCTTTTTATTTACATTTTGGCACCAGTCCAGATGATAGAAATGCCTGTACATCATCTGCTAAAGCCTATGTTGAAGACTGAAGTTCATAGTGTTTTTAAAGTGAGGGAAACCAAAATGTAAAAAAATGTTAAACACAATTTTCCTTGGTAAATCAAAAAACACCTGTAATCAAGGCAAAGTTAAATAGGGTAGGGACTGATGTGAGCTAACATAACTTATTACTGTGTCTTATAACTATCTATATAACTAACATAACTTATAATGGTTTCTGCTTAGTTCTGATCTGCTCTGTACAGCGCAGCGCAATTGCTTGTGCTATATAATCAGCTGCTGATGATGAGGATGATGCCTGGGACATGCAGGAGATGCTGTCTGTGGCTGGAAAAAATCTCTGGACTTTACCATCATTCTCCAACAGCATGTAGGAGATTGCAACTGCTACCATAATAATACAATTTGCCCTGTCACCAGCTGAAGCAAGAAGTGGTAACAACGTGGAATTCCACCCTTTGTATGTTTAAGTGGATGGAGGAACAGCGAAAGGCCATCCACGCAGGCCCGGCGCTCCCATTAGGCAAGGTTAGGCACTTGCCTAGTGCGCCGGGCTCTGGAGGGCACCACAAGAATGTAAATTACTTTAAAACTGTGTGGCGACCGCTGACCATACCTGTCACGGCCGCCGCACAGCATTCTAATGCACGGGGGAGGGGGGAGAGGCTATTGCTCACCACCGCCGCCTCTCTGCTCCGTCTCCTCCCCTCCACTCACTAGTGTCAGTGAGTGGAGGGGAGGAGACGGAGCAGAGAGGTGGCGGTGGTGTGACAAGGTAAGGAAAGACGGGGTGAGGGGGGAGGAGGGCGCTGATTTTTGCGGGGGGGCGCCGATTTTTTCAAAATGCCTAGGGTGCCATGGACCCTAGCACCGGCCCTGCATCCACGCTTACTCTACACCCCATGGTAAAAAGGGGGAATGTATTTTAGTCCAGCGCAGTGGAGAATAATTTCACTGTTATTTATGGTCCTGAAAGTAATATAAAAAGTCTACTGTAAAGTGAATTCAGCACAGCTACCTTGATTCCCTTAATTAGATTTTTGGAAAAAAAATTGTGAATATCACACTGGTATATCAAGTACTTTATTCGCTTCGCCTGGATCTAAGAGTTATCAACATTTTTAAATGTGATTTCTAAATTTGGGCGACTGTGCGTGAGCCTAGGTTTAAGAGTTATGTGTTATATTTATTTCCAAATGACACATATCTCAAGAGATGCAATGAGTTGCTGGTCAGCCAGTTGACAGCTCAAGTGGTACATGACACCACAAAGTATACTCCTTCAGCTTCTATTGTGAATGCAGCTAGGAAAAAACACACAACATTTCAACATCTGCTCTGGTCTAAAAGAATTGCCCCAAAACCGTGACAGCTTTGGCTTACTATGTACTACAAATTCCATGAGAACGTCCTTTACTGGCAATTACATCAAAGTACAGAGACTTCTGTAATATAGTCTTACACCATGGAATAATTAATATTGTGTGAGCAACAATGATGTACACACTGATGAGGATGAGAATGGTGACTATAGATTGCAGGTGCTGGGATGTAGCTGAGAGAAGGAAGCTAGCTAGTTTTTTCTCCAATTTCCTCTGAATCTACTTCCCTCAGTACATAATATCATTGGACTCTAGTACTTTTCTTCCTTTGAAGAATGTTACCCTCATGTACCTTGTTAAAAAACTTTTCATAATTATATATTTCAAAGTTTCTATTATGTCCCTCCTTTCCCTTATGTTTCTGTGTAGGCAATGACACTGAGACTGAAGAGTGACAAGAACACTGTTGTTAACCCTTCTGTTTCTCTGTGAGCTCTGTGATGCCAATGCCAGCCTATTACATTCTCCTTCTCCTATTTCTGGGTGAGCTCTGGCAAAGTACAATGTTACTGAAGACTTGGAAGAACACTGCCAACACTTCTCTTTCACTTACATTAATAACGCTGCCTAACTGCACTGGAGACTGCTAAGAACCCTGCTACCCCGTCAGTGTCCCTCTCTCAAATGGCGCTAGATCGGAGGAGGCTATTTATTAATTCTAAAACTCGCGAGAACCGACAACGAGATACACGAGATACGACAACGTCACAATGACGTTTTGCTTCGTTTTGAAATATGAATTGAAATATGAATAGGCGAGTACCGAGCCAACTCGGCTCGGTAATCGGATTCCCGAATTTCGGGCAGGTTCGGTTTCAAGGTAACCGAGCCCGCCCCTCTCTAATTAGTACTATCTTTATTGCATGTCTCACCTTATTAGGTTTGAATATGTTTATTATCTGTATAAAAATGTTCTTACCCACATTGAAAATCTGACTGTTACAAAACACAGTCCATTGAAAAAACAAAAATAGCGACTTTTTGCTTCCATCATTTCTGCAAAATATTTGCATCGTACTCCACTGTACCCAAGCTACATCATTCTCCTATAGGGTTTGTTCTACCTACTGTACATATTACATAGTATTATTATTTCACAAAAGCTGCGATAACTTCATGAACTAACTGTTTTCTGAAACATAACATTCAATTTTCCATAGACACTACAAATAAATTGCTCTGCTTTAAAAAATAAATAAAGCCAAATTCCTAACAGGTTTTATTATTCAGTAAGGATTTTATTCTAATTAACCATGTGGGATTATGATAAGTATTAAAGTACTAATGTTACCTAGTGTTTGCAATCAGCCTGGATACATCAGACACAATATAATGTGTCTGCCCTACACAAGGATTATTTTTTGAAAAATTTCAAGGCCCGAGTCTGATACAGCACAACCATTATTCTACATATTTAACCTTTTGTAAAATACCACAATAAGGTGGAACAATTCATCTTATAAGTAGCTTCATGGATCAGAGAGAGGATGAAATGTAGCATCTTGTTATTCAATACAATTAGATGTATTCATAATCTCTTTTGGTTTTTATCTACTATTCAGTACAAAAGACTTTTCAACCTGATTTAAATAGTACTTTCACTCCCATAGTATTCATAAAAAGATCTGTTTTTTTTGTGTCTCTATTTATAGTGGAAATAAGCAGCTGGGTGGTATATTATTGATAGATAAATATACTGGCATGTATGTACAGTATACATAGTTTAGATATGAAGACAGCTGGTAGCATGATATGAGACATGTATGAAATCTTAAATGAAGCAGTAAGATAGAAAGTTTATAGTGAGCAGTGGAGGTAGATGGTGGCAGCTTTGAGGATTGAATATGATGAGGACTGAGATGTGAGCAGGTGCAGGTTGAGGGAATATTTGAAGGGGATTGAAAAGGATTTGTAGGCTATGCAGTAAATGAAGAGCAGTTCAATTATTATGTATGTAAGGCAGAGAATAATAACGAGTCATGGGAGAGAATAAACTTACCAGCAGCTATATATTTTGGAGAGAGTGAGATGATCCTACTGTTGGTAACTTTAATATGGACTATGCAAATGTTATGCATGAGGATTGTATTTGTAGATGAAAAATCATTCACAAAATAGATAGAAACGACAATTACAAAGCAAAATCCACTGTTCATTTAGACATATTTATAAATGTGTAAACACTGCACAGAGGAAAATGACTAATTTCCATACACATAAAACTAAACATTTATTTTCTATATTACATATAGTATCTACAGTGCAGATAATGTAGTTCACTCAAGCCTGTGTATCGGGGCCCTTATTCTGACTAATTAGAAAGCTACAGGAACATATTTAATTTAAGGCTCATTCACTTGCAAGCTGCAAGAAGTGCAGCCCAGGACAATTGCTCTGCCGAGTGTATTTCAGAGTTTAGAGCACCAGTTAATTGTCTTATGCAAAGGTCAATTTTTGTTTTTTTCACTTTCACTAAGCTTCTTTTTTAAATTATAAATATAGGGATATTATCCCCTATCTCCCTCCAAACATCCAGCAGTTTAGACAAGAGAAAAACATCTCATTATATAGTAAACTAACGTAGAGATATGAGACTTCTCACTGCCACTAGTATATCTATACTGTAGCATTTTACAAAATGTAGTGTCTATCACTCTTCATTTTCAAAACAGTCTTCAGTATTTACATAAAGTTGTTTTAAGCTGCTTGACTGTAATATTAGTATTTCAATTTACTATTGACATATATCTGGGTAACAAATTGTTCATATTTTGGAATTATACACCATAGTCCTCCTCTGATGATTTAGTAGTGTTACCCAGTGTTCTATGCTGTTAGTTATAATAATAATAATCATGTCTGTTCTTTATAAATAAGTATTTTATTCATTTAAAATAAAGGCAACATTGTATACTTATTAAATGTCTTTTTAATAGGAAGAGTTCATAATTGGTGGGACCACAGTACTTAGATGCTCAAAGAGAGTTAGATTTTATAAAAAGGTGAAAAGTTTTCTGCCAGCTGTGTTGTTGTAAATTGGTCACAGACAGTTCACACTGAGACATAAGTTGCTCTCCAACATGACATTCTCATACACAATAGAATATACAATAAGTATTTGTTCCTTCACTAATGAAACATGATGTATTTTGATTAAGAAAACAAACAAGGTGGAAAGCTGTAAAAATGCTAATGGTCAGTAACCCATAGCAACTTATTATCAATTTTCCTTGATTAATTGAATATGAGGTGAACAATGAAAATGAATATCTTGTTGGCTGCTAAAGGATGCTGCATGCTTTTAAATTTGTACATTAACATTATGCAGTTTATATTGTTATGATGTCATAATGTTTGTTCTGTTATAGATATATCAATGGGAGCAAGCAATATGAGCATATTAATTATTATAGGATTCTCAGATTTACCAGACCTAGAAATGTCCATTTTCTTATTCTTTCTCCTCTCATATATTGTTACGTTGATGGCAAATCTCTTCCTCATCGCGCTGATCTATCTGAGCCCCATGATGAAATCCCCCATGTACTTCTTCCTATGTAACCTGTCTGGAGTGGATATTTTATGTGCATCCTCCACTTCTCCAAAACTGATGTCTATATTCCTTGCAGCCAGTGGCACAATCTCATTCTCAGAGTGTATAACACAGTTCTTCTTTTCAGCTGCATTTTCAGCATCTGAGTATCTTTTTCTCACTGTTATGTCCTATGACCGCTATGTTGCTGTTTGTGAACCATTACATTATACTCAGATCCTGAGCATGAATTTTTGTGTAATATCATCACTTGGAGTTTGGATGATTGCATTTGTAGCTTCACTGGTTTTAGCTGTTTGTTTTATATTTAATGACTTATGTTCCACTAATGTTATCAATAATTTTTTTTGTGACTTAAGTTCATTGCTAAAACTTAGCTGCAGTTACACCTCAGTTATTCAGGGTATAATGTTTGTAGATGGAGTCATAATATTCACCTGCTTCCTGCTCACTGTAACCTCTTACACCTTTATTATTTCATCTATCCTTAAAATTCACTCTTTCCAAGGAATTTATAAAGCTTTCTCTACCTGTGCATCTCATCTGGCTGCCGTGACGCTGTTTTATCTGGTACTTTTCATTCTCTACCTTATGCCAAATATAGTACTTACACAAAAGCAACGCAAACTTATATCTGTTCTTTATACAAATGTTATTCCAATGTTAAACCCTTTTATTTACAGTTTAAGAAATAAAGATGTTAAGAGAGCTTTACAAAATCTTATTGGGCATGTACAACGGAGATGGTTTGTGAAGTAATCAATCAGATGAACATAAAACCCTCCAATCTGGCTAAAATGCCTTAGATATTATATTGTCTCTCAGTGCTATGGTGCGGAACACTGGAACAAATCTTCTTAGGATGGATTTTTGGAAATTTAGGCCAGTAATGCATGTGAATAGAAACACCATGGAATAAGTAATTTATTTTAAATCATTCAATAATCCAGACAAATCCAGATATGGTCCTGTAATGTTCGTACATAAGAAATTAGGATACAATATTTTAACCTATTTACATGCCAATAAGGGATATTTAGCACCTTGGGCACAAAAAGTACCCATACATGTTGTGATCTGGAAGCTCAAATAAGCCATTTGGCATTGAAAAGTTGTCTGAATAGTATTAGAATGTGTTTGGTATTGTATATTATTTATTTATATGCTCTCTATATTGAATTATAATAATTAAGATGTCCTCTCTTGAATTGAGTGCTTGTAATCACCAACTGCCCAGAACCATGAACTTGTGATGTACATGTGATTATCAATCGCCTGGAGACTGGAACTAAGACAGTTCCTGTAAATTATCCTTTGTCCAGAGGGAGGAAGTAGTACCATGTCTGGTTACCAAACACTTGGAGACTGGGAATAGCTGGTGCTTTAGAAAGGAGTAATAATAATTTTATGTTTATCACTAGCATGTTCTTTGTATTGTATTGAGCTCACTAAATTGTTCTCAGCATTGTATAGAGATCACTGTAATAGTCTGCATTGAGTACTCGTCAGTTGGGACTGTGTTAAATGTGATTATTGCTCAGCTCTTATTGTCTCCGCTGCAGTTATATACCTTTGTGGGAGCTGCAATCCTTCAGGTTTATGGCAGGTAAGTGCTCATATCCCACTGATGTTGACATTTATTCTTGGTGATTTGATATCACTGGGCCACAGATTCCAGATGCACCAATAGACTTTCATAGCCACGATTGATCCCAAAACATCTACAGAGCTGCATGAAGTGAAGGTGCCTAGAAGATGTAAAGGGGACCCACTTAAATGTAAGTGACTGAATGGGTTGTGTGCGCAACATACTCAATGTTGGACAGATGGGGCCATATAGTGTATTGGAAGTATTTGTGTAACAGATAGCTGACAATGGGGATATCTCTATGTAGTAATGATGGTGCCTTTGCTGCATATGTCTGATTACTGCAGCTTCCAGCATATGGCTGACTAAGTGGTCATACTACCCAATGGTGAGAGGTCTATCCTATTACTGTGAGAACTGTAAAGCTCAGTTGGACACCTTTAAGGGACCAGAGTACAGGGGTAGCAGGTAGGTAGTAAGCCCCCCCAAATAATTTATTTTTACTTTACAAAGCCTTATATCAAGTGCTGAAATAGGCAAATGACACTGACCTCCATAGACATGACACACCCTACACACAGTAAGTGTTATCCTGCCTCTATCTGTAATTATCTCTAGTTTCCTCCTGCCGGAGACCTCCTGCCAAACACACTTACAGACACTCAAATCACTGAAAGCAGGCATTACAACTGACCAGTAACACAATGAGTGGTGAAATATACATACATTTATTAAAGAAGATATACTGTAAAGCATAACCAGGAACCTACCCACATGGAGATAGCATGTTATACTGTTATACTGTTATACTGGTATCCATTTTCCACAGGGGGATATTTCAAAATCAAATGACTGGTAATTGGGTGGTGTTGGTGCAACATAAAACTGGCTATGAAGGTATTTATAGGTGGCTTGTAGTGGTGGGCATTTGTCTGAGATACATGTCTGTCAAGGGTTGGTACTTTCCTGGAAATATAAATTCAACAATGTGGTATATTTGCAATATAACTGTGATGATTCACAAAACTAGCTGCTGATGACCGCTATCAGAAAACAATTACTGTATAGATTCATAACACTAGCTCAAGATGACAGTTGTCAGGAAACAGTTCAAAACAACAGCTATAAAAACCTTCACGCAATTCCTGTAATAAGCAGTCTGTTAAGTACAGTAATCTAGCTCGTCATCTCACCCGGCCTATTGCACAGCTTCCTTTACTCTACAATCAGCCCTTCAGTGAAAAGTTCAAGTCAATCAGAATAATTCATGTTTCGTTTGTAGCTTTTATAAAGTCACTCAGTTCTACCAAACCTTTGCAGGAGCAAAGTTTTGTTTTGGATTCATCTGCTGCTGCTTTGAAGACTTGTGTATTTGACGGTACATGATGATTCTATCTTTTTCAATCCTTCGACCTTGGCTTCGTCCATCACTATTCTGCCTTCTCCAATCCCTTGATTTTGGCTTCATCCATCACTTTTCTACCTTCTATAATCCTTTGACTTCAGCTTTTATCTCATGACGAGTCCTCTCAGGATTGAACAGTTTGCTTGGACTCTGATAGCTACCCCAGCCAAGTGGTTCTTTCCTGGGAACTGCCAGCATTGTGACAATAACTGACAATGGGGTTATTTTGCTGCAATATATAATCAGTAATCAGGACTAGTCTCTAGTATATGGCTGGTGATATTTTCTGACTATAGTAGTGGATGTTAGTAATTGCTATTTATGATATCTGTGACTGTTTGCTGGGTATGATGATGATGTTTAATTTTTTGCCAGTTATTTGATGTGTAGAAAAATAGTAATCATTTGCTATGCATGATAATGCAGTCATTATTATGTATAATGCGCTATGTTATACTATCCAGTACTGGCACTTGACTGATTTTCTGTGGAGGGCACTAGGTTTTTGTGGGGCGATTCTCCCAGGGTATTCAGCATGGTACTAACTAGGCTGGGAGAGGTGCACATTATGAATCTATATTGCTTTCCTCTCTTTCATTTTGAGTGAAGAACTCTTCTTCTGTTTTTTTCTTTACTGCTGGTATCACAGTGCTCACAGAACAATTACTAAAAAATAACAGATAATGCAACTGCGCTCTCTGTACCACTAAATTTCAAAGAAACTTGTGGATATTTGATTATATAAATTTATTAAACATTTACTAAAAAGTCATATACAATAAAAAATCTCAAGAACTCTACATTGAAACATCAACATATATAAAAATCACCATAATATGCAAAAATACTTAGAGCAGTAACTATTTGTAAATACATAAACATAAAATAATGTCAACTTGAACCTTGATTGGTCAGTGGCCAGCTGACTTATTCAATCCATTCAAAATTTTGTATAGTAGGTCCCACAATGAAATAATCACTGCTCCACAGTTCTATTTAGAGTGAAGCTTTCTACAATAATCTTAAGGATCACTCTTGACCCGGTAATAACCAGCAGATTGCCAATATTTGTAAGATCCACACAATTCAACTTAAAAAGGGAGAGATGTCGTACGATGTAATGTCCAAATTCGTGATTAATTAGGGAGTTGTATTTCCCACATACAAGTTCATACCGACATCCTTATACTTCAAAGTTCTCACTGGTGAAATAAATAGTCTTTATAGACTGTGCTTACAACAAGCTCTTGTGTAAATGAGGAAGAGATGTTTTACTCACACAGGATGTTAAAAACTGCACTTGCTGTTCAAGTGAAAATAACTGCTGCTATCTCTGACACCTGGCACACTCCTCCACACTGATAGCCTTGAAGCAGCTTATGATGTCCATGTGGCTCTGTATAAAGCAAGCCGAACCCTTCACACTGCACCCACTGTCCCAGGGCTTAATCATTCCTAGCTCCTCTCAGTGTGTGATTTGTTCGTTCAACCACAATACCACAGGATCTGTCGTTTAACCTCATGCACAAGGATAGAAGTAGCAATTCTGTGGTGATAATGAGTTCATGAGCATATCAAAATATAATAGAATATAAAACTCTATCCAGTCTTACGCATTTCATTGCATCTCTGCAATTTCCTCAGAGACATAAGACTCTTATGTCTCTGAGGAAATTGCAGAGATGCAATGAAACGACAGATCCTGTGGTATTGTAGTTGAATGAACAAAGCTCGTAGGATATGCACCATTTTAGTTGGCCTGTACAGTCTCTTATGTATTTATATTCTTCTGGAGATATGGCCTCCAGAACTGAACACAGTATTCTAGTCAATGACCTGTACAGTGGCATTATTACTTCTTGCTTTCTGCTATTGATTCCTCTCCCTATGTAATCAAGCACTTGTCTTCTTTATTGCTTTGTTACATTGTTTAACTGCCTTTCATTTGATGCCAGAAATGAAGAGGAACTATCTACTCTCTTATCTACCTACTCTACCACCTGTCCTCTTGATCCCATCCCTCACAATTTAGTAGATCCCTGTCTACTGTGCTCATTCCACCTCTAACTAAAATCTGTAATCTCTCTCTACTGGTATTTTTCCATCACTATTCAAGCATGCATTGATTACTCCTATTCTGAAAAAAAACAAAATTCTAACCCATACCCTCTCTCAAAATTATACCGCCCCATCTCTCAGCTCCCATGCACGTCCAAATTTCTTGAGAGAATTGCCTACACTTGCCTCTCACATTTTCTTACAGCAAACAACCTATTCACCTATTCGCTTCAGTCAGGCTTTTGCTCTCAACAATCCACAGAGACTGCGCTGACCAAGGTTGTCAATGATTTAATCACAGCTAAAACTAAAGGCCATTAATATCTTCTAATTCTCCTGGCTCTCTCTGTTGCATTACAATAAGATTTAGAAAGCAGAGCCCAAATGATTAGGAATATGTACGGTTTAATAACGGACCTCTCAAATTAAAAAAAAAGAGCTAAAAGTAATCCTCGGGTGGACTTCAGTGCGCCAACACTTGGTCTGCAGGATCAACTGATTGGAGGCCTAACAATTGCTGTAAGTGGGTTAAGTGCTCCTCCATGGTCTCTGGAGGAGTAGGTCGTCAACTTAATGTAACAGGCATTCTCGGTGCGAGAAAACACTCAGCACTTCTGACAGTGCCTTATGAATGTAAGTAGGACTACGGTGGTACCCTTGGGATAAAATGCAGAACATGTATTGCGTATCGCGTACAGTGAACGCAAGCTTGTAGTGGCAACTTACTGTCAAGGGAATAGAGAAAAATCTGTTAGACACATCAATATTTGATCCACTCCCAGTAGTCCCTTCACATCTGTAAGTGGAGCTAACAGAGCTCAATTACCAACTCCTGGGGCACCCTGGCCAGGATGAAGTCTCTGCTAAAAAGTTAATTATACTGACCAGTAATGTCCAAAACAGTAGAGTGTGTTACTCAACAATGTCTTGTGTGTGCCCAAATTAACCCTAGGGCACGAGCTCTCAAGCCAGCATTACAGCATGTGCCTCCAGTACAGGGGCTATGGGCAGCCTTACTAATTAATTTGATTGGACCACTAACAGCAGGCAGTTGCAATTGTTGATATGCCTTAGTAGCTGTCAAGGTGTTCTCGAAGTGTGTAAAAGCCATTCCATCTGTAAATGACTCAGCTACCACAATAGCACGGGTCTTATGGAAGGAAATTTTGTCATGCTCAATTCCCAGGATCATAGAATCTGTTTGTGGATTCCATTTTAGTGCAATGTCATGAAAGCACTTTGTAAACTATTGTAAATAAGGCAACAATTTGATGTTACTTATAATCCCCAATCAGCAGGGATAGTATAGCGCTTGAATCGAACCATCAAGACCCGGTTAGCCAATTCACTGTTACAGATGGGATCTCCTTGGGAACAGTTTTGTTGGCAATAATTATGGATATTAGGGCACCGGAACCATCCACAGCAGGGATCACTCTGTTTGAGCTCATGACAGATCGTAAAAAATGCCACTTTGCTTCTCCAATGAGCCTCAGATGTCAAATCCCATTAAGGATGTAATTAGCAGAAGATTTATTCCTACAACAGGTACATGATAACCTGAAGGGACTGCTGCCATATGCAGCAATACGGCTACACAATACCTTTCTACAGGGGGAGAACCCAATGCCCCTTTTAGGAGATTTAGTAATGGTCAAAGTTTTCTGTAAGGCGTATGCTTGGGATGCGAACTGGGAGGGACCATATCAGGTTCTCAAGACAATGGGTGATACCATGCTGAAGGTACAGATACCAGTGACTACCAAGAAAAACTTTCAAAGGAGGCGCACGGCATTGTGGGTCAATATTGACCAGGCAAAAATCACCTGAGCCCCTTGAACCCATTAGAGTACTTGTGTGCTCATTAAGTTGAGAAGAACAGGGGGCGTGTGGGACAGGAAAAAGAAATCCTGTCCTGCATTGAAAACAACTGTAATCAAGCCATATTTCTTAGCAGATCATGGAGCCCAAGAATAGAGCTATAACAAAAGCATCCAGAGGACACTATTACAAATTGCATTCCTCCATAGGAGCTCGGAGGTGCTGTGTATACTGCCCTGTGAGCAAACTAGCACTACAAACATTGGTACTACTGGTAGGTGTGGTACTAGTGGGTTCTGCTACTCCTCAGAATAACAAGGAGGATGGGGGGGGGTCAACACCAATAGGGAATTAAAAAGAGCCAATAGAACTAACAAAGCAGAACTTTGGTATTAGAATATAAGGAAGGGAAAATCCTAGAGCCCTACTCTAATTGTTCCTTTATACCAGGTCAATGATACTTGTATGGGTTTTGGAGATATGTTCTTGCTGATAGGGTCCAACACTATTTCCCCAACAAAAATGTGTCTGTCATTCCACATGATCTGCATACACTCTGCCTTAAAGAATATAACCATTTCAAGGATACTGATTTAGTGCTAACTAAATATGTCAGGTGGACAACAAAGATCCCCCATTTACAGCCCTTTTTGAATACGATAAATAATGTAACGGAGGTACTATGTACAATGAAAGAAGTATTGGACCCAGAAGATACCTGTCACGGTTCAAATACAAGTACAGCTCAGGAGCCAGGAATGAAGTGAAAGCACATGAAGTTTATTGCTGAATATACAGGAACATGCAGGACTAAATACCGGGTAGATGGCTGATGAAGGTAAGTGGTAATATGGAGAGATCCAGGCAGCATGAAACCATAAGCACAGCAGAGCAAAGGAACAACAGGATGGGACAACAGGTCAGCAGAATGAATGTTGAGATCCTAATGCAGTATAATCACAGGAACAAGGCAGGAGGAAGAAACACAGGGTGTAACAACAATAACCAGCCCTGTGTGCTGGGAGTGACAGGTATATATAAGGGGAATGAGACACACCCAGGTGCATGAGATAATTAGTGAACAGAAAGGTTAACTCCTCAAGCACAAGAATAAAGCACAATAGCAGCACCTCTGGTGAATGTAGGTACTGCTGTTAACACATAGAATTAACAAAAATAGCAAAGTCTGATAGTCCAGGTTAGGAGCTGCCAGGCAAAGCAGTATGCTGCAGGCAGATCGTGACAATACCACAGGGGAAGTATATAACATGTGGAATATTCTAAAAGCCACCTTTATTGGATCTAACGCTCTGCATGTTAGAACATATTTTGATAGACCTGTTACAATTATAGGTACTATAAAAGCATACTGCATGTTAAGAGATTCCCGATTGTTAATCACAAGGGAATCCAAATATGCCCAAGGTCATGTTCCCACAGATTATTTACAAACTTGTGTTATGATAATAAACTTGAACTATAGCAGCACAGGTCAAGCTATGTGGAATAATAACCATGGCCCAATAGACATGGAAGGCTTGTACAGAGCTGCCATTTGGAAAATTAGAACAGATGCCAAAAATCAGAAGTACATTTGGGTAGAGGGATCACCATCTATGCGATCTTTTATGATATCAACCATGAGAGATAAGTGTGTACCAGAAGTTGCTGAATACTATTTTATTACATATGCACATTGAGGACCAGATAGACAAATGGTTATGTTAGATCTAAACCCACAGAGGTGGGATATAGTATGCAATGGCATAGATATTCCAGAAACTGATGTATGGATGATGGTACCTCTATGACTGAGGAGTACAGAAATAGATGTGTCTGCTAATTGGAAGCACCCTAGTGGCAGAGATATTAATTTTGATATAAACATTAATGGTTCTTTTAAATGGCCATTTTGCAAGGTAGCAGATGAAGGGTGTTGGACATTCTCTTAGTGGGTTTATCTCTGAAAAAAAACTTGTTAAATATCTTATCTTACAACCAGGAAATGGTGACCAGTGATCTACATTTAAAGGGCAAGGAGAAGTATATGTAACTGTAGTCAGATTATCTTATAAAACAGAAGTCCTAGGACCAGTCAAGCCTCATCTGGATGGAGGTAGTAGGGACCCTTGTCGCTGGGTTTACCTTGAACGTCTGCGCTTGTCTTTTGTGTTTTGGAGGTTGTTGCTGCTGTAACGGGTGTCCCAAGCATTCCGATTCCTGGAGGTTTTGTCTTGTTTTTCGTTGGTTCTACCGTGGCGCAACTTGGGGTCCCTGTAGGGGAAGAGAATGGAGTATAGGGGGGTAAGGGGGGAGAGAGACAAGGGGTGTATGCAACAGACAATATACTTGGTATGCTGAATCTCAGCGGGTGATTATAGCTTATTGCGGATTTAAATGTTATAGCTTCTGTTATAGGCCCCCATTAGCACACTCAATATACTTTGTAGCCAGTAACCTACACTGAACTTCATATTAAGGCTACACTGGAAAACTAGTCTCATTTCAATAATTCTGCAGAAAAAGATGTGGACATATTTTCAGGATGAAGGGACAATCACATACAATACAGGATATTGTCTTTCTTTATTTTTACTTTTATTTATTAATACTTGGGTTGTAAAGAGATATCATTGGCATGCCGAGTAGGACAGGAAAATGTGGAGGCTACACTAGGTTAAAAACAAAGATTTTTGCTGATTGCAAGTAGTAATGACCTGTAATTACCGGGTCTACATAGTGACTAATCCAGCATCAATGGGGGACCCATCAATGGTGTTTAGCACTTCTGCCTCACAGCGCTGGGGTCATGAATTCAATTCCCGACCATGGCCTTATCTGTGTGGAGTTTGTATGTCCTCCTTGTGTTTGCGTGGGTTTCCTCTGGGTGCTCCGGTTTCCTCCCACACTCCAAAAACATACTAGTTAGTTAATTGGCTGCTATCAAAATTGACCCTAGTCTCTCTGTGTCTGTGTGTGTATGTTAGGTATTTTAGACTGTAAGCTCCAATGGGGCAGGGATTGATGTGAATGATTTCTCTGTACAGTGCTGCGGAATCAGTGGCGCTATATAAATAAATGGTGATGATGATGATGATGAATGGTGTGTTAGGGTACTGGAGAGGCCTACCTGGATGATGGGATTTCTGTATTGTTAGCAAATGACTCATCCGTGAACTTACACTCCAAGGGCCTTATTCATGTCCAAATGCAACTTGTACGTAAGCACACAGAATTTATGTATATCTCCGCTATTCATATTCTAATCCAAAATAAATATGAATATGAATGTGGGTAGAAGCACACTCTGCCTAAACAGTTCTTTGGCTATGTTGCCACTCACAACATACTGCATTATATGCACAAGTATAAGCACAATAAAAGGTCACATCAGAATGCATGAGACTTTTTTTTATCTTAAAATGAAATAACAGCTGCTATCGGTATAACCATGGATATAAATATTAATTTTCAAATATTATTTTTTTACTGTTAATTACATAACTAAAGATGATTTCAATGCATACTGTACATACAATGTGTTTTTATAGTGTATCTTAGTTACATACCATTGTTCTGTGATAGCTACTGGTACGTATACATTTAATTTTTCACATCAAATACTATGACGTGTTAGACATCACTATCAGTTGGCATTTACACCTGTCTTGGAGTGGCTGCAAAAGATATGTCTGAAAACAAGTGTACTAATGACAAACACAGGCATCTGGCTGCATCTGCAATGAAACGTCCTTACTGTACAAGGTTTACAACCTCAGAAGGATAAATGCATGTAAGCTCTTCCTTGATATTGTTGATATTGTTTTTTCAGATCTATAGCAAAATTGATGACATTACAGTGTGTGTCCTCTATCTCATGAATTCCATAGTATATTCCTTCATGGATCTAGAATCTTGCCATAGCTGGGTTAAATGGCTTCAACTGTCAAAACTGAAAAGTTGTGGAAAAGGCCTGAAGAAAATTAGGTAAAGAATTAAGACTAGAACAACATCACCATTATTAGAGGATCCGTGGAATGATGCTTTCCTAACTATAAATTGACAATAGTGTTCAAATTATCTTCCAATCTTTATAGGCATAGCCAATTGGATTTAATTTCTGGTAGAGCATAAACCCGAGAGTACCAATGAGAGAACCGATGGTACATCAGCAGGTACTGGACCAGAACTGGCAGTTTGAATTCTGTATACTTTTTATTGTATGATTCTCATCTGGACCTGCATGTGCTGTATACTTTGTTTTAGTTTTTAGTATTAGCTCCTGTGGAAGAGAGGATCAAATAGAAGGAGTAAAGATAAAATTCTTTGAAAAACACTTGAAAACGATAAACAGAGTAGCGACCTGTACAGATAAAGTAAATTTACAGGATAGGTGTATTGAGTTATCACCCAGGAAAATAATTAAAAATTGTAGCCAAGACCAGAGCCAGAGGAGTAGTCGCACTGCACCAGGGCTTAAGAACCAGAGAGATAGTTAGCCAATGCAAGGGTTCAAGAGCCTGAAGGGTTGTAATCCAAAGCCGAGGATTAAATACATGTAGTCCACTAAAATGGAGTAGATGCAAGTTCAATAATCTAGCTTGCCGGTTGCGGAATGATGTGCCTATGCAGAAGAGTAGCTTCTGTTAGAAAATATTGCCCATTCACAGTTTTAGAAGGTGGCAGTTGCTTTCTTTTGACATGGATGTAACAGCTTACTAGTAACTATCATAAGTTTTTAGAACTAGCAGTAGAGGTCTTAGCCTATAGCAGCCACAATTCCTGTAGAGATAGATGCACTCACAGGTACTCGGATGCCCCCAGGACTTAACTCAATGTAGTGAAAGCTTATGAGCTGGAACCGGTAGTTAGATACGGAGATAGAAGACAGAGAGTCAGGAGACTAAGCGCATGGAAAACTGGATTCATATTAAAGGTTGTGGGTGAGTGGAGAGCAAGAAAGTCACAAACAAACCAAAAGGTTGAGGCTCACAGCAAACGAGGATAGTCCAGAAAACAGAGTCAAAGGGTCAGGGACAATCAGCAAGCAAGCAGGGTCCAGAAACAAGCCAAGGGTCACAACAGGTATCACTCAGAGGCAGACAGATTATCCACAGGAACAGAGAGCTGGTCAGCTAGTGAACAACACCAAACCCTATAACCAGTAGGGAAGGTAAGTCCTCCCTGTCTTATATACAAACAAGGACCAATCAGGGGGCAAAATGCACACAGACCCACTCCGGGCACACAGGAGGCAGATAATTAATGACCGTGCACACCGGCTGACAGCTGGATGTCGGGACATGGCTGGGATGCAGCGGATGGAAATAACATCCCAGCTTCCGGGGCAGCAGCAATATATACAATGGGCAGAAAGATTTCATGGAAAAACAATGCATCTGCGATTCTGTAGCAACCTCGCCATCTTGGCTATCCAGATTGAACGGAGGACTTGGTCAAGGCATGTATACCTGTCACGGTCACTAAGATTCTCAACCCTGAACTCTGCCATTATTTGTCACCAAGGCGAGGAGTCTAATGCAGCGGTTGGTCTTCTCCAGGGACCCCCGCAAGAAGGTATGGGTTTAGCAGCTACCACTGCGCAGGTCGCGGCCCTCAGGAGAGTGTGGCAGGGTTAACGGACATACAGCTATGAGAATTGAGGATATGGCAATCTGGATAACAGAAGGCAATGAGGTGCTCTGTGGATGCAGGTAGTAACCCAGGAAATGTGGAGAAGTTCAGATGAGCAGCAGGTGGTAGATACCACAGACGTGGACATGGGGTTATCCAACAAACATGTGCTGTAATAAGAGATGCTGCTGTGATCAGTGGAAGGCAGGGATATACCACCGACGTGGCGATGAGACTATCCGGCCAGCAGATGAGATAATAGAAGATGCGGCTATGATCAGCGGATGGCAGGTATTTTCCATAGAGGTGGCGATGATTATCCGGCTAGTAAATGAGATAATAGAAGATGTAGCTATTACCAGTGGATGGCAGGTATTTACCACAGAAGTGGTGATGATTACCTGGCCAGTAGATGAGATAATAGCAGATGTTATAACTATGATAGGCAGATGGCAGGTATTTACCACGGACGTGGAGATGAGGCTATCCGGCCAGCAGGTGATGTATCTGAAATGCTGCAGTGAACAGCAGGAGGCAGGTATTACCACGTATGTGGCGATGAAGTTATCCAGCCAGCAGGTGATGATGTATCGGAGATGCTGCAGTGATCAGCGGGAGGCAGGTATTTACCACGGACGTGGCGATTAAGTTATCCGGCCAGTAGGTGATGTATCGGAGATGCTGCAGTGATCAGCGGGAGGCAGTTATTTACACGGACGTGGTGATGAGTTTATCCGGTCAACAGGTGAGGAGGTCTGGAGACGCTGAGACGCGGAGAGGAACAGGAACCACAGGAGAGTAGACCACGGCTACCACAGCGAAGTGAGGATCAAGAACAGACAATTAAGAGAAGGTCATAGGTGCCTTAAATATGAAGTGAGGAAAGGTTTTAAAGTTCCTTCAGTTCTGCACATGCGCAGAAGTATTCCTTAGATAGTGGATGGCCCTGGCGCTGCACGGACACCGGCAGAGAGGTGAGTGCCCTGGATCTAGGTCCAGAGGTACCAGAGATCCGACGATTGACAATACCAAGATGCCCACAACACATAGACCCCTGGATAAGGTGTTTTAACAAGGGAAAGAGTCAGCAAAAATTCTGGCAGTATTACTGTTAATATGTTCAACCCTTTTGGGAGAGTGGAAATAGAACTTGCGCCAATGGTAGCTTCTCCAGATCAAATTGATAGCCTGAGCCCACCTAATTCTAGCGTATGTTATCCAGTATACCCTATTTTTAAGTAGGTACAGGCTGGTAGTTTTGGTGTGAGTAACCTGTCTCCTGGCTGATGATGTAGTAATTGAGTGAAAATTTAAATAAATACACTAAAATATTCTTCTAATTGGACATATAGACTGTCTATAGGGGAAAGCAAACTTGCTACCATGGACCACATCCCATCAGCCACATGGTAGACACAACAGATGTGCAAGAGATTGTCTTTCATCCTATATTTCATAAAACACTGGTTGACACCTAGGTCTTTGTTCCATTTATCCATGTAGGGCAATAGGCTAAATGGAAGTAAAATTAATAAATGAGTTGTTGGCCAAGGTTTGCTTGAAGCAGACTGATTCAAATAATGTGTGACCCTCCCTGTTCTGAGCAACCAATGTCTCTGAAGGAAATGTGTAAGTATGTAAAGTGTTAGATCATCATGAGAAACTCTCTAGGTTGAATAGGTGTCAGGGTTTATTATGTTTGTATATTGATTACTGTTTTTGGGGTTTCCTATGGCAGAAACAGTTTATAGTGAAAAATGTGTTCTGTACCTTAAAATACAGAGAATGAGTCTGGCCACTCAAGTAAAGCAAAGTCCAGGAATTACCGGGAGTCCAAAACTGGAGGGTTGGTTATCCAAAAACCAGCAGTTAAGAGCCACAGAATGTAGAAATATCAGAGCTAGTGGTCAGGGATCAGAAAGGGTAATCATTTGAGAGCCAGGGGTCAAATACCAGAGGTACCAGCATGAGAAATCAGCCAGGATTGTTCAGGAGTAAGAATGCTGGTTTACACAGACAAGTATCAATAAAATAACTAGGTGTTGTTTACAGGAAGCTGTATATAGGTCTGACCCAATGGTAACAAGACTCATTACCAGCAGCAGCAGTTAGGCTTTTCACTGGTGCATGTCTACACAGATTAAATGAAAAGGATCCAGCAGATTATTAACTAAGACTGTGCATTGCTGCAGCCCAGAGTTGACCATTTGAGCATCTGATTTCTCCTGTGCATTGGCATGAAATAAACATTGTGCCTATTGCAGCAGTGAAACTGTGGTATGTCAGAAAAGAGGTGAGATCTCAAGTGGTGCCCCTGCATTCAGACCATGAGGTTTTCAGGGTATATGAAACTCGCACAGCAGGGTAAGTCAGGGACTGAACCAGCACAAGGCCCAATACAAGCTCTAAAGTCAATTTGCCTTAAAAATTGATAAAAGAACATCAGTCTCAAATAAATTTATGGTAAGGCTGACTGAGCTGTGGGATGTTCATTGTTAGAAAACAGAGTTCTCCATGTAAGGTAGTCTGAATTAGGTTTGCATCCTGAGTAAGAGAGATCATATGGCATCAATGAATTGGTTAATGTTGACAGAGTGATTCCTTGAAGTCTTAGATATTCATAGAAATGCAATAGCTGTGGAAGTCTAATATTATAGTTTCCAATGACAAGTCAGATAATAGGTGTAGATATATAGGGCCTGAGTCATTAAGGAGAGCAAGGCAAAAAAAGGAGTAAATTTGACCTTAGACAAACCATGTTACAATGCAAGGGGTACAAATGAGTTTATTATTTTGCACGTAAGTTAAATACTAGCTGTTTTTTCAATTAGCACACAAATACTTGATATGGTTTTTTTTAACACTGAAATTTAAAGTTGATTTAAGACATGCCCTACCCCAACTATAAATGCGTCCCCACATTTTAAATTTACCGCCCCCTACAATGCAACATGGTTTTGCCCAGGTGCAATGTTACTCGTTTTTTATGCTTTGCTCTCCTTAATGACTCAGGCCCATAGATAGGTGTTTGCTAATTAATTTGCTAAATAGTATCTGACACCCCAGTTTTTCATGTTCAAGGTTCAGAAGACTTTTACAGGTTTGGATTTCTAAGTAAAGCTGTGATAAGGTAATCATGGCATCAAAAAATGTGATTCACTTACATTTGTGGATTTGCGAACAGAGCTAACAATGGAAATGGTGTAAATGGTAAAAACATTTTTTCATAGACCGGCCTACTGCAACTTTAGTACTGCTTCTTTTTCTACATTCAAATCTCACATATTCCTTTTAAAATGTTGATTGTCCCAGCCCCTTTTCAAGTAATCATGCGAGTAGGGAAGCATCAGCACTGGCTTTATAACATGTGTCATCTTTCCGGGTTTGAATATTTTTATTGGATATGGACAGAAAGGGTGGGTTGCGCTACCTCTGAATGTGTAGAGCAGCCAAAAACGAACCTGAGGTGTATAGGAGGGAATCCCTACCCTCCCAGAAGGAGACTGGGTTTAAATAAATGTATATCAGGTTCTGGGCGCTAATCAGTGTGGAATGTATAACGAAATGAATAAGTAAAGTGAGGTAAAAGATCATGGGTATTTATTGTAACATGATATACATGAAACGCATTCCGGCCGGAAAATGTTATGTGTGCAATTGCACCAAACAATTAGTATGCAAATAGCACATACATAGTGCAAAAACAAAACAAAATTAATAAATAAATGAATGCTTCAGGAGGACAAAACCAAAAACAAAAACAAAACCAAAACCACAGAACTAATTATGTCTCAGTCCTGGCTTCAACATGAGCCCACTAGGTATGCTGTGAGCCCGTATAGATGTAGCGTAGATAAATCAGAAGTGTTGTCCAACGGACCAGTGTGTAAATGTCCAGAAATGTCCAAGAAATATATAAAACAAAGGGTCCGGGATGACTTACATGTTGACGTTCGGCAGTAGAGGTTTATTCGTGGAGCGGAGATTCCTCCTGGGATGCGGCAGCATCTCTTGTCTCTCGGTTGCAAATTTGTGAGGATCGCAGGCACGCAGCCTGTGTATACAGCGGAGGTGGCGTATACACGCACTCTGGCTAACTTCGCGCTCAACCAATGCCTGGTCAATGGTGTTGAAGAAAATAAAGATAAAAATAAAAATCTAGCATGCTAGGGAAAAAGTCTTTAAGTCTGAATGAAGATATGTATCCAATGCGTTTTGCTCGTGGCTAGAACGCCGATGAGCTTCCTCAGGGATTGGTATGGTAGTGCTGGTCTTCTTCCCAGCATATATGTAGTCTGGATGATTATAATTAAGTATCAGTGATTACACTGGGTTGTGCCTGATTACCGGAGGCTCAGCTGAAAACAATGAGACCCGTGTATCAAGAAGATAACTCCATATGTAAATCCATATATAAGTAAATAGATTGTAGTCCGTGAGTTTTTGCAGATGTGGTCAGGTGGGTATTTTGCACCCCACATAATGATGGTATGGTTAGCAAACGTCATCGTAATAGATATATATTCCAGCAAACGGACAATCTCATAAATCAATTGAAATGATCAAAACAATCAAAACAATATATTTTTATTACATGGGTATTTTATGTACATAAATGTGCTTACCCATAATTGGTATCTATGGTACATATTGCTGGTTATTCATTCAAGGAAACAGAATCACTTCATGAAGGGGTTATTCTCTGCAAAATAAATAAAATATTTATTAAACGCCATAAGGTAATTCAATAAGGATTTTATTCTAATTAATCTTGTTGGATTATAATCAGTATTAAAACCAATGTTACCTAGTGTTTGTAATCAGCCTGGATGCATCATATGCCGTATAATGTAACTGCCATTTCAAGGATTATTTTTTAAAAACATCAAAACCTAAGTCTGATATATAACATGGCCACAATTCAGCCTAATTAACCTCTTCTAAAACACTGCAATAAGGTTTAAGGTTGCGTCTTAAAATACAGGTAGACTCATGGATCAATGAGAGGATGAAAGGTAGCATTTTATTATTCAATACAATTTGATGTATTCCTAGTCTCTTTTTATTTTATTTTCATCTACTATTTAGTATATGAGAATCTGTGGATTATGCACCTTTTCTGGTTGAGACTTTTCACACTTATTTAAATAGTTACTGTTATTTCACTCCCATAGTATTCATGATTACTTCTGTTTTACATTTTTTTTGGTTTACAGGAAAAATAATCAGCTGAGTGGTATATTACAGATAGGTAATGCAGTATACTGACATGTATGTACAGTGTGCATACTATGTACACATTTATTTTTAAGTGTCACAGAATGAAGTCACTGTCACAAGAATCTTACAATCCTATTCTGTAGTTGGAAAGATTAAAAGACAGGAGAATGGTTAAAAGTGGCAATAACGTAAAGAGCAGATGCCTGATTCATTAAGGATCTTAACTTGAGAAACTTCTTATTTCAGTCTCCTGGACAAAACCATGTTACAATGCAAGGGGTGCAAATTAGTATTCTGTTTTGCACATAAGTTAAATACTGACTGTTTTTTCATGTAGCACACAAATACTTGATAGCTTATTTGTACACTGAAATTTAAAGTTGATATTTGTGTGTTACATGTAAAAACAGTCAGTATTTAACTTATGTGCAAAACAGAATACTAATTTGCACCCCTTGCATTGTAACATGGTTTTGTCCAGGAGACTGAAATAAGAAGTTTCTCAAGTTAAGATCCTTAATGAATCAGGCCTCAGATCACTAATGTGCAAGTACAGCTTTCAGTTAAAAGTGAAGACAGCTGGTAACATGCTGTGAAACGTCAGGAATTTTACATGAAGCAGTGAGAGAGAGGGTTTTTGGGGTAAGTGCAGTGGAATTGAATACTGCAAGTTTGGGGAAGTAAAGATTATGAGGACGGAGTTGTAAGGAGGTGCAGATTAACGGAACACTTT
This sequence comes from Mixophyes fleayi, assembly GCF_038048845.1. NCBI lineage: Eukaryota > Metazoa > Chordata > Amphibia > Anura > Limnodynastidae > Mixophyes > Mixophyes fleayi. The sequence goes on along the minus strand of NC_134405.1, from coordinate 58,528,185 downwards.
AATGTGTTTCTCATCTCCAGTCCCCACACATCCTCATCAGTTCATGTCTCGAAGGTTTTTTCCAGTGAAAATAGGTCAGATAATTAATGACTCAGCCAAGTAAGTTAAGTCATCTGTGCATGATTAAAGTAATCCTGAAAACATGAGCTGTTGGGGGTGTGTAAACACTGCTTTAAATGGGTTTGTAGGTTATACAGTAAATAAATAGGTGTCAAAAGATTATGTAGAATTAATAATAATAATGTCATGGGAGAGAGTATATTCAATTGTGAAAAGGTAAAGAGTAAGATTATTGTACAGTTGCTAATAATAACATGGACTATAGTAGTTAAGGTGAAAAAAAAAGTATGGCATGCGTGATTTTATTTGTGACTGGATGAAATATCAAAACTTTATATCCCGTAATGATTTATCATTATAAACCAGATTATGCCAAAATTGGTGATGTTCCTTTAGAGCCATTAGTATAAATGAATTCATATTGCAAGAGTTAAACAAGATATTGCCATTTTCTTGCATTGAAAATTATGTTTTTATATAGATACTTTGTTCCCTGTCCTGTAATCAATAAAGTAAAAAAATATTAATGAAATAATATAGACAGTTAGTTGCTAAAAATATTTATATTTATATGATTAGCTGACAGAAATTTTAAAGAGGCAAAGCTCACTGGGGACCAGCATATGTATAATCATAACCCAGCAGGCACTGGCACTTTACTGACACCTACTGCATTTGATGATTAATCATACCTGGATTTCCAGCAGTTACTGCTGAAGTTTATATTATGCTCTTGAGGAAGACATGGGGATAAATTTATCAATCTTCGAGTTTACAGTGGGTTTGAAAAGTGAACATGTTGACTGTAGCAACCAATCGGATTGTAGCTATCATTTTGTAGAATGTACTAAATAAATAACTAGAATCTGATTGGTTGCTATAGGCAATATCTCCACTTTTCAAACCTGCTGTAAATTTGCAGCATGATAAATTTACCCCATGGTGTCTGTGTGAAACACAAGCTGAGATTAGACCCAATGCTTGCCAAATGTTGCTTCTATTAAAAGTTGTAGATACTTAATATATCAGCTACAGTGTATATAATTTAGATCACCTAAGCGTAAATATAAGGGCCCCTATTCTGCCTAATAGGAAGCTACAGGAACATATTTATTTTTAAGGCTCATTTACAAACTGCAAAAAAATGCAGATCAAAACGTAATTTTTATTTGTGCATGTGCGATCTCATCTCTGCCAAGTGTATTTCAGAGTTTGGCGCACAAGTCAGTTTAATGTTGATTGGGCGAGCGTTCTTTTACTCTTGTATGCTGCTCCTTATTCACTCTTAATGATTTTGTTATCTACTTAGGAGCGCAAAACAATCTTAGATTCTATCAATACCTGTTCTAACTTTTAAAGATTAAAATAGGTACCAACCTTTGGGGCACATATATTACTTCAATGTTCCTTGTTAGAACATTACACACGGTATATGACACACATCTGCCCAATTTTCATTATCCCATCCACCTTGTGGTTGAAAGCATTGAAAAATGCATTCCATGATTATAGCTCTTCTGCAGAGTTTTTGCAGCGGAGGTGTCAATATACCAGCTATTTCGTCCGTGATAATATCTAATCCTAATATCTAGCTAGCTCTAATCTTACCCTGTCACGTTGGTTTCCACTTGTTTGAATCGATCCTGATATGACGGCTGCATTTGTCCTCCCACCGATGTCTATGTTCGCGGCTGTACTGACCCGCATGTGGAACGCAGGAGTTCCTGTATGGTATTCCAGTATGGTCAAAAAAGTGTTGTATCGTTCTCTTTAAGGCGTTTCATCCATAGTATTCTGTATTAAAATCCAGGGCTTTTTATAACAGCTCCCATTCTTTTTCTAAAAACTTTATTGATACGTTTCATAAAAACATATACAATTACGTGATAATAAATGATAATTAAAATTGATGAGCACTAAACAATATATATTAAAATATATTAAAAATATATTAAAAAATATATTAAAAATTCTTCTAAATATAAGAAATTTCTTATAACTTTAAGTCAAACTGTCATTGGATGGTTCATACTTTGTGGCTTAAAATTAGACTGTTAGTAAATGCTTCAAACTTTTTATAACTTTAAATAAACTGTCATGTTATACTCTATACTGATAAAAGGTGTTTTATTCTTCTAAATCCTATTTCTTTACTTTAAAAAGTAAAATTATCTCACTTACTCTTTTTAGACTTTTAGAAATGGACCAAGGTCAAAGTCCACATTTAGACCATTAGGGGTTAAAGTTTTTAAATTGTATATCCACTTTGCTTCTATTTTAGATATAGATTTTAAATAATCTCTTCCCCTCCAAAATTTCTGAACTTGTTCAAAACCTGTAAATTTTAAGAATTTTGGATCTTGATTACATATTTTTAATATATTTTAATATATATTGATTAGTGTTCATCATTTTTAATTATAATTTATTATCACGTAATTTTATATGTTTTTATGAAATATATCAATAAAGTTTTTTAAAAAAAGAATGGGAACAGTTATAAAAAGCCCTGGATTTTAATACAGAGTTCTCTTTGAAAAAGTCCTATGGATGAAACGCATTAAAGAGAACGATACAACACTTTTTAGACCCTACTGGAATACCATACAGGAACTTCTGCGTTCCACATGCGGGTCAGTACAGCCGCGAACATAGACATCGGTGGAAGGACGATTGCAGACGGCATATTAGGATCAATTCAAACAAGTGGAAATCAATATGCCAAGGTAAGATTAGAGCTAGCTAGAAACTAGGGTTAGATATTATCACGGACAGAAAAGCTGGTATATTGAAAACTCTGCAGAAGAGCTATAATCATAGAATGAATTTGTCAATGCTTTCAACCACAAGGTGGATGAGATAAAGAAAAGTGGGCAGAAGTATTTCATATACCGTGTGCAATGTTCTAGCAAGAAACATTGTAGTAATATATGTGTCCCAAAGGTTTTTTCCTATTTTAATCTTTAAAAGTTAGAACCGGTATTAATAGAATCTGATTGTTTTGCGCTACTAAGCAGATAACTAATGCACAAGTCAGTTGTTGTAAAGTATCTGTTGTATGTAAAGGTGGTTGTTGTTTTTTTTACTTTCACTAAACCTTTTTTTTAAGATTATAAATATAGAAAAATTACACAACCCCCACCCCGCACCCCTCTCAGGCACTGCGATGCTTAGACAAGAGTGAAACATCTGAATACATTGTAGACTTATGTAGAGACTTCTATGGGTAAATTTATCAACCTATGGGTTTGAAAAAGTGGAGATGTTGCCTATAGCAACCAATCAGATTCTAGCTGTCATTTTGTATAATGTACTAAATAAATGACAGATAGAATCTGGTTGCTATAGGCAACATCTCCACTTTTTCAAAACCGCAGCTTGATAAATTTACCCCCTACACTGACACTAGATATGTATACTATACAGGTCTACAAAATGCAGTATCTATCCCTATTCTAAAACACTCTTTAGTAATTGCATACTGTGGTTTCAAGCCGGTTGACTGTATTTTATAATAATAAGATTTATCATTGACAAATAGCCTGGTTAGCAGTTGTACCTGTTTCTGAAATTATATACGTTAATTTTCTTCTCTCAAGTTAGTCATATCAATAGACAAAATAAAATGTCACATGTTATTTAAATCACAATGCTTTCTCTCATCTCCCCTTCCCTTTACCTATTATGTTGATGTCTGATATCTGTCTTTATTCGGGAGGTGCCTTCATTTTGTCTCACATTTTGTATCACAGTTAGTTAAACCAGAGAAAGATAGTTTTTTTGTTATCATAATGTACTATGAGAGTGGTTAAACTATAATCTTTATTTTATCCTTTAAAAAAATGTTAATTCATTATTCTGTTTGTTTAAAATCTAAAGGGAAATCTAAAACAAGAGAGTGAATTATTAAAGAAAGTTTGGAGTGGAGACACATATCTGGGATGTCCCCACGTGGGTGCAAATTGCTCAGGCAATGGAATAGGTACAAATATAAAGTGTGGCTTATTTGCATAAATATGCAAAGATCAACTGTAAAAAAATAGCAAGACAAAAATGTTAGCAAATTGCAGCTATATATTTACCCGCTAACAAAGCCCTGGTTGGTAGTTACTCTGTGTAGGGCTTAGTCTCCAACCTGAGAATCTCCGCTGCTGGTGTCTGTGCTGATATTGAGATGCGAAAGTTCACGGCCCTATTGTGAGTTAATGCAGGCAACAGTCCTGTTTCTTATGGCCTGGGATACTGGCTCGCACAACGCCCTATGCCAAGAACTCTCATCCCTGTTGGATCCGGAGATCCTGCTTAGTGTTTGCCATCCCGCTGTCCTACTTTCTCTCAGCCATCCTCCATCATACTTTATACCCTAGTCACAATATTGATCACATAGAGGGTGCAATAAAAACTGATGAGGAGCACAGATGAGATAGTTAGAACCCTATCTATGTGAATGCAGCAATATTTCCACTAAATATTATAACATTGGGTATTTACAGGGACACATTCCGCGATAAGCCTCATAATATAAATGTACTTTGCACAATAATTGCATATAGACATCGCGGTACATAGTACAGTGACAATTTGAACATAATTGAGTTCATCAAACACATTTTCCCCTTTTGACTTGGGCACTAACTGCAACATATAGTTCTACAATAATAAAGTTTGAGTGATGAGGGGACCAGTTATAAGAAGTAGATATATGCGCTGACCTTTGTATTTCAATTTCGAAACCGGTGTTGGTTCTAAACAGACTTTGTGTTTCTGATTTGTTACCGGTTTTGGCTTTGGTTTTGGATCTGGATGTAATTAAAAATTGTGAAAGATAGGTATAATAAATGTAATTTTGAGCTATTTTTGCTCCTATATTACTATTTATAGTATTAACATTAATTTCTAGCAATTTCCAGTCTATTTACACAATGGTCCCAATTTTCACCAATTTTGGCCAAAGTCTGCAGCGAGCTGTCTTAAGGAAAGATTTTGTAACTTTGCCATCATTGCATTTGCTTTCTCTGATTAAATTTAAAAAATAATAAACTGCATAGTATTGATATCTCTCTTTCAATGCACCCAAACCTCCTTCGCATGTTCAGACTTACTATTACTGTAATGGAATAAATAAATAACTACATAGACACCAATATAAATTTGACAAAAGGTCACAGTTGTTATTTTAACAAAAATGGTGGCATAGAGAGCAATGCGAGTCAGCTAACAACTAATAGCAAAACCAAACAGTAGAAGGTCAGATTGCTATTACACCACTGGTCCCAGGATATAATCCTTTACGATGTTATAGCTTCCTAGTAATTGTCATAAGCTTTTAGAACCAGCAGGAGAGGTCTTCACCTATAGCAGCCGCCTTTCCCGTAGACTTGGATGCTCTCACAGGTACTTGAATGTCCCCAGGACTTAACTGTAGTAAAACCCTATGAGCGGGAACCTGTATTTTACTGAATGACATTTTCAAAATGGACAAGTATTGAAAAAATAGAAAAGATTAAAATATAATAATATATAGCATTCTGATGGCACCACAGGTAGACACTGGGAATCAGGTCGATCCTGGATGGCAAATATCCCCTCCTGACATTTATCAGGATGATAACCAGGTAACTGCAAACTCAAATTAAAACCACAATAGTGGGATACCATCAATAAGTCACAGCTTAAATTCTCTAGAGATCATAATTTAATAACACAATGTTTCACACTGCAGCTCTTAATATAAATGCCCGTTGATGAAACAGATTAAAAAACAGCTTATCTGGCCTATGGACACTCGCAGATATTAGGGAAAGTTCCAGCCGGCAATGATCCAAACATCCAGAAGATGGTCACAGGAGTCAGATAATAGCGCAAATCCTCCGACGCGTTTCATCTTGTAAAATACTTTTTCAAGGAGTCATAGTTAAAAGAGTAGCAGCCGGCTCCTAAATACTCAAGTCCTCATAGTAGGGAGCCAATCGGAGCGTAATTCCCGGGGTAGGTGGGATCGCCTCAGTCCCGATACGTCACTTCCGGTAAGCCGAGCATAGTAAAACAGCTGATCTAATTTACAATGAAAAAACATGAGCCCCAAAAAGACAATCAATGAGCTGTAGGCTAAAATTCAAAGCCCCACAGATTATGCCTCGATCAGAAGAATATTAAAACACAGGGATCAATAAACAAAACAGTTAGTTCATAACCGAAGCTACATACAGATGTAACAGTGGAATCCACAGATAAATGACAATAATCCAGTCAAAAAAGACAGAACATCACAAAACTAACTAATACATCGAAAATCTAACTATTCAACAAGAAGATACAATATCAAATTGATCTGGCATACCAATTCCATCTCACCTATGAATAAGGTGTATATGGCCAATGATAAAAAAGATAATTTGCAAGGGTGACCCACATAAGTGGGCTCAAAATGTACAGCGAAATGCATATTAATTCTAACTAATACATCAAAAAAGCTGACTAAACAGTACAATTTTAAGGTAAGTATATAACATTATTAAAGCATAACCCTATCTAAAAATTGCTAGACAAGAAACACCTACGAAGAGAAAAAATATTAAGATATAAGGATATAAGAAAGGTTATATTTTAACTACTCTCATAAATGCATCATAGCAAAACACTTTTTTCCTCTTGTTTAACTATGATTTAGTAAGATCACTTTATTCTTAAGTGGGTTCCTAACATGACTCTACTACTCTTACTTCTCTGATTAAAGTGATTTCTGGCACAGACTACTCAGTTTGGTTCTCTGACGCCTCCTTCTTTTGCAGCACGCTACTCACAGGTAGCTCTACTACCGTTACATCTACAGTTCATACTCAGCCTTTCTTCTATCCACACTGAGGGTCTCCGGGCCTATCTCAGTAATGCGCTGTTCTTTCAGAGTGCTTTCTGTCTTCATTGCTGTTCAACTGAACACTATTTATAGCATAGGGTGTTTGCTATTGTGAATCAGTGCCGGAGATTTTCCTCCAGTGACGGTCAATTGCTAGAGATTTTTTGATACACAGAGTATCTTCATATCTGTCTGCATATTTCTGTTTCCTTTTCAAAATTGTGTTAATTTGTGGTTCAGCTACTATCTCGAAAAAATAAGTAACACGCTGCTGCTCAACTAAACATAACTGGGTGCTGGTTAATAATGTTAAAATATTTTACAATAATTATGCAACATAGTGAAATAAACACACGCTTCATATATAAAAAAAATCCTTTATTTTAAATAAAGACTATTCTTAACCTTCATTTTCTAATTTATTGTGTACCAAAATCATTAGCAATCTTCTTCTTCATTCTACTTTTATTCTTCTTGCCATTCTTTTTTTTTTCTACTTTTTGCTTTTCTTCTTTGGCAGTTCAATTGTTTTTTTAAAAAAACACTCATAGATGAGTCATAACTTGCTCCTAGTGGATGATGATACAAATGACAGGCTTGTCCCCAAGTAACCAATCCAGAGTGGCTTTGCTTGTAATTCTACCAGTACCATTATACTGTGGGCAGCCATGGTTATACTGAAGCCAGCATACTCAAAAAGTTTATGGTTACTAGTGCTTTCTTGGACCAGTAGAGCCACATAGTATAATACTATTTTAATTTTAACTCTATTTCCCCAACACTCAACACCCAGGGCTGTTGGAATGAACCCCAGTGCTATCAGCACAGGCCTGTTTTCTCTTTGGTGGTGTAGCATTTATTTTGTGGGGAGAGTTCCCCCAAAGAAATTAGAAACCATGGTGAAGAGGCACAGTTTGTTATAGTCTGGTGACGATTGCAGCTTTTATGCAGGCACTGAACACGGTTTACTTCCTTCTATTACCGGTAACCAGCCTAAGCTTTGAGTGCTGGCACTGGGTTCTCTTTTTTTTGGAGGGGAAAGAGGGCATATTGTTTTTTAAAATGTGTTTTATTTGTAATTTTTTTAAACACATTTAAAAAACCTACAAACAACTAAAAGACAGTCTAGGCTATGTGGCACAAACCAATCACATGCAGCCCCTAACTCAAAAAGATCTCATTCACATCAAGATCCAAATATACAGTCACATCAACACAATATTGAGAAGAAATTGGTTCCTGTTATCTAAGGCAAAGAGGATTTACTTCATTTTTTTGCCTTACTTTCCTTAATGACTCAGGCCTACTATGTTTAGTTGCAAGTACCTAAAGATATTCACAGCTCAACATAACCAAGTAAGAGCGCAATTTAGTGGCCCACATTCTCAATTTTTATCCATTGTCGAGTCACAAATTGCGCTCAACTCAAAGATGAGCCGAATTCTGGAATGCAATGGGCTGGTGGGCTGAAAATCTTACACCTATCCTTTGATCATAATCATACTTATGATCACTCATTGCTCTCTGAACACTGCCTATGCCTATATTCCGTAACCCAGTTCTGGTACTACCTCAACCTCATCACAATTTATTTGAACTTTTTTTGCTTTCTTAACCTGATTGCCTTCTTCAAACATTTATTTGTTTAAAAAAGTGAGTCACCCTCAAAACATGACCATTTCAAATAAAAATAGTTTACATATAAATTAAAACATGACCCTATTGATCTCACCAATTTAATTAAAAATGCAATTTATAGCTTAAAGAATAGTTAAAAAACTATGCCTTTTGGTATGATCACAAGACTCATCTGAAGGAGTTTCTTGATAGTTTCACCAATGCCCCCAAATAATCCAAATAAGGAACAGCCATCAGCATTCCTTAACTCTCTCTCTGTATATCCTCTAGTGTCTTAATTGATTCCTCAATTGCCTCATGAGAGGCTGCTTTACAGTTGCAGAATTGTTGGCTAATCAGGGCAGAGATTCCTTCCTTTGACACCAATACAAAGTCTAGTTTTATATTCTGTAAAATTACTTCATTTACATATCCTAATTCTTCACTAAATTAAAATATATCCTTAGTGGTTTGCATTGCATTTTTGCCAATTTCTTAACAATTTTGGTAATTAACATGGTACCTCCCATAGGAAATATGCAATACTAAACTAGTTAAAGTAAAGAATTCTTCTCTCTTAGGGGTAGATTTATCACCTTCTGGAATGTACTAACTATTGCTGGAATCTGATTGGATGCTATGGGCAACACCTTCACATTTTCCTTTTACAAGGTTTGATAAATCTACCTCCAATTCTTATAGCTTCCAAGAGAACTCTTTGGGATCTAATGGGTATCATTAGTGCTTGCATTACAGTAAATACAGAACAATTACCTGAATATACCTTTGAAATTCACTTTTCTGCTCTACAGCTGCAAAATAGTAAATTTCTTATGGTATAATGTGGAATTGATGTAAAAATAATATGCACAATTGAGAATTAGTATAAGGGAGCCTTGAGGACCATGAAGCAATATCAAAAAGTTCTCTAACCCAAGCTAAGTTTTTATCTTATGCCTTAATGTGTATCTAGTATATTCTGTTCTGTTTTGACAGATCCAAGTGAGATTACACCATAGTGGGGTGTTAATATTTGATACTGTTAGACAAATTAACCCTTTCAAATCCTCTCATAATTAACCATAGCTAAAAACCAGAATTTATCTAGGGTAATTCATACATATTATGTGTAGTATTTATTCTACTTATAGTTATTAGATGGAAGCGAACTGGGCAGTATTGTTAGAAGGCCGGTTATATTCATGTTCACTCTATTCTTCCAAAGGGGCACTTCAACTATAGGAATGTGTTGTCGGTGTGGTGTTTGTGAGCTAACCCATGAGTTAGTCAAATGTTTAGTCACAAATTGATGTTCTCTTATTAAACTATTGTCAACATACTGAACTTATTTTATCCAAACAATTGTAATATACTCTAGGTCTGGAAATTGTAGGCATAGTGTTCCCAATGTGCACATTATATCATAACATGACTGATTACAACTTCTATTTATCTCTGTCCTTGGTGGTTACCCGTTGACTACAAGTATTGGCACAAAACCTTAGTAATGCTAAGAACAACAGCAATGATTATATCATGTCTTCAATTTCAACTGTGACCTCAGGGGTGGTGTTACTAGGATGCTTTCTGCATTGCGATCACAAGAATGCTCTCTGTATTGTATGGTGGACACAAGAATGCTCTCTGTTTTGTTTGGCGGTCTCAAGGATGCTCTTTGTATTGTATAACAGTCACTAGGATGCTCTCTGTATTGTATGGCACTTAGTAGGATGCTCTTGTATTGTATTTCAGTCATAGGTATACTCTATGTATTGTATGGCGGTCATGTGAATGTTATCTATATTGTATAGTGGTCATTAGGATGCTCTCTCTATTGTATGGAAGTCTGTAGTTTGCTCTCTGTATTTTTTGATGAGCACTAGAATGCTCTTTTTATTGTATTATGAGGATACCGGGTTTTTAGAACCAAAGTTCACTAGGTTACCCTGCCCTCTTAGGGTCAGGAATTACACAGGCAAGGAGAACAAAGGATACAATGCTAGCTTTACTTTTTCTACAGTAACACAACAGAGCATAAGCCTGCAAACTTTAAACATTAGGTCAGCGGAACACCAGTATCCATAGGATTCCCAGGAAATTTCCCTACCAGCTTATTCCTACAACAGTTCCACAGGCAAAAGATTCTGTCAAGAGGAGATTCAGGGAGTCCTGGTATCTTGTTTATCCTTGACCATCTCTCCACCAGTGTGGTGGGGTTCTGGGTATCCATCTCCCCACTCTTGTGGGTGCACCAATTTACCCAGAACCTGTTGAGAATCTCCCAAGCTATGAGGTGATGACAGGCCCTCATTTGGAGTAACAGCCACCTCCTATCACCAGGTCTGCTGGTAGAACACAGAAACTCAACACCAGTCACCCCTGCACCTTACAGGAAATCAATCCTCAGAAAAATACACACACATACAGACCCCCTACAGAAGTGGCTCTTTATGTCATCCATTGTCAAATTCCTACTGTGGTTTTCCCACCCCCTGGTCAAACCCCTGGGTCTCTCCTTCTTAAACATTTCATGATCCTGGACCAGGGGATTGGAGTGGAAGTGGAGATGAGTCAGCCTTCCACAGTGACTCTCCTGCTGCATCCCTGTCACAATGTCTGGGCCAGTCCTGTGGAAGACAATAGGTTCTCATTGGCTTTCACCCCCTACAGATCTTAGACAGTACCCTGTCCCTCCTGATATTAATCTATTCTATTATTTTGGTACATGTCAGGATTTCTAGCTGTCACTCACTTCCTGTCCCTTCCTGCTTTCTCCCCATGTGTCCTCAATAAGTCCTCCCCCTATCCGCTGAGCGAAATTTAAGAACTGGTCCTTGGGTAACAGTCCATGCAACCCTGTGAATTGACAGGCCTGTTGGAGATTTTATCTTGGCAGTTCGGCCTGGTCCTGTCACATATATGTATCACTAATACTGGCCAAATTATCATGCAGGACAATAAACACCTTGCTATATATTTTGTATGGTGCATCAATGGGAGTATTTTTTGTTTAATTAAAAAAATTTTTTTTTTATTTAACTGTTCATCCTAGTGTGTTTACAAGTAATCACAGTTTTATTTAAAATTATGTGTTTTTTTATGTTTGAAATCCCACACCTAACCCCAAGAAGAGGTGCAGAGGGCATTGGGAGGTATTGAAGGCATTATGAGGGTGGAATCTCTTCTTGGGGGTTAGGGCACACATGACCATGTTTGGGAAACCTTAAAGTTTTACATATAGGTAGGCAGAGGCAATGTGTTTTTTTCTGTAATTCATACTGTTAGGGAGACTTTTGAACTAGTGGAAGTTACAACTACTATTTAATTAATGCTAACCCTGGGAACTCCCTGATGCTGGAATAAGCTGCTTCACTCACATAACCAAAGTGAATACTCCACCTACTGGTGTGCTGACTCGGCCTACTTGTGTTCGCGCTACCTACCAGTGCATTGCTTTCGCTCCTTGTTAGTTAGCTCTACCAACTGTGACAGACAAACTCGGCCTACCATTACCTATTGCATTGGCATTGCCTAAAACCGATGTGGCTAATGGTGTGCTAACTCCACCTACTATTGACCCGTCTACCATTTATTTGGTCCTACCTACGTGAGACCACTTTAAGCATTTTTTTCCAGGTTTAAGTTGCCAATCCATCCCTGCGGGTAGAACCACATGGAGGTTCTAAATCCCTTCTAGGTCAGGGAAGGAGAGGGCATTATTATGGTCATAACACTCTCTGAGGCTTACTTTAAAAAGTCATCTTTTCGCTTTTTTTCAATCTGGCCAATGGTGGTGTGGGTGTAGGGAGAAAATGTTAATGTCCATGGTAAAATGAGATTGCTGATCTGATTCTGGCTATGTAATAGGTTTTACAGTATAATGCATGTGCAACTCTTTTTACTTTTGCATCATTGCCCGTGGTCAGCAAGCCCTGACAGAGCCCTTTCCACAAGCCTATGATGAAGTCTGTTTAATATGTACTTTTATATTTCCATGTCCCCCTAGAGTGCCTGGCCTAGTATATGTTATGACTATCTGCATTCAATATGTGTGTTTTTTTTTCATTCTCCATGGCATGTGTATGCTCACCCCCACACTGTGTTTGAATTTCTCTCCTTGATGCATGCTGTCTAGCATTCCAAATTTAGTGTGTGCATAGTTTAACATTTTTATCTCTTGCACCTTTACACTACAGTTTTTTATTGTTTAATTTATCTAATTAAATTAATTTCTTATCCTCACACACTCCATACACTGCACCCCATCCTACATAAACCCTACATACTACACTACACAGCAGGTCATGTCACCCAGAGTCACAGGCACCTTGGGCTCCAAACACCACCGGCTTTCCAGTGGTGACCCGCTCATTCAGGGTGTCCTGAACCAACCATACTAGGTCAGATACTACCTTTGAAATTAGTCAAAAAGACAAATCGAGATTGACATTTTAATTTCAAATTGGACATTAGTATGTAGCTAGCTATTCATGGTAACTGGATGTAGAATTACATGGTAATTGCCAAATATTTCTCCTTGTTTGATTTACAAGGGAAACATTACGGCACATATTACTATTCAGTCAGATCTACCTTACTCGTAGTATAAACAATCCCTTATAAGTAAAGCAAGGTATTTTAAAGCCCCGCTCTTGGCTACCACTGAATGCTCTGCCCATCTAGAAGTGGATAGTACTAGTCTTTGGATTTTTTTAGTATGGGTGTGGCCACCTTCATCAGTCTACTTTTATATATGTCTAACTCTATTGATTCATATCACTGTCCATAATGTCAACTTGACCTGTTTCTGTAGAATCCATGTCTATGATGGCTGTCCTATTATGTTAAAAATGTATTGTGTGCATAGTCTTTTAAGTTTTTTAGTATAGGTGCAGGCCACCTTCATCTATAATCATCAACATATAGTTATATAGCACCAAAAAATTATGTAACACTTTACAATTGGGTATCTATTTCAACTCTGTTTTATACTGCCTCTTCATTTCCATAAGGCAAGCTCTCTAACGTTCCAAATTTAGTGTGTGCATAGTGTTTCAACATTTTTATCTCGTGCACTTTACACACATTACACTACAGTTGTTTTGTTTAATTTATCTAATGGGCTTGTGTCAGTTGGTGGCATAGCAGATGACAATTTTTTGCAGCCCCTGCAATGTTCTACATGTGGTTACTGAATGTGGAAAATGCCCAGAGTAAACCCTCACATGCAAAGACTCTTTTTTTCCACTTATAATAGATGCCACTGAATGACCCTTAACAACTTCACTGAAAAATACAAAAAGTAGCTTTTTTAAGGAGTTCTGCTGCTGACCCTAACACACAAACAACCAGTTTATTTAACCCACTTAATACGGATGTTACTGCTCCATGCAAGATTACTTTCACTAGAAAAACTCAACATTTTAAAAAAAACAAAACTAATTTTGTTTTGGGTTCTTCTGCTAATGGTCGTACAGCAAAAGCGATCCTCTTTCTCCACTAAATACTAGTTAGTTCAGAATAATGTCTAACTCATATAGTGCTATATATGGAAGCAGTGATCTGCAAAGTACTCTACCTCACTGATCTCTAAAGAACTAAACTGCATTAAAATAAATTATAAACAATCACATCTATTCTATTATTTCCTCTGCACTTGTCTAATGCTGTAGTTTAGTTTAACTAACCCAGAACTGACCAAGAACATGGGATTCACTTACTTTTGTGGCATTATGGGTGCAGCTAAAATGGACATGGAAGCATTTTCATAAATAGCCCTACTACCACTTTAGGGTCACTTATTTCACTAAATTCAACTTTTTCATTTTCCTTTTAAAATGTTTTGGGTATTTGTGTGCATATAAATCTGCTTACCCCCAATAAAATGTCCAATTGTTGTCTATTATACATCATATATATATATTATATTATTATATTATTATTTCATGGAACCTGCAATAGCTTAATGACGTGATTATTTTCTACAACATAAAGTACAATTTTCCACTGACTCTACAAGCTAACTCAATAAGGATTTCATTCTAATTAACCATGTGGGATTGTATTCAGTATTAAAACCAATGTTACCTAGTGTTTGCAATCAGCTTGAATTCATCAGACACAGTGTACTGTAACTGTTTTATTCATGGATTATTTATTGAAACGTTTCAAGACCCAAATCTGAATCATGCTCATGATTCAGCTTATTTATAGTTTTCTAAATACCACAAATAAGGTAGACGGTAACATCAAGCAACGCAGGTAGATCCACGGATCAGTGAGAGGATGAAAGGTGGCATCTTATTATTCAATATAATTTATTTTATTCCTAAATTCTTTTTGTTTTTCATCTACTATTCAATACACGAGAACCTGTGAATTGTGCACCTTTTCTGGTTGAGACTTCTCACACTTTAGTTACTGTACTTTCACTCTGATAGTATTGATGAATTGATCTGTTTAATATTTGTTTCTGTTTACATGGGAAATAAGCAGTTGTGTGGTATATTATATAAACTGGCATGTACATACAGTACACCATTAGTAATAACAATTAGAATATAGTGTGAATGAGGACACTGCCACAAGAAGCTCACAATCTACAGAGACAGAAGAATTGGTTAAAAGTGTCAATACCTTAAAGAGCTGAAAACTATTGTTTTATTCCAACTGTTCGACTGGAGCAAGATTTCAGTTCCAATGTGAAGACAGTTGGTAACATGTAAGGAAGTTCATATGAGGCATTGAGATAGATAGTTTATGGTGGAAGTGGATGCTGGCATCTCTGACAAGTGATTATGATGATGAGTGACATGTAAAGAGGTACTAATGAATGAAATGTTTTAAAGAAAGTCTTTCTCAACTCACACACCCCCAACAGCTCATGTCTTGAGGATTTCTGTCTGTGGAAATAGGTTAAATAATAACTGACCCAGCCAAGTAGATAAAGTTGTCTGTGCATGATTAAACATGATCTGTTGGGGTGTGTATGGACTGGAGTTAACAAACACTGATTTAAAGGGATTAAGATTGATTTGTGGGTTATGCAGAAAATAAATAGGAGCTAAAAGACTATGGGCCTGATTCATTAGACAACTTAAATTAAGAAATTTCTTATTTAAGTCTCCTGGACAAAACCATGTTACAATGCAAGGGGTCAAAATTAGTTTCTGTTTTGCACATAAGTTAAATACTGACTGTTTTTTCATGTAGCACACAAATACTTGATAGCTTATTTGTACACTGAAATTTAAAGTTGATATTTGTGTGCTTCATGAAAAAACAGTCAGCATTTAACTTATGTGCAAAACAGAAAACTAATTTTCACCCCTTGCATTGTAACATGGTTTTGTCCAGGAGGCTTAAATAAGACTCTTCTTCATTTAAGTTCCTTAATGAATCAGGCCCTATGTAGATAAGGCAGAGGATAGTAATGAGTCATGGGAGAGAGTAAGATGTGAGCAGGTAAAGACCTTGTAAAAAAAGAGATGATTCTACAGACATTAATTATAACATGGACTATAATAGTAAGGTGGAAAAAAAGAATGGTATCAATGAGGATTGTATATGTGACTGTAAATGAACAAGCAGCACATTGTTTTTCAATATAGATATGAAAAACAATCACAAAGCAAATGCCATTGATTATTTGGACATATTTCTAAAGAATGTATAAATACTAAACAGAGGAGAAATGCCTATTTCCTATATAGGGATGCACACATACAGTACATAGGTTTTAAAATTCAAATAAAAACACAAAAGGGAACAATTAAGTCAGTAAATAAAGTAAAGTCATGTTAGACATTCACTTACATTGCATGCACAATGGCATTTGCAATGCATTTTTAAATGCACATAAAAGCAAAAGTAAAAACATATATAAATCCTATTGTGTTTATGTATGTTTTTAATATACACTTTATATACATCTAGATGCATTTACAAAAAGTGTTCAGGTTTTATTGTTTAAACATGCGTGTGAGATAGAGTAGGAAAGATGCGGTGGTAGTCATTTAAACGACTACCTAAATTCCAACCTACTTTTGAACGACTGTAGAATAACGATGCCTGTAAGATCTACAATAATATAATGATTACTTAGCATATAAGTGACAAGACGTTTTCCGAACCTTGAAATGATCGTGTACTGTGAAATCCGAATAAGGGAAACACCTACAGAGCAAAATGTCGTAATTTAGTGAGGACCTGCTGAAAATGCAGATTTTAAAGCGGTAATACTCGGAACCCACGCCTGTATTGCATTATACATGGTTTTAAAGCGGTAATACTCGGACCCCACGTCTGTATTGCATTATACATGGTGTGGGGTCCGGGTATTGCCGCTTTAAAACCGGCATTTTCAGCAGGTCCTTACTAAATTATGACATCTTGCACTGTAGGTGTTTCTCTTATTCGGATTTAACAGTACACGATCATTTCAAGGTTCGCAAAAACGTCATATCTCTTATATGCTATGTAGTCATTTTATTATTGTAGGGCTAATAGGCATCAGTCTTGTGCAGTCATTCAAAAGTAAGTCGGAATTCTCGTCTCCGTTCTCCCGTACCCCACCTGAGAGATGTTATGACAATCAAGCTTATATAAACGCTAGCTAGCTTATGTAGGTGCACATTAGATTCACTAAAATGAAACAAGGGCCTTAAAAAATATTTAAAAATGCACAGCAGAACAATGCAATTTAAGATAAGCACATAAAAATGCAATTATGTCTTATTAGGCACAATGGGTTTTTCTTTTCACATCCGCATTAGAAATGTATCTCAAATGCAGAATTTTAAGTCTAAATAACAGTAAAATGAAAACTATAACTGCAATAACAATTTATCATTATAGCCAATAATATTCAAACCTCAGTGATGTTCCTTTAAATAATAGCTATAAATTAATTCAAATTGCAAGCAAGTTAAACAAGATATTGCTATTTTTTGCATTGAAAATTATGTATTTATATAGATACTTTGTTCTATGTCCTGTAATCAATAGTCGAAAATATTACTAAAATATTATACATAAATAGAATTTACATTTATTTGCTAAACATATTTGCATTGATGTGTTTAGCTGCTATAAATACTTATCCATCACAATAACTAATAACTATTGAAAGCTATTGCTTTGTTGGATTTCATTCATCTTTGAAGAGTCAAATCTTACCTGGGAACCAGCATATGTATAATCATAAGCCAGCTGCCCCTCACACTTTAATGACACTTATTCTGTTTGGTGATTCATCATACCTGGATTTTCAGCAGTCACTGCTGAAGTTTATATTTTGCTCTTGAGGAAGACAAGGTGTCTGTGTGAAACACAAGCTGAGATCAGAGGCAATGCTTGCCATATGTTTCTTGTATTAAACGTGGTAGATAATTAATATATCAGCTTCATTGTATATAATTTAGATCACATAAGCCTAAATATAGGGGTCCCTATTCTGCCTAATAGGAAGCTACAGGAACATTTTACTCTAAGGCACATTTGCAAACTGCAAGAAGTTTAAACCAGAATGTCTTCTTTATTTGTGCATGTGAGATTACTTCTCTGCTGTATATTATAGAGTTCAGCGCACCAGGTAACTGTTGCAAGGTGTATGTTGTATATAGAGGTAGATTTCTTTTACTTTAAGTAAACTTGATATTTAGATTATAAACATAGGAAAGTTATCCCCCTTCCTTCCAGACACTGCACTGTTTAGGCGAGAGAGTATTCTCACTGTATAATAAACTTATGTAGAGATAATAGACTTCTCATTGACACTAGATATACATACACACATATAAACGGTGGCTTATTGGCTAGCACTTCTGCCTTACAGCACTGGGGTCATGAGTTCAATTCCCGACCATGGCCTTATCTGTGAGGAGTTTGTATGTTCTCCCCGTGTTGGTGTGGGTTTCCTCCGGGTGCTCCGGTTTCCTCCCACACTCCAAAAATATACTAGTAAGTTAATTGGCTACTATCAAAATTGACCCTAGACTGTGTGTCTGTCTGTGTGTGTGTGTGTGTGTGTGTGTGTGTTAGGGAATTTAGACTGTAAGCCCCAATTGGGCAGGGACTGATGTGAGTGAGTTCTCTGTACAGCGCTGCGGAATTAGTGGCGCTATATAAATAAATGATGATGATGATGATGATAGATAGATAGATACATACATACATACATACATACATACATACATACATACATAATGCTGTGTGTATAGCCAAGTTATATGTTCTTATTTGTTCTAAATTATAATAAGAAATCCCTTTTTAATAGCTATTTTAATCATTAATCATAAGGGTTACATTTTGTACTTATTAAATGAGTTCCTAACATAACTCTATAACACCTCTCTTCTCATTAGAATACATGTATCAAACCTTTTAAAAAGGAAAAGTGGTGGTGTTGCCCATAGCTACCAACTAGGTTCTAGCGGAAAATCCTTTTTGAGCCTTTACAAAAAATATATATTTAGTTTGCAAAACCATTTAAGGTAGAAAAGTACAAACATGCCAGTATTCCATACCATAGTAACCAATTAGCAATTGGCTCTGATTAATCAAATACAAGTTGAACAATGAAAGTGTATAACTTGCTGCATGCATTTAATTGCACATTAACATTATGCAGTTTATATTGTTATAATGTGATTATGTTTGTTCTGTTATAGATAGATCAATGGAAACAAACAATTTGAGCATATTTATTATTATAGGATTCTCAGATTTACCAGAGCTAGAAATGTCCATTTTCTGTTTCTTTCTCCTCTCATATATTATCACTTTGATTGTAAATCTCTTCCTCATCACACTGATCTATCTGAGCCCCATGATGAAATCCCCCATGTACTTCTACCTGTGTAATCTTGCTGGAGTGGATATTTTATGTGCATCCGCCACTTCTCCAAAACTGATGTATATATTCCTTGCAGCCAGTGGCACAATCTCATTCTAAGAGTGTATAACACAGTTCTTCTTTTCTACTCTATCTTCAATGGCGGAATTTCTATTTTTCACTGTTATGTCCTATGACCGCTATGTTGCTGTTTGTAAACCATTACATTATGCTCAGATCCTGAGTATGAATTTTTGCACTATGTCTTCTCTTGCAGTTTGGATAACTGCATTTGTAATTTCTCTGGTTTTAACTGTTTGTCTTTTATTTAGGGACTTTTGTATCTCTAATATTATCAATAATTTTTTCTGTGACTTAAGTTCATTGTTAGAACTTAGCTGCAGTTACACCTCAGTTATTCAGGGCATAGTGTTTGCAAATGGTGTCTTATTTGTGACCAGTTTCCTGCTTACTATAACCTCTTACATTGTTATCATTTTGTCGATTCTTAAAATCCAATCTTTACAAGGATTTTTTAAAGCTTTCTCTACCTGTGCATCTCACCTGGCTGCTGTGAGTCTGTTCTACCTGGTACTTTTCATTCTCTACCTATTACCAAATGTAGTAATTACACAACAGCAGCGCAAGCTTATGTCCCTTCTTTATACAAATGTTATTCCCATGTTAAACCCTTTTATCTACAGTTTAAGAAATACAGATGTTAAAAGAGCTTTACAAGTTCTTACTAGGCAAGTACAACTGAGGGGGTTTGTGATGTAATCAATCATGTGTTTAATGAATATAAAATCCTCCTGTCTGGCTAAGTTGTCTTAGATGCCATCTGGTACCTCAGAACTACGATAAGGACCCATGGAACAAATCTACTCAAGATGGTGTATTGTAAATTCTTTAAACCCTCCACAACTGAGGCTTCTTCACCCCTGTACAGAGCCTGTTTTGACCCTTTTTGGGCTGGTCACATTCCAACATCAGCATCAGTTATTTGTTTATGTAGTACCCACACAAATTGTGCCTTGTTTTTTCAGAAGACTTAGGATTTCCAGACAATACCATTAAATTACTTATACCTCCTGTTACAACAATTTCCCTCAAATGACCAAATATTTACTTTTAATTGAAATTTCAAGAAAGTGAACTAATAGCAAGTGTGTGTATTTTGTTTTTTTTTTAAACACTACCAGAAATGCTTTGTGGTTCTTGCTTTGTCATCAGTTAGGATTCTAGACACAGGTTTTCACAATAGAATATGCACTTGGAAATTATAATTTAGTAATTGGTTTGTTTGTTTGTCTTCAATGAAATGCATAAAATGTTTAGAAAAAACATGGGTTGCTCATTTTTAAACATAGTCAAATGTTGGTGACCCTGAGTTTATTGAAGACATTATGTTGGCGTTCTACAGAACACTTAATATAGTGTAGCGTAGTATTGTCTGGCAATCACACATGATTACTAGTCAGTAACTTCTCAGGGATCAAATCCATTAAAAGAGGGGATACCCTGAACATGTAGGTGCCAGGAATGGGGAGACCAGACACTTTTAGTACCCATCCGCTGCAGTACAGGTCCTTAGCACTGAAGAGGCTAAATGGGAGGTGGTGGAGTGGAATGCATTGGTAGTTAAGTATAATTTTGTCCCCTAAGTAAATAGACACTAGGAATTTTAATAACATTTAAATACTATATTTAATGTCTTTCTCTTTATTTTTGAGAATGATGAGAGAGATCAAGCACTTTTAGCGCCCTTCTACATAATAATACTGTAAATAGAGCTTACGCAAGTAGCGTAGTTCATTGCGCATGTGCTACACTACTTGCATAAGCTCTATTTACAGTATTAGGTGATTTCCCCAATAGCGTGGGAAAATCACATAATACAGTACATAGACCTTGCGCAATGGGAGCGGTGACCAGTGGCAAGCTGTAAAGGTGGGTCATACAGGTTAATAAGAGAACACATTCTGTATATTTGTTTAATATTTCTGTTAACACAATTCTTTATGGGAAGAAGGAAGAAGCGAAAGAGTAAAATTAATTCCCTCATAGTATATGATCATCTAAAAATATGTATTTTACTTATTATCCTGTACACAAAATGCATAGTTAATTAATTGTAATATATAAACAATTCCCACATGATACAAATGCTCCTGAATTAAGTCATTTAGCATAAGCCCCCCAATGGTCCAGAATATTATAAAAAGGAACCCTCTCTTATTCAAAATATATCTTAGTAACTGCATATGAAAAGAACACCAGGGGGTAAATGTATGAATCTCCGGATTCTTCATCTCCGGCATGTTCAGCCTCTTCAGCGCTTAAATTTAAAGCGGCGCTGCATTGTAAAGGGAAACTTCCCTTTACAATGCAGCGCCGCTTTAAATTTAAGCGCTGAAGAGGCTGAACATGCCGGAGATGAAGAATCCGGAGATTCCTACATTTACCCCCAGGTATGGATTAAACATATCTGATGAATCAATTACAATTAATAATTGTACGCTCTAAATGATGGGACCAGGTACATACACTCTGTTGCTTGTACAGTTATTATTTTTACAACTAAAGCATAATTTAAAAATTCAACTGTGATTTGAAAAACACATTAATAATATTTGCTATAGTAAATGTTTTTTCCTTCAAACAGAGATATTATGCGTTCAGCCGGTGTCTAGCTGGTTGCTAGACATCAGCAGTTGTCTCTGCATATCCTGCACTGAACTTCTGTTGTGACACAGACTGTTTTTTAGAATCTGTTCTTTCTCCAGTCCTTGACTTCAGCTTAGTTTTGGATTTGCTATTGACCTGACATCCTGCCTTCTTATTGGACCTTGCCCTTGCCTACTACCTGTCATTCTGACTTCAGCCTGTTTCTCGGAGTCTTAAAGTCTCCACCTGCCTCCTTCTGTATCCTGCATACCTAATTTAAAAATATCTACACCTAAGCCCTACAACCACAAGGTAAGGCCTGGGGGCAACAGAGTACTCTGGAATAGTATTGTAATTCTTTGGTACATGCCTACAGACACTTAGGGGGGATTTAATTCAGTGCAAAGCATCACAGGAGCTCTGCATGACCTGCAGTTGCACATACTTCCAGGTATTACAGTATCTAAATCCTCGCCAATGAAGTATGAGCAAAAATGAGTGTTATTTTAGGTACCAATCATCCCATGGAGACCCACCACATTAGGCTCCTACTGGACATCTCACTGAATCCCCCCTTTTGTAGTGATGTAAAAATCTTCAGAGTGTACAGTGCAAGAGCGTAAAAGGACACATCAGAGTCCAACCTTCTATCACTTTACTTGCACCCCTTTCAGTGAAATGGCTTAAACTCACTATAAGACTGAGGAGAAATGTGCCAATTTTGTGTGTGCAAAGCTTTTTATTACATTGTTTTTTCTATTGCAGTGTGCCTGGAAATGTTCTTCTCTACTGAAATGCCACATGGACATGCAAAACAAATCTAAATAAAAGTATAGGACGAGACCTTAGAACCACCAGTAAAATAAAAGATGGTAACAGGACTAGGCACTGATGTTATTCAAAAAGCTGCCCAAGGTATATAGGAAAGTCCACCAACTTCCCAGGAGAATATACACAATCAAAAGGATATACCTTATAGCGCTGAATGATTCAAAAACCAGAGTGCATGTACGGCTTCTCACAAAGCGTGTCCCTCAAAATGGGTAACTAAAACAGATGCAAATGTCTCTATAGTATCACACAGGAGTGAGCCCTCCTCCAGGTGCATACTATCGTGATGACCCCTCTTTAAAATAGAAAACCACGTGAAGGAGTCCCCTTAGTGATTCTTCATACAAGATTCTTCGTTTGGTCAGGCACATCAAATCATAGATGGATTCAACATTACTTCAGAAAACTTCCAATGCTCATCACATGTGAATGAAGGAATAAAACAAGCATAGCATAATACCATTTATTAAAATGAATGACACCAATGGTGTCTTACAGACAATTTAAAACAAGAGCTAGTGTCCTCCTATAAGCATACCAAATAATCTTAGTCCAGTGCACACAATGTGGGAGTAGAGTAGATAACCCGGGTCCACGGTCCTCCCACTGGTATGTACAACAAGCCAACATGATAAAATGACCAGAACACGGCAATGGGTAAACTAGTGTGGTTGTGGCTTTAGTTTAAGAAAGGGCTTTTAATTTAGGCTAAGATTTATTACACGAGCAGTAGAACTATAGGAGAGTAAAAGAAACTCTCACAATAAGGAAATGGTGATAGACAATTTTAAAGCAAGTAAGGGATTTATGTATCAGTCAGCATAATATCAAATCCCTCCCCCCCCCCCCCCACACATGAGAAACCCTCTTTTGGCATGTGCTAAATTGCAAAATTGATATCTGTAGCATTTTAGTATCAACAGACCCATGCTCATGCACCAGTTATTAACTGACAGACCACCAGTGATTACATGATCAGTGAGGAAGAGAAAAGAAAATAGGAAATGAAAATAAAGGAAAGTCCCTTGTGACGAAACGAGTTTGATAACACCTTAACCAGCCTGTCCCTTATTCCTCACAAAATGTGGATATAACGTATACTTTTTATAGTCCTGTTTTTGTTCCCTAGCTTAACAGAGTACAACTGTAGTGTCTAATTACATCTAGATAAGTGGACATTATAGCCATGCCTATATAAAAGACTTCTTCATTCCATGTTACCCATTGACCCATGGGCATCCTTCATCTATGGGTCTTCGAGCCATCGCAACCTCTGTGACAGTACTTCTGCCACAACCCTGTCACTCTATTTTTAACACAGCTAATTAAAAGCATGGCTGCTTAACGCAATATGTTTTATGCTGTTCACAATTGCATTTATTAAATAAACATCATCATCATCATCCATTTATTTATATAGCGCCACTAATTCCGCAGCGCTGTACAGAGAACTCACTCACATCACTCCCTGCTCTACTGGAGCTTACAGTCTAAATTCCCTAACACACACACACACACACACACAGACAGAGAGTGAGAGAAAGAGAGACTAGGGTCAATTTGATAGCAACGAATAAACCTTCTAGTATGTTTTTGGAGTGTGGGAGGAAACCGGAGCACCCAAAATAAACCCACGCAAGTGGTGTGAGGCAAAAGTGCTAACCAATTAGCCACCATGCTACTCAGTATATAATGACAATAGTAACATTTAAAGCCAAATTATTTGATATTTTGGATCTTAACATATATTTTGAGAAGTTATACTGAACCTTTATTTTAAGTTTGTTCTCCAAACATTTCTTTCAGCACATTCAATGAATGATACCTCAAAGATTGAATTCCACATCTTGGCTTTCTCCACATCAGACAATGGGAAGATTGGGCTTTTTACAGCAGTTTTACTCATTTATCTGATTGCTGTCATTGGCAATCTTGTCATTATTACACTGGTGTGCCTTGTGCCCCAGCTACACACTTCCATGTACTACTTCCTATGCAATCTGTCCATGGTGGACATTATATATGTCACCACAACTCTCCCGATGCTGATCTATATTGTTCACACTGGTGACCATACCGTGACTTACACTGCCTGCATAGCCCAGTTATATTTATATATGTTCTTTGCCTATACAGATAACTTTCTATTAACAGCAATGACCTTTGACCTTTATGTAGCTTTTTGCTTCCCTCTACATTACTCTCTCATTATGAGTAAACAAGTTTGTATGTTATTAGTATTTCCTGCATGGTTTATGGCTGCCATTGATGCATTAATACTTACTTATTTTGTAAGTTGTTTGTCTTTCTTTCATTTTAATGAACTTAACAATTTATTCTGTGATGTAAAGGCCCTGATCATTACTTCATACAGTGACACCACGTTTGTGAGAACATGTCTTTTTATAGACGTGACATTAACAGGAAGTGTTCCCCTTCTATTGATCTTGACTTCTTATGTCTGCATAATCTCTACCATCCTAAAAATTCAGTCCTCAGTTGGGAGACACAAGACATTTTCAAGCTGTACTGCTCATATAACAATTGTTGTGTTGTACTATGGTTCAGGATTGTGTTTATACATGCAGTATTCTCAAGAATATGACAAGGTCTTTTCAATGATGTTTATTACATTGGTTCCAATGTTAAACCCACTAGTGTACAGTTTGCGGAATAAAGACATCATAAGTGCATTGACAAGAACAATGCATATCTTAATGAATAAGCATAATTGACAAAAAAAAAGAAATGTACCTATATCTAATTAACTTTAAATAAGCTATAATAAAAGATGAGCTTTTACAAAAACAAACATTGATCTAAAGGACCACTTTTCTATAAAGAGTCTGCTATATATTAGACAGTTTTATGCAGTTAATATTATAAACAAGTATTCTAGTCTCAATTCTCCTAAAGAATGAGCTTCCTTGTATAGACAAGAACAGTTGTCACTGGGTATCCGAATGTATAACTGTTTCTTATACCAAGTTGGCAGTGAATAAAATTATGTACAAAAGTTCTGTGCAATTTATCTGCTAGTTATTTTGACTAATGAATGTATCTTAGACTTTGTATACTCCAAACCTCTCCCTTTAGTTAGTATGTCACAATGTAACAATGTAACACATAGTTATATCTGTGACAGTAGATGGCAGAAAAGTTACATCTAGCAAAACGTTAAAATAATTTAAACATATACAAAGACAAAAGATAATCTGCAGCACTACACAGTTGGATTTAAAGGGCCTCAGGGCTAGATTTACTAAACTGCGGGTTTGAAAAAGTGGGGATGTTGCCTATAGCGACCAATCAGATTCTAGCTACCATTTTGTAGAAGGTACTAATTTAATGAAAGCTAGAATCTGATTGGTTGCTATAGGCAACATCCCCACTTTTTCAAACCCGCAGCTTAGTAAATCTAGCCCTCAGTCTTTAAGGAAAGTAAAGCAAAAAAGGAGTAACTTTGTACTTTGGTAAAACCACGGATGCGGAGGTACATTTAAAATGTGAGGACAGAATTATAGTTGAGGTAGGGCATGTCCTAGAACAACTTTAAATTTCGGTGTAAAAATAACGCTATCAAGTATTTGTGTGCTGCAAGAAAAAAACAGCCAGTATTTACCTTATGTGCAAAATAATATATTAATTTACACCCCTAGCATTCTAACATGGTTTGTCCAGGAGTTATTCCTTTTTTGCTTTACTTTTCTTAATGACCAAGGCCCAAAAGTGTAAATATTCAAGTCAAATAAAATGTAAGAGTTTAATAAATGCCAGTATAAAATGAAAAAAGTAAGACTTTATTAAAACTGATAACAAAAACTGATATGGTAGTTCAATGCCTCAGTGTTATAATTACAATATAAGAGTAAAGTAGTGGAACAAAAAGACCCAAATATTTGCATGCAAAGTCTCAAAACTGAAATGGCAAGTTCAATATATTTCATTGTAACAAGCCAAGCAGATGTAATCAAGGTTGAAGGAAAATTTGTAGAACTAGATGTACATCCATCCGATTAAGGTTAGAAATAAGGAAGCAAGGTTCTCTAGTTATGTTTCTCACCACTCCAAAAGTGGTTGGTCTGATTCACACATGCACATTCCACCAACCAGATGATGCTGGGAAATACAAAATCTGATACAAAATACGTCCACTTCAGCAGGCAAAAGACCCAGCTCTTGATGCGTTTCTCCTCTGAAGGTATTGTTTTTTTCAGAAGGGCTTGAACAACAATGCACCAGCTATTTCAATCATTTAAATAATAAAATCTCAGTGCTTATTAGTAACCACTAGCACCACTTGCATAGGTCCCATTACATAGATAGTCATAGTAAAACTGAAACGGTTTAATTTACAGAAAACATATTATTTTTACATCTATGAACTAACTAATTTCTGTAGTAAAAGTATTATTATTATTATTATTAATCTTTATTTATATGGTGCCACAAGGTATCCACAGCATCGCACAGAATACAAAAATACAATACAGACAGTATACAAGGGTACAACAGTACAGTAAAACGAGTATAACCAAGACTTCAGTATCGCCAAGCATAGTACATTGGTGTAGGAGAAGACTAAATGAAATGGAGACAGAAGGGAAAAGGGCCCTGCTCGTAAGAGGTTACATACTAAAGGGAGGGGAAACAGACAGCAGGCACAAGAGGAGTCAGTGGTGGGGATCAAGCGCAAGACGAGACATGGAAGTGGAAGGTGAGCAGAACAAGAAAGGAGAAGGTTATGTGGATGGCTGGTAGGCCTTGAGGAACAGGTGGGTTTTGAGAGCCCGTTTCAAAGTACTAAGATTAGGGGACAGACCGATGGAGCGAGGGAGATCGTTCCAGTAGAGGGGGCCAGCACGGGATGAGGTGATCAGTATGGAGGAAAGGTAATGGTATTGGCTGAACGCAGGGAACGGAAGGAAGTGTGAATGGAGAGGAAGCTAGAGATACAAAGGGCAGTGGAATGTAGGTGGCAGTTCAGAGTTTAAAGAGGATTCTGTAAGGGAAAGGTGAGCCAGTGTAGGGCAAGGCAGAGGGGAGACAGAGTGGCATGAAAGAAAGATAAGTCTTGCAAACGCATAAGGAATAGAGCAAAGGGGGCAAGATGGAAGAGGGGTAGGTCAGTGAGGAGAAGGTTGCAGTAATCAAGACAGGAAATGATGAGAATGTGTACAATAGTTTTAGCGGAATCCTGAGAGGGAAAGGGATGGATGTGGGCAATATTCCGTAGTTGGAAGCATCAGAAATGGGTAAGAGATTGAATGTGGGAGCGAAAGAAAGGGAGGAGTCGAGGGTAACACCCAGGCAGTGAAGTTGGGGAACAGTAGAGATGGTGGTGTTACTAATGATGATGAATAGATTACAGGGAGGTGAAGATTTAGAAGGATGGAAAATAGTAAGTTCAGTTTTAGAAATGTTGATTTTAAGAAAACGTAAAGGCATTCAGGAGGAGGTGGCCAGAAGGCAGTCGGAAACACAAGAGAGGAGGGAGAGGGAAATGATGAATGTCATCAATGTAAAGGTGGTACTGGAGACGAAAGGAAGAGGTGAGTGATGGGGTCAAGTTTTGGTTTCTTAAGAATGGGGGGATAAGAGTATGTTTGAAGGAGTAGGGGACAATGCCAGTAGAGAGTGACAAAATGAAAAGGTGTGCAATGTGGGTGCAGACAGTGGGGGAGAGGGAGCAAAGGAGGTGAAAAGGGATGGGATCCAGTTGACAGGTAGATAGGGAGAGGAAAGAATGAGAGAGTGGATTTTGTCACCGAATGTTCGGCGGAAGGAGCACCAGAGTTTGTTTTTGGAGGAGGATAGAACGATGACGGTGGCTGGAGTGTGAAACAAGGAGGAGATGTCGAGTCTAATAGCCTCAATTTTAGAGGTGGCAGCGAGCAAGAGCAGGATTTGGGGGACAGGGGAAGAGAGTAGAGAATTAAACGTAACAAAGAGGCAGCAGGTATTGGATGACTGAGAGGAAATGAGGGACTTAAAGATGCATTGCTTGGCAAGGAGGAGAGAATAAACTTAAAGTTAAGGAAATCAGTCAGGGAGCGAGATTTCCTCCAGAAGCGTTCAGCAGAGCGAGTGCACTTCTGAAAAAAACAGTTAAATTTAGACTGCCATGGTTGGGGTAGAAGATGGCGACAGTGGACAGAAGAGATGGGGGCAAGAGCATCCAGGGCACTGTGAGGGAGAGGTTGTAGAGAGAGGTTGCCTGTTCAGGGCAGACCAGGGTAGGAAGAGGGGAGAGAAGAGATTTAAGAGAATAGGAGAACGAGGTATGGTACAGAGGGTCAAGGTTGCGCCTAGTGAGGGTGGATATAGGCAGGGGGGTTCAGGGGAAATCGACCGAGTGAACGAAAGGAGATGGTGGTCAGAAAGAGGGAAAGGGAAATTGGTGAAGTCAGAGAGTGCACATAGATGAGAAAAAACAAGGTCGGGGGAGTGACCAAAACAGTGAGTAGGTGGTGAGGTCCATTGTGTCGAGAGTGGAAACAGAGAAAGAGAGGTTGGCGAGGTAAAGCAAGTGAGGACAGTTAGGCTGAAGGAGGAGGTAAGGGCAAGAAGTTTGATGGAGGCGGGCTCAGTGTGGTTGTCAATAGGGATGTTAAAGTCCCCAAGTATGATGGAGAGGAGGTCAGAGGAGAGGAACTGGGGAAGCCAGGCTACAAAGTTTTCCAGGAAAAGGGAGGTGTGAACACGGGGGCGGAAATGGAGGTGTATGGGAGTGAAAGACGGATAGAGTGGACTTCGAAAGAGGTGAAAGAGAGAAAGGCACAGTGGGAATGACCTCAAAAGTACAGTTAAGGGATAGGAGAAGGCCCATTGGAGAGAGTGGTGGGGGAGACAGTGTCTGTAGACGAGAGCCAGGTTTTGGTAATAGCAAGAAGGTTAAGAAAGTTGGAGATTAAGAGGTCATGGATAGAGGGCAGTTTATTGTGGTTGAATCTGGAGTTCCAGAGGTCACAAGAGAAAGAGAGGGAGGGAAGTGGGGAGATATGGATGAGGTTGGCAGGGTTGCTGGAGCGTGGGGGAGGGTTGAAGTTGGAGTGGGGAAGGGCGATAGGGGAGAGGATGGGTATGGGACAGGAACGAGAAGGCATAATAGGAGACTGGGAGAGGAGGGAAAGTGGGGAGGAAAAGAAACAGGGCTAGAGTCAGGAAGAGAGGTCAGAGTGAAGAGACAGAGGCAAGGAGAATCAATAGGCAACCAGTAGGGAAACAAAGTAAATGGTAAATCTAAGTAAAATAGAGATAAAACTAAGTGGAAGAATAAAATTTAAATGCAGGCAGAAACAATTAGACAATGCTAAAGAGAGTACAAAACCAATGAGTGTCCTTAGGTCCTGGTAGCTTCAGGCAGTTCTTGTAGGATCAGGGAGTTAGGTTTTGGTAAAGTCAGGCAAAGAGGATGAATATGCAGGAAAGTCCAGAATTGCAGGAGAGTTCAATGTTCAGGAATGCAGGGGCTGAAGAAAGTCTGGGACTAGAAGCAGATGAGTCTGGATGAAGCAGCCAGTAGGTGGTCACATGCAGAAGGCTGACAATAGAGCAGGCAGGGTTTGGAGACCAGCCAAATGTGGAACAGCCAAATGTGGAGTGTAAAATAAAATATAAAATAAGTGGAGTAGGGTAAGTGGCCCGCAGGTAGTCGGTGAGATTACCGCCGCCACGCGTTTCGCTAAGCTTTTTCAAGGACTAGTCCTTGACAAAGCTTAGAGAAACGCACGTTGGTGGTTTCCTGGATGCTTGCAATACTTAGTTTGATTGTTTAATTATTAGCATGGACCCTTTGACCGCTGAAATGTTGGAATAATACCCTATATAAATAAATGAGGCAATGTATATAAGATTACTAAATCATAGAAAAGTACTCTATTGGAGGGGGATTCTTCACTCACATTAACCTCCATACAGTGTTATAACACTGATAAGTCAGTCACAGGGCAATTAGTAAGTGAGGCAATATATGATAGTTTCATATAAGTATTAGATACAAGTTAGATTTCCTTGGATTTAGGAGAATATATATATTCAGACATGTTCAGAACAACTTAGCATTACATTATGCCTAATTTTATTTCTGATAATATAGATCGATATTGTCCTCTTCCAGTACAATAGAAGTATAGTAGCAATGCATCCAGAGTTTTGACTCACATTATTTTACATATTATCACTAAATATTTCGCTAATTTTATTTACATTTTAATATGTTTTGAATAAAAGTTATATTTTAGAGTTATCTGATGCCTTATTAAAGATCTTTATTATACTTGATCTGGGAACTTCAGTGCACCAAATGAATTAACTTCTAGTCTTTTCCTTCCCTTCGTATTCAGCATAAGTTTTTGGTAGCACCCCTCTTATATAACAGAATTATCTGTGATTAGAATATTAATGAGGGTATATAATAAGTGCGATAGAAACATTTACCTGTATGGAGAGCCAAGACCAGCATAAGGATAGCAGCTGTGCCCATACCTCTTTGCGTGGATCCCTGGTGAAAACCTACTCTTCGTTGACTCTGTACCGCCATTGTCGGTAGCTTCAAATTGATCTGATTGTTTGAATCATACAGTAGCTGTGTGATTTCTGATTATTTAGAATGTGTTACCTGTGCATAGGTAGTACAACCAACATGCTGGTAGTTACAGGAGAATTACACATTTTGCATTACAATTAATAAAGACCTCATTTGAAATTCTAGTTGTGCAATATTTATCCAAAATATGTCACTCTATTTTGTATATATGAACAGTAGAAGCATACCGGACTATTACAACTGCAACAGCATATTGATTTTACTAAAGACCACAAAGTACCTGATGTCACAATTCAGGATCAGAGAACCCTTTAGACCAGCTTAATTTAGCGCTACCTGAAAGAGAGGTGCAGAGTATAATGACTTGGAAGGTATTCATCAGTGACCCCCGCAAGGGGATATGGGCTTGGCTGCTTACGAGCTGCAGGTGGCGGTCATCCAAACAGGTATTAGGCGTGATCTAGTGGGGAGCTACTACTGAGATGAAGGCCAGATGTATGAGCTAGGACACAGGAGGACAGATAGCGTAAAAGGAACTGTAGCAGGTTGTATACTTAGTCCAGGGACGCTAGAGAGCACTGGTACTGGATCAGGAATGGTATAGCGGTATGCTACAGAACTTCAGGAATAGTTGGAAGTACTGTAACAGGGATTGCAGAGTACACTGGATTGCAGCAGATGGTATATTTAGGTCCATTCTGTTGAGCACAGGTACTAGGTCAGTAATGGTATAGCGGTATGCTGCAGAACTTCAGGAATTGTTGGAAGTACTATCACAGGGATTATAGAGTACACTGGATTGCGGCAGACGTATACTTAGGTGCAGGGATGCCGGTGTGCATTGATACTGGATCAGAAATGGTATAGCAATATGCAGCAGAACTTCAGGAATTGTTGGACGTACTACAACAGGAATTGCAGAGTACACTGGATTGCAGCAGACAGTGTACTTAGGTTCAGGGATGTTGGTGAGCACTGGAACTGGATCAGGAATGGTATAGCGGTATGCTGCAGAACTTCAGGAATTGTTGGCAGTACTATCACAGGAATTACAGAGTACATTGGATTGTGGCAGACGGTATACTTAGGTCCAGGGATGCTGGTGAGCACTTGTACTGAATGAGGAATGGTATAACGGTATCCGGCAAAATTTCAGGAATTGTTAATGGTATGGAGCCAGAAGAAACACATCTACACAGAAGGGAAGACTCAAAGAACTGGCAGTGAATGAATGAAAGGGTGTCCTTAAATAATGCAACCAATAGAAGGTGCCAATCAATGGAAAAGAATAGGAGTAGTAAAAGAACCGATCTGCACATGCGCAGACTGGAAGCAAGATGGCGCCAGTCAGATGAGCCCGTGGTGTTCCCCCAACAGGGACCTGGACCAGGAGACCCCCCCAGGTAAGTAAGCCGGGACCCGGCCATACAATTGGCAGGCTCAAAACGTGATACTTGATGTTCCATTGTTGGGTGCCAATATATTTTGTACGATTTTGGCCCTTCTAAAATTGATAGAGGGATGCATGTTCAGGTTAGACTTCAAAATTTGATATATTAACAAAATTAGATAATTTCTCTTCGCTATATTTACAATTTTGTGTGATGAATATTTATATATAAAGGACACTGATGTATGAGGCAGCATATCAACTTTCTTGTCCCCATTAGAGTTAGACTTGACCTGTGTAGATTCTCTATTTAAATTAACTATTCCAAATATGCATTTTATAATAGATCATCTGGATAATTAGTAAGTAGTTTTGAGGCTTGTTCTTTAAACATAATTTGAACTTAATTTAGTTTAAATAACTAAAATTTAAGAACAGGCCTCAAGTAATTTTGAGGCTGGTTTTTTAAACTTAATTTGGGAGGAACAAATTATTTTAATGCACCAAAGTAGATATTTCATCCAGCTTTTTTGATGGTTACTGGAATAATGTAAATAATATCTACATTTATCTTCTAGGCAGGGATCTGTACTGTATTATCATCTACTTGTAGGATTATTTACAGCTAGTAGACCAGTGAAGTGTTGATATATGCACCTGAATGTGAGATTAGAATAACTGTGATTGAGGTGAGAAATAAAATCTCAATAGTTTGTTCACCTCCATTCAACCCCAAACAAAAAAACAAATAGTCAATATAACATCTGTAGAGGGCCTGGTTTGCTCAGAATAAAGAGAATGGAAGACAGAAATCACTAGGCACTTTAAAACCCGTCTGGGCATCATCGCTAGTATCTAATCTTTAACATCTAGCCTTTTCTTTATCATTATAGCCTAACCCTGTCTCCATCGGTGTTAGGTAATTCAATGCAAGTTAGAGGCAAGTTAAGTTCAAACCACTGTGAGGTTATTTGCATATGTTGAAAACTTCCAGGGGTCAATGTATCAAGCTGCGATTTTTAAAATCCTGCAATTTTCTTGGGAGAGTTTAAACTCATCGATGTATTAACCTGAGATTTGATGTAAAATCACCAGAGAGGTGTTTCTTTTAAAATCGCTATTTCAAAAATCGCTAGAAATCAAAGTCTCAACTGTTTGTCACGCTAGCTATAAATGTATGAAGCTGTGATGAAGCAAGCTCTCCCCCAGTTTGCTGTAAAAATTGCTAGATACAACACGCTGCTTCCTAGCTGCGAGATTAGTAAACACACCACTGTTACACTGGTCTGCCTATACAGACGCAGGTCCCGGTGGCTGTCAAAGTTCAAAAATAGATAAACGTTGAAAAAAAATGCGTGGGGTCCCCCTGTCGGACCGCTTTTAACCCTAGTGCTGCAGACTACTGCTAGTTGCAGGAAAATTTTCTATGGGGTCCCCTCCCTTTTCCATGAAACCAGCAATAATATCATAGTCTAAAGGACATCAGCTACTGTCTTTCCATTTCTGGAAATGTACCTATTTGTATACATGGCACGTACATGTCAGGAGCCTGCTGTTCTGACATCCAAGTCGTCTCCATGATGACCGGGGCATCACTTCCGGTTTTGCATACCGTACCATAACGGTCGGATGCCGAATCTTCTAAACAACGCGCCCCGGCATTACAGTGCAGCCGGGAGCATGCGCTGCACCAAGTACAGCCTGTGGGCTGATTAAGTTAATTAATTAAGGTTCCTCCTTTGCTCTGTTAAAGGGCAAAGCCCTGATTGGTCTATGGCACTATTCAAGGCAGGGAGGGCTTAGCCTCCCTGCCAGTTATAGCGTTCTAGTTTGATACTTCTGCTGACCTGCTTGATCAAAATATGAACTAATACCTCATGTTTTAATTTTGCTAGACACACACAGATATGCAGTTTAAAGGATAAGCGCTGAAAACTTTCTTTCTGTTTTGTATACATATATGGGCATTTATATTGCCACGCAGCTGGTACCACATACAATATGGGATATACCGAGCGCGGGCTTGTTGCCAAGCAGCTGGTACCATATATAATGTGGGATATACCGAGTGCGGGCTTATTTTTCTCTGCTTGTTACTCTGCTGGATTTCTGTTGTGACCCTTTTGCCTGTATGCTGGACCTTGCCTTATTGCCTGTGACCCTGACCTTTTGGCCTGTTCCTTGGACTCTGCTGATCTGCTCGTGACCCCAAACTTTGGCGTGTTTTCTGACTATTCTACTCTGCAAGTGACCCCTGACCTTGGCTTCATTTGACCATCCATTACCATCTGTACTGTCTCCAGGCCTGCGCTACGGTTAGTATAACGAACCTACACTACTTTGGAGTTAAGTCCTGGGGCATCCGAGTACCTGTATGCGCATCTAGCTCTACGGGATAGGCGGCTGCTATGGGCGAAGACCTCCGCAAGTCTGTTCTGCAGGTTCGTTATCTGACCACTAGCAGCCTAACATTATAACCGGCCAGTGAAGTCTGGGGAGGATTCTTCATGGAAAGTAACGGTATAAACCCCTCTCCAGCCCAAGTCCTCACAGGACAGATCCATACTCTGTCCCAGATGGTCCAAGGTCTTTCACATTGGCTATCTGCTCAAGAGGAAGCTGCAAGGTCTTTGCAAGCCCGACAGGGTTCCTCGGCATCCGTTCCGGAACCTAAGTTGAACCTACCAGACCGTTTCTCCGGGGAAAGATCACTGTTCCGCAATTTCAAGGAAAGCTGCAAGCTTTATTTTTGGCTAAGACCTCGCTCTTATGGGTCAGAACAGCAATGGCTCGATATTATTATATCGCTCTTCCAAGGTGACCCCCAGTCCTGGGCATTTAGTCTTTCTCCTACAAGCCCTTCGCTACTCTCTGTGGATACATTCTTTATTGCTTTGGGCCTACTGTATGACGATTCAGATCGGGTGGCGTCAGCCGAGGTCAACCATAGGGCTTTGAAACAGGGCCGGCGTTCCGCTGAAGAATTCTGTGCCGAGTTCAGGCGCTGGTCTACCGACAGCGAATGGAGCGACCCTGCGTTACGCAGTCAACTTCGTTTCGGTCTGTCGGAACAGATAAAGGACACGTTGGTACAGTATCAACGTCATTGGAAGACCTGATGCAACTCGCCATCAAAAGCGATAGGCGGATAGGGGAGAGAAAGGCGGAGAAAGAGACTCCATCTGTTCTTTCATCTGTATTTGCTTCTGCACCTTTAGAGCCAGAAGAGCCGATGCAGTTAGGAGCGTATCGCCTCTCGACGGAAGAAAAAGCCAGAAGGCGGACTCAGGGACTATGTCTTTATTGTGGCACCAAAGGACATTTTTCCCGTACTTGCCCTAACAAGCCAGGAAAATATTTGGCCTAGAAGTTATAGAGGAAGTCCACCTAGGTATGCAGATTATCTCTTCAAAAAATGCATTATTGGTTCCCGTGCAATTCAATTATGGTGGCCAGTATGTCAATACCTCAGCCTTTATAGATAGCGGCGCCGCAGGGAATTTTCTGGAAATCGGATTTGCTAAAGCTTCAGGAATTCCTTTCCGGAATGTCAGTAAAGTTATTACAGTATGCGGACTGGAAGGGGATTCACTTCCAGGTAGCAAGGTGGTGTATGAGACTGCACCATTGCGTTTATCAGTAGGAACACTTCATACTGAAACTCTGATTTTCCTTCTGATTAACAGCCCGTCTCTACCGGTGATATTAGGGCATCCCTGGCTGCGGCTTCATAATCCGGCAATCGATTGGGCATTAGGAGAGATTACTCAGTGGAGGCCTTCATGTTCTCAGTCTTGTTTAAAGTTGCCCCTTCGGATGCTACAGCCCACTGCTGATTTACTACCTCCACAGTACCATGAATTTCAGGATGTTTTCTCAAAAAAAGCTGCCGACACCTTGCCTCCCCACCGGGATTTCGATTACGCCATCAACTTAATCTTGGATGCTAAATTGCCTGAAGGAAGGTTGCAGGAGTATGCCAAAGAAAACCTACAGAAAGGATTCATTAGGCCTTCTAAATCGCCAGTGGGAGCTGGTTGTTTCTTTGTCTCCAAAAAAGATGGTGGACTACGTCCTTGCATTGATTATAGGGGTCTCAATAAGATCACTGTTAAAAATACCTATCCGCTTCCTATCATCTCAGTACTGTTTGGCCAGCTCAAAGGTGCTACCATTTTCACCAAAATTGACCTTCGTGGGGCATATAACCTCATTCGCATTAGGGCTGGAGAAGAGTGGAAAACAGCTTTTAATACCCAGACTGGCCACTATGAGTATTTAGTTATGCCCTTCGGTCTCTGCAATGCACCAGCGGTCTTCCAGGATCTTATTAATGAAGCTCTTCGGGAATTCCTCGATCAGTTCGTTGTGGTATACTTAGATGATATACTGATATACTCACATTCGTTGTGTCAACATCGGCTTCACGTCCAACAAGTGCTCCACAAGTCACAGGACAATCATTTATTTGCTAAGCTTGAAAAATGTGAGTTTGAAGTCCAAAGTGTATCCTTCCTGGGATATGTCACATCTTCCTCCAGTTTTTCTATGGACCCTAATAAGGTGCAAGCTATTTTGGATTGGGTGCAACCCACTAATCTGAAAGCCATACAACAATTCTTAAGCTTCGCCATTTACTACAGCAGATTTATTCAGGGGTTTTCTGATTTGGTAGCTCCCATCGTGGCCCTCACCAGGAAGGGAGCAGTTCCTGATAATTTGTCTTCAGAGGCTATCAATTCCTTTTGAGGCACTAAAAAAAGCATTTATATCTGCTCCTGTCTTAAGGCATCCTAATCCGGAGCTGCCTTTTGTAGTGGAGGTGGACGCCTCTGACATCGGTTGCGGTGCTGTGCTTTCTCAGAAGTATCCTGGTAACCATCGACTGTTTCCCTGTGCTTTCTTTTCCCGCAAATTCTCTTCCGCAGAGGCCAACTATGATGTTGGTAATTGAGAACTTTTAGCCATCAAATGGGCGTTTGAGGAATGGCGCCATTGGCTGGAAGGGGCCGTCCAAGTCATCTCAGTCATTACTGATCATAAGAATCTGCAATATATTGAAAGAGCAAAGCAATTGAATCCAAGACAAGATCGTTGGTCATTGTTTTTTACCCGCTTTGTTATTACTTACAGACCAGGCTCTAAGAACATTAAGGCTGATGCATTATCCAGAAGGTTTACTGCTCATCATGCATCAGATACTAAGCCGCTGCCTATCTTACCACCTTCGGTTATTCATGCTGGTCTAGCTCAGGATTTGGGGGTAACCCTTCTCAGGTTCCAAAAATTGGCGCCCTCAGAGACTCCTGCAAACTGCTTATTTGTACCAGTCCATCTCTGGAAGGCTGTCCTCACTGAGGTCCACGACCATAATACCGCTGGACATCCAGGCTCCGAAAAACCATAGAAAATCTCTCACGCTCTGTTTGGTGGCCCACCATGTCTTCTGATGTTCGAGACTTTGTTTTGTCATGTGAAATTTTTGCTAAAAACAAGACACCTAGGAGTCATCCTTCCAGACAGCTTATGCCTTTGACTGTCCCTACTAGACCGTGGACTCACTTGTCAATGGACCTTATTGTGGAACTTCCTTCCTCAGCAGGCCACAATACTATCTGGGTAGTGGTCGACCGCTTCAGTAAAATGGCCCATTTCATACCTCTAACCAGACTCCATAATGCACAGACCTTGGCCTCACTTTTTGTCCAACACATCTTATAGCTCCATGGTTTACCGTTGGATATTGTTTCTGACCGCGGTTCCCAGTTCATTGCTGAGTTCTGGAAGTCCTTCTGTAGTCTCCTGGGAACAAACATCAGTCTCTCTTTGGCATATCATCCACAGTCTAATGTACAGACTGAGAGGGTCAGTCAGTCTTTAGAACAATTTTTACGGTTGTACACTACTGAGTACCACAACAACTGGTCAACTCTGTTACCCTGGGCGGAGTTCGCCTACAACAATTCCTGTCACTCCTCCACTAGTACCTCTCCGTTCTACAGCAACTTTGGGGTTCATCCTAGATATAACTCACTGGCGGTGCTTGACTCTTCTGTGCTTCCTGGCATTCGCTCTACGGCTACGATTCTGAAGAACATCTGGAAAAAAGTTCACACTGCCTTAACACAGGCCTTTTTTTACTCAAAAAAAAATTCAGATTAACACCGTAGAGGCTGCTCTTTGAAAGTGGGTCAGAAGGTTTGGTTCTCCACCCGTAATATCAGGCTTAGACAGCCTTGTAAAAAGCTTGGTCCCAGATTCATCGGTCCCTTTGTCATTATCAAACAATTAAATCCGGTAGCCTTTAGATTGAAACTCCCATGCTCCTTAAAAATTCTAAATACGTTCCACTGCTTCCTACTCAAACCTGTAATTTTCTCTAGTAAATTCACATGTGTTCACCCTCAAAGGCCTCATTCGATTAATGTGGAAGGACAACGAAAATGTGTGATACAAGAAATACTGGATTCCAAGAAAGTCCAGTGGTTTGGAGGAACGTTCCTGGGTGCCGTGGAGATGTCTACTTGCGGATAGACTTATTAAAGAATTCTTAAAAAAATTCCCTAAAAAAACAGGATGTCGGGGTTCCTTAACCCCTCCTCAAGGGGGGGTACTGTCAGGAGCGTGATGGCAACGGGCACCGCCGCGACTCTTCTCCCCTTTGTTCTGATGTCCCGGTCGTCTCCATGACAACCGGGACGTCACTTCCGGTTTTGCGGCCCTGACCATTGCCAAGGCAATGGCCGGACGTCGAATCTTCTAAACAGCGCGCCCCGGCATTACAGTGCAGCCGGGCATATGCGCTGCACCAAGTACAGCCTGTGGGCTGATTAAGTTAATTAATTAAGGTTCCTCCTGTGCTCTATTACAGGGCAAAGCCCTGATTGGTCTAATGCACTATTTAAGGCAGGCAGGGCTAAACCTCCCTGCCGGTTATAGCGTCCTAGTTTGATACTTGTGCTGACCTGCTTGTTACTCTGCTGGATTTCTGTTGTGACCCTTTTGCCTGTGTACTGGACCTTGCCTTATTGCCTGTGACCTTGACCTTTTGGCCTGTTCCTTGGACTCTGCTGATCTGCTCGTGACCCAGAACCTTGGCGTGTTTTCTGACTATTCTACTCCGCAAGTGACCCCTGACCTTGGCTTCATCTGACCATCCATTCCCATCTGTACTGTCTCCAGGCCTGCGCTACGGTTAGTATAACGAACCTACACTACTTTGGAGTTAAGTCCTGGGGACATCCGAGTACCTGTGAGCGGTTCTAGCTCTACGGGAAAGGTAGCTGCTATAGGCGAAGACCTCCGCCAGTCTGTTCTGCAGGTTCGTTATCTGACCACTAGCAGCCTAACAGTATATACAGTAGGTGTGAAACCACATTCCATTTCTAGGAACTGATCCAGAATTGCCTCCAGAAATGAGATTCAGTTACTTTTGTTGGATTGTGGTTCCAAATAAAGGGTCATGGTATAGAGTAAAAATATCGCTCCACATCACAAGTCTGGCCTGCTATACCTGTAAGACCACTTCTTTTGTTAATTTCCATGGTTATATTTTCCTTTAAAATGCTGTTTGTTTCAGCCTCATTTATGCATTCAAGTATTCATAACATGCTTCCCAGGGGCATGCAGCGCTGGGGGGCATTTGCCCCCGGGCCGGTCCCATAATGAGCTAACTTGGGCTGTATCACTGGACTACATGTAATTTTTTCCTTTAAAATACGCTGCTGAGTCGAGTCTTGCCCCAGGGCTGAAATTTGCCAGCCCTCCTCTGATACGTCGCTAGTCTCCCTGGAGGTCCGGGAGGCTCCTAGATTTTAGGGAATCCTTTCAGTCTCGCAGAAGATCAGACACCCTGCTAGAGTCTGGGGGAGACAGGACTTAATGACGTGGTTCACATTATTAATACCCTCTCCTTGCAATGCAAAGCTGTGAATTGCACCGCTACGCGCCATCCCACACTTGCCACGTGAAAATAAAAGTTGGCAAGAATAAGGTAAGGGAGCATTAGGACTGTCTTTATTACACGTTTCACCTTTTTAGGTTTGAATATTTTTATTACCTGGGTATTTATGTGCATAAAACTCTCTTACCCACATTGAAAATCTGACTGTTACAAAAGACATTTAATTGAAAGAACAAAAATAGCGACATAGTTACCCAAAACATTCACATAGATTTATAAACTTTTTGCTTCCATAATTTCTTCAAAATATTTACACCCTACTGTACTGCACCCAAGCTAAATCATTATTCTACAGGGTTCTATCTATTGTACATATTGCATATTAGTATTATTTCATGAAAGATACAATAACTTTGTGAACTGACTGTTTTCTACAACATAACATTCAATTTTCCCAAGACTACAAATAAATTGTTCTGCCCTAATGTATAATTCATCCCAAATTCATAA
Source organism: Mixophyes fleayi (assembly GCF_038048845.1). NCBI lineage: Eukaryota > Metazoa > Chordata > Amphibia > Anura > Limnodynastidae > Mixophyes > Mixophyes fleayi. The sequence goes on along the minus strand of NC_134405.1, from coordinate 58,486,969 downwards.
CATGTTTTATAATCCAATAAGGATTTTATGCTAATTAATCATGTGGGATTACGAGAAGTATTAATATACCAATGTTACCTAGTATTTGCAATCGGCCTGGATACATCAGACACAACAGTTTCAAGGCCCAAGTCTGCTACAGCACAGCCATTATTCTACTTATTTAACCTTTTATAAAATACCACAATAAGGTGGAACAATTCATCTTACAAGTATCCTCATGGATCAGAGAGAGGATGAAAATTAGCATCTTGCTATTCAATACAATTAGATGTATTCATAATCTCTTTTGGTTTTCATCTACTATTCAGTACATGAGACTTTTCAACCTGATTTAAATAGTACTTTCACTCCAATAGTATTGATAAAAAGATCTGTTTTATTTTTGTCTCTATTTACAAGGGAAATGAGCAGATGTGTTGTATGTTATTGATAGATAAATGTACTGGCATGTATGTACAGTATGCATAGACAGTGCCAAATACTGAAAGAGCTGATGACAATTGTGTTATTACAGATGCACCACTGGAGCAGGATCTCAGTTTAGATATGAAGACAGCTGACAGCATGATTTGAGAGATCTTAGAAATCTTATACAAATCAGTGAGACAGAAAGTTTATGGTGAAAGAGCAGTGGAAGTGGCTGCCGGCAGGTTTGAGAATTGGATATGATGAGGACTGAGATGTGAGGAGGTGCAAATCAATGGAATGTCTTAAGAAAAAGGGAAAGGATTTGTAGGCTATGCAGAAAATGAAGAGGAGTTAAAGTATCATGTATGTAAGGCAATAACTAATAATGAGCCATGAAACTAAAGAACCAGCAGGTAAAGATTTTGTAGAGGGTGAGTTGAGCCTACTATTGCTAACTGTAATATGGACTATAGTAGGTAAGAGCAGGGCACATGGAATGCATGAGGATTTTATTTGTGACTAAATTAATGAACAAATTAGCAAATTGTTCACAATATACATGGAAAAGAAAATTACAAAGCAAAATCCACTGTGCATTTGGATATATTTGGATATATTTATTCATGTTCAAACACTACATGGAGGAAAATTACTAATTTCCATATAGAGATGTAAAAATATAAATAAAAATGTTTTTCTATATTAAATATAGTAGCTAGAGTGCAGATAATTTAGTTGACTTGAGTGTGGGTATATGGGCCCTTATTCTGCTTAAATAGGAAGCTGCAGGAACATATTTACTTTAAGGCTCATTCACTTATAAACCACAAGAAGTGCAGACTGGAACAAGAGCTCTGCTGAGTGTATTTTAGAGATTGGAGCACCAGTCAATTGTTTTATGCAAAGGTCATTTTATTTTAACTTGCATTAAAGTAATGTTTAGATTATAAATATAGGGATATTTTTTTACCCTCCTGACATCCAGCATTTTAGACAAGAGAGGAACATCTGAATATATAGTAAGCTTAGGTAGAGATATGAGAATTCTCACTTACAATAGAGGGGACATTGTATTCTAATTAAGTGTGTTTTTAATAAAGAAGAGCCCATAATTGGTGGGACCACACTACTTAGTTGCTCAAAGAGATTTATTTTTTTTAAAAAATGTAAATCCAGTTCACAAGTTTTCTGCCAGCTGTGTTGTTGTAAATTGGTCACAGACAGTTCACACTGAGACATAGGTTACTCTTCAACATGACATTCTCATACACAATAAAATATACAATAAGTATTTGTTCCTGCACTAATAAAATATGATGTATTTTGAGTAAGAAAACAAACAAGGTGGAAATCTGCAAAATGGTCAGTAACCCATAGCAACTTATTATCATTTTTCTTTGATTAATATAATATAAGTTGGATAATGAAAATGAATATCATGTTGGCTGCTATAGGATGCTGCATGCTTTTAAATTTGTACATTAACATTATACAGTTTGTATTAGTATGATGTCATTATGTTTGTTCTGTTATAGATAGATCAATGGAAACAGGCAATATGAGCATATTTATTATTATAGGATTCTCAGATTTACCAGACCTAGAAATGTCCATTTTCTTATTCTTTCTCCTCTCATATATTGTTACACTGTTGGCAAATCTATTCCTCATTGCACTGATCTATCTGAGCCCCATGATGAAATCCCCCATGTACTTCTACCTCTGTAACCTGTCTGGAGTGGATATTTTATGTGCATCCACCATTTCTCCAAAACTGATGTCTGTATTCCTTGCACCCAGTGATACAATCTCATTCTCAGAGTGTATAACACAGTTCTTCTTTTCTACGGTATCTTTATCTGCTGAGTATCTTATTCTCACTGTTATGTCCTATGACCGCTATGTTGCTGTTTGTAAACCATTACATTATACTCAGATCCTGAGTATGAAATTGTGCTCAATATCATCTCTTGGAGTTTGGATGATTGCATTTGTAGCTTCACTGGTTGTAGCTGTTTGTTTTATATTTAATGACTTCTGTTTCTCTAATGTTATCAATAATTTTTTTTGTGACTTCAGTTCATTGTTAGAACTTAGCTGCAGTTACACCTCAGTTATTCAGGCCATAGTGATTGCATATGGTGTCATATTTTTGACCTGCTTCCTACTTACAACAACCTCTTACAGCTTTATTATTTCATCTATCCTTAAAATCCCATCTCTACAAGGAGTTTATAAAGCTTTCTCTACCTGTGCATCTCATCTGGCTGCCGTAACTCTGTTTTACCTGGTTATTTTCATTCTCTACATAATACCAAATGTAGTTATTACACAAAAGCAGCGTAAACTTATGTCTGTTCTTTATACAAATGTTATTCCAATGTTAAACCCTTTTATCTACAGTTTAAGAAATAAAGATGTTAAAAGAGCTTTACACAATCTTTTTGGACGTGTACAACTGAGATGGTCTATGAAGTAATCAATGTGATGAACATAAAACCCTGCAATCTGGCAAAGATGTTGCATTAGATGTTGCCTTAGACATCATCTAGTCCCTCAGCACTATGGTGAAGAACATAGGGCCTGTTTCATCCAGCATGCATACTGAGCGTAACATGCGTTTGTTTTAAAAGACATGAAAATCGCTCTGCGCACTCCAGAATTCAACAAGGAACGGATCTGAAAATGCATGCACTGATGAATTCGGGTCTAAGTCTACTGTGCTCTACTACACAAGACACTGTAGGATATATGTAATACCTATGTGCAATATAAATTCAAAGAAGTACACACAGAAAAAAAGTATTTTTTTCTTTCCTTGAAATACATTTATTAGGATGTTCTTAATGTCTACTGAACATAAAATATATGTTTACATTTGCTTCTAATTGCAAACACATGTTGTAGAATACATACCAGACTGTCATTACTACTGATCAGGACTTAGACTAGCCCTGTGGCTGGAGCAAGAGATACGGTAGAAATCAAGTAACTTTGCGATGGCTAGAGCTTGATTCAGATGTGGCTGCACGCATTTGAGTTTGCAATGTCCTTATTGTACATCGACTATGGCCAAGCGCCAATTTACCACCTCATTCCCTCCCTGAAATCATAGGCTATAGTAAGCCTCTTTCGCGTGACAGGGCTCCAGACATTTCTAGCTAGGGTCCTGTAATGCTTGTAGATACAATGTTATGATACCCTACAAAATTGTTACCCTATTTATATGCTAATTAGAATTTTTTAGCACCATTGGCATCAAAACTACCTATACATGCTGTGATCTGAAAGACCAAAAAAGCCATTTGCCATTGAAAAGTTGTCTGAATAGTATTAGAATGTATTCGGTATTGTATATTGTTTATTTATATGATCTCTATATTGAATATTAGTAATTAAGATATTCTCTCTTATATTGAGTGCTTGTAATTACCAACTACTCAGAACCATGAACTAGTGATGTATGTGTGGTTATCACATGCCTGCAGACTGGAACTTTCACAGTTCATGTAATCTTCACATGCTGAGAGGAAGTAGTGCTGTATCTGGATGTCAACTGCCTGGAGACTGAGAATAGGACAGTTCCAGTAAAACATCACAAGCTGTGATTGAGGACCTGGTGCTTTGTCTGGTTGTAAACTGTCTAGAGCTGGCAGCTGGTGCAGGGACTTTATACACCCAATGCCCAGAGATAAAACCTAGCACAGTGCCTGTATACATGAGCCTATCACCAACAACAGCTACAATCAATATTTTGCTACCTATTGTCTCAAGTCTATCCCAAACCTCTTAGATTGCAAACTTGTTTGGGTGAGGCCACCTGTATCTTCTGTTTTATGTGATTTTATATCATTTGTTTGTCTCATGATCCCCTCAATGTACAACATGGTGTAATATGTTGGTGGTTTAGAAATGACTGAGTAATAAAAAATGTTATGTCGCTCACTAGCATGTTCTTTGTATTGTATGGAGCTCACTAGATTGTTCTCTGCATTGTATGGAGATCACTATAATTTTCTGCAATGAGCACTAGTGAGTTGGAGCTGTGTTGTAGTTGATTATTGCTCAGTCCTCAGTATCTGATGCAGAGATAAAGCTTTGTGGAAGCGACAATCCTCACAAACACATAAAGTGGTTTCTGTGGTAATTTGCACTTGCAAGTAGAAATGTACTGTAACATCTATTTATCTATGATGCATATGTTAAATAAGCCAACATTGTAAAATGACCACAACATGGTAATTGTAAACAAGTATGTGTGTGGCAAGTTGTAAAGAGACTTTCAATTTAAGCTAATGGTTATAGCAGAGGCAGAAGAGAAATGCAACAGGTTGTTCAAGTTAGTTACAGCAAAAGGTCATGGGGAGGTAACAGAATCTGGCGCAGTAAGGAAATGGTGATAGACAATTTTAAAGCAAGTTAGGGATTTATATATCACTCAAACACTATCATGATATGTTGAAGTTCCCTCACGCCACAGTGTCAACCCCCACCCCACAAAAAAACAACTTTAACAGCTTGAACCAAATTACAAAATAGATAACAGTACCATATAAGTATCAACAGACTCACTGTTAACTCCAGACAGTTCTCTAGTGATCAGAGGATCAGGAAGGAGAGCAAAGAAAATAGGAAATAAAAAGAATGGAGAGTCCCTGTCTGGTTCTGCCATTGGTGATGGTGATGATGGTGACTGTGACTGGCATCTCTACTCAAAGAGCCAAATTCACCACATGGAGACCTCTCTCCCTCCTAAAGGTGGTTTTCTATGGGTAAAGATTGAGACATGGAGCACACTCTGATGAAGCATGGTTCGTCAGTCTCTCTGTCATGACTCAATAGCAGGTTTCGATATGTCAAGCATAAATGTGTCAAGGGTCTCCCTGATCTGCATCACTGAGATATTTCAGATAAGGCAAGTGACAATTTCACTCAAGTTCATTATGTTATAGTACTTTGAACTCGCAGATGGAAGAGGTGCAACCCAGGTGGCCTGTGCCAAACTGCAAGCTCAATTTAGGGACTAGATAAGCAAGGCTACCCTGAAAATAACAAGCACCCACCTATGCTGAGTGGTCAATGACACATGGAAACAACATTTAATCCATCTCTGCATATCATGATGGACAATGCTAGGATCTAAAGGAACAGAGTAGGCATCTCTAATGCTCCTTCACCACACAAAGTGTCAATAGGTAAAAATGCAAAGAAGCAATTAGCAGCCTCATGCCTGCAGGCAATGTCTAATGTTCTAGAGAGGCACCAGTAACATACCCACAGTCCCACTCTCTGTTTCAATAACTAACAGGAATTATTATCTCCCATGGCATAATTGCATCAGGCACTATTGTCAGTGACACAGTAAATTCACCTATTAGGCTAAATATTTGCTTTGCCAGTTCATCATCCTCAAACACTTCCTTAAAACTGGTCTTCATCAAGTTGTAGGAACTAGTGAAAGTGATGTTGAAAGAGACAAACCCTTCCCAAAGCTGGACTCTGGGAGAAACTATAGTCCTAAATAAGCTTAAACAGCATTTAGAGCTGCAACTTTCAGCCTTTATTTTTTATCTCTTTTTCAGTTTTCCTCTGTCCCTTTGTCACTGGATGATACCTCAAAGATTGAATTCCACATCCTGGCTTTCTCCACATCAGAGAATGGGAGGATTGGGGTTTTTATACATTTTTACTGGTTTATCTGAGTATTTTCATTGGCAACCTTGTCATTATTACACTGGTGTGCCTTGTGCCCCAGCTACACACTTCCATGCACTTCTTCCTATGCAGTCAATCCATGGTGGACATCTTATACAGGCCCTTCCAGAAATGGGTGCTAGCGGGTAAATTTTTCCGGGCCTCCAACTGGCAGGGGGTCTCGAAAATTTCAAACTTATTTTGTTTTGTTCTGACTTATTTGTTTATATTTATCCAATTGCTAATTTGGCAATTTCCAAGTAATAAAAGTTTAAAACTAGGGACTAAACATATTCATTGGTTAAATCGGCAGCTGCGCATGCACTATTGCTCTCTGTGAATGATGCATCTATTCAGACACATGAGAACATCACTTGTCCATGAGAATTGCCGGGGTGAGTGACTCGTAACTTTGCAAGGGAATAGTTAGTTTATAATTAGGAAACTGAACTGTTTGATGTTCAACGTTTACTTGTTGCTTTTACGTGAACAGACTGCCACCACAATGTCCATTTGACAGGCGCCCGCTGCAATGTTATTATAAGCAGAGTGCTGGAAAAGGTCAAAGGCATGAGGGGAGTGTATGTTATGTGAGCAGAACAGTATGAGTAATGAGGGGAGCAGTGTGAGGTGTGATAGGGCACTATGAGCTGTTGGGTGAGCAGTGAGGCATGATGGGGAAGTGTGAGCTGTGGGGGGAGGGAGCAAGCATGACATAAAGCCTTTAATCCCCCCCCATGTGTATATGTAGTGGGTTTCCAGAAATTTATTATACCAATTTTGATAACAAATAATAATAATTTTTATACAACTGATGTTTCAAAATAAAACGAGAAACATACGATGTTGTTGAGGAAATTTGATATCGGGGCATCAACGGAAGCTGAATCTAAAAAGTTAAGGCCAATAACTTTATTTTTTAAATCATCGGTACAAGAAAACGCTCCTCACCCAAGTGATCCAACAACAAGTACTTCAGGAACAGGAATGTCAGGTTCAAACCCAGTTGAAAATGAAACCAGTCAAACTACTGTACCTGCAAAAAATGGCAATTCTGTTCCAAATTCAATGCCTGAGGCTGAAGTTCAACATGTGAATGAAGACATTTGCAGAGAAAGAAATGTGCCAACCGTAATAAGGCTGACACCGAGACAAGCAGCAGATGATCAAGTTTGCAATCCAGACACTCTACAGCAAGAACGCCGAGAACCAGAAGAGCAAGAATTAAATTCTGCTGGAACTTTTACCACAATCAACATTGTAATTCTAAAATAAAGTGATAATGCCCAATCAAAGTGATTTCTTAAGATTTCTAGTTTTAAAATACCAAATAACATTCCACGAGACACTAGTAAGTATGCTTGCCCTTATTCTCTACTTAACAAAAACCATCAGAATGGTGAAACCTGCCCACAAGATTGGTTATACTGGAGTGTAGCAAAATAATCTCTTCACTGTGTGCCTTGCTTCATTTTTAATTAAAGTGCAGCAAACACTTTGGTTTTATCTGCTCAATCCAGATGGACCTTGAGTAGAGGTTGAAATAAATTGCACGACCAAGTACCATCACACGAGAGTTCAACGCTGCACAAAGAAAATTATGTCTCATTAAAGTCAGCCTTCAGAGCAATATTATCTGCAACTTCAATTTACAGTTTACTTTTTGCTGAGGTCAATACAGAAACTAATTGCTGGAATAAAAATTCTTGAGCACATATTGCATGTTGTTCCTTATATTTCTGAGCGGGGATTAGCATTCTTTGGATCCATTTCTTGTATTGGTGACCGTAAAAACGGAAAATTTCTAGGGATAATGGAGCTTATTAGCATTTTGACCCGATTTTTATTGAGTCATGTTAATCTTGTACATGAATTGTACCTCTCAACAAGCATACAAAGCAAATTTATTGAGCTGTGTGGGTCATTCGTACAAGAAACAGTTTTTGATGAAGTTAGAATTGTAAAATACTTTGCTATCATAGTTGATGTCACTCCTGATAATTCTCACAAGGAACAAACCACTCTGGTGATTCATTATGTAAAAATTGTAGAATGCTCAAAATTTTTAATTTTTAGAACAGTTTGTCATATTTGATAATTTCACAAAAAAATGAAAAAGAAATTGCTGATTGAGTATTGGATATTTGGTAGGATTAAAGTTGGACTTACAAGCATGCATTGGCCAAGCCTACAAAATTGTATCTAACATGATTGGGAAATACAAGGCAGTACAAGCAATTCTGCTTGAGCAAAGCTCATACTGTATTTCTCCAGCTGTGGAAACCACACACTAACACCTAGTGAGTGTTGACTACACTGAATCCTGTAAGGAGGCAATTACTTACTTTGGAAATGTACAACAAATGTTCCTCTCCATACAGGTGGGAAATTGTGAAAGAGCATCTAGCTGCTTCACTTCATAATATATATATGCATTCTTTGAGAACAGCGTTATCAAATTTTGAAATTCTCATTCTCATTGCACAAACTCGATCAGAAATTCAGTCCATTAAGAAGTACTTTTCAAAATATGAATTTGTTCTAATATCATCTTTGTGGATAAAGCTACTTACAATGATCGACCAAACTACCCTCTTTATTAAAGCATGCAAAGCTACATTGGACATTGAGCTGGACAACATCAAATGTCTTATCAATGACATTGAATAGATGCACAATACCAGGGTTGAGATCAATACAGAGTGCAAAACTGCTGCAAAAACATTGAGATTCCAACCGAATTCTCTGCCGTTTGCACTTACCTACTCAATACGATGCCGATAAGCAATATAGGGTCAAAGATTTCTATGCAGTCGTAGACTCCATTCTGTCTGGTCTTCATTGTCGATTTACTTAATTGTAAGTAATTTGTAACTTGTTTTAGTTTCTTTTGGAGTTCAACAAAATGAGTAATAAATATATTACCGGAGAAAACAGATCCAGCTTTCACGTCTGCGGCTATAGTATAACTCTGCATCTGGCTTCCAACAGTCATGTGATCCTATCAGCTGTATGAGATCACATGACTGGTGAAAGCCGGATGCAGAGTTATACTACAGCCGCAGACGTGAAAGATGGATCTGTTTTCTTCGGTAATATATTTATTTTTTTCACTTGTATCCTGAGAGGTTCCGGCAGTGGACTTTTCTTTCCTTTCTTTTCCATTTTTAACGAGGGGTTTGAGGACTTCCATCGGATGGTATATTTACCGCTATATTGACCACAGAGTGAGTGCCAATTTTTTTACTACCTTTTGTTTGGTTTTTCTGTTGGAAGGCTGTGGTAGTGGACTCTCTCCCTGCTTTGCATAAAGACTAGCGAGGAGATTGAGGATTCCTACTGGATGGTTTTATCCGCTACATAATTTGACTTTCATCGCTGCTATTTATGCATACGATTTTTATAATTTTTGTTTTATTTCAGATCTGATTTTGTTTTTATTTTTGATATCTGGCCAGAAGCACTTGGTTTATATATGTATTGCTTTTTGTATTCATTATATGATATATAACATGATGTGGTTTTATTTTTGATTTTCATTTCGTGTTGTCTTAGCGCCTGGAGTTCCTTGTTTTTTCTGTTTCTATTGTGAGGATTTGGGGTTTCCTCTGCTCTCCTATTTGGCAGCTTCTCTTTTGTTTTGTTTTTTTTTGTTTTTTTTTTATATTTTTTCAGGGAGTACAGATTAGGACTTTGTTTATATTCTTTTTCTATAAGAAAAATTTAGAAACTGTTTATTCCAATAACCATCAAAAAAACTGGTTGAAAAATACACTTTGACACATTAAAATAAATTGTTCCTTTATTTATTTTCGTTTTGTGTTGTCCTAGCGCTTGAAGTTCCTTGTTTTTTCTTATAGAAAAAGAACTGTACAGTATTGTCAACTACTTGTAGGATAATATCCAGGTAGTAGACCAGCGAAGTGTTGATATGTGCAGCTGAATGTGAGATTAGAATAATTATAATTGAGGTGGGAAACTAAATCTAAAATAGTTTATTTACCTCCATTCACCCTCATTCCAAACTAAAAACAAATAGTCTATATAGTGAGAAATGGGATTTTGCTAAGCTGACGCCATCTTGTTGCCTTATAGACATTTTGTTCTGTTATAGCTTAAATACAAATTAGATGCACCTGTTTTGTAGGAGTAATTCATTATTTGCAAGAATATGCTTATAACCTTGGACTTAGCAGACAGGAGATAAGCCAACCCCCCCATGGGAGTTTTTCCTGTGTGATAGTGAGAGAATGTATTAACATCTGTGTAAAGGGAGCATGAGTGGTTAAAACCTTTTGGGGCGTAGTTTTCTGTAATACGTGATTTTTGCTATATAGATAGGGACTTGTAACTAGTAAAGCAGAGTTTATTGTACACTCAAACCATGCAGTATATTTAATTATCACCAGCTGATGAGCTCATAACTGATAAACTGACACTTACAGGTGAACAATCTGATATAGATTCGACAGCAATGGTGGTCACACTGAGACTGCTGACCTGAGCCAAGGACAGACAGAACTGGAGGTCGCTCTGGACACAGAACTCTGACTATAACCCGGTGAGTAGAGTTTCAGTGACTTTTGAGTACATGTGTGATACACCATCCCCAGAACTTTGTCAAGAAGTTTAGAAAGAGTTTTCAGACCTTCGTCCCAGATGCTGTCAGGCTATTCTGCACGGACACCCAGTGTAAAGAGTCCAAAAGGGACATCCAGTGTAAGGAGTCCAAAAGGGGCATCCAGTGCACAGAGCCCACAGAACCGGACATCCAGTAAAAGGAGTCCAAAAGGGGCATCTAGTGTATGGAGCCCAAAAGGGACATCTAGTGTATGGAGCCTACAGAACCGACATTCACTGTTAGGAGTCCACAGAATGGGACGTCCACTATTGGGACAACCCACAGAAATTAGACCAGTGTCTCTATTGGGACTCAAAAGTACTGTTAATATAGGGGAATATAGACAGTAAGCAGATAGATGACAGCAACCCCCCCCCATAGAAATGATGCACAGATTTCTAGGATGTGTGGGGAGTTGAAGGTCTGCAAGTAATTTGTCAAGAAAGCGGGGATAGCCAAAGAAGGAATTGATATGTTTTAATGGAGAAACAAGGGTGTTGCAAGTGGTAATGTGACAAGAACAAAGGGGTATTGAGCCCAAACTTCAAGAGATAGTTTGAGGTGGCAAAGGAAGGTTAAGAGAACTGGAAAGTTGCAAAATATTTGGATAGGCTAAATGTATCACAAGCTAAATGATATAATGACTAAATGAATGAATCAAGTAGGTTGTGTACTAAAAATGTATGTTTGATGGTGCGCAGCTTAAAGATTGAAATATGCCCCTCCCTTATTCTGTGTAAAAAATTTCAGTGTGTTGAGATAAGAAGGACTGTGTTTTGTTATCTGGCAATGTATGTAACATTGATAAAAAGGTTCTTCAAGTATGCTTCAATAAATTGGTAATAACATGTTGAAGCTAACTTGTATTTAGTCTAATGCTGGGACTTATAGTTCCACAGCAGTAGGCTGGAAGATAGTAGTTAATTTTTCTTTCTCTGTATGTGAGTTTTATATCCGTCTTACTGTGCGTGAGGGAGATCCTTGTTTGTCTGTCTTGACCGTTTTACAAGAGACATGTTTCAAGGTTGAAAAAAGTTGTACATTTGAAAATGTAATGCTTTTGAAGAGATGCAAAAGAAGTTTTAAAATTTTTGGTCCGTCAGTGCACGATTCAGTGGACGGACAAGACTGTAAATAATGTACATTATCGCTATTATTACTAGTGTCAGAACAAAGCTGGCATGGGTTCAACAAATCGTTTCTGTATTTGAACAAAGTAATTTTGTTTCTCAATTTGAGAAAAATAGATTTCTCTTTAATGAAGTTGAGAATTCTGGGAGTGAGCTTTTACATGCAGATATATTACAAGCTGTTTTTATCTGTGTTAAAATGGCGCTGATGAATGTTCTCAGAAATCAGGAGGGTTTGTTATGCCCATAAAGAAATGTTACGAGATAAAATGTTGTCTGTGAGCGAGAATTGTGAATATATATTTGTACTTTAAACATGGAAATCACAGAATCTGGAAATATGTGTGATAATTTGTTTACGGGAGATTTTGTTGAGAAAATGTTGAATGATTTATAGAGATGAGCGCACTCGGATTTCTGAAATCCGAGCCCACCCGAACGTTGCCTATCCGAGTCGGATCCGAGACAGATCCGGGTATTGGCGCCAAATTCAAATCTGAAACTGAGGCTCTGACTCATAATCCCGTTGTCGGATCTCGCGATACTCGGATCCTATAAATTCCCCGCTAGTCGCCGCCATCTTCACTCGGGCATTGATCAGGGTAGAGGGAGGGTGTGTTAGGTGGTCCTCTGTACTGGTAGATCTCGTGCTGTGCTGTTTAGTTCTGTACTGTGCTGTGCTGTGCTGTGTTCTGCAGTATCAGTCCAGTGGTGCTGTGTGCTGTGCTCTGTCCTTCTGAGGTCAGTGGTGCTGCTGGGTCCTGTGCTGTGTCCTGTTCAGTCCAGTGGTGCTGTGTCCTGTGCTCTGTGCTTCTAAGGGCATAGTTATTTCCCCAATATTCCCCTGTGTTTAAAAAAATAAAAAAAAGTTATTTAAAAAAATACCAAAAACTAATTTAATTTTTTTTAATTACCACACAATTTGCACAACCAATCCTGCAGTATAAGCCCATTGGTACTGCAATATTACAAAGTTCACACATTCTGCAGTATCAGTCCAGTGGTGCTGTGTCCTGTGCTCTGTCCTGCTGAGTTCCGTAGTGCTGCTGGGTCCTGTGCCGTGTCCTGTTCAGTCCAGTGGTGCTGTGTCCTGTGCTCTGTACTTCTAAGGGCATAGTTATTTCCCCATTATTCCCAAGTTTTTAAAAAATAAAAAAAAAGTAAAAAAAAATTAAAAATTTAAAATTAAAAAAAAAATATATAATTATAGCCAAATTTGCAAAACCAATCCAGCAGTATAAGTCCATTGGTACTGCAATATTACCAAGTTCACACATTCTGCAGTATCTTGTGCTACATATAATGGAGACCAAAAATTTGGAGGATAAAGTAGGGAAAGATCAACACCCACTTCCTCCTAATGCTGAAGCTGCTGCCACTAGTCATGACATAGACGATGAAATGCCATCAACGTCGTCTTCCAAGCCCGATGCCCAATCTCGTAGTACCAGGCATGTAAAATCCAAAAAGCCCAAGTTAAGAAAAAGTAGCAAAAAGAGAAACTTAAAATCATCTGAGGAGAAACGTAAAGTTGCCAATATGCCATTTACGACACGGAGTGGCAAGAAACGGCTTAGGCCCTGGCCCGTGTTCATGACTAGTGGTTCAGCTTCACCCACGGATCTTAGCCCTCCTCCTCCTCCCCCCCCTACAAACAATTGAAGAGAGTTATGCTGTCAGCAACAAAACAGCAAACAACTCTGCCTTCTAAAGAGAAATTATCACAAATCCACAAGGCGAGTCCAAGGATGTTGGTGGTTGTCAAGCCTGACCTTCCCATCACTGTACGGTAAGAGGTGGCTCGGGAGGAGGCTATTGATGATGTAGCTGGCGCTGTGGAGGAATTTGATGATGAGGATGGTGATGTGGTTATTGTAAATGAGGCACCAGGGGGGGAAACAGCTGATGTCCATGGGATGAAAAAGCCCATCGTCATGCCTGGTCAGAAGACCAAAAAATGCACCTCTTCGGTCTGGAGTTATTTTTATCCAAATCCAGACAACCAATGTATGGCCATATGTAGCTTATGTAAAGCTCAAATAAGCAGGGGTAAGGATCTTGCCCACCTAGGAATATCCTCCCTTATACGTCACCTGAATAACCTTCATAGTTCAGTGGTTAGTTCAGGAACTGGGGCTAGGACCCTCATCGGTACAGGGACACCTAAATCCCGTGGTCCAGTTGGATACACACCAGCAACACCCTCCTTGTCAACTTCCTCCACAATCTCCATCAGATTCAGTCCTGCAGCAGCCAGACTGAGTCCTCCTCAATACGGGATTCATCCGAGGAATCCTGCAGCGGTACGCCTACTACTGCCACTGCTGCTGTTGCTGCTGTTAGTCGGTCATCTTCCCAGAGGGGAAGTCGTAAGACCGCTAAGTCTTTCACAAAACAATTGACCATCCAACAGTCGTTTGCCATGACCACAAAATACGATAGTAATCAACCTATTGCAAAGCGTATAACTGCGGCTGTAACTGCAATGTTGGTGTTAGACGTGCGCCCGGTGTCCGCCATCAGTGGAGTGGGATTTAGAGGGTTGATGGAGGTATTGTGTCCCCGGTACCAAATCCCGTCGAGATTCCACTTCACTAGGCAGGCGATACCAAAAATGTACAGAGAAGTACGATCAAGTATCCTCAGTGCTCTAAAAAAATGCGGTTGTACCCACTGTCCACTTAACCACGGACATGTGGACAAGTGGTTCTGGGCAAACGAAGGACTATATGACTGTGACAGCCCACTGGGTAGATGCATCCCCTTCCGCAGCAACAGCAACAGCTGCATCAGTAGCAGCAACTACAAAATGGCTGCTCGTGCAAAGGCAGGCAACATTGTGTATTACAGGCTTTAATAAGAGGCACAACGCTGACAACATATTAGAGAAAATGAGGGAAATTATCTCCCAGTGGCTTACCCCACTTAGACTCTCATGGGGATTTGTGGTGTCAGACAATGCCAGTAACATTGTGCGGGCATTAAATATGGGCAATTTCCAGCACGTCCCATGTTTTGCCCACACCATTAATTTGGTGGTGCAGCATTACCTCAAGAGTGACAGGGGTGTGCAGGAGATGCTTGCGGTGGCGCGCAAAATTGCTGGACACTTTCGGCATTCAGCCAGTGCCTACCGCAGACTAGAGGCACATCAAAAAAGCATGAACCTGCCCTGCCATCACCTCAAACAAGAGGTTGTGACGCGCTGGAACTCCACCCTCTATATGCTGCAGAGGATGGAGGAGCAGCAAAAGGCCATTCAGGCCTACACAGCCACCTACGACATAGGCAAAGGAGTGGGGATGCGCCTCAGTCAAGCGCAGTGGAGACTGATTTCCGTGTTGTGCAAGGTTCTGCAGCCATTTGAACTTGCCACACGAGAAGTCAGTTCCGACACTGCCAGCTTGAGTCAGGTCATTCCCCTGATCAGGCTGTTGCAGAAGCAGCTGGAGAAAGTGAGGGAGGAGCTGGTAAACCATTGCGATTACACCAAGCATGTAGCTCTTGTGGATGTAGCCCTTCGTACGCTTTGCCAGGATCCGAGGATGGTCACTCTTTTAAAGTCAGAGGAATACATTCTGGCCACCGTGCTCGATCCTCGGTTTAAAGCGTATGTTGTGTCTCTGTTTCCGGCGGACACAAGTCTACAGCGGTGCAAAGACCTGCTGGTCAGGAGATTGTCCTCTGAAGAGGACCGTGACATGCCAACAGCTCCACCCTCATTTTCTTCCACATCTATGGCTGCGAGGAAAAAGCTCAGTTTTCCCAAAAGAGGCACTGGCGGGGATGCTGATAACATCTGGTCCGGACTGAAGGACCTGCCAACCATTGCAGACATGTCTACTCTCGCTGCATTGGATGCTGTCACAATAGAAAAAATTGTGGATGATTACTTTGCTGACACCATCCAAGTAGACATGTCAGACAGTCCATATTGTTACTGGCAGGAAAAAAAGGCAGTTTGGAAGCCCCTGTACAAACTGGCTCTATTTTACCTGAGTTGTCCCCCCTCCAGTGTGTACTCGGAAAGAGTTTTTAGTGCAGCGGGGAACCTGGTCAGTGAGCGGCGAAGGAGGATGCTTCCTCATAACGTTGAAAAAATGATGTTTATAAAAATGAATAATCAATTCCTCAATGAAGTACAGCACTGCCCTCCAGATACTACAGAGGGACCTGTGGTTGTGGAGTCCAGCGGGGACGAATTGATAATGTGTGATGAGGAGGAAGTACACACTGTAGGGGGAGAGGAATCAGAGGTTGAGGATGAGGACGACATCTTGCCTCAGTAGAGCCTGTTTAGTCTGTACAGGGAGAGATGAATAGCTTTTTTGGTGTGGGGGCCCAAACAAACCAATCATTTCAGCCAAAGTTGTTTGGTAGGCCCTGTCGCTGAAATGATTGGTTTGTTAAAGTGTGCATGTCCTATTTCAACAACATAAGGGTGGGTGTGAGGGCCCAAGGACAATTCCATCTTGGAACTTTTTTTTTTGCATTATATGACCAATCAACAGTCGTTTGCCATGTTCAAAAAGTAAAACCAAATTTAAACAAATTCAAGAAATTAAACCAAAAGTAAAATGCCCTGTCATAATTTAAAAAAAGAGGTATTGACGTGCTCTAAAACTACTGTATTGTTGTTTATATTTTATAAACACTACACTTGAAAGCTTGAGTCTTTCAATAAAAAAGTAACTGTCCATTGCACGAATATTTGCAACAGGGACAATTTTAGGGTTAAGAAAGTCAACTAATAACACTTCGACGCTGTCTGTCTTTATAAACACTACACTTGGAAGTTGGAGGAGGTATTGTGGCCCCGGCACCAAATTTACTACCGGGGCCACTCCACTGTGCAGTCCATATTTAGGTGTATCAGATATTAAACAACGGTGACAGTTGATGCCCAATTTTTTTATTATATTGTGGCCTCGGTACCAAATTGTGTACCGGGGCCACCACACTACGCAGTCCATACCCTTTTTTGGTGGAATTCTGACCCGTGGAGGGTTTTTTAATTATATTGTGGCCTCGGTACCAAATTGTGTACCGGGGCCACCACACTACGCAGTCAAGATAGATAGATGCGTATCATATATAAAGTACATTCAGTGGTGTGAGGCAAATTGAAAAATATTCAAAATGCACTGACATTATCAAAAACAAGAGGTTGTCACACGCTAAAACTCCAACATGTATATGATGGAGAGGATGGAGGAGCAGCCGTATGTGCAGTGTAATGCAGACCTGTTGAAGGTTTTTTATATATTTTATTGTGGTGCCCAGTGCCCACTCCTCTACGCAGTCCAGATACATTTATTGGTGCGAATCATAAAAGTTCAGGGTTTTTAATATATATTGGGGTGACCCACTCCTCTACGCAGTCCAGGTACATTTATTGGTGTGAATCATACAAGTTGATGGTTTTCTTATTATATATATTGTGGTGACCCACTCCTCTACGCAGTCCAGATACATTTATTGGTGCGAATCATAAAAGTTCAGGGTTTTTAATATATATTGTGGTGACCCACTCCTCTACGCAGTCCAGGTACATTTATTGGTGCGAATCATACAAGTTCAGGGTTTTTAATATATATTGTGGTGACCCACTCCTCTACGCAGTCCAGGTACATTTATTGGTGCGAATCATACAAGTTGATGGTTTTCTTATTATATATATTGTGGTGACCCACTCCTCTACGCAGTCCAGAAAGATACCTCGTTGCAACGTTTTGGACTAATAACTATATTGTGAGGTGTTCAGAATACACTGTAAATTAGTGGAAATGCTTGTTATTGAATGTTATTGAGGTTACTAATAGCATAGGAGTGAAAATAAGCCCAAAAACTTGATACTTAAACTTTTTATGTTTTTTCCAAAAAAAATCCGAATCCAAAACCTTAAATCCGAACCGAGACCTTTCGTCAAGTGTTTTGCGAGACAAATCCGAACCCAAAAAATAATAAAAATCCGGATCCAAAACACAAAACACGAGACCTCAAAAGTCGCCGGTGCACATCCCTAATGATTTACAGACACAATGTGAGCTGTCTAACGAGAATACTCTGATTTATAAGAGAAGCAGTGTTGCTTTCAAATGGCTGAATGTCTGTAACCAAGATTACAGATTGAATGTTTATAAACCCGGAAACCATATTAGTGTCATTCAAGGGGGCTGTACTAGGTGATGATGAGAAAGCAGTAGTTTTGAACGCCCAGGTCTCGTCGTTTTGACATTCCCTGTTTGTTAGATTAGGGACTGCCCCTTTGAGGAAATCATGGCATGGAACGCATAGCATCACAGTTAAGATTTTAGCAGCTGTTTGCTGCACAAAAATGTTTACTGGTTACCTGATAACGGTGTACTGATACAGACATGCATGATAGTTACTACAATTCCTAGTGAATAAATGTTAATCTCTATGCAAAAGTTTTTTCTTCACAGGTCTTCAGCTAAAAAGACCCTTTAGGCAATCCAGATTTCATTGATCCAACTTCCAATGAATAGAAGTTTGCAATATGTTTTGGTCTACAGCCACAACAAACATAAGTATAAACTAATGAAGGATTTAAAGAACGTAGACTGTGCTGAGTAATGATTACCTTGTTTTGGAAAGAAATATTAGAGTTTATGGGCTATTCACATAGCAAATGCATGAACTAGGTGGTTTTTCTGTATGGCGTAGAAGGTGAGAAGATATGTTTTTAAAGATAAAAGAAGAAATGGACTAACATAGTTGAATATGAAATAGTGTTTAGGTTTATTTTGGGTTTTTTTAACAAAATTTTATATCAGATGGTTTCAAAGAAAGTAATGCAATGTAATGTCAAATTATGATAGATAACAAAGGTTATTATTTTTTAACCTCATAATAGTTTTGAGTCAATCAGTGTTGTAAAGACATTCACTGCCCTTATTCACTGTGCTATAATCATCATATACTGTAAATACCTCTTTGTATCATAGGTATGGTAATGCTTTGATGGGAATTCAATGTTTGTACATAAATGAAAAAAGCCTTAAGACTTCAAGAGCTAATATCTGTGCTCCTGCAATAGCACTTCTGGGTGATAGCAAGCCATTTATACTCTCCTCTGAGCAGAGCCAAATGTTTAACAAATTTTAAGCTGAAGTAACTTCAGCGCCAGCACTGACTTTGCCAGATTATGACAAGCCTTTCACATTATTTTGTTATAAAGTAAGTGCACATGCACAAGGAGTACTGACACAGATACATGCTCGCAAGCTAAGGTCACTTGCATACTACTCTGTACAATAAGACCCAGTCATACGAGCAATGGCTGCAGTGGCCATGGTGTTTGGAAAAAGTACTGATATTGTGCTAGGGCACCCAGTAACCCTAATGGTGCCACATGCGGTAACAGAAATTTTAAATCAAGCACAAACAAGACACATCTCAGCAGCCAGACTATGTAGCACTGCTAACTCCCTGTAATGTTACACTTAAGTGGTGCACAATGTTGAATCATGCTGCCTTACTGCAGCAAGTTTCAAAAGATGGGAGAAGTACCTGTATATATTGGGGTTCCCCTAGGAATTTTGGGGAATTCCATCCCAGCTTGAACAGGAAGAAAAAAAAAATGCAAACACAACATTTTTCTGAATATGATTGTGTAGAACTAATGAAACAAGGATCTTTGGTTTTATCTGACATAGATACACCGCTACCAAATGCAGACATCTTACGCTACCACATAGATAGTGTTTCTTATACAGGGTGTGCTGTAACCACACACACAGACAAGAAGCTGAATTAAAGGCCCTGACACTTACATGCATATATGCAAAAGGACAAAGTGTAAGCATTTACACTGATTCAAGTTATGCGTTTGGAATTGCACGTGTTTATGGCCTTATATAATTATTATTATTAATATTAATTTATAAGGCGCCACAAGGCATCCGCAGCGCCGCACAGAGACAAACAAAATCACAACAAAATGGGAGACAGCACAGTACAGTAAACACAGCAACTCAGTACGCTCAATGCACAGCTAGAGAGGGCGGGGAAGGGGGAGGGAGGATCCGCAAACGACGGGGCCCAAGAAGGAGGGCGCGGAAGACAGGGAGACCCCCAGGGGGGAGGAGGGAGCGAGAGTGGACATGGGGTGGAGGACCCTCGAGGAGGAGGGCTAAGTAGCTGGAGAGCAGAGTTAGAAGTGGTGGAAACAGGAGGAGAGATGGCCCTGCTCAGAGGAGCGTACAATCTAAGGGGAGCGGTGGACAGACAGAGAGACGCAGGGGAGAGAGGGAGAGTAGGGGGACAGAGGCAGAAGATAAGGTAGGAAGTTAAGTGGGAGACAGAAAGGCTTTAAGAAAAAGGTGGGTTTTTAGGGCCCGTTTGAAGCTGGACAGATTAGGGGAAGTTCTGATGGAGGGAGGGAGCTTGTTCCAGTGGAGGGGGGCAGCGCGGGAAAAGTAGGGACAATATGGAAAAGTAGGGACTTATACGCTCAGCAAGCGAACCAGTCAACATGCTGAACATACCAGGGCACTGTTCACCGCATTCCAGCTGCCTCCAAACTATCAGTGATGAAGGTGAAGACACACACAGAGACACTACCCCCGTAGCTAAAGGAAATAGACTGTTAGACCAGGCCACACGAGAAGCCGCCATAGCCCTAGTACCCCAAGGGGAGTCTATTTACATGGTGACCCCCTGACCACAAATTTGACCGTACCACAGTCCAACTTATGCAGAGACAAGCAACAGAGAATGAGAAAAATACTTGGGCAAAACATGGAACACTAGAAGTGCAAGGAGAGTGGTGTAAAGGTCAGCGTTTGTGTCTGCCAAAAGCACTTTATCCCATTATGGCCAATATAGCACACGGTAAAGTGCATCTAGGGAAAGATGCTATGGTTGTACTCACTAACAGGTTATGGATAGCACCCGGGTTTGTCCAAGCAGCACAGGTGTTAGTGGCAGGATGCTTAATCTGTGCATAGAATAACCCGGGTAAGTCTGTCCTATGGAAAACCACACCCCAGACACAGTATCCCTATAAGAGGATACAGATAGACTTTATACAACTTCCCAAATGCTCTGGCTTTGAGAATGTGCTAGTCTGTGTCGACTTCTTTAGTCACTGGCTGGAGGCATGACTGTATAGGAAAGCAAATGCTAAAGCAGTAGCCAAGAAACTTACGAGTGAGGTAATCTGCTGATGTGGGGTACCAGAGGTCATTGAAAGTGACAGAGGGACACACTTTACGGGCAAGGATTTCAGGAACTGTTAAAAGACATGGGATTCATATCTGCCCTTCACACCCCTCACAGACCCCAAAGTTCGGGATGTGTGGAGCGCCTTAATGGTACTCTGAAATTGAAAATGCAGAAAATAATAGCTGAAACAGGCCTGCCATGGATCTCAGTAAGAAACACTCCTAGGAAAGACACTGGTTTAGCACCAAATCAGATACTGTTTGGCACAGCACACAGAACAGGCTGTTACTTTCCATAGCAACTACAGCATGTACATGGTGATTTGTTGAACTATGTTGCTTTATTATAGAAACCACTAACTGAAATACATGGACAAGTGATTTCTTTTGTTCAAGGCCCTAATTTTGATGCAGGTACTCATAAACTGCAACCGGGGGACTGGGTGTTCGTGGAAAAGCACGTCAGGAAGAGTCTTGAACCCAGATATGAGAGTCCTTTCCAGGTCTTGTTGACGACTCCCATGGTAGTGGAAGTACAGGGAAATGACACCTGAATACACGCATCCCACTGCAAGATCTTCAGACAAGGGGAGTCTGAGGAAAATGTATTTTGCAAGCTTTTTAAAGGTCCAAGGGAGACCAGAGAGTGGTGTTCATTGATATTAGCAGGAGGAATATTGATTGCACATTATGTTCCTTTGCTGTAGGCTGTAGATGTGTACTAGTCTAGAAAGGAAAGCTAGATCTGGAAGAACCATACTCATGCCAATAGTAATGTAGAGATCATTATACATAATGAGAAAAATTCTAATATGAAAGTTTAACCCAACCAAATAAGAAAAGAGCAACCCATGACTGTAGGGGTTTACACCCAATACAGAAATGTATTTGTGAGTATTGTGGCCCAACACATTATTACATTTACACAAGACATTAGGTTAATATTGGACTACCTGACAGCTTAGTCTGGAGGGTACTGGCTAACCCTAAATATGTAAATATAATGTTGCACCTTTTTAGCTAGTTATGCAGATGATCCAGATAAAATGTTTGATGAACACAAAAAAAATAAGACATGAAATATACATTTTTAAAGAAGTACACTGAAGATGCTTATCTAGAAGGATAGTTTTCATGGCTGTACCTGGCCGATTGGTTCAATGGTATAGGAGGATGGTTATCAGGTTTTATACATGTTGTACTTCAAGGACTGTTACTAATCCTTATTATAATATATATATACTAATAAAACTGATGATGTGGCTTATTATCAAGTGTATTAAAGCTAAGTTACCACATCTGTTTTAACCGCTGTACTGTACACCCCATCTAATGAATATGAACCTTGTGGCATTCTCAGTACTACTGCCAGTTGTGATCAGTGCAGAAACCAAGAACCTTTTCCTTGGAATCCACATGGTCGTTACTGAAGCCTATCCTTATGAAGTTATACAGCACAATGGACAATCCCTTATATTGTGAAATAAGTGACATATAACACTTGCCGAGCGCACTGTGTATTTTTTCCCTCCCTTTCCTTTTTTCCTTCCCTAATAAATCCATAGTTAAAAGACAAAAAGGAAGCACAAGAGGCCCCAGAGTCTCTTATGTTCATTGATATATGTGAAGATCTGACATCAGGACATGCAGCGGGTGCAAGACGGTTGTCGACTCATTGACCATCTATCAGCTAGAAGAGGGATCATGGACTTGCTATTGGTGAGGGATGGGTTGTTCTATGTATCCAGTTTTAGGCAATCCTATTCATATGTTCTGTTAGAAGGGTGTAAGTGTATAAGTACCCATTAAAAGCGACAGCAAGAATGTGATCTCTGATAGATAGTGTTAGGGCAAATATTTAATAAAAAGATGGGAAATGAGAAACGTGATTTTGCTAAGCTGATGCCATCTTGTTGCCTTATAGCCATTTTCTTCTGTTATAGCTTAAATACAAATTAGATGCACCTGTTTTGTAGGAGTAATTCATTATTTGCAAGAATATGCTTATAACCTTGGACTTAGCAGACAGGAGATAAGCCAACCCCCCCCATGGGAGTTTTTCCTGTGTGATAGTGAGAGAATGTATTAACATCTGTGTAAAGGGAGCATGAGTGGCTAAAACCTTTTGGGGCGTAGTTTTCTGTAATACGTGATTTTTGCTATATAGATAGGGACTTGTATCTAATAAAGCAGAGTTTATTGTACACTCAAACCATGCAGTGTATTTAATTCTCTCCAGCTGATGAGCTCATAACTGATAAACTGACACTTACAGGTGAACAATCTGATTTTGATTCGACAATAGCATCTGTAGAGGTCCAGGTTTGGTCCGAATAAAAAGAATGGAGGACAATATTCACAAGGCACTTCACCAACCATCTGGGCATCATCTCTAGTATGTGATTTTTAACCTCCAGTCTTGACTTTTATCATTATCTACAGCTTTACCCTGTTTTTATGAGTGTTAGGTAAATTAGTGCAAGTTAGAGGGAGTAGAGAAGTTCAACCAGCTTTGAATTTATTTGCATATGTTGAAAACATCCAGAGTTAGATCCATGGTTACTCTACCAATGATCAGAGGAAAAAACAGCTTGATACTGCTAAATAAGCACAGAACAAAATCTTTTGCATTTGCAGTTTCTGACAGTTTTAGTGTTTTAAAGATCTAAGACATTGGCAGTCTGTAGTACTTCATACAGAATAAAAAAAAAGTTCAGACAGTAGAAACAGACACAGAATTCACGTGATGCAATCTTGGTTATGGAGAGTATTCATTATTCCTGGTCACCTGAATGCAGCAAAAGCCCAAGTGTAACTGAGAAGAGCCTAGAGCCCCTCAGCATGGTATCATCAGTCAGATCAATGTAGAAAGTTTTTCTTCCTAGACAGTAGACAGTTGTTTCATTTATGTAGTTCTATGTTGAATCTGTAGCACTCAGAAAGAGAATTCAAAGGTGAATGTCAACATGTAAGGAGTTGGAGTAGTATAGCTGTTGTAGAGTCTGAAATCTGTATGTCAGCTGCCGTCTCTTCCACTTTGTGTCGGAAGCTGCCGCCTGTCTCTTCTGCGCATTTACATCTTGTTGCTTAGTAAATGGGATGCTTTCCTTATTTTACCCCTGATGCTCTGCGCACTGATACACTGTTGGAGCAGCTACCTGTCGTTTGGCAACAGAATGCTCCCCATTTTGTCTCTCGGTGGCCAGCTGCATTCTGACTGCCGAATTCCGCTCTGCCCAATCAGAGCTGACCTACCTGTATTTATAAAAACCTCTTGGATCAGCTCTGTGTACCTCATTTTCCTGCAGGTTCTGACCCAGTTCGTTTGAACTTTCCAGTTCACATCCGTCACTGTACTGGTGACTGTTTTGGAGAACAACAACCTGCGAACCCTTTACAGCTAAGCTCATACTCCCTTGCGGAGGTCACTGGGTAACACCAGGGGTGTGTTAGAATTTGTGCCTCCCTGTTTAGTTGTGCTAACACCAGCCAGTGACCACTCGTATATCGCTGATCATGACAGTATACTCTGAAACTATAAGTGGACAGGATGAACCTTCTGCCTGAAATATCCTGCTTCATCTGGCTCAAAGAGTGGACCAGCAGGAATCCAATTAAGCCCAGCTTTTACAATGCATCCAGGGGGTAGTCTCTTGGTAAGATTCTCTTCAAGGCTCTCTTTCCACATGCCAAGTCTAGCTAGCCATGACAGTGATCGCCCCTGTTGCCACCACTATCGCCAGTTCTGCTTGTCCTAGAGGCCTTCACATTCCGCCCCCAGGGAAGTATGATGGTGAACAGATTTCTTAATCAATGCGCCTTTCAGTTTCAACTTGCACCCGAGATCTTCATGTCTGAAAGGACCAAGGTGGCTTTTATCATTTCTCTCCTCTCCAGTCAAGCTCTCACCTGGCCCTCCCCTCTCTGGCAATAGGACAATGTCATGCTGCAGAATTCCACTGTCTTTACTGGTATTAAAGTAATTTTATTGTTTACCAATAAAACATTGTCCAATGCAATTTGTGTGGTTCCAATGCACAATGTATTTAATTGCAAAATATAGCAGGATTTTACAGCATGCCATTGTTACACATTAAAGATGTTTAAAATAAAGCAGGAAAGTATAAAACACTGAATACATTATATTTTCCTTATAGACCTTCACCGAGGTCCATGGAACACAGCCATGCTCACATGTAGCCAGGTTCAGAGACAGAGAGAGAAAGAGAGCGAGCCTTAGCTGATAAAACAGCTTGATAGTATCCAGTTTCAGTATAGAAAAAAACTACTGATGATGTCATGGCAAGTTTCCATTGGTTCAGGATTCAGTACAGTCCAGTGTAATGCAGGTCATAGGTCAGTTCAAAGACTTTTTCTAGGAAGAGGTGATCACATTCCCCCAACAGCTAAAAACATGTGCTTCTCAAGGAAACTGACCCAAACCAGTCTAAACAACTTAAAACACAATGCCATTTTGATCATTCAATATTTTATCTTCCATAACTATTGATTGCAGGAAGCGATCACAAAGCCGAAATTAGCAGATGAGAGATGGTAATGCGCAGATTAAAATGATACTAAACATTACATGTTACCTGAAGCTTAAAATGTAATATATATATAACTATAAACTAAATACCATCTGCTCATAAATCATAGTGGAATGGAACCATTATAAATATGTAATATATAAATAACTAAATGTGAGAGTGCGAGTGTATGCATGTGTATTTTACCATGTGATAGCGCCGTGTACTGATCGCAATTGCACGGTAAAACAATATTAACAAATATATAATTTCGTTCATCCAATTATACAACTTTGACACTGGGATCTTTCACAAGGTTGTAGACGAGTGTCAGAGTGAAATTTAAATAGTAGCAGGGATTCAAAACCCCCGCCCCGAGTTGCGGTCATGTGACCGCCGGACCCGGAAGTACGGCTTCCGAGATAGACGGAGCGGCAGTGGAACGGAAGAGAAGGTAAGTCTATAACAGTTACATTTAGAAGCTGTCTCTTTGTATGTTTTTTATTTATTTCACACATTAACAGATAATACAAACAAATTGTAACAAATTACAGACACAACAAAATTTAGGTTTATTAGATATTAGATATATGTTGGTAAGAACAGACAAATTTTGACCAGAACACACATACTGAAGGGGTGGAGAAAAAAATGGAGGGGGTGCTAGGGATCTGCTTGCTTTTGTTGTGTTATTAATATGTTCTGCTCTTTTGGGGGAGAGCAGACAGTAATTACACACAAGGGAGCCTCTCCGGATAAAATTGATAGCGTAAGCCTAGGTACAAGTGTATGCTCTTCATGTTCTTAATCTGTGCACCCTGTTCTTAAGGCTATGCCGGCTGGTAGTTCTGTAGGTCATAAGGATATGAGTGGCCTGTGTCCTGACTGAGGATGTGGTAATGGGGTGAAATTTTAATCAGACATATAGTCCTTGTTTATAGAAAAAGGATATTTGCTACCATGGACCACAGCTCAAGCGCTACTAGGCAGACTCACCAGATGAAGAAGAGATTTCCATTCTTTCTATATTTCAGAAAACATTACAGTGATGAGATCATAGAGAAATGTTTTGTTAATTGGATTCCTTTTTTTGTGGTCAAACAGCTAGATTACAGACCATGATTTGTGACCCCTAGGTCTTCATTCTATTTATCCCTATAGGTGTAGTGATGGCCTGTGGAAAAGGTAGCTAGTTTGAGTGAAAATTGGTAAATGAGTTGTTTTTCAGGGTTTTTTTGGAAGCATACTGATACAGACAAAGTATTGCCTTCCCTGTTCTGAGGAACAAAATGTCTCTGAAGAAATTTGATTATTTGTAAGTATATAAAGTGTTGGCTCTTAATGATATCACGTGAAGTCCTCTATGAAGATAAGGTCAACAGTCTATTATTTTTGAAAAAGTGGTACGAGAAACACAATTCAGCATAATATCATAGTCTAAAGGACATCAGCAACTGACCTAAGGAATAATCAGTGTTCAATTGAATTAAGTTTATTTTCAGTGGGATATAGATTTCCATAAAATCAGTGATTGTGTTACTGTCAATGGAATCCCTTTGGTAACTTCATCTTGAAGTCTTAGTTATACAAATGAAATGACGTCTAAAATGAAAGTTTTCAATATCAAGCAATGGAGAGGACGCATGGATAGGTGTAATGGTTGCTAATGAATTTGCTAAATAGTTTTTGGATATGTGATTATCCCTCGGTTATTTATGACCAAGATTTTCCTAATGTTTGGAAATCTTAGCTGGGATAAGGTAAGGATGGCATTAAAGGTAAGTTACAAAAGTGCAAAACAGCATAAATGCAATGCTTTTCCTATTATCTAAAGGCACCTATTCGTATACATGGCACATACGTACAGTAGGTGTAAACCCGCATTCCGTTTCTAAGCAATGATCCAGAACTGCCTCCAAAAATGGGATTCAGTTACTGTTGTTAGATTGTGGTTCCAAATAAAAGGTCATGGTATAGAGTTAAAACATCACTGCACATCACAAGTCTGGCCTCCTGTAACTGTAAGACCACTTCTTTCATTAATTTCCATGATTATATTTTGCTTTAAAATGCTGCTTGTTCCAGCCTCATTTATGTGTTCAAGTAATCACAACATACTTCCCTAGTCTCCCTGAAGTTCCAGGAGGCTCCTAGATGTTGGGGAGTCCTTCCAGTTTCCCGGAAGATCAGACACCCTGCTAGACTTTGTGGAAGACAGGGCTTAGTGACGTGGTTCACATCATTAATACCCTCTCCCTGCAATTCAAAGCTGTGAATAGCACCACTACGCACCATCCCACACTTCTCACCTGAAAATAAAAGTTGGCAAGAATGAGGCAAGGGAGCATTAGGACTGTCTTATTTACATGTGTCACCTTTTTAGGTTTTAATATTTTTATTACCTGGGTATTTGTGTGCATAAAATGCTCTTACCCGCATTGAAAATCTGACTGTTACAAAACACATTCAAATGGAAGAATAAAAAAAGCGACATAGCTAACCAAAACATACCCAATGATTTATAGACTTTTTGCTTCCATAATTTCTGTACAATATTTACATCCTGCTGTACTGCACCCAAGCTAAGGCGTTCTCCTATAGCGTTTGCTCTATCTATTGTACATATTACATATTATTATTTTATGAACGATTCAATAACTTCTTAAAGTGGTTGTTTTCTACAACATAACAATCAATTTTCCATAGAGTCTACAAATAAATTGCTCTTCCCTAATGTACAAATCATTCCAAATTCCTGACATGTTTTATAATTCAATAAGGATTTTATTTTAATTAATCATGTGGGATTACGATAAGCATTAATATACCAATGTTACCTAGTATTTGCAATCAGCCTGGATACGTCAGACACAACAGTTTCAAGGCCCAAGTCTGCTACAGCACAGAAAAATACCACAATAAGGTGGAACAATTCATCTTACAAGTAGCCTCATGGATCAGAGAGAGGATGAAATGTAGCATCTTGTTATTCAATACAATTATATGTATTCATAATCTCTTTTGGTTTTTATCTACTATTCAGTACATGAGACTTTTCAACCTGATTTAAATAGTACTTTCACTCCCATAGTATTGATAAAAAGATCTGTTTTATTTTTGTCTCTATTTACAGGGGAAATGAGCAGATGTGTTGTATGTTATTGATAGATAAATGTACTGGCATGTATGTACAGTATGCATAGACAGTGCCAAATACTGAAAGAGCTGATGACAATTGTGTTATTACAGATGCACCACTGGAGCAGGATCTCAGTTTAGATATGAAGACAGCTGGCAGCATGATTTGAGAGATCTTAGAAATCTTATACAAATCAGTGAGACAGAAAGTTTATGGTGAAAGAGCAGTGGAAGTGGCTGCCGGCAGGTTTGAGAATTGGATATGATGAGGACTGAGATGTGAGGAGGTGCAAATCGATGGAATGTCCTAAAGGAATGGGAAAGGATTTGTAGGCTATGCAGAAAATGAAGAGGATTTAAAGTATCATGTATGTAAGGCAATAACTAATAATGAGCCATGAACCTCAAGAACCAGCAGGTAAAGATTTTGTAGAGGATGAGATGAGCCTAATTATGTTAACTTTAAAATGGACTATATTAGGTATTAAATTGTTCACACTATAGATGGAAAAGACAATTACAAAGCAAAATCCACTGTGTATTTTGACATATTTGGATATATTTATAAATGTTCAAACACTACACAGAGGAAGATTACTAATTTCCATATAGAGATGGAAAAATATAAATAAAAATGTTTTTCTATATTAAATATAGTAGCTACAGTGCAGATAATTTAGTTGACTTGAGTGTGGGTATATGGGCCGTTATTCTACCTAAATAGGAAGCTGCAGGAACATATTTACTTTAAGGCTCATTCACTTATAAACCACAAGAAGTGCAGACTGGAACAACTGTTCTGCTGAGTGTATTTTAGAGATTGGAGCACCAGTCAATTGTTTTATGCAAAGGTCATTTTATTTTAACTTACATTAAAGTAATGTTTAGATTATAAATATAGGGATATTTTTTTACCCTCCTGACATCCAGCATTTTAGACAAGAGAGGGACATCTGAATATATAGTAAGCTTAGGTAGAGATATGAGAATTCTCACTTATAATAGATATGTATACTGTAGCCTTCTACAAAAAGTAGTGTCTTTCCCACTTTGCTTTCAAAACAGTCTTCAGTAATTACATAAAGTTGTTTTAAGCCACTTGACTGTAATATTAGAATTTAAATTTACTATTAACATATGGCTGGGTAACAAGTTTTTCATGTTTTTTTATGCAGAGTAGTCCTCTTCTGATGATTTAGTACTGTTACCCAGTGCTGTAATTTATGCTTTTTATATATAAATATTTATTCATTTAACATAAAGGTGACATTGGATTTTTATTGTGTTCTTAATAAGACGAGTCCATAATTGGTGGCACCACACTACTTAGCTGCTCAAAGAGATTTATATTTTATAAAAAGGTGAATCCAGTTCACAAGTTTTCTGCCAGCTGTGTTGTTGTAAATTGGCCACAGACAGTTCACACTAAGATGTAGGTTGCTCTCCAACATAACCTTCCCATACACAATAAAACATACAATAAGTATTTGTTCTTGCACTATGGAAATATGATGTAGTTTCATTAAGATAACAAACAAAGTGGAAAGCTGCAAAAATGCTAATGGTCAGTAACACATAGCAACTTATTATCAATTTTATTTGATTAATAGAATATAAGATGGACAATTGAAATGAATATCTTGTTGGCTGCTTAAGGATGCTGCATGCTTTTAAAATTGTACATTAAAATTATACAGTTTGCATCGTCATGATGTAATTATGTTTGTTCTGTTATAGATATATCAATGGAAACAAGCAATATGAGCATATTTATTATTATAGGATTCTCAGATTTTCCAGACCTAGAAATGTCCATTTTCTTATTCTTTCTCCTCTCATATATTGTTACACTGTTGGCAAATCTATTCCTCATCGCACTTATCTTTCTGAGCACCTTGATGAAATCCCCCATGTACTTCTACCTGTGTAATCTGTCTGGAGTGGATATTTTATGTGCATCCTCCACTTCTCCAAAACTGATGTATATATTCCTTGCATCCAATGGCACAATATTATCTTCAGAGTGTATAACACAGTTCTACTTTTCAGCTGTGTCGACGATGGCTGAATATCTTATTCTCACTGTTATGTCCTATGACCGCTATGTTGCTGTTTGTAAACCATTACATTATTCTCAGATCCTGAGTATGAAATTTTGCATAATATCATCACTTGGAGTTTGGATGATTGCATTTATAGCTACACTACTTATTACAGTTTGTTTTATATTAACTGACTTTTGTTTCTCTAATGTTATCAATAATTTTTTTTGTGACTTAAGTTCATTGTTAGAACTTAGCTGCAGTTACACCTCAGTTATTCAGGACATAGTGTTTGCAGATGATGTCTTATTTATGACCTGCTTCCTGCTTACTGTAACCTCGTACACATTTATAATTTCATCTATACTTAAAATTCAGTCTTTACAAGGAATTTATAAAGCTTTCTCTACCTGTGCATCTCACCTGGCTGCCGTAACTCTGTTTTACCTGGTACTTTTCATTCTCTACCTATTACCAAATGTAGTAATTACACAAAAGCAGCGTAAACTTATGTCTGTTCTTTATACAAATGTTATTCCCATGTTAAACCCTTTTATCTACAGTTTAAGAAATAAAGATGTTAAAAGAGCTTTAGAAAATCTTATTAGGAGTGTACAACTGAGATGGTTTGTGATGTAGTCAATGTGATGAACATAAAACCCTGCAATCTGGCAAAGATGTTGCATTAAATGTTGCCTTATACATCATCTAGACCCTCAGCACTATGGTGAAGAACATAGGGCCTGTTTCATCCAGCATGTATATGGAGCACTACATGCGTTTGTTTTAAAACACATGAAAATCGCTCTGCGCACTCCAGAATTCAGCAAGGAATGGATCTGAAGATATGTGCGCTGGTGAATCCGGGTGTTAGTCTACTGTGCTCTACTGCACAAGACACTGCAGGATATATGTAATTCCTATGTGCAATATAAATTCGCAAAAGTACACACAGAAAAAAAGTGTTTTTTTTTCTCTATGAAATACATTTATTAGGATGTTATTAATATTTACTGACCATAAAATATATATTTACATTTGCTTCTGATTGCAATCACAT
This sequence comes from Mixophyes fleayi, assembly GCF_038048845.1. Classification (NCBI taxonomy): domain Eukaryota; kingdom Metazoa; phylum Chordata; class Amphibia; order Anura; family Limnodynastidae; genus Mixophyes; species Mixophyes fleayi. Next base: position 58,455,156 of record NC_134405.1, on the reverse strand, counting down.
GTTGTAGAATGCATACCTGACTGTCATCTCTATTGATCAGGACTTAGACTAGCCCTGCAGCTGGAGCAAGAGATACGGTAGAAAAACAAGTAACTGTGCGATGCCTAGAGTTTGATTCAGATGTGGCTGCATGTACTTGAGTTTGGCACGCCCTTGTTGTACATTGGCTATGGCCAAGTGCCCCGTTCCCACATCATTCCCTCCCCAAAATTGTAGGTTGTAGTCAGTGTCCTTTACATGCAGAGACGGATCAGACATGGCTGCATTTACTGGTCTAAATGTTCTGAGCATGCACAGTGTTATTTTGCGTACGATACGCACAAATCAGCAGATATGTGTCCTGATAAATCAAGCCCATTTGAGCAAATCTTTGTAAAATGGAGTTTTGTGAATTTATGGCAAGAATGCATGTGAACAAAAACACCATGAAATAAGTAATTTATTTTAAATCATATAATAGTCCAAACAATTCTAGGTAGGCCCTGTAATGTTTGTAGATATGATGGTATGATACCCTACAAAATGATTACCCTATTTATATGCTAATTAGAAATATTTAGCACCATGGCACCAAAAGCACCCATACATGTTGTAATCTGGGAGCCCAAATAAGCCGTTTGGTATTGAATTGTTGTCTGAATAGTATTAGAATATGTTCAGTATTGTAAATTATTTATTTATATGCTCTCTATATTGAATATTAGTAAGTAAGATATTATCTCTTGTATTGAGTGCTTGTAATCACCAACTGCTCAGAACCATGAACTAGTGATGTACATGTGGTCATCACATGTCTGGAGACTGGAACTTGCACAGTCCCTGTAATCATCACATGCCAAGAGGGAGGAAGTAGTGCCATGTCTGCATGTCAACTGCCTGGAGACTGGGAAGAGCACAGTTCCAATAAAACATCACATGCCGTGATTGAGGTGCTAGTGCCGTGTCTGGTTGTAAACTTCTTAGAGTTGGTAGCTGGTGCAGTGACTTTATACACCCAAAGCCCAGAGCCAAAACCTAGCACAGTGCCTGTATACACAAAAATCTATCTCCAACAACACCTACAATTGATATTTTGCTACCTATGTCTCAAGTCTATCCCAAACCTCTTAGATAGCAAACTCGTTTGGGTGAGGCTACCTTTATCTTCTGTTTTATGTGATTTTATGTAATTTGTTTGTCTCATGATCCACTCAATGTACAACAGGGCGTAATATGTTGGTGCTTTAGAAATGACTGATAATAATAAAAAATATAGGTGGTTCAACAACATGTTCATAGTATTGTATAGAGCTCACTAGATTGTTCTCTGCATTGTATAGATATCAAAATAACAGTCTGCAATGAGTACTAGTAAGTTGGCTGTGTTGTATTTGATAACTGCTTAGCTCTTATTGTCTCTACTGTAGAGATATAGCTTTGTGGGTTTTATCCTTCACAGACTTATAAAGGGGTTTCTGTGGTAATTTGCACTTGCAAGTAGAAATGTACTGTAACATCTATTTACCTATGATGCATATATTAAATAAACCAACATTGTAAAATGACCACAACATGGCAATTGGTAAACTAGTGTGTGTGTGTGTGTGTGTGTGTGTGTGTGTGGCATTAGCTTGAGAAGGGACTTTAAATTTAACCTAAGAGTAATAACAGAGGCAGAAGAGAAGAGCAACGGGTTGCTCAAGCTAGTTACAGCAAAAGGTTATGGGGAAGTAACAGAAGCTGGCACAACAAGGAAATGGTGATAGACAATTGTAAAGCAAGTTAGGCATTTATGTATCGGTCAAGCGATATCATGGTACGCTGATGTGCATCATGCCACAGTGTCAAATCCCCCAAAAACTGTAGAGGCTTGTATCAAATTGCAAAATTGATAACATTAGCATAGAAGTATCAACAGACCCATGGACATGGCTAACTTCTGGCAGTTCACTAGTGATCACAAGATCAGTAAGGAAGAATAAATAAAATAGGATAGGAAAAGAATGGGGAGTCCTTGTCTTTTCCTGCCATTGGTGAAGGTGACCATGGTAACAATGGTTACTGTGACTGGCATCTCTAGACACAGGGCCAGATTCACCACATGGAGACCAGCCATTATGCTGAGTGGTTAAGAGCTTACCTTCCTAAAGGTGTGGTAGGATGGGTTAAGACTTAGACACGGAGCACACTCTGATGAGGCATAGGCATGACTCTCTGTCTTGGCTCAATAGCAGGTTTAGATATGTCAAGCACAAATGTGTCAAGGGTCTCCTTGATCTGTGTCACTGAGATATTTCAGATAAGGCAAGTGACAATTTCACTCAAGTTCACTATGTTTTAGTTCTAGGAACTCGCACATTGAACAGATGCAAACCAGGTTTCACTGCCTGTGCCAAGCTGCATGGTCAAGTTTAGGGACTGAAAAAAACAAGCACCCACCCATGCCGAAGAGTCAATGACAGATGGAAACAGCACTTAATCCATCTCTGCAACTCATCAGAGACAATGCTGGGATCAAAAGGAACACAGTAGTCACCTCTAATGCTCCTTCACTCAAAGGACTAGATTAACTAAACTGCAGGTTTGAAAAATGGAGATGTTGCCTATAGCAACCAATCAGATTCTAGCTGTCATTTATTTAGTGCATTCTACAAATTGAAAGCTAGAATCTAATTGGTTGCCATAGGCAACATCCCCACTTTTCAAATCCGCAGTTTAGTAAATATACCCCAAAGTGTCAATAGGTATAAATGCAAAGGAGCAAGCAACAGCTTCATACCTACAGGCAATGCCTATTATTCTGCAGAGGCCTCCAGTTCCATGCCCACAGTCTCACTCTCTGTTTTAATAACTATCAGGAATTATTATGTCACATGCCATGATTGTATCAGGCACTAAGTCAGTGACACAGTAAATTAACATATTAGGCTAAATATTTGCTTTATCAATTCCTCATCATGCATTGCTTCCTTCAAAACAGATCAAGTTGCAGCAACTACTAAAAGTGATGTTAAAAGAGACAAAGTCTCCCCATAGCTGCACTCTGGGAGAAACTGTAGTCCTAAATCAGCCTAAACAGCATTTAGAGCTGCAACTGGCAACCTTCATTTTAATCTCTTTTTCAATCTCCCTGTGTTCCTTAGTCACTGGATCTCTCAGTGTCTGGACTGCTGTCTTCTCATATGAGTAGACAGTGTAACAGAGCCTTTAATAGCATTTCCTGCATTTTGCACCAGAGAAAGTGTTACATCATGACAAGTAACTAAACCAATAAAGGATCTTGTGCACAACAAAAAATGGGTAATATCATGCAAAACACTTAAGGGCAAATTCCACTGAAAAAATGTGCAGAATTCTGCAGCCAATTGTGCCATGATGCGAATGGTCCCCTGGAACAGTTTTTAAAATTTGAATCATCTGTAATGTGTATACATACAGACGAAAACAAATCATGAGAATTGCATCCCGTTCACAGAGCAAGAGAAAAAGTACCGTTATCCATAAATACATATGTAAAATTGATATTACACTCCAGATTACATACAGAGAAACTAGCAAACACTGCTAGCTAATTCACCCTCATGGCAAGGTCATATTCACATTTTTGCTGAGCTCATTCACATTTAAAGCCAAATTATTTGATATTTTGGATGTGAACATATATTTGGAAAAGTTATACTGAACTTTTTCTTATTTTAAGTTTGTTCCCAAACCATTTCTTTCAGCATGTGCAATGAATGCTACCTCACAGATTGAATTCCACATCCTGGCATTCTCCACGTCAGGCAATGGGAGGATTGAGCTTTGACAGCAGTTTTACTGATTTATCTGATTATTGTCATTGGTAATCTTGTCATTATTACACTGGTGTGCCTTGTGCCCCAGCTGTACACTTTCCATGTACTTTTTCCTGTGCAATCTGTCCATGGTGGACATTGTATATGTCCCACAGCTCTCCCCAAGCTGATGTTTTTAACATATTATTCACACTGGTGACCATACTGTGTCTTACACTGCATGCAAAGCCCAGTTATATTTATATATGTTCTTTGTCTATACAGATAACTTTGTATTAACAGCAATGGCCTTTGACTGCTATGTAGCTATTTGCTTCCCTCTACATTACTCTCTCATTATGAGTAAACAAACTTGTATGTTATTAGTATTTCCTGCATGGCTTATGGCTGCCATTGATGCTTTAATGCTTACTTATTTTGTTAGTGGCTTGTCTTTCTTTCATGTTAATGAAGTCAACAATTTCTCCTGTGATATAAAGGCCCTAATCATTACTTCATACAGTGACACCACATTTGTGAGAACATGTCTTTCTACAGATGTGATAGTAACAGGAGGTATGCCTCTTCTATTGATTTTGACTTCTTATGTCTGCATAATTTCTACCATACTAAAATTTCAGTCCTCAGTTGGGAGACGCAAGACATTTTCAAGCTGTATTGCTCATATAACAATTGTTGTGTTGCAGTATGGTTCAGGTTTGTGTTTATACATACAGTATTCTCAAGAATATCGCAAGCTCTTCTCGATGATGTTTATTACATTGATTCCGAAGCTAAACCCACTAGTGTACATTTTGAGGACTAAAGACATGCTAAGTGCATTGATAAGAACAATGCATATGGAAATGAATCAAAAAATTGAAAAAAAGATAACATTTTGAAAGGTATTTATTTCTAATTAACTAATATTAAGCTATAATAAAAGATGAGCTTTAGAAAAACAAGCATTGATTTAAAGGACCACATTTTCTATAAACATTGTGCTATATATTAGACAGTGTGACAAAGTTAACATTATAAAAGTGTATTTGTGACTGGGGGAGCATCGAATGGGTTAAACCTCTGCAATAAAGGATTATAGATGTATTAAAAAGTATATTTATTAATTTAAATGTAACTATTTAATGTATGGGCACTGTGGTGCTGGTTCCTAACAGACGCACAGCGCCATAAAGGGCTAAGTCCCTGCTCTGGGTGGTGGGAGTATAAATATATTTATTTTCATATATATTGATTTCTAATGCAATAGCCTTGTTTGTATAGTAAAAAAAATTCTGAGGCATAAGCCAGAGGAGGAAATGTGTATTCTGTGACTGTCTGGAGACAGGTGGGCTCATGTTAATTAGACCTATTCATGTGAAGTGATCAATACGTCTGTTTAGCCTGTATACACAACAGGGGTCCGCTGCCTTTCTGTCTGCGGTGGCTATATCTCAGATCCTGTTTAAATAATGCAAGCAGCAAGTTAGGATGTAACAATGTAAATATTTTTAGTTTTGCTTTGCATTTAAATCCCTGTTTTGGGGAAACATATTGCATCCTGATACTAAAGATAACTCAGACTATTTGGGGCCAGCAAAGAGTTCAGGGGCTGACTTACCCCCTGTTAAGCTATGTCCAAAAACTATATAAAAAATGCACTGGGTTGTACTGAAATGTTTCATTATTGTTCAATCTGACTTTCTGATCACTGGTACCTTCAACCAGTGTGAGCTGTCATTGTCAGGACACTTGAGCTAAATAAACATCACTTGCTTCAAATCCTGCTTGACAACTTCCTCGCTGCTATAATTTCCCGTGACCTAAAGATTAGACTCAACTCTAATCCGTTTCTCAGTTTCCGGCTGTTCTGATGTTTGGACTCAGCTTTCCAGTACCACTGCTCTGCCCGTTACCCAGCAACTCTGCCCAGTGTGATATGTCAGGGGGATCCATCCACAGCAACCCTGATCTTTAGGAACAGATCAGGGGTACCAGCCCAGGTACACCAGCAAGAGTGTACACTAACAGCGATAGTTAACCAGAATGAATGCGGTTCTGGATGCCGTTAAGGAATCCAGTGGTGGCAGCAGCTTAAACCCTTCCTACTGAGGTTAGAGGACGCAATAGGTATAAGGAAAAGGAATGGTGGCAAAGTAAGCCCAGCCGTATCCTAGCTACAACAGACAGGGTGGCATAGGCGGTCCATCCTTTCACAATATTGTAGACTCAATTCTCCTAAGGAGGGAACTTCCTTTTATAGACAAGAACAAGTGTCACTGGGTATCTAAATATATAAGTGTTTCTTATACCAAATTGATAGAGAACAGAATGATATACTCACGTTCTGTACAATTTATCTGCTAGTTATTTTGACTAATGGATGCAGCTTGGGCTTTGTATACCCCAAACACATAGTAATAACTGGGACAATAGATGACAGTACAGTTACATACAGCAAAATAATAAATTAATTTAGCAAAATGATAAATTAATATAGCAAAATGATCAATTAATTTAAACATATAACCGAAAAGAGAATCTGTAGCACTGCACAGTTGGACTCAAAGTAGAATCAAGTCATATTAAATGTACAGTTTAATGAGGGGAAGGCTGACAAATTTTGGGCCAGGGGGCAAAACGTGACTCAGAAGCCTATTTTAAAGGGAAAAAATGCTGGTGGCCCAGTGACCCAGCCCAAGTTAGCAGCCCATGGGACCGATGCCCCCCTGCCCCCCAGCTCAGCCTGCCCCTGAGTTTAATAGATACCAGTATAAAATGAAAAATGAACACTTTATTCAAATTGATTAAAAAACACATATGGGAGGTCAATGCCTCAGCGTTAAAATTACAATATTAGAGTAGAAAATATTAGAATAGAATATGGGAACACAAAGTTCCAAGTATTTGCATACAAAGTCTCAAATCCCAATTGGTAAGTTGATTATATTGCATTGAAACAAGCCAAACGGTTGTAATCAAGGTGGAGGGAAACGTTGTAGAACTAAATGTACATCCAAATAAGGTTAGAAATTTTATGTCTATGGTTTATGTCTCTCAGGACTCCAAACTGGCTGTTCTGAGTCACACATACAGGTTCCACCAACCAGATGATGCTGGAAAATACAAAATCCGATCCAAAATACATCCACTTCAGCAGGCAAAAGATCCAGGTCTTGATGCGTTTCTCCTCAGAAGGTATTGCTTTCTTTGGAAGGCCTTGAACAACAATGAACTGGCTATTTAAATCAGTAAGGTCCAAAACAATCACAGTGTTAATAGGTGACCACTTGCACAGGTCCCATAACAAAGATAGCCATCGTAAATCTGAAATAGTTTATTTCACAGAAAACACATTATTTTTACATTTATGAGCTAATTTCTGTAATAAAAGTGTGACAGAACTATCAAAATGGCTGCTAAACTCCGTTTTGCTGTTTTGTACCTTAATGCGTGTATTACGATATGCTTATTTCTCAAGCTTTTGTAACTAAGGCAAAACCAGAGAGATCTCCATATATCACATATCTTGCTAGGGTGTTGTCTCTGAGCTTTCTGTACATGTGCATCTGCGCGAAAAAAATGATCGATAACTGAACATATTTACTGGGAAAATTATTGGCAACTAAGTATCACCTTTATTTACTCTTTTGCATTGTATTCATCACCAAAACTAAACAATACACTTGGTTGACAGGCCAGGTGTCATGTTATTAATATATTGTAATCCGAATCTGAGATTCCACCTGGAACAGTAAAAAATATATATAATGAATTGACATGCTGCAAACAAGAAAACAATTGGTATGAACATGCAATACTTAGTTTTCATGGTAAACGCAATCTAGAAGCAGTAAATTAACTTTGCATTTTGCTTAAAATATAACATTTTTCTTTAAAGGAAAATAAATAGAATAAAGGTATCAATCGCAGCAATTCATTAGAGGTAGTGTCATTCCTCTACTATAAGGGACACAAACAAAAAAAGGAAGAAATGTGCAGATAGTACCTAAGTATAATATATATAGACAATTTATTAAATAAAACATTTAAATGTTCATAGTAAGACAACCAATATGCAAATGTCTACAGTAGGCAACAGAGCTCTATTGTATTATCAAACAGATAGTGTTGCATTGGTAACCAACTGAAAACTCAAAAAACCGTGTCCTGGATGTTTGACATCAAAAACAGTCTATAAACCACAGTGGTAATAATGACACCCAATATATCCAAAGATGAAATGAGGGAATAAGTTTGATTGGCAATCCAATGTCACACTTCTTATATCAGCGGAAGTATCAGATGTGGATAAAGTTGTGAAATGCACACACCCCCAAAAGCTCAACCATAGATACAGCCGATAAGAGTGTAAATAAAGAATCCAAACACTCACCCGCCTCGGGACAATGAATAAAGCAGGCTCCCTACCGCATCAGTGGCTCTTGATAGATTAAGGGCTAAAGTCCTTCCGTGGTGCGCACCAGCCTAGGTCAGGACAGATAATGGGTGATAGTGCATACAGTTCCTCTTTGAATCAGTATAGAAAAAGTGCTTCCGATACAAAGTAATTGCAATACAAAGTATCGCTGCTGTAGAGGTCCTCACATCCAATGATTGTCAGTTGGTAAACACTGAGCAACACTCAATTGGCAATAGCAACGCTTTTCGTCTGTCCTGCAGACTTTCTGCTTGAGAAATAGCGTTGCTATTGCTAATTGAGGGATATGTAGTGTCCATGCATTGAATTTATATTCAGAGGGATAGAGATACACAAGCATCAGTGAGCATGTTAATGTCGATGGAATCACTTTGAGAGATTCATCTTGAAGTCTTAGGTATATAATATAAATGCCAGAGCTGTGGATGTCTAAAATTAGGTTTTCAATGTCAAGTCTTAGAATAGGAGATGATGTATGGATAGGTATGATGGTTGCTAATTAACATGCCAGATAGTTTTTGGATATGTGAGCATCTCTCAGTTATTAAGCAAACACTTCCATTAGCTGGGCTCTGTCTTAGAAGAAAGGGTTGGAAATCAGAGTTAGGATAAGATAAGCATGGCATTAAAGGCAAGTTACTAAAGTGCAATACAACAGAGGTGCAATTTTTTTTTCTGCAATTGCACCTATTTGTTCACATGGCATATACATACAGTAGGTGCATACCCACATTCCATTCCTGGGAACGGACTCAGAATTACCTCTGAAAATGGGATTCACTTACTTTTGTGGGATTGTGATTTCAACTAAAAATGCACATGGTGTATAGGTAAAACATCTGTTCACACTTCACATCACAAAACGTCAGGCCTACTATAACTTTAAGACCACTTATTTCATTAATATCCATATTTACATTTCCCTTTTAAAGTGTTGCTTGTTCCAGATTGATGTATGTCTTCAACTAACCATGAGAGTAAGAGGACATCGAGACTGTCTCTATTACATGAGTCACATTTTTCCGTTTGAATATTTTTATTACATAGCAACTTGTGTGCATATAAAGGCCCCATATCAGGATGCCTGATTGATGGTTACAAAAGCCATTCCATTGAAAAAACAAAACAAAATAAAAACAGTTAAAAAAACATAGCCATACTTTTAGAGACTTTTTGCTTCTATCATTTCTGGAAAATATTTACAACCTACAGGATCGCTTCCAAGCTAAGGCATTCTCCAATGGGGTTTGTTCTATCTACTTTACATATTACATATTATTATTTCATGAAAGCAGTGATAATTTCATGAACTGATTATTTTCTACAACAGAAAGTACAATTTACCATACACTCTACAAATTAATTACTATGCCCTAATGTATTAATCTTGCCAAAATTCCTAACATGTCTTAAAATTCAATAAGGATTTTATTGTAATTAACCATGTGGGATTATAGTCAATATTAAAATACCACTGACACCTATTGTTTGCAATCAGCCTGGATACATCAGAAACAGAATAATCTGACTGTTCTTTTCAAGGATTATTTTGTGAAAAGACCCAAGTCTGATATAATTTGAGCATTATTTAACTTATTTGTCATTTTCTAATATACCACAGTAAGGTGGATATTTCATCTTACAATACAATTAGACTCATGGATCAGTGAGAGGGTTAAGGGTAACATCTTGTTATTCAATACAATTTGATTCATTCATATTCTTTTTTATCTATTATTCAGTACATTGGAACCTATGCATTGTGTATCTTTTCTGGTTATGACTTTCAATCTGATTTAAATAGTTACTGTTCTTTCACTCCGTTAGTTTTGATAATATGACCTGTTTTGTTTTTGTTTCTGGTGGCATAATATGTCCATAGACATTTTTAGAATATAAGATAAGCATTATTAATAATAGCAAATCCCACAAGTTAAGCGCTCACTGACTATTGATTAATATGACCAATGTTGGTAGTTTTAATATAACGCTAGTGTCTAGTGGTGGCACAAACAATGACGTTAGGCTCAAGTGATTCAATGTATATCAATGGACTAAAATCAATCTTAATTTATTACTCAATAATAAAAAATATAATATACAATCCAATTAAACAATCCTAACTAAAATCTTACCACATATATCAGTTAATTTGTGAAAATCCCATTTCAATGCATGATTATATGAACACACAATTCACTCTAATATTGTAATTCCATTATTGGTCTAACTGATATGGCAAGTGATGTTGTATGTAAGTCCAATAAAGTCCAATACTCACGTTCACCAATGTTCCATATGGATAAACCAGTGTTTATATATGACCCACTTCAGGGCTGCTCGATCTCATAGTTTCCTGAACAGTCTTCATTAGCAATTTAAAGTAATAGTTATTATTTCCATCTGATTCAAACATTAGTGGTGTGTGAGGCATTGATCATTTGTATATACTTGCTGTTCGTTGAAATCTGTCGGTGGCCGGGTACCCAGCGTGAGTATTAGCCGTAGAGTGGGCAGCTGTATCAATGTTCAGCGTTGAGGAGTCAGGAAGTGGATGCATTCCACAGTGGAATGCATTTGTTACTTCCGATGTTCACCTGTGTCCAATAGGTCATCTGTGGGCATGACCCAACGCATTTCGTCCAGGTGGACTTTCTCAAGGGAAATAGATGAGTGGATCCTGTATCGTTATATATAGTGCTTACACTTGCCATTCTTTAATCTAATTGGCTAGATGTAAAGTCATACTGTTATATTGATAATTCAGGTAATAAAATAGTATATGTATCAATAAATAAATATTATTGCAACCATAGCAGTTGTTAACGATATCTATATTACATAATAAAATAGAGACAATGAAATTAAGCTAATCTATACTGAAGCCCTTCTGGGTCACACTAGTACAGATTGGATAACATTGTAATGATCTATAAATCCAGTTATTTACAATGGGTGTCTATATTATCATATTATGAGGACAAATCCAAATATATTCTTATACTTGATCACTTGAGCCTAACGTGACTGTTTGGGCCACCACTAGACACTAGAGTTATATTAAAACTAGCAACGTTAGTCATATTAATCAATAGTCAATGAGCGCTTAACTTGTGATCTAATAATGCTTTAAGGGAGGGATACCCTTTGTAAACGCAACTCTTGCAACACTAGGAGTAGAGGGTGATTCTTCCCCCATTCTTGTGAATAGCAAATGCCACCCTTAGAATACAGTGGCAGGTTACTGTCACAAGCAGTTTACAATCTAATTCTGTATTTGAAGACATATGTACATAGAGAGAATAATGGTTAAAAGTGCCAATAGCTTAATAGTTTATCACTATTGGCTGTATTAGATGTAAAGACAGATGGTGACATGGTTGGGACATGTGAGAAATCTTCCATGAAGCGCTGAGAGAGAAAGTTTAAGCCAGGTTAAATTTACCATAATAACTGTAGTAGGATTAACGATGCGTTAATCTGGGGGGAATTGAATTTCCCCTCAGAGTGTATAACAATTTTTACTTTTCTACAGCATCTTCAGCGGCTGAGTATCTTATTCTCGTTGTTATGTCCTATGACCGCTATGTTGCTGTTTGTAAAGCATTACATTATACTCAGATCCTGAACAAGTACTTTTGCTCAATATCATCACTTGGAGTTTGGATAATTGCATTTGTAGCATCACTGGTTTTAGCTGTTTGTTTTACATTTAACGACTTCTGTTCTTCTAATATTATTGATATTTTTTTGCTACTTAAGCTCATTGTTGGAGCTTTGCTGGAGTTACACCTTAGTTATTCAGGCCATATGGTATCTTATTTTTGACCTGATTCCTGTTTGCTGCAACCTCTTACACATTTATCATTTCATCTATTCTTAAGATTCAACATTTACAAGGAATTTATAAAGCTTTCTTTACCTGTGTATCTTACCTTTTTGCAGTGACCGTGTTCTACTTTGTAATAAACATTCTGTACCTATTACCAAATGTAGTAATTAGACAAACGTAGGAAAAACTTATGTTCGTTCTTTATACAAATGTTATTCCCATCTTAAACCCTTTTATCTACAGTTTAAGAAATACAGAGGTTAAGAGAGCATTACAAAATCTTATTAGGCACATGCAACTGAGATGATTGTGACGTAATAAACAGTGAATCCTGTTTTCTGGCTAAGGATCGGAGGATTGCTCCAGAAGGTATGAGTATAACAATGTCCCTAAAAAACAACAGCAATTTAATAAAATTTAAATATTCTTCTTAATGTATTTCCCTTTTCTTTTGAGGCTAATTTAGGTTCCAACAAAATTTAGGGCCAGAGGCAAATTGATCATGTGGGCCCACCCCATTCTGCCCAAACTACGCTCTACCCTTCCAAACCATTTACTCCAAACCATAAACAAAGTAAAGCTCTATACAACAAGATAAAATACAACAATCACTTTGGTATTTTACAAATGGAACAATTTGCAACCGCCTCACCAGTCACTTCTTAGTTCACTCCATCCTTAACCCCCTCCAATATGGATTCCGCCCCCTCCACTCAACTGAAACCGCCCTTGCCAAAGTTACCAATGACCTCCTTTCAGCCAAATCCAGGGGTCACTTCTCCCTGTTCATTCTCTTGGACCTCTTTGAATCCTTCGACACTGTGGACCACCCCTCCTTCAGCAGACCCTACTTTCTCTCGGCCTCTCTGGAACTGTCCTTACTTGGTTCACTTTACACCATGACAACCGCTTCTTCTCTGTGTCCACTCCTGACTCATCCTCACCCCCCCTCCCAGTTGGAGTCTTTCAGGGCTCTGTTTTCAGCCCTCTTCTTTACTCACTCTACATTACCTTCCTGGGCGATCTCATCTCCTCCTTTGGTCTCTAGTACCACCTCTACGCCGACGTCATTCAACTCTACATCTCTTCCCCTGTCCTTTGCCCCTCCTTCCTCTCTCATGTTTCTGAATGCCTCTCTGCCATATCCTCCTGGATGTCTTCACGTTTTCTCAATATCAACATTGCTAAAACTGAACTCATTGTTTTTCCTTCTTCTAAATCTTCATCCCACCTTGATCTCTCCATCAACATTAATAACACCACCATCTCTCCTGTTCCCAACTCCGCTGCCTGGTTGTCAGTCTTGACTCCTCCATCTCTTTTTCTCCCCACATTCAATCTCTTGCCCAATCCTGTCATTTCCAACTACAGAATATTGTCCGCATCTGGCCCGTCCTTTCTCAGGATGCTGTTAAAATCATTATTCACACACTCATCATTTTCCATCTCGATTACTGTAATCTTCTCCTTACAGCCCTCCCCTACTCCCATCTCGCCCCCCTTCGCTCTATTCTCAATGCGGCTGTGAGACTTCTCTTTCTTTCACGCCACTTCTCTTCTGCCTCCCATCTCTGCCTTACAGTCCCCTTACACTGGCTCTCTTTCCCCTTCAGAATCCTCTTTAAACTCCTCACCATCACCTACAAGTCCCTCTCCCATTCCAATTCTACCTATATCTCTAACCTCCTCTCCATTCACACTCTTACCTAAGCTCAGCCAATGACTGTCGCCTCTCCTTCTCTCTGATCACCTTATCCCATGCTAGAATTCAAGATTTCTTCTGTGCTGCCCCCCTTCACTGGAATGACCTTCCTCTCTCCATCCGCCTGTCCCCTAATCTGAGCACCTTCAACCGGTCTCTCAAAACCCATCTGCTCCTTAAAGCCTACCAGTCATCCACCTATACTTTTCCTTTATTTTTCTCCTCACCTCCCACTTCCCTGTTCATGCACCCCTTACACTTGATCCCCTCCACTGACTCCTCTTGTCACTGTTGTCTGTTTACCCTCACTTTAGTATGTAAGCTTTTATGAGCAGGGCCCTCTTACCTTCTGTCTCCATATTATTTTCTCCTCTCCAACATCACTGTACTTGCTTTGCTTGCAGCTTTTGAAGTGTTGGTTTTACTCATTTTGTTCAAGCTGGCACAAATGACCATCATAGCATGGGACCTACAGACCCGCCATCTTTACCTGCCTGATCAGATACCACCGGTCACCCACTCACTTTCTCTTCTATTGACTCCACATCACCTGCCAAACAGATAAGCCCTTTCAATGTCATTCAGAAGTGCCTCCGACACTGCCTAAAGTTTCCAGTCTTAGCCGCCCTGAATACATAGCCATCATTATTGGACAGCCCACTAACGTAGTGCATACCCTGCTGAGACCAAAGTTAGTCCCCCAATCGCTCCATATGAAACCTATTTTCAAAGTCCAGAAGTGTGCACACAGTACAGCACAGGTCATCCAAACTCTGCATCCTCCTGACACCATCTGAACCCACTATTTGCCTGGGTTTTACACATTAGTGGAACCCTGAAGCACACTGTGTCTCAAATGTGGCCACCAAGCTTACTAGACTGGGCTTATGCTATCCCTTGAACCTCCAACTGGACATCTAATAACGGACCCATGTGTTAGGAACTCCCTAGCCAGCACAATAAAACTCGGAGTCTACTCCGAAAGCCTGGTGTTCGCTGGAGCCCCTAGTGGTGGGGACAGACTTGGCCGCAGGCTGACAGAGGGTCGAGAATCGTATACCGGCTAAGGAGAACCCAGCAATGAAGGGATAGGCGGACAGCAGCGTTGGGTTCAGGCAGAGTAGATGCCGGCAACAGACAGCGTAATGTACAGAGTAAACCAAGGTCAGAGGTCACAAGTACAGGTTCGGAATCCAAGGACAGGTGAAAGGTCAGGGGCACTGGCAGAGGAGCAGAATCCGGTATACAGGCAAATGGTCAGGGTCAGAGGCGTAGGTTTAAGGTCCAGGAACAAGCGGGGGTCATACACGGGAAGTCTAATCATAGGTTAATCACCAAGCACAGAAGAAACAAGCAGGCAGCAGAACTGTAACAGGACGCTATAACCGACAGTGAGGCTGCAGACCTCATTGCTTTAAATACCAGCATCAGCCAATCAGAGCTTAGCTCTGAAATCACATGAGCAGAGGGCTCTAATTACTGATAACTATTAAATTAGCCCACAGGCTTGTGAGTAATCCTGGGCACGCGCCTGGCTGTCCCCAGCCGCAGGGACGCGGCGATACTGCTGCTGGCGTCCGGCCGTTGCCTTGGCAACGGTCGGGTAGATTCCGGAAATGACGTCCCGGTCGTCATAGCGACGGCCGGGACGCCTGCAGGAAGGAGGTGAGAGTCGCGGCGGTGCCCGCGGCCGCCGCGACTGCTAACACCATGCTGCTCATTTCTTCTCCACCAAAACGGGAATCCTGCCCAAGCACTCACCTCACTGTGATGATTCACAACACAAGCTTCAGATTACAGCTGTAAGAAAACAATTACTGTGAGGATTCACAACACTAGTTCCAGTTAACAGCTGACAGAAAACAGTTCACAATGACAGCTAAAAATACCTTCTCTCAATTCCTGTAATCAGGAACAGAAATCCAGCTAGTCACCTCACCTGGACTACTGCACACCTTTCTTTACTCGGTAATCATTCCTTCAATGATTAAGTCAAGTCACTCTGAACATTTTTCTCTCCTGTATGTAGCCTTTATAAAGTCCCTCAACTCTACCAAACTTTAGCAAAGTTTTATTTTGGAAATTTCTGCTTTGAAGAAGACTTGTTTTGTTTGACTGTATATCATGATAATACCTTTGACTTTGCCTTCATTCATCAATATTCTACCTTCTCCAATCCTTTGACTTCAGCTTGCATCTCTTGACCAGTCCTCTCTGAACTAAGCAGCTTGGCTTGGTCTCTAATAGCTACCTCATAAGCCAAGTGGTTCCTTTATGTAAGCTTTCAGCACTGTGGCGATCAACAGCAAATATAACAGTGCCTAACCACCTCTGAAGCACTAAACTATTGCCATTTGCTCTACTCTAGTAGACGCTGTATCAGGTACTTTGTAATTTGTCATCAAAGACACCTGTCCTCTGCAGCTACTGTGCAGGCACTCGGATCACATCCCACCAAGAAGGTGTGAATCTACAGGCTATCTCGGGTCCGCAAGGAGAGGTGGAGAACCTCCCGGCATTGCCAGAGCTCTGCCTCTTTAATAGTAAGTCTGTGCTCCCATAGAGAGGTCGACAAACACCGGACTCAGGGGTCACATGTTTCAGTCTAACACTCCAAGGACAGTTAATAGTGGCTTCTAATATGGCAGCTGATTTAATACATTTTACCAACATCAGCTTGTCGAAACTAAAGTAACTAAAGTGGGGTGCCAATTACACCTAGAATCTGTAGGTTCACTCATACAGGTTCCTAAAATGCTCACTAGTATTATAATAGAAACATCAAGGCACTCTCTCAAAGAATTCACGGTTCCAAATGGCCTCTATTCAATACAGGCTTATATACACGTACTACAAAGCATCTTTACTGTCCCCAAGTGCCATCCAAGACACCTGACTTAGAAACGCCTCTATGTAAAAGCATTATAATCTCCCTTGATACTGGCTCTACTCTGAATATAATGCCAACTAAATCCCTACCTTGTTCCCGGAAGAACCAGGTTCAGGGATATAAATGGCTAATTAAAGTCACACACAGTTTCTATCATAACGG
This sequence comes from Mixophyes fleayi, assembly GCF_038048845.1. NCBI lineage: Eukaryota > Metazoa > Chordata > Amphibia > Anura > Limnodynastidae > Mixophyes > Mixophyes fleayi. Next base: position 58,438,374 of record NC_134405.1, on the reverse strand, counting down.
AAACAGCTTTTATAAAGATAATAACACAATTATACTTAGCTGCGGTGATAGATTAGTATAGATGTGTCACAGTCACTAGAATACTTGACCCAGAGTTCTGCCAGTAGTTATCACTACACTCGAGCCGCGGAGTCTAACGCAGCGGCTGGTCTTCTCCAGGGACCCCCGCAAGAGGGTTTGGTTTTTGCGGCATCACTGCGCAGGTTGCGGCCCTCAAGAGAGTGCGGCAGAGCAACGGAGTACAGCTTAGATATGGAAGTTTGGCAATCCGAGCAAATGGAAGGAGAAGTGATGTTGCAGGAATAAACCCTAAAGGCAGAGGGGTGCTGCAGATGGCAGGCAGCTGGTAGACACCACTATCATTGGAATAGAATCTGGCAACTAGGAGATATGCGTGAGTTCACAGGAGAGCAGGTATATGCGACGGTTGTAGCTAAAAGATGTCTGGCCAGCAGGTGAGATGTAACAGATGCTTTAGGATGATCAGTCGGAGGCGAGGTTACCTCAGATGTGGCTATGGGATGTCTGGCCAACAGGTGAGGTATAGCGGAGGCTATGGTGATCAGCCTGAGGTAGATTTACCATGGATGTGGTTGAGAAGTAGCCAGCTGGTAGATAGAGAGACAATGGGTACACAAAACTCGACAAGAGGCAGGTTTACCACGGATGTGGCTATGAAGTGTCCGACCAACAGATGAGGAGTTACAGGCAATATAATAAACTGTGGTAGCAGGTTTCGCCACAGACGTGGCTGTGATGTATCCAGGCAATAGGTGAAAGACAGCGAGCACCACAGTGCTCAACTAGAGGCAGATTTATCACGGACGTGGCTGAAGTACCCGGCCAGCAGGTGAGAGATAGAGTTACTGCAGGACACAGCGAGAAGCAGGTTTACCACGGATGTGGCTGAGGAGTATCTTGCCAACAGGTGAGAAGCAGCGGTCATTACAGTACTCAGCGTCATTACAGTACTCAGCGAGAGGCAGGTTTTACCACGGATGTGGCTGAGGAGTATCCGGCCAACAGGTGAGAAGCAGCGGTCACTACAGTGTTCAGCAGGAGGCAGGTTTTACCACAGATGTGGCTGAGGAGTGTCCGGCCAACAGGTGAGAAGCAGCGGTCACTACAGTGCTCAGCGAGAGGCAGGTTTTAGACGGACGTGGCTGAGGAGTATCCGGCCAACAGGTAAGAAGAAGGGGTCACTACAGTGCTCAGCGAGAGGCAGGTTTTACCACGGACGTGGCTGAGGAGTATCCGGCCAACAGGTGAGAAGCAGCGGTCACTACAGTTTTCAGCGGGAGGCAGGTTTTACCACAGATGTGGCTGAGGAGTATCCGGCTGACAGGTGAGATGGGGAAGGTGTAGGTGGTCAGAGACCAGTCCAGAGATGCTGGAATGCTGAGAGCAACAGAAACCACAGGAACGTAGATCACGGCTGTCACAGGGAAGTGAGAATCAAGAACAGACAATTAAGGAGAGGTCAGAGGTGCTTTAAATAGGGAAAGGCTAATGGATAGCCAATACCAAGAAAGGAAAGGTTATAAAAGTCCCTCCTGGTCTGCACATGCACAGAAGCACAGTCAAGATGGCGGACGGCCGCGGTGCAGCACAGGTGCCGGCAGAGGGGCGAGCGACCCGTCTCCAGGTCTAGAAGTCCAGTGAGGGACAAGATGATTAGTCAGGCTGTCCTCGGGGTCCCATCCTCCCTTCCAAAAGCTGGAACAAGGTTTCAGTCAGACCAAACAGACCCGTTGACATGGCTGCAGTCTGTCCAAAGGTGGGGCTGCCTTCTGACGCAGATACAAAAGGTCTTATTGCTCTACGAGGGCCACTCCTTGACACAGCACACATATAAAGTTATAATCATAATCGTGATATGTCATGGCCGTTTCTATCATCACCGATAAAGACAGTCTGATGCAATTAGCGTGGTTCCAAAACACAGATTTAATAGCAAAAGAAATATATAACAAAGTATAACCGATACATACGCGTGTGCACTGAATCCTGCAACAGCTCATCAATCCTGAAGTCTGTAGACAGACTGTTACAGTACCAGAGGCCAGTTTATATACAGTTTGGTTTGAAAAGAACAGTGATGATGTCACAATGTACACAAAGATAACACTAAAAGAACTTCATTGGTTCAGGGTTTAAGAAAGTCCAGTACAATGCAGGCTATAGTTCAGTACAAAGGATTCTTCTTCTAAGGTGGGGACGACTCACTCCAACTGTTGTGTACGTATCTTGCCAGGCAATCACCGAAAATCTGGTTCAATCTAACCCATTAGCAGAGTATTTATGAGAATTAATATTATCCTAATCATAGCTAGCAATCTCTATGTGCGATCACTTCTCTGATGATACCGGATTTTCTCTCCTTTTTCTTGTTTTTCTCCATCCCTGTTTCTTCAGTGTTTCACCCTGTTCACCAGCCCTTATGGCCACCTGGGAATCTCCTCCCTAATTTTCTTCCCCCTCGCTGTGCATCCATTGGCAGATGGGGATCACGTGACTGCAACTGTTTGTTATAAACGGTGCATGGATTGGAATTATTTCTCTTGCCTCAGATGAAACAGTTTTTGACAACTAAGTTTAATGCTCTCCTGTTTTTTTTAAGTATGTAAAGTGTTGGCTCTTATTGATATCAGGAGAAACTCTTTTCGGAAAAAGGTCAATAGTCTATTCTTCTGATAAAAATGATATAAGTAACACAATCCAGAATAAAATCATAGTCTTAAGGACATCAGCTACTAGCTTGAGGGATATTCAGTGGGATAGAGATCCCCATAGCCTCAGTGAGTGTGTTAATGTTGATGGAACCTCTTTGTTAGCTTTAGCTGGGTACACACTACAGAATTTTCCACCAACTTTTTATGCCGATCGATTTTACATGCGATCAATGGTCCGATCGCTCGGTCCATGGACTGCATACACACTAGCCTTGTTTTAGATGATAAAGGGAAGAGCGGACGTCCCTTTAGCGACTTTTTACAGCCATGTTGTCGTGAGTAATGACTGCAATTTCGTACACACTGAAGTAACATTGATCGGAAGTTTATACACATTACACAATGGAAACGAGATTAAAACGAAAATATTTAACAGTACAACCAACCAAATGAGGCGACAATCGTCCATTTGGGCAGACTTTCGACCATCGTGTCACTGCACGCACTGACCCGACTTTTGAACGAGCAGTCGTATGTCGGTTGGTTGAGACGATTATTGGACGAAACCCCTGTAGTGTGTACCCAGCTTTAGTCTTGAAGTCTTAGGTTTACGCTTTAGGTAAACAAATCAAATTACCACTGCAAATAAAGCTTTTAATGTCATATAGGAGAAGATGTATGGATAGGTATAATGATATCTAATTAGCTTGCTAAATTGTTTTTTGATATGTGACCACAGTTATTTATGACCGATATTTTTGAAATGTTTGGAAATCTTAACTGGGATAGGGTACGCATGGTATTGAAGTACACAAAAGTGATAAACAGCAGAAGTGCATTGTTTTTTCATTTCTGGAAATACACGTATTTGTTCACATGGCACATACATACAATAGGTGTAAACCGACATTCCATTTCTGGGCACTAATCCAGAACCTCCTCCATTAATGGTATTCACTTACTTTTGTGGGATTGTGGTTCCAGATAAAAATGCATGGTATCATCATCAACATCATCAACATTTATTTTTATAGCGCCTGCAAATTCCATAGCACTTTTCAATTGGGAACAAAAATTAATAAAACAATATGGGGTAATACATACAGAGGTAAGAAAACCCTGCTCGCAAGCTTACAGTCTATGGGACAATGGGAGTTTGATACACAAGGGCACGTGCTACATCGTATTGCACATTTGTCCAGCTTGAATGAAAAGTTAAAAAGCATTGAGTGGGCTGTGTGATCAGTCACACAGCAATGTTGGTCAGACGGTTGTTGTCTTGTGTTAAATGTGTAGAGGGTGGTAATAGGGTAACCTAGGGAGATTAAGATGGTGGTTGAGGAATATCATAAGCTTGTCTGAAGAGGTGGATTTTCAGAGAACATTTGAAGGTTTGAAAACTAGAGGAAAGTCTTATTGTGCGAGGGAGGGAATTCCACAAAGTGGGTGCATCACTCCACATCATGTTTATATTTTCCATTAAAATTCTGATTGTTCCAGCCTCATTTTCTCCTGGAAGATCAGTCACCCTGCTAGAGTCTGGGGGAGGCAGGGCTTAATGATGTGGTTCACGTCATTATTACCCGCCCCCTGTAATTCAATACTGAATATTGCAACGCTACGCCAAATCCACACTTGCCTTCAGACAATAAGTTGGCTAGAATGAGGTAAGGTAGCATTAGTTCTGTCTTTATACCTTTTTATATTTGATATGTTTATTACCTGGGTATTTGTGTGCATAAAATGCTCTTATCCACATTGAAAATCTGATTGTTACAAAAGACATTCAATTGAAAGAACAATTATAGCGACATAGTTAACCAAAACATACCCATAGATTTATAAACTTTTTGCTGCCATCATTTGTACAAAATATTTACAACCTATTGAACTGCACCAAAGCTAAGGCATTCTCCTATAGGATATGTTTTACCTACTGTACATATTACATATTATTATTATTTCATGAAAGTTGCAATAACTTCATGAACTGATTGTTTTTTTACAACATAACAATCAATTTTCCATAGAGTCCACAAATTGTTCTGCTCTAATGTATAAATCATGTCCAAATTCCTAACATGTTTTATAATTCAATAAGGATTTTACTGTAATTAATCATGTGGGATTATGATAAGTATTAAAATACCAATGTTACCAGTGCTTGCAATCAGCCTGGATACATCAGACACAATATAATGTATCTGCCCTATTCAAGGATTGTTTTTTGAAAAATTTCAAGGCCTGAGTCTGTTACAGCACAGCCATTATTCTACATATTCAACCTTTTGTAAAATACCACAATAAGGTGGAACAATTCATCTTATAAGTAGCTTCACGGATCAGAGGATGAAATGTAGCATCTTGTTATTCAATACAATTTCATCTATTTATAATCTCTTTTGGTTGTTCATCTACCATTCAGTACATGAGACTTTTCAACCTGATTTAAATAGTACTTTCACTCCCATTGTATTGATAACAAGATCTGTTTTATTTTTGTCTCTATTTATAGGGGAAATAAGCAGCTGGGTGGTATATTATTGATAGATAAATATACTGGCATGTATGTACTGTATGTATAGACTGACAGAAAATAGGTTAAAAGTGCTGATAAGTCAAAGAGCTGATCACAATTGTGTTATTACAGATGTACCACTGGAGCAGGATTTCAGTTTAGATATGAAGACAGCTGATTTGAGAGATGTATGAAATCTTGTATGAAGCAGTAAGATTTATGGTGAAAGAGCAGTGGAGGGGGATGCTGGCAGTTTTGAGGATTGAATATGATGAGGACTGAAATGTGAGCAGGTGCAGATTGATTGAATGTTTTAAGAGGATTGAAAAGGATTTGTAGGCTATGCAGTAAGTGAAGAGGAGTTAAAATATTATGTATATAAGGCAGTGAATAATAACGAGTCTTGGGAGACAATAAACTTACCAGCAGCTAAATATTTTGGAGAGAGTGAGATGATCCTACTGTTGGTAACTTTAATTTGGACTATGCAAGTGGTATGCATGAGGATTGTATCTGTGACTGTAGATGAAAAATCATTCACAATATAGATAGAAGAGAATTACAAGGCAAAATCCACTGTTGATTTAGACATATTTAGAAATGTGTAAGCATGACTAAGTTCCATGCGCACAACCTAGGGCAGCGTGAACAACCAGCTGAGAAGAGAGGAAGGACGCCCGGCTGGGATTCCCTCATCGCTCTGCTACAGGACTCAGGATATTTGTTCAGCTACACGTGGAGATCATTTTACTGGACCAGGACCGTTCTGGGCAGCATTTCCAGCTATAGGTTAGTGCCTGCTTAGCTCTTGCTGACTTCACACTATGTGTATGAACTCAATATTTTTTGATCACACGCAGTGTTCATTTCCTTTTATTGTTAATCCAGGACTGGCATACCATTGTGTACATTAACGATTTGTTCCATTCAAATTACTCCAGCATTGGACTTATTGGACTCCTTGCTGTCACATGCTTGGTTACTACAGATATCAAGCCATGCTTGCACCTGTTGATTTGTTATACAGCTGTACAATTTTGTTTAATTTGTTCCAGCATATATAGACATTGTGGCACAGTGTCTATTGTAATCACTTGGATGTGTGCCGGCATACCATTTTTTCTTGTTTTTGTTTTTGTTTTTGACAGTGATTTTGTTCATTGTTTTTGCGAAGTAAACACTAGGCTTTCAGCCTTTTCATATCCACCCCACATCTTTTCTGTCATAACAAGCGCCTGGGAACCTCTTTTTTAATTAACATAATACAGTTTGTATTTTTATCATGTCATTATGTTTGTTTTGTTATAGATAGATCAATGGAAACAAGTAATATGAGCATATTTATTATTATAGGATTCTCAGATTTACCAGACCTAGAAATTGCCGTTTTCTTTTTCTTTCTCCTCTCATATATTGTTACATTGATGGCAAATCTATTCCTCATCGCGCTGATTTATCTGAGCCCAATGATGAAATCCCCCATGTACTTCTACCTGTGTAACCTGTCTGGAGTGGATTTATTAGGTGCATCCTCCACTTCTCCAAAACTGATGTCTATAATCCTTGCAGCCAATGGCACAATCTCATTCTCAGAGTGTATAACACAGTTCTTAATTTCAACTGTATCTTCAGCGGCTGAGTATCTTTTTCTCACTGTTATGTCCTATGACCGCTATGTTGCTGTTTGTAAACCATTACATTATTCTCAGATCCTGAGTATAAAAATTTGTGTAATATCATCACTTGGAGTTTGGATGATTGCATTTGTTGCATCAATGATTTTAGCTGTTATTTTTATATTTAGTGACTTCTGTTTCTCTAATGTTATCAATCATTTTTTTTGTGACTTTAGTTCATTGTTAGAACTTAGCTGCAGTTACACCTCAGTTATTCAGGGCATAGTGTTTGCAAACGGTGTCTTATTTGTGACCTGCTTCCTGCTTACTGTAACCTCTTACACCTTTATTATTTCATCTATCCTTAAAATCCAATCTCTACAAGGAATTTATAAAGCTTTCTCTACCTGTGCATCTCATCTGGCTGCTGTGAGTCTGTTTTACTTGGTCATTTTCATTCTCTACCTAATACCTAATCTAGTAATTACACAAAAGCAGCGTAAACTTATGTCTGTTCTTTATACAAATGTTATTCCCATGTTAAACCCTTTTATCTACAGTTTAAGAAATAAAGATGTTAAGAGAGCTTTACAAAATCTTATTGGGCGTGTACAACTGAGATGGTCTGTGATGTAATCAATGTGATGAACTTAAACCCTCCCATCTGGCTAAGATGTCGCCTTAGATATCATCTCGTCCCTCAGCACTATGGTGCGGAACATTGGAACAAATCTACTTAAAATGGTGTTTTGAGTATTTTTGCCAAGAATGCATGTGAACAGAAACACCATGGAATAAGTAATTTATTTTAAATCATACAATAGTCCAGACAATTCCAGATATGGTCCTGTAATGTTTGTACATAAGAAGTTGTGATACAAAATTTTAACCTATGTACATGCTAATTAGGGATATTTAGCAATCTTGGACACAAAAAGTACCCATACATGTTGTGATTTGAAAGCTTAAATAAGCCATTTGGCATTGAAAATTTGTCTGAACAGTATTAGAATGTATTTGGTATTGTATATTGTTTACTTATATGTTCTATACATTGAATATTAGTAATTAAGATTCTCTCTCTTGTATTGAGTGCTTGTAATCACCAACTGTCCGGAACCATGAACTAGTGATGTACATATAGTTATCACATGCCTGGAGACTGGAACTAGCACAGTTCGAGTAAATTATCACATGCCGAGAGGGAGGAACTTGTGTCCTGTCTTGTTGTCAACTGACTGGAGACTGAAACTTGCACAGTTCCAGTAAGTTATCGTATGCTGAGTGGAATGAAGTAGTGTACTGTCTGGTTGTCAACTGCCTGTAATTAGTAGCCGGTGCAGTAACTTTAAACACCCAAAGCCCAGAGCCCAAACCTAGCACAGTGCCTGTATGCATGAACATCTACCACCAACAACTGCTACAATTGATATTTTGCTACATATTGTCTCAAGTGTATCCCAAATCTCTTAGAGTGCAAGCTTGTTTGGGCAAGGACACCTTTATCTTGTTTTATGTGATTTTATGCAATTTGTTTGTATCATGATCCCCTCAATGTACAGTGCAGCATAATATTTTTATTATTGTTTTTGAAATGACTGTTCTTTGCATTGTATAGAGATCACTGTATTAGTCTGCATTGAGTACTAGTCAGTTGGGACTGTGTTAAATGTGATTACTGCTCAGCTCACATTGTCCCCACTGCAGAGCTATACCTTTGTGGGAGCTGCAATCCTTAAGGTTTATGGCAAGTAAGTGCTCATATCCCAATGATGTTGACATTTATTCTTCGTGCCTTGATATCATTGGGCTACAGGTTCCAGGTTCATGCTGCACCAATAGGCTTTTGTAACCACAAATTATCCCAAGACATCTACAGAGCAGCATGAAGTGGAGGTGTTTATAAGATTTGAAGGGGACCCGCTTCCATGTAAGTGACTTTAATGCGTTGTCTGAGCAACATACTCTATGAAGGGCAGATGGGGCTATATGGTATATTGGAAGTCTTAGTGCAACAGAAACTGTATAAAAGAGGTTTTTAGAACATTGTCGGAACATAGTAAATATTTCTTTGTCACATCGTGTCTCGTGTCATATTATGGATAGACATAATTCAGACCCAAAAAATGTATCAGTTATAGGAACTGAACATATCAAATCCACCATGCGGGGTGGAGATAGATTCAAGAAACTATGTAGACAGGAGACATTTTGGATTCATTCTTTAAATACTTTAAACCCTTGTGGACTTAATGATGCTGTAGAACTAAATAATGTGATCAGACATCATGCAATTATTATTATTATCTTTATTATGATTTTTTAGATAATTTGGATTATTATGAATATTTGTCATTAGATATTATGTTTTATAATTATTTCTCATTATTAGTATCATTAAATATATATGTTTTGAAGCAGTCTGTTTGTTTTATGAGTGTTGACTAAACAAATTGCCAAGTAAATTGTAATATATATATATATATATATATATATATATATATATATATATATATATGTATATATTGTAGTATAATCAGGGTAATAGGAGCTATCTCCAGGGGAAAGTGCGATGGACAGCAGCAGTAAACCACACAAATCCAGAGGTTTCAGGTTAACAGTCACAGATAGTTTATTCACCAGCTTGCAAACAAAACAAAACATAAACAAAATAGTAGCCGCCTGGCTACTAGCTTATACATTTTAGCAAGACCCTCTCTCAGGTGTTGGACCTTGTGACTGCTTTTATATAATTTTGATATTAAGCTGTGTTTTTTGTCTTTTTTCCATTTTTATTTATATTTATTTTTATTTCTATATTCATTTTTATTTATTATTTCTATTTATTTGTATTTCATTTCTTTTATTTTATCTACTATTTTCATATTTATGTATTATTTTTGTCTTCTGAGCATGCTTGCAATATAGGAATACTCTGTATATGAATATTTTATCTCATTGTTAATATGAGACTATCTCTATCTGTATAGTTGTAATTTGTCTTTTCCAAAATGGAGTCTCCTATTGGTCTTCAATTAAATGGAGATATGTTTTCTGAGAATATGTATTTTATCTGCTATTATTTTACTTTTATATATGTTTTTTAAAACTGTTGTAAGTATCTTATGTATTATATAAGATTGCCGCTTTTCTCTTTTGTGTGAAATTATATGATATCGATGTATACTCCTTGTTTCCGGAAGTGATGTAGCGACACTAGGCGGAAGTGATGCCAGTGTGGATAGACGCAATGTGGGGATCTGCAGGGAATATTTTTCGCAGATGTTACCCGGAACTTAGGTTAATTGTTTCCAGTGTTCTTTTCGGACTATATAAACTCAACCTTTTGACTGGATGAATTTATCATTGCTGACTTCTTGATAAAGTCGGACGACGAAACACGTTGAGGTGGAGGAGGCTCTCTGTTTTCTCCGTGGATTATCATGTAATACCCTGGCCAGGTGGAATCGTGGAATCCGCATTTGTTATCTAGGAGCTTTACAGATAAGCCTATTGTGTCTATCATATTGTACGGGCATATCTTTTATTATTGTTATTAAATTTTTAACTGTGGAGATTATTAGTTTATCTGGATAATTTATCCTAGTCCCTGTATCTTAGCAGTTTGCTATTAGCCTTTTTAGGCTTACTATACCATAATAGTCTTTCTTCTGAGTTTCCAGTTCTAATTGTCTGATGCCATAAAGAATATACACAAGAGGACCCTTATCTTATATCTGCCCTTGGAGTGACTACATTAGATAAGCTGCTTATTATTTTATTATTATTATTATTAATTTTTATTTATAGGGCGCCACTAGGTGTCCGTAGCGTCGTACAGGGACAAACAAAATTACAATACGAGGTGAGACAGCACAGTACAGTAAACAATAATCACAGTAACTCAGTGAGCTCAAAGCACAGCCAGAGGGGCGGAGGAGGGGAGAGGGGAAGGTCCGCCAATGACGGAGTCCAAGAGCGAAGGCACGGAGGACAGGGAGACCCCCAAGGGGAGAGGAGGGAGCAAGAGGGGACGCGGGAAAGAGGGTCCTCAAGGAGGAGGGCTAAGTAGCTGGAGAGCAGAGTTAACAGTGGTGAAGACAGGAGGAGAGAATACCCTGCTCAAAGGAGCGTACAAGGCTATTTTACTTGTTTTCCATTGGAGAATATTCTTATTGTGATGCACTATGTGTGACGCTTCTGTTTTTGTTTTTTAGATCTATCTGGGCACTTGCAAATAAGTGTGATGGGCAGCACGGTGGCTAAGTGGTTAGCACTTCTGCCTCACAGCACTTGGGTCATGAGTTCAATTCCCGACCATGGCCTTATCTGTGTGGAGTATCTATGTTCTCCCCGTGTTTGCGTGGGATTCCTCCGGGTGCTAAGGTTTCCTCCCACACTCCAAAAAAAACCCATAATAGTATTTTAATTGGCTGCTATTAAAATTGACCCTAGTCTATCTCTCTCTCTCTGTCTGTCTGTCTGTGTTTGTTAGGGAATTTAGACTGTAAGCTCCAATGGGGCAGGGACTGATGTGAATGAGTTCTCTGTACAGTGCTGTGGAATCAGTGGTGCTATATAAATAAATGGTGATGATGATGATGAAGTGCTAACAATTAAGGAGCTGCCTGCTGTATAAAATTGTATGTTAATAATTTTTTACACTTTTGATGGTGTATATTTATTTTGCACATTGGGTTTTGAATTTATTATGTTTTTTGGTATCGCTCCTCACTAAACACCTTTTTGCTTTTTTTTTAATTGTATATATATATATATATATATATATATATATATATATATATATATATGTAAATATATATATTTATATATATATATATATGTATGTATTTATATATATATATTGATTTGTTAATTGGTTTGGATAGATTGTTCTTATTTCTTCCTTTTTCTTGTTTACCATTAACAGTGAATATAAGCAGGTGTGATGAGTTCAATTCCGAGGTGGGATATTAAGAAACAGATACAAGTTTTTTGAGTTTATTATTTAATTAGATATCCGTGCATGGTTTGTTTTTTATTTTATATATATATATATATATATATATATATATATATATATATATATATATATATATATATATATATATATGAGATGCTCAGGCTCAGAACCGAACACACCGAACTTCCGGTTCGGCTCGGTACTTTCACGCACCCTCAGAATTGAAAACGAGGCAAAACGTCATTGTTACGTCGTCGGATCTTGGATCTCGCGATATTTGGATTCTATAAGTATCTCCCTCCACGGTGATCCAGCGCCATTTCACAGAGGGACACAGAAGGGGTAACACAGTTTTTGGTAGTCTGTAGCGTAGTTGGGCAGCGTCATAGGTAGAATAGAAAGAGGAGGGGGTAGCAGTGTTCTTCAAAGTCTACAGTGACATTCAGGAGAGCTCCACTGCTCCATTGCTAATTGTCATTGTTGAAATAGAATTAGTAGGTCTGGCAGGCTTGGTCTTCTACATTTGGAGTCCCATAATGGACAGTGTTATATAGGTTACACACAAAGATGAGAGCTCAATTGCTCCATTGCTAATCGTCATTGCTGAAATACAAATACTAGGGCTGGCAGGCTTGGTGAAAATCTGCAGTCATGTTGTAGGGTGTTAAATAGGTTACACACAAACAAGAGGGCTCCATTGCTAATTGTCATTGCTGAAATACAAATACTAGGGCTGGCAGGCTTGGTGAAAATCTGCAGTCACATTGTACTGTGTTATATAGGTAACACACAAAGAGAAGAGCTCCATTGCTAATTGTCATTGTTGAAATACAATTACTAGGGCTGGCAGGCTTGATCTTCTGAACTTGCAGTCAAATTGTACGGTTATAAAGGTTACACACAAAGAGGAGAGCTCCATTTCTCCATTGCTAATTGTCATTTCTGAAATACAAATACTATGGCTGGCAGGCTTGGTCTTCTGAATTTGCAGTCAAATTGTACAGTGCAATATAGGTTACACACAATGAGTAGAGTTCCATTGCTCCATTGCTAATTGTCATTGCTGAAATACAAATACTAGGGCTGGCAGGCTTGGTGTAAATCTGCAGTCACATTGTACTGTGTTATATAGGTAACACACAAAGAGAAGAGCTCCATTGCTACATTGCTAATTGTCATTGCTGAAATATAAATACTAGGGCTGGTAGGCTTGGTCTTCTGATTTTGCAGTCAAATTGTACAGTGTTATAAAGGTTACACACAAAAAGGAGAGCTCCATTGCTCCATTTCTAATTGTCATTGTTGGTCTAAAGGCTTGGTCTAAATCTGTAGTTACATTTTACTGTACCATAGCTCACTCAGAAACAGGAGAGGTGGCAGGGTTCAGTGCTGATCAGAAATTGTAATATTAGGGCTGTCAGTGTTCTTAAAAGTCTCCAGTGACATTCTACTGTGCCTCAGCTCATACAGAAACAAGAGGGGTGGCATTGTTCTTGTCACTCTGCAGTCTCAGTCAGGATGATACTAATCCCTCTACCTCATGTGCTAAAGCCTATGTTCAATTGCATAGTGGTTTTAAGTCAGGGACACAAAAATGTAAAAAGAAAGCTTGAACCTTTTTAAAGCAAAAAAAAAGCTCTCTAATAACGGTGAAAGTTTACTGTAGAAAGACATAAAATTGCCAGGATGCCATTCTACCCAAAATATTACCAAGCATACCAGCATCAGTTAGCTCCCTTCTCTCCTCTAGATTTCAGCACCTGCAATCTACACTGTCATCAAATTCACCCTCATCAATGTGTACATCATCCTCAAACAATACTAATTCATCCCGGCTGGAATCCACTATCACAGAAGTCTGTGTACTTTGATGAAATTGCCGGTAAAGGCCTTCCTCATGGAATTTGTAGTTCATTTTACAGAAGAGCTGTCACAATTTTTGGGCAATTCTTTTAGACCAGACCAAATGTCAAAATGTTGTATTGTTTCATCTGCATCACCACTGGGTGTCTTGGGAAAGCTTAGCTTTTTCCTAGAAGCAGTTGCCAGAGAAATTGAAGGAGGAGACGTCGTTGTGTCATGTACCAGTTAAGCTGTCAGCCTGCTGACCAGCAGCTCATTGCATCTCTTGAGATCTTGGTCAGTTGGAATGAAAGAGAAGACATAGCTCTTAAACCTTGGATCAAGCACAATTGCAAAAATGTACTGATCCGATTTCAAGATGTTGATAACTCTTGGATCCTGGCAAAGCGAATTAAGTACTTAATCTACAATTCCAATATAAGTAGCAGATTTGCTTTGTTTCATTTCCTCCTTCAATTTCTCTAGCTGCTTCTCAAAAAGTCTAATTAGGGGAATCACTTGACTCAAGCTAACAGTGCCTGCACTCTCTTCACAGGTGACTACTTCGCTGGACTAAAGTACATTCCCCCTCAAATTCTATTCTTACTACATGCTGTTGCAGAATGCAGAAAATGAACTGAAATATGTCGGGACACAGACAGCATCTCCTGCATGTCCATGTCATTTTTTAAAAAGTTCTGTAGCACCAATTTTTTTATGTGAGCAAAACAGGGAATGTGATGAAATTCCCTCAGTTGTAATGTTCTAACAATATTGCTGGTGTTATCAGAAATCACATGTCCTCAAGAGAGTCCAAGCAGGATTGGCCATGTTGCAATGACATCCCTTAGTTTTTCATCATCATCTATTTATTTATATAGCGCCACTTATTCTGCAGCACTGTACAGAGAACTCATTCACATCAGTCCCTGCCCCATTGAAGCTTACAATCTAAATCCCCTAACATACACACACACAAACAGAACGAGAGAGAGACTAAGGGCAATTTAATAGCAGCGGGGAGAACATACAAATTCAGCACATATAAGGCCATGATTGGGAATCCAACTCATGACCCCAGTGCTGTGAGGCAGAAGTACTAACCATTAAGCCACCGTGCTGCCCATAAACTGGTTGCCAGCGGTATGCCTCTTAGTGAAGCAGATGATACACAGAGTAGCCTGCCTCTGAAAGATCTGGTGTTGTTTTCTCAGTTCCGCTTGTTCCCATATCTGTGGTTAAGTGTACAGTGGGTAGAATGGCATTTTGTATCACAATTGTTTTCTTTTTTGTAACCTCCTGGTAGAGATGAGGAATTGCTTTTCTAGTAAAATGGTATAGTGATGAAATTTGGTAACAGGGACACAAGACCTCAATTAACTGTCTAAAACCAGCTGCATTAATAGTGGATATTGGACGCAGATCTAATACTAGCATAGTCGCCATGGTGTCTGTGATTCGCTTTGCGACTGGGTGACAGCTTTCATACTTCCTCTTGCAAAGTTTTGCTTAATAGTCAATTGTTGTAAACTACTAGTAGTCTTCTTCTTGGTCTGCTTCTGGGTTGAAGATTCACCCCAGCAGCAGGAGCAGCACCAGTGGGCCTAACGCTCAAGGATTCTTCTGAGGAGTCCTGGATAGGGGAGGAGTCATCTCGCATTAGCTACTTGGATGCAGGACTAACTCCATTTACTTGTGAGGATATTGATGATGAAGGTGTTAGGGATGTAGATTGCAGGTGCTGGGATCTAGATGAGAGAAGGGAGGTAGCTGATGCTGGACTGCTTGTTGTTATTTTTCAGCATAAGTTTCTGATCTTCCCAAGAGCTTTCCATGAACTCTCTTCAAATGGCGTAACATGGATGAGGATCCTAGATGGTTAAGGTCCCTACCTCTACTGACTGTGGCTTCACAATGCTACAAATGGCTAGACAACTGTTGTCATAATTTGGGTAAAAATAATTCCACAGAAGAGGTGGATTTTTTAGTCTTATGCCCAGGCATGACAATGGCCTTCTTATCACTGGCAAGAACTGCTGCAGTTTTTGTTTGAAAGTGTATGAAAATAGTATTGTGACCTGTGAGGTTGTCAAAATTGAAAGGAAAACAACTTGAAATTAGTGTTATTAATGTTAATAATATTGTAGGAACATAAACCGAGCAAAATTATGTGATTTTAGCATATTTTAGCTATTTTTCTAAAAAATACAGATCCAAAACCAAAACCAAAACCAAATATATTGTTATATCCATGAACTATTATGCAATTTTATCTTATAAACCCTCCCTCGAGATATATGACGAATAAGTAAGGAATATATCTTCACATTATCCTTACCACATAAATGGATAAATATTCAAGTTATCTTAATCACTTAAAATTAAAAAACAAATAGATAAATAAATATACATACTGAAATTCTCTATAATGATACACTATCTCAAAATACCTTGGGACTCAAACCCACATCAAAATCTAAATGTGGAACCCTATCACCCATATATCTAGCTAAACAACCTAATTACTAATGATAATACAACAGATCTTATTCAATTTAATAGTATCAATAAGGCCATAAAGTAAATCAGATATTATTCAATTCTCTGGTATCAATGAAGGCATGTGGTATCAACATTTTAAGACTAAAAATCCAATAGTTTACACGTTTACAGAGCAAATTGAACTTATCATCTCCTCTTTTGGTAATATCAATCTGTTCAATTGCTCTGACTTTAAGGCCTTCTAATCTACCCTTCTGACAGGAGTTTACATGTAATGATAAACTGTGCGTTCTAACATTCCTCAATATAGTGCATCAAAATTCTTGAAAACGTACCCCTACAGATCTAATATTGCGTCCCACATACTGGCTACCACACTTGCAATTTATCAGATAGACTACAAATGTCGATTGACAATCCAGAACCTTCTCAATCAAAAACTTCTCCCCTGATGTAAATGAGGAGAAATCCACATATTTATGGTCTGCAAACCCCAGGCAATGCATTCATTCTTCCCACATCTGTAGAAACCAT
This sequence comes from Mixophyes fleayi, assembly GCF_038048845.1. Classification (NCBI taxonomy): domain Eukaryota; kingdom Metazoa; phylum Chordata; class Amphibia; order Anura; family Limnodynastidae; genus Mixophyes; species Mixophyes fleayi. The sequence goes on along the minus strand of NC_134405.1, from coordinate 58,421,727 downwards.
TGTGCCTATGGCCCAGCCATCGCTTCGCAATCAACTCTCTTGAAGGTATAGTCACCATATTTTTGCTCTTAATAAAGCTTGGTGCTAATCTCTTTTTCAGGTAACTAGATCTCCTAAAAACTGTGTTTCTACCCTTGCTAGCCAAGGGACCAATCAACTCATCCAATTCTAACAAAGCAGCGTTAATAATACGTCTGATTTCCATTGCATGACTATTGAACTGTGTGGTAAAAAACATTGATTTATTATCGTCCTTCTTTTTAGAACGTTCACAAGTATTTTTCATTTGTCAAGGATTAACTATTTTTCATCACACTGAAGGTAAGTGAAGGTGCTATAGTTACAGAAAATTATTCTAAGGAGGTTGACACTTTGAATTATTTACATTACAAAAGTAGCCATTCTCGCACTTGGAGGAATAACATTCCAAAAGGTCAATTCCTTTGTATAAAAAGGAACTGTTCTGATATACAGGATTTTAGGAGACACTCTGATAAATTGTACAAGTCATTCTTGGAACAGGGCTACCTAGAATATATAGTAAAAAAAAGCATATAGGGATGTTGAGGCAACGGATAGAGATAGTTTGTTTATTCAACTTCCTAAAAAGATAGCAATATATTGTTTTAATTATACATTTGATGCATTGTTATTCATGCATAATGATGTTTTTTTAAAATAATAATTTTATATCACCAATTATATTAATATTTAATAGTGATTTATGAGCCAATTTGTTGTTTTAATATTCTATATACAGTGAATGGCCAAACGTTTTGAGAAAGACACAAGTATTGGTTTTCACAAAGTTTGCTACTTCAGTGTTTTTGGACCTTTTTGTCAGATGTTGCTATGGTATACTGAAGTAAAATTACAAGCATTTCATAAGTGTCAAATACTTTTATTGACAATTACATTACGTTTATGCAAAAAGTCAATATTTTCAGTGTTGATCCTTCTTTTTGAAGACCTCTGCAATTCGCCCTAGCATGCTGTCAATCAACTTCTTGCCCACATACTGACTGATGGCTGGCCATTCTTGCTTAATTAATGCTTGGCAGAATTTGTGGGTTTTTGTTTGTCCACCCACCTCTTGAGGATTGACCACAAGTTCTAAATGGGATTAAGGTCTGGGGAGTTTCCTGGCCATGGACCCACAATTTTGATGTTTTGATACCCGAGCCACTTAGTTATCTTTTTTGCCTTATGGCAAGGTGCTCCATTATGCTGGAAAAGGCATTGTTCATCACCAAACTGTTGTTGGAAGGTTGGGAGAAGTTGCTCTAGGAGGATGTTTTGGTACCATTCTTTATTCATGGGTGTGTTCTTAGGCAAAATTGTGAGTGAGCTCACTCCCTTGGCTGAGATGCAACCCCACACAAGAATGGTCTCAGGATGATTTACTGTTGGCATGACACAGGACTGATGGTAGCTCTCACCTTTCCTTCTTTGGACAAGCGTTTTTCCAGATGTCCCAAACAATCAGAAAGGGGATTCATCAGAGAAAATGATTTTACTTCAGTTCTGAGCTGTCCAATCCCTGTACCATTTGCAGAATATCAGTCTGTCCCTGATGTTTTTCCTGGAGAGAAGTGGCTTCTTTGCTGGCCTTCTTGACACCAGGCCATCCTCTAAAAGTCTCACTGTGTGTGCAGATGCACTCACAACTGCCTGGTGCCATTCGTGAGCAAGCTCTGCACTGGTGGTGCTTCATTCCCACAGCTGAATGAACTTTAGGATACGGTCCTGGCACTTGCTGGACTAGCCTTCTTCACAACTATTGAAACTCTTGCATTCAAGTTCTTGATGATCTGATAAATGATTGATTTAGGTGCAAACTATTAAGTCTGCTTCACAGGCAGCAATGTTCTTGCCTGTGAAGCCCTTTTTGTGCAAAGCAATAATGACTGCACGCTATTCCTTGCAGATAACCATGGTTAACAGAGGAAGAACAATGATTTCAAGCACCACCCTCCTTTTATTGTTTCCAGTCTGTTATTCTAACGCAATCAGCATGACATAGTGATCTCCAGCTTTGTCCTCGCCAACACACTCACCTGTGTTAACGAGAGAATCACTGACCTGATCTCAGCTGGTCCTTTTGTGGTAGGGCTGAAATGCAGTGGAAATGATGTTTTTGGGATAAAGTTCATTGTTTTGGCAAAAAAGGATTGTGAATTTAATTTCAATTCATCTGATCACTCTTCATGACATTCTGGAGTATATGCAAATTGCCATCATAAAAACTGAGGCAGCAGAGTTTGTGAAAAATAATATTTGTGTCATTCTTAAAACTTTTGGACATGCCTGTATGTATGTGATTATAGATGTATGGACCCATGCCATTTGTATTGGATACTTACTTCACAGTTATGTAACAATTTAATTATGGATCTTGATTAATGTATGATATGTTACTGAATTTCGTAACTGTGTGATAATTTTTCTAATGATAAATCCAAGCATATAGTGGCTGTCATTAGTTAATTCTTATCTCTTGCCTTAAGTAGAAAATGTTTTTAGAACCATATTGAGTATTAATTAACATCAATACTATCTATGATCACAGATATGGGAATTGCATTTTATATTTCAGTATATGCCCATCGGCACATATTGTACTATTTAATATATTGAATATGCACTTTTACCGACATTTAACATAGCGTGACATATGGACATCATAGCTATTCCGGATTGGCTACATCCGGTTTAAGTAGCGATAGAGTTTAGGATCAGTCATATCTCCTTGACAAAGACCGCAAGACGGTTAAAACGCGTCGGAGCATTATGACTGATTTATGAAAATATTTTAATAGCTCACTAGAGATTGACTGCATGGAATAGAAGTGAAGAAAAGTAGCCCGAGACCTATAACATCTGATTTCTTCCATATATGCGATAAAGAACATATCTCTGGTAGGAGTATTCACTCATTATTGTGATTTTATGTGTAGTTTTAATAAATTTTGGAACATTTAAACGATATCACGCCAGATTCTGTTTATCATTCTTTTGTAAATTGGAACTGATGTCATCCATGTTGGAGAGGAGATGAACAGCGAGATATTTGTTATACAAGAACTCTAGATTGGGAGAAGTCCTCTAAATACTTACAAGCCTACAATATTCTACAATCTTGTAGGAGTCCATCTTATATTGTTACCACGAAGGTGATGGGGAGGTGCCTATTCCTTTGAAATAAACCACTTATGACGTGAAAAGATCATCTGCAAGATAGGGATGAATATATGAACTGTTTCACAATATTTGCAAATGAAGGACTGAACAAGTTTACATTGTGATTAGGGTGGAGTGCACCTGCACTTATTTTTGTGTTTTGTGTTCTGTGTTTCGTGAGAACCTGATAGCGCTGAATGTCTTGGCATATTATTGTTACACAATATATATAATAAGATATTGCTCATGTTCAGATAACAACTGTTACCATGGCAGCAGATTCACGGATCTTATGTGTATTACTATTGCTGGAATGATGAATGGAGACAACATATGATTGGACACCTAGGATCATGTGACCTGCTATGCGTCCATTGGCAGACGGGAATGACGTGACTGCACCTGTTTGTTATAAACAGTGCATGGGTTGGAATTATTTCTCTCGTCTCTGATGAAACAGAGAAACGCGTCAGTTCACTAGGCAGCATACCTGGTGGAGTTTGTTGGTTCATAAGCCCAGGGTTAATTCTTTTATTTGCTACCGGGAGGTCAACAATATAAACCACTGGATATATTGTGGGACTGGTTTCTTTACTCTCTCCCTCCATTTGTTGGCTGAAAAAGTGGATAAGTATCATTCACGCTATCTGAAAATTTCACTGTGTGTATGCTGTGTTATGTTCCCAACTGACAGAGGGTTCACGTTAGAGATTGGCGGGCTCGGTTCCCAGAGAACCGAACCCACCCAAACTTTGGGTATCCGAGTACCTAGCCGAGTAGCTCGGTACTCTCCCGCCCGCTCCGAATCCAAATCAAGGCCGAACCTCATCGTGACGTCGTCGGATCTCGGGGCTCGGTTCTCGCGATACTTCAAGATTATAAATACACGCCTCCACAGCAATCCATCGCCATTTGACAGAGGGAGAGAGCAGGGTGTAGTCACAGGCTGATTAGAGCAGGGACAGAGAATGCAATATTCTGATTCTAATTGTGCTAACAAAAATCGCTAGAGAAGAGAGGAGGATAGAGGATTTTTTGTTTTTTCAATATTTGGCAGTCAAAGTGCTTTTGGGGTGTCCCCCATAATTGTGCATAAATATTTCTGGCTGTCAAAATTACTATCTGTCAGCAGTATCTACCAAATACTTTTTAGCACTCCCCAGTGCTTTTGGGGTGTCCCCCATAATTGTGCATAAATATTTCTGGCTGTCAAAATTACTATCTGTCAGCAGTATCTACCAAATACTTTTTAGCACTCCGCAGTGCTTTTGGGGTGTCCCCCATAATTGTGCATAAATATGTTCTGGCTGTCAAAAGTCCTATTTGTCAGCAGTATCTAAAACAATTTGTAGCACTACAAGTGCTTTGGGCTCAGAATGGATTCAAAGCAGTCCACATATCAGCAGAATGAGCAACCAGGTTCTGTCACCAGTCCTGATGGTAGTGTTCCCAGTACATCATCTGGGAAAGGCGATGTCAAAGTACACCGTCCTTTCAAATCCTGATAAATGTATTTCATAGAAAAAAATTTTTTAATGTTTTTTCATTAATGACTATTATTAGTAGAGATGCTCACTGACCCCCGTGTTTTGGTTTTGGTTTTGGATCGGGATTACTGTCGTGTTTTGGTTTTGGTTTTGCCAAATCGCCATTACATGTTTTGGTTTTGGTTTTGGTTTTAGGGTAATCTAGGGAGATTAAGATGGTGGTTGAGGAATATCATACACTTGTCTGAAGAGGTGGGTTTTCAGAGAACGTTTTAAGGTTTGAAAACTAGAGGAAAGTCTTATTGTGCGAGGGAGGGAATTCCACAAAGTGGGTGCATCACTCCACATCTTGTTTATATTTTCCTCATTTACTCCTGGAAGATCAGGCACCCTGCTAGAGTGTGGGGGAGGCAGGGCTTAATGATGTGGTTCACGTCATTATTACCCTCCCCCTGTAATTCAATACTGCATATTGCAACGCTACGCCCAATCCACACTTGCCTTCAGACAATAAGTTGTCTAGAACGAGGTAAGGGAGCATTAGGTCTGTCTTTATTACATGTGTCAGCTTTTTATATTTGATATGTTTATTACCTGGATATTTGTGTGCATAAAATGCTCTTACCCACATTAAACATTTTATTGTTACAAAAGACATTCAGTTGAAATAACAAATATAGTGAGATAGTTAACCAAAACATAGCCATAGATTTATAGACTTTTTGCTGCCATGATTTCTACAAAATATTTGGAACCTATTATACTGCACCCAAGCTAAGGCATTCTCCTATAGGGTATGTTTTACCAACTGTACATATTACATATTATTATTATTTCATGAAGTTGCGATAATTTCATGAACTCATTGTTTTCTACAACATAACATTCAATTTTCCATAGAGTCTACAAATTGTTCTGCCCTAATGTATAAATCATTCTAAATTCCTAACATGTTTTATAATTCAATAAGGATTTTCCTCTAATTAATCATGTGGGATTATGATAAGTATTAAAATACCAATGTTACCAGTGTTTGAAATCAGCCTGGATACATCAGACACAATATAATGTATTTGCCCTATTCAAGGATTTTTTTTTTGAAAAAGGCCCGAGTCTGATACATCACAGCCTCTATTCTACATATTCATCCTTTTGTAAAATACCACAATAAGGTGGAACAATTCATCTTATAAGTAGTTTCATGGATCAGAGAGAGGATGAAATGTAGCATCTTGTTATTCAATAGAATTAAATGTATTCATAATCTCTTTTGGTTTTCATCTACTATTCATTACATGAGACTTTTCAACCTGATTTAAATAGTACTTTCACTCCCATTGTACTGAATCCAAGATCTGTTTTATTTTTGTCCCTATTTATAGGGGAAATAAGCAGCTGGGTGGTATATTATTGATAGGTAAATATACTGGCATGTATGTACTGTATGCATAGACTGACAGAAAAGTGGTTAAAAGTGCTGATAAATCAAAGAGCTGATCACAATTGTGTTATTACAGATGTACCACTGGAGCAGGATTTCAGTTTAGATATGACGACAGCTGTTTTGAGAGAGGATTGAAAAGGATTTGTAGTCTATGCAGAAAATGAAGAGGAGATAAAATATTATGTATATAAGGCAGTGAATAATAGCAAGTCTTGGAAGACAATAAACTTACCAGCAGCTAAATATTTTGGAGAGAGTGAGATGATCCTACTGTTGGTAACTTTAATATGGACTATGCAAATGGTATGCATGAGGATTGTATCTGTGACTGCAGATGAAAAATCATTCACTATATAGATAGAAGAGAATTACAAAGCAAAATTCACTGTTCATTTAGACATATTTAGAAATGTGTAAGCAACACACAGAGTGAAATTACTAATTTCCATATAGAGATGTACACATATAGCTAAACATTTATTTTCTATATTACATATAGTAGCTAAAGTGCAGATAATTTTTGTTCACTTAAGCCTGAGTATAGGGGCCCTTATTCTGCTTAAATAGGAAGCTACTGGAACATTTTACTTTAAGGATCATTCACTTACAAGTTGGAAGAAGTGCAGACTGGGACAATTTCTCTACCGAGTGTATTTCAGAGTTTGGAGCTCCAGTCATTTGTGTTATGCAAAGGTCGTTTTTATTTTTACTTTCGCTAAACTTCTTTATTAGATTATAAATATAGGGATACTATTCCAACTCTCCCTCCTGACATCCCACAGTTTAGACAAGAGAGGTACACCTTAATATATAACAAGCTTAGGTAGAGAAATGAGAATTCTTACTTACAATAGATATATATATACTGTAGCCTTCTACAAAATGTAGAGTCTATCCCCCTTTGTTTTCAAAATAGTCTTCAGTAATTACATGAAGTTGTTTTAAGGCACTTGACTGTAATAGTAGTATTTAAATTTACTATTGTCATATAGCTGAGTAACAAGTTTTTCATACACAGTAGTCCTCCCCTGATGATTTAATACTGTTATCCAGTGTTGAAATGTATGCTTTTTATAAATACATATTTTATTCATTTAAAAAAAAGGTGACATTGTATTCTTATTAAGTGAGTTTTTTTTTTTAAAAAAAGAGTCCATAATTGGTGGGATCACTCTACTTGGTTGCTCAAAGAGATTTATATTTTATAAAAAAGTTAATACAGTTCACAAGTTTTCTGCCAGCTGTGTTGTTGTAAATTGGTCACAGACAGTTCACACAGAGACATAAGTTACTCTTCAACATGACATTCATATACACAATAGAATATACAATAAGTATTTGTTCCTGCACTAATGAAATATGATGTATTTTGATTAAGAAAACAAACAAGGTGGAAAGCTGCAAACCTGCTAATGGTCAGTAACCCATAGCAACTTATTATCATTTTTCTTTGATTAATATAATATAAGTTGGACAATGAAAATGAATATCTTGTTGGCTGCTAAATAATGCTGCATGCTTTTAAATTTGTACATTAACATTATACAGTTTGCATTTTTATAATGTCATTATGTTTGTTCTGTTATAGATAGATCAATGGAAACAAGTAATATGAGCATATTTATTATTATAGGATTTTCAGATTTACCAGACCTAGAAATGTCCATTTTCTTTATCTTTCTCCTCTCATATATTGTTACGTTGATGGCAAATCTATTCCTCATTGCACTTATCTATCTGAGCCCCATGATGAAATCCCCAATGTACTTCTACCTGTGTAACCTGTCTGGAGTGGATATTTTATGTGCATCCACCATTTCTCCGAAACTGATGTCTATATTCCTTGCAGCCAGTGACACAATGTCATTCTCAGAGTGTATAACTCAGTTCTTAATTTCAACTGTATCTTCAGCGGCTGAGTATCTTTTTCTCACTGTTATGTCCTATGACCGCTATGTTGCTGTTTGTAAACCATTACATTATTCTCAGATCCTGAGTATGAAATTTTGCATAATATCATCACTTGGAGTTTGGATGATTGCATTTGTATTATCACTGGTTTTAGCTGTTTGTTTTATATTTAATGACTTCTGTTTCTCTAATGTTATCAATAATTTTTTCTGTGACTTAAGTTCATTGTTAGAACTTAGCTGCAGTTACACCTCAGTTATTCAGGCCATAGTGTTTGCAAACGGTGTCTTATTTGTGTCAGGATTCCTGCTTACTGTAACCTCTTACACCTTTATTATTTCATCTATACTTAAAATACAATCTCTACAAGGAATTTATAAAGCTTTCTCTACCTGTGCATCTCACCTGGCTGCTGTGAGTCTGTTTTACTTGGTAATTTTCATTCTCTACATAATACCAAATGTAGTAATTACACAACAGCAGCGCAAACTTATGTCTGTTCTTTATACAAATGTTATTCCCATGTTAAACCCTTTTATCTACAGTTTAAGAAATAAAGATGTTAAGAGAGCGTTACAAAATCTTATTGGGCGTGTACAACTGAGGTGGTTTGTGAAGTAATCAATGTGATGAACATAAACCCTCCCATCTGGCTAAGATGTCGCCTTAGATATCATCTCGTCCCTCAGCACCATGGTGCGGAACATTGGAACAAATCTTCTTAAAATGGTGTTTTGGGTATTTATGCCAGGAATGTATGTGAATAGAAACACCATGGAATAAGTAATTTATTTTAAATCATACAACAGTCCAGACAATTCCAGATATGGTCCTGTAATGTTTGTACATAAGAAGTTGTGATACAAAATTTTAACCTATGTACATGCTAATTAGGGATATTTAGCAATCTTGGGCACAAAAAGTACCCAAATATATTGTGATTTGAAAGCTTAAATAAGTCATTTGGCATTGAAAATTTCTCTGAACAGTATTAGAATGTGTTCGGTATTGTATATTGTTTACTTAAATGCTCTATACATTGAATATTACTAATTTCGATTTTCTCTCTTGTATTGAGTGCAGTACACAACTGAGTGCAATCACCAATCTTGTATTGAGTGCAATCACCAACTGCCCGGATCCATGAACTAGTGATGTACACATAGTTATCACATGCCTGGAGACTGGAACTAGCATAGTTCCAGCTAATTATAATATGCTGAGAGTGAGGAAGTAGTGCTGTGTCTGGATGTCAACTGCCTGTAGACTGAGACTAGCACAGTTCCAGTAAATTACCACATGCCCAGAGGGAGGAACTTGTGTCCTGTCTGGTTGTCAACTGGCTGGAGACTGGAACTAGCGCAGTTCCAGTAAATTATCGGATGCTGAGAGGGATGACATAGTATACTGTCTGGTTGTCAACTGCCTGTAATTAGTAGCTGGCGCAGTGACTTTAAACTAGAGATGGTCACTGACCCCCTTGCTTTGGTTTTGGTTTTGGATATGTATTACCTTTGTGTTTTGGTTTTCGTTTTGGCAAAATCGCCCTTGCATGTTTTGGTTTTGTTTTTCAATTTGTTCAAAAATTTATTTTTTTTGGGCTAAAATAACATAATTTAGTGCTCCACCTGTTTCTTGGATAAGTGAGGTAGTTCTACAACTAATAAATGTCAACAAACGCAGGGTTTTAGTAATTTGCAGCTTTGAATTCCCCGCCCTGCAGGGTCATGTGACAGCGCTGCCGATTCCCGGAAGAAGAGGGGATCACGGCGCTGGAATGGAGACGGGTAAGTGTGTAACAGTACCCCCCTCCAAAAAGGTGGACTCTGCACACCTATACTGGCTTGGTGGGAAATTTCCTATGGAGAGCTCGCAGAAGTCGTGGGGCATGTAAATCGGTAGCAGGGACCCATGAACGTTCCTCAGGGTCGTACCCTTCCCAGTGCACCAGAAACTGCAGCACTCCTCTAGAACGATGGGAATCCAGAAAGGCAGTTTGGTGTCTGTAGGTATATGACACCGTACACTTGTAGTTAAATAGAAAAAAAAACCAGGCTGCATAGACTGTACAATAAAATAGAAATGGACCAGCCTGCATAGACTGTACAATAAAATAGAAATGGACAAAGGCAGTTTGGTGTCTGTCTGTACCTGACACCCTCCACTTACAGTTAAATAGAAAAAAAACCAGCCTGCATAGACTGTACAATAAAATAGAAATGGACAAAGGCAGTTTGGTGTCTGTCTGTATCTGACACCCTCCACTTGTAGTTAAATAGAAAAGTCCCAGCCTGCATAGACTGTACAATAAAATTGAGATGGCCAAAGGCAGTTTGGTGTCTGTCTGTGTATGACACAAATTGAAATTGACAAAACAGCAGCCTTTAAATGCTGTAGGTTAAATAGAAATGCCCCAAGTCCCTTTTCTGTTTGGGGGTAGATTACACCCTACAATTATAGTGAAAGTTTTAAAAAGATGTTGTCATCATCATCTTCAGCCTCATCCTCACCCTCATCAGTGTGTACATCATCATCACAGACTATTAATTAATCTCTGCTGGAATCCGCCATTAAAGAACTGTCAGTCCTTGGATGTCTTTGATGGTAAAGGCCTTCCTCGTGGAAGATGTAGTTTATTTTGATGAACATCATCTTTTCCCCATTTTTCAGAAGTAACCTCCTTCGTCGATCACTGACAAGGTTCCCAGCTGTGCTGAATACTCTTTCAGAGTACACACTGGAGGGTGGGCAGCTTAGGTATTGCAAAGCAAGTTTGTACATGGGTTTCCAAATGGCTTGTTTTTCTTCCCAGTAAGGAAAGGGACTGTATGACATTTCCATATCAATTACTTCTTGAAAATAATCCTCCACCAACCTTTGCATGTTAATAGTAGGATTGGATGGAGTTATGGGCAAGGTCACATATTTTTTGGTAAAATCTTGAAACCAGCCCAGATGTCAAACTGTTGTGGTCTGCCCCCTGCGTCATCCCTGCTTCGCTTTGGAAAGTTACATTTTTTCCAAGCAGCAGCTTCTTGAGAAACTGAAAGAGGAGACATCATCAGGCCAAGGCCCAGTTCAGCGGACAACTTGCTGACCAATAGCTCCTTGCAAAGGTTCACATCTCGGTCATTTTGAAGCTAATAATAAATGTAGGTCTTAAACCTAGGATCAAGCACAGTCGCCAAAACTTAGTGATTCAACTTCAAGATTTTATTTACTCTTGGATCATTGCAAAGCGAATTAAGTACTTGATCTACAAGGTCAACATACTTTGCGGAATTGCTTTCTTTCATCTCTTCCTTCAGTTTGTCAAGCTGCTTTTCCAATAGTCGAATTAAGGGAATGACTTGGCTCAAGCTAGCAGAGTCTGAACTCACTCTGCACGTCACAACTTCAAATGGTTTCGGCACCTTGCACAGCACAGAAATGATTCCCCACTGTGCAAGAGTGAAATACATTCCTCCTCCTTTCCCAATGTCATGGCTTGTGCAATACGCTTGGGTGGCTTTCCTCCATCCTCTGAAGCATGTAAAGGGTGGAATTTCACCTTGTTAACACCTCTTGCTTAAGTTGGTGGCAGGGCAAGTTAATTTGTCCTTGGAGCTGCTGCAATCTCCTACATGCTGTGGCAGAATGCCGGAAATGTTCCCAAATTTTACGGACCACCGAAAGCATCTCCTGTACCTCATGGTTATTTCTTAGGAAGCTCTGTACCACCATTCCCAAAACAGGGAATGTGATGGAATTCAACCAGCTGTAATGCTCGCACTATATTGTTGGCGTTATCAGAAATGATATATCCTGGGGAGAGTCCAAGTGATATAAGCCATGTATCAATGACATCCCTTAGTTTTCGTAACAAATTATCAGCTGTAAGCCTGTTAGTGAAGCAGGTGATACAAAGAGTGGCCTGCCTGTGACAAATGTTACGTAGTGGTATACATGCTGCTGCTTTTCCTGCTGGTGAAGGCGAATGACCAACCCAGTGGGCTGTCACAGTCATATAGTCTTTGGTTTGCCCACTTCCACTTGTCCATATATCTGTGGTTAAGTGTAGAGTGGGCAGAATTGCATTTTTGAGCGCAATTACTACATTTTTATAAACTTTTTGGTATAGTTGCGGAATAGCAACTATACCAAAAATAGGATAGAATAGGGAAAAATGGTGTCGCGATGGAATTTTGTAACAGGGACACAAAACATCAATTAACTGTGAAAAACCAATTGCATTTTTTGTGGATATCTAACACTAGTATAGTAGTCATGACGTCTGTGTTCCGCTTGGCGACTGGGTGACTGCTGTCATATTTGCTTCCTCTAGCAAATTAATTTTTCACAGTTAATTGTTGTACAGTAGTAGTGCTCTTTTTCTTGACCTTCTTATGGAAAGAAGATTCACTCCCAGCAGCAGCAACAGCAGCAGCAGTTGGACTAACGCTTAAACATTCTTCAGAAAAATCAATTATAGTGCAGGAGTCATCGAGCCTTACCAAGTGGGATGCAGGGCTAACTCCGATCGCTACTGAAGATATTGATGAGGGTGTTGTTGTGGGTGTAGATTGCAGCCGTCGGGATGTAGGGCAGAGAAGGGTCCTAGCTGATGATGGAGCAGGGCCATCTTAACAACATTATGGGCCCCCGGGCAAAGCAGTGCACCGGGGCCCTTAGATATAGATAAAGATATATAGATTTATACAGATACAGATATAGATATAGATATATAGAGATAAAGATAGATAGATGTACTTGCTCAGTGACCCTTGAAGGTTTTTTTGGCAGGTTTTTTGTTTTATGCCCAGGCATGACAATGGTCTTTTTCTTGTCACGTGCCAAAACTGCTGCCACTGGTGCAGGACTAACACAAACAACCTCATCCTCATGAAAATCCTCATTAGCGCCCTCGTCTCCTACACAAATCTCCACCTGATCCTCTTCTAAATCAAAAGTGGCATCCTCAATTGGTGTATCACCAGCTACACTTGGGCTGTTCAGGCACATATCGGCAGAAATGCTGAAAGGACCATTTTTTATGGGTACACTATCAGAATGGTCACGATTACACATACCACTCGTGAATGCAATCTCCTCAGGGATTGGTGTCACTTCTGATTCTGAGCATACATACTCTAATGCCTTACTGTTTTCTTGCAGCTTGGCTTTCAAACAAAACAGTAGTTGTGCACCATTTTTGGACTCCGAATTACTTGGTCTTGCTTGGTCACGAGTGACCTTACAAGAAGAAGGCTCAGTAGCATTTTTAGATCTCGCACTAATAGAGAAAAATGAAGGCCTCATTCTTTCATTGCCACTGCGTGTGTAGAATGGCATGTTGGCATTTTTTTTTTCTCGGCAGTTAACTTTTCAACAGTTACACCTCTTTTTCTCTTCAACACGGTAAAAGGTTTTTTTTGTGTGTTTTTTTCCTTGACTTAAAAAGACACTGAACTTTTACATAGGCTTTACTAGATGACGTATAGGGAAGACTACCATCAGGTTTGGTGCCAGCTGCTGCTTGCTGATCCTGCTCATATGTGGACTGCTGTGAATCCATTTTAATGAGACCCCAAGCACTTAGTGCAAATTCAGAAATATATACTGCTGGTATATAGTAATTTCAATACCAGAAATATTGTTTTATTCAAAGAGGGGAATATCTGACACCCCAAGCACTTGTAGTGCAAATTCAGAAATATATACTTATGGTATATAGTAATTTCAACAACAGAAAAATAGTTTTTTTCAAAGAGGGGAATATCTGACACCCCAAGCACTTGTAGTGCAAATTCAGAAATATAAACTGCTGGTATATAGTAATTTCAGCTCCAGAAAAATTGTCTTTTTCAAAGAGGGGAATATCTGACACCCCAAGCACTTGTAGTGCAAATTCCGAAATATAAACTGCTGGTATATAGTAATTTCAACACCAGAAAAATGTTTTTCGTTTTTCTTGGTTTTCAAATCCGAATAAGCGGGAGATTACCGAGCCCGGTACTCAGATACCTAAAGTTCGGGCGGGTACGGTTCTCGGGGAACCGAGCCCGCTCATCGCTACTTTAAACACACAAAGCCCAGAGCCAAAAGCCAGCATGAAGCCTGTATTCATGAACATCTATCACCAACAACAGCTACAATTGATATTTTGCTACCTATTGTCTAAAGGGTATCCCAAGCCTCTTAGAGTGTAAGCTTGTTTAGGCAAGGACACCTTTATATTCTGTTTTATGTGATTTTATGCAATTTGTTTGTATCATGATCCCTTCAATTTACAGTGAACCGTAATGTTTTTATTATTGTTTTTGAAATGACTGTTCTTTGCATTGTATAGAGCTGACTAGATTGTTCTCAGCATTGGATAGAAATCACTGTAGTAGTCTGCATTGTGTACTAGTCAGTTGGGACTGTGTTAAATGTGATTATTGCTCAGATCTCAATGCCCCCACTGCAGAGATATACCTTTGTGGAAGCTGCAATCCTTCAGGTTTATGGCAGGTAAGTGCTCATATCCCACTGATGCTGACATTTATTCTTGGTGCCTTGATATCATTGGGCTACAGGTTCCAGGTTCATGCTGCACCAATAGGCTTTTATACCCACAAATGATCCCAAGACATCTACAGACCAGCATGAAGTGAAGGTGTTTATAAGATGTGAAGGGGACCCGCTTCCATGTTGGTGACTGGAATGGGTTGTCTGAGCAACAAACTCTATGAAGGGCTGATGGGGCTATATGGTATATTGGAAGTCTTCGTGCAACAGACACTGTAAAAATTTGGTTTTTAGAACATCGCCGGAACAAAGTAAGTAAGTCTTGGTCAGATTGTGTCTCATGTAATTTTATGGATAGACATAATTCAGACCCAAGAGATTCATCAGTTATAGGAATTGAACATATCAAATCCAACATGAGGGTTGGATATGTTCAAGAAATTATGTAGACAGGAGACATTTTGGATTCATTCTTTAAATACTTTCAGCCCTTGTGGACTTAATGAAGCTGAAGAACTAAATAATGTAATCTGACATCACACAATTATTATTATTATTATTATTATTATTATTATTATTATTATTATCTTTATTATTACTTATTAGATATTTTGGATCATTATGAATATTTGTCATTAGATATTATGTTTTATAATTATTTTTCATTATTTGTATCATTAAATAAATATGTTTTGAAGGAGTCCGTTTGTTTTATGATTGTTGATTAAACAAATAGCCAAGTAAATTATATATATAAATTAGAGATACTCAAGCTCGGCTCCCCAAGAACCAAACACACCCGAACTTAGCATATCCGAGATATGCTGGGATTGGGCAGCAACAATGATAGAATAGAAAGAGGACGGGACAGCAGTGTTCAACAAAGCCTACAGTGACATTCAGGAGAGCTCGATTGCTCCATTGCTAATTGCCATTGCTGAAATACAAATCCTAGTGCTGGCAGGCTTGGTGTAATTCTGCAATCACTTTCTACTGTGTTATATAGGTAACACACAAAGAGGAGAGCTCCATTGCTCCATTGCTAATTCTCATTGCTGAAATACAAATACTAGGGCTAGCTGGCTTGTCTTCTGAATTTGCTGTCAAAGTGTATGTTGTTATATAGGTTACACACAAAGAGGAGCTTTTCATCAGAATTTGCAGTCAAAGTGTACAATGTTATCAAAATGAATTCACAGCAGTACACAGAAGAGCAGGAGCACCAAGCAGCTGCTGGCACCAGTCATGATGATAGTAATCCCTCTACATCATCTGGTAAAGCCTATGTAAAAGTGCATAGTGTTTTTAAGTCAGAGAAACAAAAATGTAAAAAAAACCTTTTACCTTGGACAAGAAAAAAAGACCTGTAATCCAGGCAAAGTTATCTGCAGAAAAAAATAAAATTGCCAACATGCCATTCTACAAAACACAGTGGCAAAGAAAGATTGAGGCCTTCGCCTTTCTCTATGAGTACGAGTTCGGCAACTGTCACTGAGGCATCTTCTTGTAAGGTTAGTCAACTTGTCAAGCAAGACCTTGTCATTCAGACTACAAAAGTGGTGTCCAAATACTTTTATGTGTAAAAGCTGAGCTGGAAGAAAACAGTAATGCATTAGAGGAAAATGTATGTTCAGATTCAGTAATGACACAAATCCCTGAGGAGAGTCTATCCACAAGTGCTATGTGTAATCGTGACCATTCTGATAGTGTACCCATAAAGAAAGACCCTTTCAGCATTTCTGCCGATGTGTGCCTGAACAGCCCAAATGTAGCCGGTGATACACCAATTGAAGATGCCACTTTGGAATTGGACTTCTATAATGGTGGATTCCAGTGGTGATGAACTAATAATGTGTGAGGATGATGTACACACTGATGAGGGTGAGGATGAGGTTGAGGATGATGACAGCAACATCTTGCCAAAGTAGAGTTCATTACCAGCACTATTACCTTAGGTGCCTTAAGCCCATTGTTAGCTTGTTTTGTGGGGGCCTAAACAAACCAAGCACTTCAGCCACAAGGAGGGCACTTTTGTGGCTGAAGTGCTTGGTTTGTTAAAGTGTGTATGTCCTGTTTAAGATCAAACATAAGAGTGGGTGGGAGGGCCCAAGGACAATTCCATCTTGCACCACTTTTCTTTTCTGCCACCGCTGTGTGCCAATGTGTCCTAAATGTGCTAGGAACTGTTGTGTGTTTAAATCATTGCTCCGTCGCTTAGCATCAAGCCAGGTCGCTGCAGTATTTGTCTGAAAGTATATGAAAACAATATTGTGACCTGTGAGGTGGTCAAAATTGACTATAAATGACTTGAAATTAGTGTTATTGAGGTTAATAATAATGTAGAAACAAAAAAAGAGCAAAATTATGTGATTTTAGCATATTTTAGGAATTTTTCTAAAAAATACAGATCCAAAACGAAAACACACGAGGGCGGTTGTGCCAAAACCAAAACCAAAACACGAAGCTAATCCAAAAACAAAGCCAAAACAAATTCACATGGGTCAGTGAGCATCTCTAATATATATATATATATATATATTAATATAATATATACTGGCCTCTCCGGCCCATTCCTGTCCTGGTTCACCTCTTACCTTACTCACCGTTCCTTCTCTGTCACCACCTCTGGGTCTCTCTCCCCCCCATCCACCCTTCCAGTCGGGGTCCCTCAGGGCTTTGTTCTGGGACCCTTACTCTTCTCTCTATACACCTCCTCCCTGGGTGAACTCATCAGCTCCTTCGGCTTCAGCTACCACCTTTACGCTGACGACACTCAACTATACCTCTCCTCTCCTGATCTCTCTCCCTCCCTCCTCTCTAGGGTGTCCGCCTGCCTCTCTGCCATCTCCTCCTGGATGTCCTCTCGATTCCTCAAACTTAACCTTGCCAAAACTGAGCTCATAGTTTTTCCTCCCTCTCATACCCCATCCCCTTCTGACCTCTCCATCACTGTCGACAACACCTCTATCTCCCCTGTCCCCCAACTTCGCTGCCTTGGTGTCATCCTCGACTCCTCTCTCTCCTTTGGCCCCCACATCCTCTCTCTTGCTAAATCCTGCCGCTTCCAGCTGCGCAACATCGCTCGCATCCGGCCCTTCCTCTCCCAAGATGCCACCAAATGCCTTATCCACTCTCTGATCATCTCCCGCCTGGACTACTGCAACCTCCTCCTCACTGGCCTCCCCCACTCTCATCTCAATCCCCTTCGATCCGTCCTTAACGCTGCAGCTAGGCTTATTTTCCTCTCTCGCCGCTCCTCTTTTGTCTCCCCCTCTACCTAGCCCTTCACTGGCTCCCATTCCCCTTCAGAATCCTCTTTAAGCTCCTCACACTCACCTACAAGGCCCTCGCCAACTCCACTGCGCCCTACATCTCCACCCTCCTCTCTATTCATGCTCCATCCCGCCCTCTCCGTTCTGCCTCTGACCGTCGCCTGTCTTCCCCCCTTATAACCTCCTCCCACGCGCGTATCCAAGACTTCGCCCGCGCTGCCCCCCTCCACTGGAACAAGCTCCCTCCCTCCATCAGAACTTCCCCTAATCTGTCCAGATTCAAACGGGCCCTAAAAACCCACCTTTTTCTTAAAGCCTTTCTGTCTCCCACTTAACTTCCTACCTTATCTTCTGCCTCTGTCCCCCTACTCTCCCTCTCTCCCCTGCGTCTCTCTGTCTGTCCACCCCTCCCCTTAGATTGTACGCTCCTCTGAGCAGGGCCATCTCTCCTCCTGTTTCCACCACTTCTAACTCTGCTCTCCAGCTACTTAGCCCTCCTCCTTAAAGGTCCTCCACCCCACATCCACTTTCGCTCCCTCCTCCCCCCTGGGGGTCTCTGTCTTCCGCGCCCCCCGTCGTTTTCGGATCCTCCCTCCCCCTTCCCCGCCCTCTCTAGCTGTGCATTGAGCGTACTGAGTTGCTGTGTTTACTGTACTGTGTTGTCTCCCATTGTATTGTGATTTTGTTTGTCTCTGTACGGCGCTGCGGATGCCTTGTAGCGCCTTATAAATAAATATTAATAATAATAATAATAATAATAATAATATATTAGAGATGGGCGGGCTCGGTTCCCCGAGATCCGAACCCACCAGAACTTTGCCTATCCGAGTAGCTCGGTATTCTCCCGCCCGTTCGGAATCTAAATCGAGGCAAAACATCATCGTGACGTCATCTCGGAGCTCGGTTCTCGCGATATTTGAAATGCATAAATACCCGCCTCCACAGTAATCCATCGCCATTTGACAGAGGGAGAGAACAGGGTTAGGTCACAGGCTGTATTAGAGCAGGGACAGAGCAATAATTGTACACCTTATTCTTTGTATTATTATTTCAATTCTAATCTATTCAATTCTATTTTTATTACCAATTCTATTAGCAATAGTTAGAGCAGGAAGAGAGGAGGATAGAGGAGGCATTTTTTTTTCCAATATTTTGCACTACAAGTGCTTTGGGGTGTCCCATATTCCCCAGTGTGAAACACTAATTTTTCTGGCTGCCAAAAGTAATATTTAGCAGTATCTATCTATACAATATTTTGCACTACAAGTGCTTTGGGGTGTCCCATATTCCCCAGTGTGAAACAATAATTTTTCTTGCTGTAAAAAGTCATATCTAGCAGCAGTATCTATACAATAATTTGCACTACAAGTGGTTTGGGCTCATTAAAATGGATTCAAAGCAGTCCACATATGAGCAGAATCAGCAAGCAGGTGCTGGCACCAGTCCTGATGGTAGTGTTCCCAGTATGTCATCTGGTAAAGCCTATGTAAAAGTACATAGTCTTTTTAAATCAGGGAAAAAAACACACACAAAAAAAGTATACTTATAAGTATAAGTATAATTATAAGTGTAGGGTGCGATCTACCCCCAAATAGGAAAGGGACTTGGGGCATTTCTATATCATTTACAGCCTTGAAAGGTTGCTGTTTTGGCAATTTCTCAATAAGGGTAGGGTGTCATGCACAGACTGATCCCAAACTGCCTTTGTCCATTTCAATTTATATTGTACAGTCTATAACGGCTGAATTTTTTAGTATTTTCAACAAGTGGAGGGGGGCCTATAGAGACAGAAACCAAACTGCCTTTGTTCATTTCAATTTATATTGTACAGTCTATAACGGCTGAATTTTTTAGTATTTTCTACAAGTGGAGGGGAGCCTAGAGAGACACAAACCAAACTGCCTTTGTCCATTTCTTTAAATATTTAACTATAAGTGTAGGGTGTAATATACACCCAAAGACGATGGCTGCATTGCCAATATGCATAGATGGAGAGGAAGACAATCTGGTTTGTGTGTACAATTAATGACGGCCTACCAGGAATTAAACTGTTTTTTTCATAATTTATTAGCTTTACAATTACACTACTTATCCAAGAAACAGATGGAGCACTAAATTTGGTTATTTTAGGCCCCAAAACATTGATTTTAAATCAAAATACCAAAACAAAACCAAACAAAACCAAAACCAAAACCAAAACAGGCAAGGGAGGTTTTGTAAAGCCAAAACCAAAACACGAAGGTAATCCAGATCCAGAACACTGGGGACAGTGAGCATCTCTAATATATATATATATATATATATATATATATATATATATATATATATATATATACAATGAGTTTTTTGAATAGTATTATTTTTATTAAGATTTTATTATTTTGTATTCTAGCTGTGCTATTCATCTTATTCGATTTGTATTAGAGATGGGCAGGTCCGGTTCTCCGAGAACCGAACCCACCCGAACTTTGGGTATCCGAGTACCGAGCTGAGCAGCTCGGTACTCTCCCGCCCATTCCGAATCCAAATCGAGGCCGAACGTCATTGTGACGTCGTCGGATCTCGGGGCTCGGTTCTCGCGATACTTCAACTTTATAAATACACGCCTCCACAGCAATCCATCGCCATTTGACAGAGGGAGAGAGCAGGGTGTAGTCATAGGCTAATTAGAGCAGGGACAGAGAATACAATATTGTTCTTGCAATTGCTCTAACCAAAATCGCTAGTGCAGAGAGGAGGATAGAGGTTTATTATTTTTTCTTCATATTTGGCACTCCCCAGCGCTTTTGGGGTGTCCCCCATAATTGTGCATAAATATTTCTGGCTGTCAAAAGTCATATCTGTCAGCAGTATCTACTAAATAATTTTTAGCACTCCTCAGTGCTTTTGGGGTGTCCTCCCTAATTGTGCATTAATATTTCTGGCTGTCAAAAGTCATATCTGTCAGCAGTATCTACTAAATAATTTGTAGCACTCCTCAGTGCTTTTGGGGTGTCCTCCCTAATTGTGCATTAATATTTCTGGCTGTCAAAAGTCATATCTGTCAGCAGTATCTACTAAATAATTTTTAGCACTCCTCAGTGCTTTTGGGGTGTCCTCCCTAATTGTGCATTAATATTTCTGGCTGTCAAAAGTCATAACTTTTAGCAGAATCTACTAAATAATTTTTAGCACTCCTCAGTGCTTTTGGGGTGTCCTCCCTAATTGTGCATTAATATTTCTGGCTGTCAAAAGTCATTTCTGTCAGCAGTATCTACTAAATAATTTTTAGCACTCCTCAGTGCTTTTGGGGTGTCCTCCCTAATTGTGCATTAATATTTCTGGCTGTCAAAAGTCATATCTGTCAGCAGTATCTACTAAATAATTTTTAGCACTCCTCAGTGCTTTTGGGGTGTCCTCCCTAATTGTGCATTAATATTTCTGGCTGTCAAAAGTCATAACTGTCAGCAGTATCTACTAAATAATTTTTAGCACTCCTCAGTGCTTTTGGGGTGTCCTCCCTAATTGTGCATTAATATTTCTGGCTGTCAAAAGTCATATCTGTCAGCAGTATCTACCAAATAATTTTTAGCACTCCCCAGTGGTTTGCGCTCAGAATGGATTCAAAGCAGTCCACATATGATCTGAATGAGCAACCAGGTTCTGTCACCAGTCCTGATGTTAGTGTTCCCAGTACGTCATCTGGCCAAGGCGATGTCAAACAACAGAGTGTTTTCAAATTAGTGCAAAAAAAAAAAAAAAAAATTTACTGTATTGAAGCGAAAAAGAAGTGTAACTGAGCAAAAGTTAAGTGACGAGAAAAAAAAAATTGCAAGCATGCCATTCTACACATGCAGTGGCAAAGAGAGAATGAGGCCTTCACCTTTGGCTATTAGTGGCAGATCCCCAAAAGTTACCCAGCCTACAATTGGTGCACAACTACTGTTACGCGTCAAAGCCGAGCTGCAAGATAACAGTGAGGCATTACAGGAGAATATTTGCTCTGATTCACAAATGACAACAATCCCTGTGGAGAGTCCATCCAACAGTGGGATGTCTAATCGTGAGCATTCTGCTGATGTGTGCCTTAATAGCCCGAGTGTAGCCGGTGATACCCAAATTGAGGATGCCACTTTGGAATTAGAAGAGGATGAGGGGGAGATTTGTGTAGGCGACGAGGGCGCTAATGAGGATGTTGATGAGGATGAGGTTGTTTGTGTAAGTCCTGCACCAGTGGCAGCAGTTCTGGCACGTGACAAGAAAAAGGCCATTGTCATGCCTGGGCATAAAACAAAAAAATCCACTTCTTATGTGTGGAATTATTTCTACCCAAATCCAGACAACAATTGTATAGCCATTTGTAGTGTATGTGAAGCCACAGTCAGTCGAGGGAGGGACCTTAACCATCTTGGAACCTCGTCTATGTTACGCCATTTAACGAGAGTTCATGGCAAAGTGTTGGGAAAAGCTGAAAGTTCTTCCCAAAAGAATACAAGCACTCCCTCATCAGCTAAGACCCTCCACTCACCGACATACCGACGGCTACAAAATACACCCACCACACCATCCTCATCAATATCCTCAGTAGCGCTCGGAGTTAGCCCGGCATCCCACTTAAGGCTGGATGACTCCGGCACTATTATTGATTCCTCTGAAGAAAGCGTTAGTCCTGCTGCTGCTGTTGCTGCTGCTGGGGGTGAATCGTCATCCCAGAGGCAGGTTAATAAAATGAGCAGTCCTACATTTCAGCAATTAACTGTGAAACAATCATTTGCGAGGGGAAGCAAATATGACAGCAGTCACCCAGTCGCCAAGCGAATCACAGACGCCATGGCTGCAATGTTAGTGTTAGATCTGCGTCCAATCTCCACAATAAACGCAGCTGGTTTTTCACAGTTAATTGAGGTTTTGTGTCCGCGTTACAGAATTCCATCGCGACACCATTTCTCCCGTAAAGCTATTCCACAACTATACTAAAAAGTGTGTAAAAATGTAGAGATTGCGCTGAAAAATGCCATTCTGCCCACTGTTCACTTAACCACAGATATGTGGACAAGTGGAAGTGGCCAAACCAAAGACTATATGACTGTGACAGCCCACTGGGTTGGTCATTCACCTTCACCAGCAGGAACAGCAGCAGCATGTACACTACTACGTAACATTTGTCACAGGCAGGCCACTCTTTGTATCACCGGCTTCACTAACAGGCATACGGCTGACAATTTGTTACGCAAACTGAGAGATGTGATTGATGCATGGCTTATACCACTCGGACTCTCCCCAGGGTATGTCATTTCAGATAACGCCAACAATATAGTGCGAGCATTACAGCTGGGTGATTTCCAACATATTCCCTGTTTTGCTCACACCATCAACTTGGTGGTGCAGAGCTTCCTACGAAATAACCGTGAGGTGCAGGAGATGCTTTCGGTGGCCCGTAAAATTTCAGGCCATTTCAGGCATTCAGCCACAGCATGTAGGAGATTACAGTAGCTCCAAGAGCAGTTTAACTTGCCCTGCCACCAACTTAAGCAAGAGGTGGTAACTCGGTGGAATTCCACCCTGTACATGCTTCAGAGGATGGAGGAACAGCGCAAAGCCATCCAAGCATATTGCACAAGTCATGACATTGGGAAAGGAGGGGGGATGTATTTCACTCTTGCACAGTGGGGAATCCTTTCAGTGCTGTGCAAGGTGCTGAAACCATTTGAAGTTGTGACATGTGAGGTCAGTGCAGACTCTGCTAGTTTGAGCCAAGTCATTCCTTTAATTAGACTATTGGAAAAGCAGCTTGAGAAAATGAAGGAGGAGCTGAAAGCAAGCAATTCAGCAAAGTATGTTGGCCTTGTCGATCAAGTACTTAATTCGCTTCACAATGATCCTCGAGTTATTAAGATCTTGAACTCGGATCAGTACGTTTTGGCCACTGTGCTTGATCCAAGGTTTAAAACCTACATTGAGTCTTTACTTGTAAATGAGCGAGATGTGAACTTTTGCAAGGAGCTATTGCTCAGCAAGTTGGCCGCTGAACTGGGCCTCGGCTTGACGACGTGTCCTCCTTCACTTTCTCAAGCTGTTGCTCGTAAAAAATTAAATTTCCAAAAAAGAAGCAGGGAAGACACAGGGGGCAGACCAGAACAATTTAACATCTGGGCTGGTTTGAAGGATTTTTCAAAAAAATGTGTCACTTTGCCCATAACTCCATCCAATATGAGTATAAACATGCAAAGGATGGTGGAGGATTACTTTCAAGAGGTAGTTGATATGGAAATGTCAGACAGTCCCTTTCCTTACTGGGAAGAAAAGCAGGCCATTTGGAAACCCATGTACAAACTTGCTTTGCAATACCTAAGCTGCCCACCCTCCAGTGTGTACTCTGAACGAGTGTTCAGCACAGCAGGGAACTTAGTCAGTGATCGCCGTAGAAGGTTACTTCCCAAAAATGTGGAGAAAATGATGTTTATAAAAATGAACTACATCTTCCACGAGGAAGGCCTTCACCATCCAAGACATCCAAGCACTGACTGTTCTCTAATGGCGGATTCAAGCGGCGATGAATTGATAGTCTGTGATGATGACGTACACACTGATGAGGGTGAGGATTAAGCTGAAGATGATGCCGATAACATCTTTTTAAAACTTTCTATGTAAGTGTAGGGTGCAATCTACCCCCAAAGAGGAAAGGGACTTGTGGCATTTCCATATCACATACCATCTTGAAAGGCTGCTGTTAGGGCAATTTATCCTTAAGGGTAGGGTGTCATAGACAGAGTGACCCTAAACTGGCTTTGTCCATTTTTCATAATATTGTACAGTCTATAATGGCTGAATTTTTGGGTATTTTATACAAGTGGAGGGGGGCCTAGAGAGAACAGAAACCAAACTGGCTTTTTCCATGTCAATTAATATTGTACAGTCTATAATGGCTGAATTTTTTGGTATTTTATACAAGTGGAGGGGGGCCTAGAGAGACAGAGTGACCCCAAACTGTCTTTCTCCATGTCAATTAATATTGTACAGTCTTTAATGGCTGAATTTTTTAGTATTTTATACAAGTGGAGGGGGGCCTAGAGAGACAGAAACCAAACTGGCTTTCTCCATGTCAATTAATATTGTACAGTCTATAATGGCTGAATTTTTTGGTATTTTATACAAGTGGAGGGGGGCCTAGAGAGACAGAGTGACCCCAAACTGTCTTTCTCCATGTCAATTAATATTGTACAGTCTATAATGGCTGAATTTTTTGGTATTTTATACAAGTGGAGGGGGGCCTAGAGAGACAGAGTGACCCCAAACTGTCTTTCTCCATGTCAATTAATATTGTACAGTCTATAATGGCTGAATTTTTTGGTATTTTATACAAGTGGAGGGGGGCCTTGAGAGACAGAAACCAAACTGGCTTTTTCCATTTCTTTACATATTTAACTATAAGTGTAGGGTGTAATATACATTCAAAGACGATGGCTGCATTGCCAATATGCATAGATGGAGAGGAAGACAATCTGTTTTGTGTGTAGAATAGGCCTACCAACGAAGAATTAAACTGTTTTTTTGGATGATTTATTACCTCAACAATTAGATTACTTGTCTCTAAAACAGTTGGAGCACTAAATTGGGTTAATTTAGGCCCAAAAACATGGATTTTCCCAAAAAATAGCAAAACAAAACCAAACAAAACCAAAACCAAAACCAAAACACGCAATGGCGGTTTTGCAAAACCAAAACCAAAACCAAAACACGACGGTAATCCAGATCCAAAACCGAATCCAAAACCAAAACACAGGGGTCAGTGACCATCTCTAATTTGTATGGAATCAATTATAGCTCGGTGCTACAACAATACTGCTCAAATCCGAGTGCTCATTCTCTCTGTGCAGCTGCTCTTTTGTCAGACTTTCTTCTGTTTGACTTTTATCTCCACTATTATAATTCAGTGCAATCACACTGGACATGCAGTCAAATGCCACTAATCATTTCAAAATAAGATTTAATTAGAAAAACAATACGATTTCAATGATTTATTAATTTTCAGTTTTTAGTATGCATTATCATACAATATGGAGATCTTTTATCCAAAATAACGATTTGCATGATGGTCTATTTATTATTGATTTTTAAGCCTTGATTCTAATGATATGTGTATTTTTTATTTATGTTTTAAATAAACTACATTGCTATTATCACATAGTGCTCACTGTGTTACTATATACCAGCATATTGAGCCAGCTTCAGCGCTGGTTTCTAGTATTTTTCAATTCTTGACAGTTTGCAAAGGGTCATTCACTGACATCTATATTTATAAAAGGATGTTTGCATGTGAGTTTTTTTCAGGGCATTTGCGACTGCTTGTAGAACTTTGAAGTGGCTGTAAAAAAAAAGTAAACTGCCATGGCACCAACTGAAGCAAGGTGCAGGAGATAAAAATGTTGAAACGCTATGCACACACTAAATTTGGAAAACTGCACAGCATGCATCATGGAGGGTGAAGAGGCAGTAACAATCAGATGTCATTAGATGGACAGAGGCATCAGTATATATTTAGACAAGTAGATACCCAATTCTAAAGAGCTATGTAATTTGCTGTCGCTATCTAAATAAATAATGATGCTTATAGACGAAGGTGGCCTGCACCCATGTTACAAAAATTGAAAGACTACATATGCAATAAAGTTTTCAATGGCCAGAGCATTCATCGGTAGACAAGAGCAGAGTTTTAATACCTTGTTTGACTTTTATGCTTTGTGCCGTAGTGCTGTCCTTCTGAATTAAACTAGGGGACTCACATATATTTATGGGAAAGGAGGGCTGAAGAATCATTATTATTGGTGAGGCTTCATCCAACCCCAGAGTAAAGTGGACTGCCCGAGACATGCAGTGGAGGTGGTCTCCAAGATCCATGTATATAAATATGGAATGTATATAAATAATGTATTTATATGTTCTATTGGTGAAGTGTAAGAAATATGTAAAATAGACAGTTCAGATAGGCCAATTATGGCTCTTCCCACACATGTAAGTATGTATAATAGTCACATTGATGCAGATTTGGTTGCCCAAAACAATGCAGTTAAAAGTCCACATTCTGAAAAATTAAGTTGACAGATTTTGACCATGGCAAAGAATACATGTAAATATGGAGATTTGATAACTGACAATTTACGGTAAGTGATGGAGTTAGAGAATCGTATAGACGGATTAATTATTTGTGATATTAAATGGGAGAAAGGAAATGCAATGATGGCAAAATTACAAAATCCTTCTTGAAGACAACGTGCTGCAGAGCAGACATTGGCCATAATTGGTAACAATTGGACAGTTTTGAAGGGATCATTAGAAAATAGACTGAGAATGACTGTAAGAGAATATTAATGCTAGAAATAGTAATATAGGAGTAAAAACAGTTCAAAATGAAA
Source organism: Mixophyes fleayi (assembly GCF_038048845.1). Lineage (NCBI taxonomy): Eukaryota > Metazoa > Chordata > Amphibia > Anura > Limnodynastidae > Mixophyes > Mixophyes fleayi. Next base: position 58,394,552 of record NC_134405.1, on the reverse strand, counting down.
TTATTTTCCCTATTTGTCCCAATTTTTAATTAAATCCAGATCCAAAACCAAATCATTTTGCAATTATTTGGCAAAACCTGTCACAAAACCAAAACACAATTAAAATTTAGAACCAAAACCAAAACACAATTGCAATTTAGAACCAAAACCGAAACACAGGTTTTAGCACACATCTCTATTTGTTACTGACACTTTGTTATTAATAGACTTCCATGTATTCCTTCCTATGCAAACTGTCCATTTTGGACATTATATGTGTCAGTGGAGTGTAATATTTCACCCGCGAGCTGCCTGCGTCCCCTCAGCTCTTGCAGACTTCTACATCCATGGGTGAAGTTGTATGCACTGAAGAACTGATCAGATGAAGCCTCAGCTCATTGTATCAGGTGGCTGCAGGAAGAATTGGGAGTGTAGACTGTGAAGATCAGGGCAGAGCAGAAGATATCAGAGCAGAACCATGATGTGATCTCCCCCCTTCCTCCCCTAGTAAGGACTGAATCCTGACTGACAAGGTAAGAGCATTTTATGATGTAGTGATAATTAATGGTTAATTAAAGGCCATTAGTTATTAATTGGTAGTTATTAAGGGAGAGCACGTGGAAGGGGGTAATGAGTGACATATAAATGAGTGACATGCGGGGCATGGTCTGAGTGGCATGTATGTGTCTGAGTGGCATGTGGAGAAAAAAATGACATGTGCGCATATGAGTGTATTTGGGGGTCTTAGTTCATGCAGGGGTGTTTCCTTTCATGTGTGGGTCTGACAGCATGTGTGGTGCAGAGAAAAGTTTAGGCGATTTTGTATTTTCGAAAAAATATATTTATGTGAGTTGTGAGATATGCAGAGGGGAGATGGAGAATAAAGGGAGCAGAGTGAGAGGGAGGAGATGTATGTAAAATCAGTGGAGGAAGTAGGGGTGTCTATGGTGGTATTCCATACCGCCACTTCTCCTACTGCTTTCATTGCAAAACAATAAAATTCAATTACATTACATTTTCCCCACTACAACTTCTAAATTTCCATACCGCCACTTCTAAATTTCCACTTTGATCAGTGTGGTAAACTGCATATAACATTTTTTTTCTTTCCAATTACTTCACTAATACATGATTTTCTTTGACCAGCACCACACTGATCTGTAAGCAGGCACTTTGAGTGTGGAGCAGGAGGATTTACAAACACTGCTACTTCAACAGCAGCTAAAGAATCAAGTCATTTGTTGGGTGGTGGGAGGAGGCAGGGTGCCTGCTAAGAGTGCTCACCATAGGTGCCCTTGAGTGACAGAGGAGAGCTGATGTGTTCATCAGTGTGTGGTGGGGACGGAGCGGCAGAGTGCTTACATCTGCGGAACTGCATTGCCCTGATCCGCATGTTATTTCTTAGGCTGTGCTGGCCGTCCAATGTTATACGACTGCAGCCTGAACTGGGAGAACTGTTTCCTGATAAGTGGAAGCCAGAGCTTCTCCACAGCTGGATCCTACAGTCTAACTTCAATAGACCGAGTCAATGACAAAATATTAGAGCTGGTGCAACTTCAGTGGTAAACAATTTAGATCCAGGCACCAATAGGAGGAGGATAATCTGAGAGGTTGATTGGTGTTGTGCTTCCTCTTAAATTGGAGAAGGCTGGATGTGAGGTACAGCTTGGTATGGTGCATAAGCATGTCAGTCAGTACATGACAAACTTATATTTTAAACATCTGTCTTAACATGTCTTTATAAAATAAATGGATAAAGGGAGTGTGGATGTAAATAGTGACAGTTCATTAACAAACAATAATTGTAAGTCACCAAGATGCAAAAAATAAATATTATGTATTAAACGGTACAATGTAATTTATAATCACACTACATTCAGCTCAAGTGCTTAATATCATAGCACATTGCCTGAGCTACAAAGCTCTCTTGGAAAAGAAATGAACTAATAGTGACTGGTCCATATTTCCAGATATTCGACTTCCACATAAATTAATAGAAAAAGAGACAATTGATAATGTGTTGTTTCATGGTCACGTGTCTGAATTTCAGCCAATAAATTACCTTGTGCCAAAGTATGACATTCTGGGATATTTGGTGATGACTTGCTGTGCTATTTGTGAACATTCACCCCTGTAAAAGAGGAAATCTACAACTGTTTCTTGGTATCATGGTTGCCAGTGGTACCTAATATCCAGTCACAGTTCCAAAAATATTTTTAAAGTTAAACTTCTTTGGCGGTGCCTTCTATGAGTGGTGCTCCTACACACCTGGGGAAGGAAATGCTCAATACTAAAATGTGTAATAGAATTTCAGAAGGACTAATTTGAGGTAATTCACTGTGCAAAGTAGCACAGTATCTTCTAAGCGATTAATCTCATGACATGTAACAGCAGAGATTAAAAATCAAACAGGACTTCCTAAAGTAACTTGTATGGAAACTCTCCAGAAGGTACTCCTAAGGGTTGAAGTGGGTTGGTATATGGTAGTATGCCATACCGCCACTTCTCCTACTACCTTCACTGTAAAACTAACAAATTCCATTCACTTACATTATCCATACCGTCACTTCTAAATTCCCACTTCGACTACTGTCTAGGGCTGAGACTAATACCCTGCACAATCACTGGGACTGGTCCACAGATACGAACTGGGACAGGTACACTGAGCAGGACAAGAGCAGAAAACCTCTCTCCAGGCATACCAGAGATTTTTTTGACATATATATTCTTTAAACGCCATAATAAAGATTTCTGTATTCCACTAAAAATGTATTGCATCTTTATTATAGGGGGGAACAATAGGCATTTTACAGAGTGGAATCTCTTTTTTTAATTTAAATGTGTTATTTTAATTTATTATGCTTAAGGCTAATGTGCGGCCCTTGAAGGTTGAAGGTTAGAGCGCCACTTGTATACTGGTATATTTCCCCACAACTCTACCCAAGCTGTTGTATATTTCTTACACTGGTGACCATGCTGTGGTTTACACTGCCTGCATAGTCCAGATATACTTATATGTATGTATATACTTTGCCTAAACAGTGAACTAATAACAGCAAACTCCTTGGACCGCTGTTTAGCAAATCGCTATTCTCTACATTATTCTCTCATTATGAGTAAACAAGTTTGCATGTTATTAACATTTCTTTTCTGATATATGTCTGCTGATGTTGATGCTTTAATATTTGCTTGTTTTGTAAATGACTAGACTTTCGTTCCTTTCGACAATTTCTTCTGTGATCTATGGGTTTATCTCTGTAATATATGGCTGTTAATGGAAAATACATAACTGGTGAGGATTATCTGCATATAGCTAATCAAGGTGGGTATCCCCTCTGTACATATTAATTAGAGAATAACCTATCATATTCCTAACATATGAAAATAATCATTGGTTAATTAATGTACACAGAGGCTAGATTTTATGGGCTATGTTTTGCTATTTATGATAATGGTGATCACTTGCTTGGTGTGATGATGGTTGTTTTGTTGCTTATTATGACAGCATGCCTGAAATAGTTTGTAGCTTTTGCAGGGACATCCCACACTGTTGTCCTCCTGTATTAGTGTTAACCAGCCCAAGTACAATCTGGTGGTAGAAAGCGGTACTGCATGTAAACAAAATGGTGTCTTTTGTCCTTTTAGCACTTGTTAAATCAATATGTGGGTAATATTGATGAAAACAGTAAAGCACATAGTTCCAGATGCAACTCACAAAATGGTAAAAAAAATATGTAAAAATGTGTTAACCAAAACACATGCATCACTGATGTCACTAATAATAATAATAATAATAATAATAATAATAGTAGTAAGTCATCACTAAGAGAAAATATATCATTGCAGATAGTATCTGAAAATGACACTGCAATAAACAAATCTATCATGACTGTCACAAACACTTTCAAAACAAGCAATCTAAATCTGGCATCACCAAAGAGACCAATAGCAATGAATAAAAGCAGCTAGCTCAGACATTTTTTATAACTTATGTAAATATTAAATGTAATTTATGAAAGTGCAGAAATTCATGATCATAAATATACATAAATGCTGTTATGTGATATCACACACATAGGGGTATGTTTATCAAATAGGGAAAAGCCTTAAATATAAATCTTAGATTTAGGGCTTCTTTCTATGTAATAAGTCCTACCTCTGGATTATAGTTTTCACTGGCTATTGCCTGAGTTTGTCTGGTGAAGCTTCTCCATGCAAAGAGTGGAAATGTCTACACAATAAATGGCTATTTATTGTCTGCAAACCCCCAGGCAATTCATTCATTCTTCTCACATCTGTAGAAACCATTGTGCCTATGGCCAAGCCATCACTTCGTAATCAAATCTGTTGAAGGTATAGTCACCATATTTTCGCTCTTAATACAGCTTGGTGCTAATCTCTCTTTAAGGTAACTAGATCTCCTAAAAAATGTGTTTCTACCCTTGTGAACCAAGGGACCAATCAAATCATCCAATTCTAGCAAAGCAGGTTTCTTATTAATAATATGTCTGATTTGCATTTCATGACTTGTGAACTGTGTGGTAAATACCATTGAATTATTATCGTCCTTCTTTTTAGGAAGTTCACAAGTATTTTTCATTTGTCAAAGATTAACTATTTTTCATCACACTGAAGGCAAGTGAAGGTGCTATAGTAACGGAAAATTATTCTAAGGAGGTTGACACTTGGAATTATTTACATTATAAAAGCAGCCATTCTTGAGCTTGGAGGAATAACATTCCAAAAGGTCAAGTCCTTTACATAAAAAGGAACTGATCTGATATAGAGGATTTTAGGAGACACTCTGATAAATTATACAAGTCATTCTTGGAACAGGGCTACCCCGAATATATAGTAAAAAGAGCATATAGGGATGTTGAGGCAACGGATAGAGATAGTTTATTCAACTTCCTGAAAAGATAACAATAGATTATTTTAATTATACATTGGTGTTTTTTTTTACCAATGTATTATGCATTTTTATTTAGACATAATGATGTTTTTTTAAATAATAATTTTATGTCACAAATTATATTAATATTTACTAGGGATTTATGAGGCAATTTGTTGTTTTATTATTTTATATAGTCAATGGCCAAAAGTTTTGAGAATAACACAAGTATTGGTTTTCACAAAGTTTGCTGCTTCAGTGTTTTTAGACCTTTTTGTCAGATGTTGCTATGGTATACTGAAGTAAAATTACAAGCATTTCATAAGTGTCAAAGACTTTTATTGACAATTACATTAAGTTTATGCAAAGAGTCAATATTTGCAGTGTTAATCCTTCTTTTTGAAGACCTCTGCAATTCGCCCTGGCATGCTGTCAATCAACTTCTTTCCCACATACTGACTGATGGCTGCTTATTCTTGCCTAATTAATGCTTGGAGTTTGTCAGAATTTGTGGGTTTTTGGCAAGGTGAAAGGTGCTCCATTATACTTAAGAGGCATTGTTCATCACCAAACTGTTGTTGGAAGGTTGAGAGCAGTTGCTCTTGGGGGATGTTTTGGTAAAAAATCTTTATTCATGGCTGTGTTTTTAGGCAAATTGTGAGTGAGCTCACACTCCCATTGCTGTGAAGCAAACCCAAACATGAATATTCTCAGGATGCTTTATTGTTGGCATGACACAGGACTGATGGTAGCGCTCACCTTTCCTTCTCCAGACAAGCGTTTTTCCAGATGTCCCAAACAGTCAGAAAGGGGATTCATCAGAGAAAATGATTTTACCTCAGTCCTCAGCAGTCCTATCCCTGTACCTTTTGCAGAATATCAGTCTGTCCATGATGTATTTCCAGTACAGAAGTGGCTTCTTTGTTGCCCTTCTTGACACCAGGCCCATCCTCCAAAAGTCTCACTGTGTGTGCAGATGCACTCACAACCGCCTGCAGCCATTCCTGAGCAAGCTCTGCACTGGTGGTGCCCCAATCCCGCAGCTGAATCAACTTTAGGAGAGGGTCCTGGCGCTTGCTAGACGTTCTTGGGCGCCCTGAAGCTTTTTTCACAACTATCGAACCTCTCAAGTTGAATTTGTTGATGATCCGATTAATGGTTGATTTAGGTGCAATCTTACTAGAAGCAATAGCCTGTGACACCCTTTTTATGCAGACAACCATGGTTAACAGAGGAAGAACAATGATTTCAAGCAGCACCCTCCTTTTAATGCTTCCAGTCTGTTATTCTATCTCAATCAGTATGACAGAGTGATCTCTAGCCTTGTCCTCGTCAACACTTTCACCTGTGTTAACGAGAGAATCACTGACCTGATGTCAGCTCGTCCTTTTGTGGCAGGGATGAAATGCAGTGGAATTGTTGTTTTGGGATAAAGTTAATTGTCATGGCAAAGAGGGATTTTGAAATTAATTGCTATTCATCTGATCACTCTTCATGATATTCTGGAGTATATGCAAATTGCAATCATAAAAACTGAGGCAGCAGACTTTGTGAAAACTAATATTTGAGTCATTTTCAAAACTTTTGGCCACTACTGCACTACTGTATGTATGTGATTATAGGTTTATGGACCCATGTCATTTGCATTGGATTCTTACTACACAGTTATGTAACTATTTAATTGTGGATCTTGATTCATGTATGATTAATGTATGATATGTTACTGAATTTCTTAACTGTGTGATAATTGTGCTCATTTTAAATACAAGCATATAGTGGATGTCATTTGTTAGTTCTTTTCTCTTGCCTTAAGGAAAAAATATTTTTAGAAGCATATTAAGTATTAATTAATATCAATACTATCTATGATCACAATATATGTAATAAGATATTGCTCATGTTCAGATAACAACTGTTGCCATGACAGCGGATTTACGGACCTTATGTGCACTACAATTGCAGCAATGATGAATGGAGACAACATATGATTGGACACCTAGAATCATGTGACCCGCAATGCGTCCATTGGCAGATGGGAATTACGTGGCTGCAGCAATTCGTTATAAACAGTGCATGGATTGGAATTATTTTCTCTCTGATGAAACAGTTTTTGACAACTGATACATCTTATGCCCCACATTGGTGGTAATTATACATTTATTTTTCATCTGGATGGTGGCATCTGAGCTATAGGAATATGATATGTAACATTTGGATATCAAGCCCATATATTGATGAACTGTAAGATATTTATGGACTTAACTCCACAAGTATATGCAATAAATGTTTTATAATTTTATTCATATGTTTTAATAAATACAGATATAATTTTTTATTTAAGTTTAATGCTGTCCTGTTTTGTCAAGTATGTAAAGTGTTGGCTCTTATTGATATCAGGAGAAACTCTTTAGGAAAAAAGGTCAATAGTCTATTCTTCTGATAAAAAGGATATAAGTAGCATAATCCAGAATAAAATCATAGTCTTAAGGACATCAGCTACTAGCTTGAGGGATATTCAGTGGGATAGAGATCCCCATAGCCTCAGTGAGTGTGTTAATGTTGACGGAATCTCTTTGTTAGCTTTGTCTTGAAGGTTTACGACTTAGGTAAACAAATGAAATGACCACTGCAAATAAAGCTTTCAATGTCAAGTCCAAGCTTATGAGAGGATGTATGGATAGGTATAATGGTATCTAAATAACTTGCTAAATTGTTTTTTGATATGTGACCACAGTTATTTATTACTGATATTTTTAAAATGATTGGAAATCTTAGCTGGGATAGGGTAAGCATGGTATTGAAGTTAGAGATGGTCGGGCTCGGTACCCCGAGAACCGAACCCGCCCGAACTTCAGGTATCCGAGTACCAAGCCGAGCGGTACTCTCCCGCCTATTCGGAATTGAAAACGAGGCAAAACGTCATTGTGACATCGTCGGATCTCGGAGCTCCGTTCTCGCGATGTTTCAAATGCATAAATATCCGCCTCCACAGCAATCTATTGCCATTTGACAGAGGGAGAGAGAAGGGTTAGGTTGCAGGATTAGAGCAAGGAGAGAACAGTTATTACAGCACTTATTACAGCACTTATTACAACACTTATTACAGCACTTATTACAGCAGGAAGATAGCAGTTATTAGAGCAGGAAGAGAGGAGTATAGAGGAGGCATTTTTGCAAACATTACAAACTGTTTGGGGTGTCATATTCCCTCCTAAAGAAACTATTTTCTGCTTGCAGAAATTGTAATATACCAGCACAATTTCTTTCTGAATTTGCACTACAAGTGTTTGGGGTGTCTGATATTCCCCAGTTCTAAAAAAGCTATTTTCTGGTGTTGAAATTATTATATACCAGCACTATATCCTTCTGAATTTGCACTACAAGTGTTTGGGGTGTCTGATATTCCCCTGTTCTAAAAAAGCTATTTTCTGGTGTTGAAATAGTAATATAGCAGCACAATATATTTCTGAATTTGCACTACAAGTGTTTGGGGTGTCTGATATTCCCCAGTTCTAAAAAAGCTATTTGGAAACCCATGTACAAACTTGCTTTGCAATGCCTTAGCTGCCCACCCTCCAGTGTGTACTCTGAAAGAGTATTCAGCACAGCCGGAAACCTTGTCAGTGATCGACGTAGGAGGTTATTTCTGAAAAAATGGGGAAAAGATGATGTTCATCAAAATAAACTACATTTGGAGAGGCCTTTACTATCAAACACATCCAAGTACTGACAGTTCTCTAATGGCGGATTCCAGCGGAGATGAATTAATAGTCTGTGATGATGATGTACACACTGTACACACAGGGTGAGGATGATGCTGAAGATGATGACGACAACATCTTTTTAAAACTTTCGCTATAAGTGTAGGGTGTAATCTACCCCCAAACAGAAAAGGTACTTGGGGCATTTCTATTTAACGTATAGTCTTTAAAGGCTGCTGTTTTGTCAATTTCACTATACGTGTAGTGTGTCATACATAGACAGACACCAAACTGCCTTTGGCAATTTCTATTTTATTGTACAGTCTATGCAGGCTGCTTCTTCTTCTATTTCAATTTTAATCTCTGGGAATCATCTAGACCCAAACAGAACCTCTGCAATGGGCATTTTTATTTATAAAATAGTCTTTGTAGGCTGCTCCTTTTTCTATTTAACTATAAGTGTAAGGTGTATTATACACCCAAAGACGATGGCTACATTGCCAATAGGCAAAGATGGAGAGGAAGACAAGCAGGCTTGTCTGTAGAATTTGCAGACAAGTGTTACATTACATTGAATAAATATGAATTTCTATAGCTCTTTTTACACCGATGGCTGCCACCCTGGATTGGTGTGTGTAGCTGTAGAATTAAGGACGGCCTACCAGGGATTAAACTGTATTTTTCATAATTTGCACTAAGAAGGTTTGGGTGTACACTAGAGCCAAACAGAAAAGATGCTTTGGGCATTTCTATTGATCGTATAGTGTTTGCAGGCTGTTTTTTTTTCTATTTAACTATAAGTGTAGGGTGTAATATACAGATAGACACCAAACTGCCTTTTTTGCTATGAATTTCGATCGCTCTGTTTAGTGCGTTGTCTGGTACCCTGGATTGGTGTGTGTCTGATAAAAGCACACATCCCAGGGAGGGGCAGCGCTCTTTGACATTTATTAGCTGTAGAATTACTTCACTTATCCAAGAAACAGGTGGAGCACTAAATTATGTTATTTTAGCCCCAAAAATGTAATTTTTTAACAAATTGCAAAACAAAACCAAACCAAACCAAAACCAAAACCAAAACACGCAAGGGCGGTTTTGCCAAAACCAAAACCAAAACACGAAGGTTATCCAGATCCAAAACCAAAACCAAAGCACGGGGGTCAGTGACCATCTCTAATTGAAGTACACAAAACTGCTAAACAGTGCAATGTTTTTTCATTTCTGGAAATGCACGTATTTGTTCACATGGTACATACATACAGTAAGTGTGTAAACCCAAATTCCATTTCTAGGAACTGATCCAGAACTGCCTCCAATAATGGGATTCACTTACCTTTGTGGGATTGTGTTTCCAGATAAAAATGCATGGTATCATCAACAACATTTATTTATATAGCGCCAGCAAATTCCATAGCACTTTACTGGGAACAAACATTAATAAAACAATACTGGGTAGTACATACAGATAGAGAGGTAAGAGGGCCCTGCTTGCATGCTTACAATCTATGGGGCAATGGGAGCTTGATACACAAGGGCACGTGCTACATCGTATTGCAGGTTGGTCCAGCTAGAATAAAAAGTTAAAAAACATTAAGTGGGCTGTCTGATCAGTCACACAGCAATGTTGGTCAGAGGGTTGTTTTCTTGTGTTAGCTGTGTAGAGGTTAGTAATAGGGTAATCTAGGGAGATTAAGATGGTGGTTGAGGAATATCATAACCTTACCTGAAGAGGTGGGTTTTCAGAGAACGTTTGAAGGTTTGAAAACTAGAGGAAAGTCTTATTGTGTGAGGGAGGGAATTCCTCAAAGTGGGTGCATCACTCCACATCATCGTTTATATTTTCCATTAAAATTCTGATTGTTCCAGCCTCATTTACTCTTGGAAGATCAGGCACCCTGCTAGAGTCTGGGGGAAGCAGGGCTTAAGGATGTGGTTCACATCATGATTATCCTCCCCCTGTAATTCAATACTGCATATTGCAACGCTACGCCCAATCCACACTTGCCTTCAGCAAAAAAGGTGGCTAGAATGAGGTATGGGGGCATTAGGTCTGTCTTTATTACATGTTTCACCTTTTTATATTTGAGATGTTTATTACCTGGGTATTTGTGTGCATAAAATGCTCTTATCCAAATTGAAAATCTGATTGTTGCAAAAGACATTCAATTGAAAGAACAAATATAGCGACATAGTTAATCAAAACATAGCCATAGATTTATAGATTTTTTACTGCCATTAATTCTACAAAATATTTACAATCTATTGTACTGCACCCAAGCTAAGGCGTTATGCTATAGGGCGGCGGTTCCCAAACTGTGCGCCGCGGCTCCCAGGGGTGCCGCGGCGCTGTCTCAGGGGTGCCATAAAAAAATCAAACAGAAACACTTACCAATCCGCGCGGCGCCGGGACCCAGCATCCTCCTCTCTCACGCAGCTGTCATATCAGTGAGGGGGCAAAGTGAGAGAGGGACAGAGGAGCGTGACAGGAGGGGACAGAGGAGCGTGACAGGAGGGGACAGAGCAGAGTGACAGCGTGACAGGAGGGGACAGAGCAGAGTGACAGCGTGACAGGAGGGGACAGAGGAGCGTGACAGGAGGGGACAGAGGAGAGTGACAGCGTGACAGGAGGGGACAGAGCAGAGTGACAGCGTGACAGGAGGGGACAGAGGAGCGTGACAGAAGGGGACAAAGCAGAGTGACAGCGTGACAGGAGGGGACAGAGGAGCGTGACAGGAGGGGGCAGAGGAGAGTGACAGCGTGACAGGAGGGGACAGAGCAGAGTGACAGCGTGACAGGAGGGGACAGAGGAGCGTGACAGGAGGGGACAGAGGAGAGTGACAGCGTGACAGGAGGGGATAGAGCAGAGCGACAGCGTGACAGGAAGGGACAGAGGAGCGTGACAGGAGGGGACAGAGGAGAGTGACAGCGTGACAGGAGGGGACAGAGCAGAGTGACAGCGTGACAGGAGGGGACAGAGGAGCGTGACAGGAGGGGACAGAGGAGAGTGACAGCGTGACAGGAGGGGACAGAGGAGAGTGACAGCGTGACAGAGGGCAGAGGAGGGGGGACAGCGTGACAGAGGGCAGAGGGGGCAGCGTGAGAGAGGGCAGAGTGTCTGGATGCAGAGGGGGCATTTTTGCATACAACTAAATAAGCATTTCTGTCCTGACCTAAATACTTATTACAATTTTTTGACCCAACTACTTCTAAAACAGGACTGCTCGGTAATTATTTTGGAGGGGTGCCTTAAAAAAATTATGGAGACTCTAAGGGTGCCGCGAACTGCAAAAGTTTGGGAACCACTGCTATAGGGTATGTTTTACCTACTGTACATATTACATATTATTATTATTTCACGAAAGCTGCAATAACTTCATGAACTGATTGTTTTCAACAACATAACATTCAATTTTCCATAGAGTCCACAAATTGTTCTGCCATTATGTATAAATCATGTCCAAATTCCTAACATGTTTAATAATTCAATAAGGATTTTACTCTAATTAATCATGTGGGATTACGATAAGTATTAAAATACCAATGTTAATAGTGTTTGCAATCAGCCTGGATACATCAGACACAATATAATGTATCTGCCCTATTCAAGGATTGTTTTTTGAAAAATTTCAAGGCCCGAGTCTGATACAACACAGCCATTATTCTACCTATTCAACCTTTTGTAAAATACCACAATAAGGTGGAACAATTCATCTTATAAGTAGCTTCATGGATCAGAGAGAGGATGAAATGTAGCATTTTGTTATTCAATACAATTTCATCTATTTATACTCTCGTTTGGTTGTTCATCTACTATTCAGTACATGAGACTTTTCAACCTGATTTAAATAGAACTTTCACTCCAATTGTATTGATAACAAGATCTGTTTTATTTTTCTCTCTATTTATAGGGGAAATAAGCAGCTGGGTGGTATATTATTGATAGATAAATATACTGGCATGTATGTACTGTATGTATAGACTGACAGAAAAGTGGTTAAAAGTGCTGATAAATCAAAGAGCTGAACACAATTGTGTTATTACAGATGTACCACTGGAGCAGGATTTCAGTTTAAAATATGAAGACAGCTGATTTGAGAGAGGATTAAAAAGGATTTGTAGGCTATGCAGAAAATGAAGAGGAGTTAAAATATTATGTATATAAGGCAGTGAATAATAACGAGTTTTGGGAGACAATAAACTTACCAGCAGCTAAATATTTTGGAGAGAGTGAGATGATCCTACTATTGGTAACTTTAATATGGACTATGCAAGTGGTATGCATGAGGATTGTATTTGTGACTGTAGATGAAATATCATTCACAATATAGATAAAAGAGAATTACAAAGCAAAATCCACTGTTCATTTAGACATATTTAGAAATGTGTAAGCACTACACAGAGTGAAATGATTATTTTCCATATTGAGATGTACACATAAAACTAAACATTTATTTTCTATATTACATATAGTAGCTAAAGTGCAGATCACTTTTGTTCACTTAAGCCTGAGTATAGTATATTTGGAGCACCAGTCAATTGTGTTATGCAAAGGTTGTTTTTATTTTTACTTTCACTAAACTTCTTTATTAGATTATAAATATAGGGTTACTATTCCACCTCTCCCTCCTGACATCCCACAGTTTAGACAATAGAAGAATATCTGAATATATAGTAAGCTTAGGTAGAGATATGATAATTCTCACTTACAATAGGTATGTATACTGTAGCCTTCTACAAAATGTATTGTCTATCCCCCTTTGTTTTCAAAATAGTCTTCAGTAATTACATGAACTTGTTTTAAGGCACTTGACTGTAATATTAGTATTTAAATTTACTAATATCATATAGCTGGATAACAAGTTTTTCATGTTTTTTCATACACAGTAGTCCACCTCTGTTGTCTTAGAACTGTTACCCAGTGTTGAAATATATATGCTTTTTATAAACAAGTATTCTATTTATTTAAAATAAAAGTTACATTGTATTCTTATTAAGTGAGTTTTTAATAAGAAGAGTCCATAATTGGTGGGACCACACTACTTAGTTGCTCAAAGAGCTTTATATTTTATAAAAAGGTAAATACAGTTCACAAGTTTTCTGCCAGCTGTGTTGTTGTAAATTGGTCACAGACAGTTCACGCTGAGACATAAGTTACTCTTCAACATGACATTCATACACACAATAGAATATACAATAAGTATTTGTTCCTGCACTAATGAAATATGATGTGTTTTGATTAAAAAAACAAACAAAGTGGAAAGTTGCAAAAATGCTAATAGCCAGTAACCCATAGCAACTTATTAGCAATTTTCTTTGATTAATGCAATATAAGTTGGACAATGAAAATTAATATCTCATTGGCTGCTAAAGGATGCTGCGTGCTTTTAAATTTGTACATTAACATTATACAGTTTGTATTTTTATCATGTCATTATGTTTTTTCTGTTATAGATAGATCAATGGAAACAAGTAATATGAGCATATTTATTATTATAGGATTCTCAGATTTACCAGACCTAGAAATGGCCATTTTCTTATTCTTTCTCCTCTCATATATTGTTACATTGATGGCAAATCTATTCCTCATTGCACTTATCTATCTGAGCCCCATGATGAAATCCCCCATGTACTTCTACCTGTGTAACCTGTCTGGAGTGGATTTTTTATGTGCATCCTCCACTTCTCCAAAACTGATGTCTATAATCCTTGCAGCCAGTGACACAATATCATTCTCAGAGTGTATAACACAGTTCTTAATTTCAGCTGTATCTTCAGCGGCTGAGTATCTTTTTCTCACTGTTATGTCCTATGACCGCTATGTTGCTGTTTGTAAACCATTACATTATACTCAGATCCTGAGTATGAAATTTTGCGTAATATCATCACTTGGAGTTTGGATGATTGCATTTGTTGTATCAATGATTTTAGCTGTTTGTTTTATATTAAATGACTTCTGTTTCTCTAATGTTATCAATCATTTTTTTTGTGACTTAAGCTCATTGTTAGAACTTAGCTGCAGTTACACTTTAGTTATTCAGGCCATAGTGTTTGCAAACGGTGCCTTGTTTGTGACCTGCTTCCTGCTTACTGTAACCTCTTACAGCTTTATTATTTCATCTATCCTTAAAATCCAATCTCTACAAGGAGTTTATAAAGCTTTCTCTACCTGTGCATCTCACCTGGCTGCTGTGAGTCTGTTTTACTTGGTAATTTTCATTCTCTACATAATACCAAATGTAGTAATTACACAACAGCAGCGTAAACTGATGTCTGTTCTTTATACAAATGTTATTCCCATGTTAAACCCTTTTATCTACAGTTTAAGAAATAAAGATGTTAAGAGAGCTTTACAAAATCTTATTGGGCGTGTACAACTGAGATGGTTTGTGATGTAATCAATGTGATGAACAGAAACCCTCCCATCTGGCTAAGATGTCGCTTTAGATATCATCTCGTCCATCAGCACTATGGTGCGGAACGTTGGAACAAATCTACTTAAAATGGTGTTTTGAGTATTTATGCTAAAAATGCATGTGAACAGAAACACCATGGACTAAGTCATTTATTTTAAATCATACAATAGTCCAGACAATTCCAGATATGGTCCTGTAATGTTTGTACATAAGAAGTTGTGATACAAAATTTTAACCTATGTACATGCTAATTAGGGATATTTAGCAATCTTGGGCACAAAAAGTACCCATACATGTTGTGATTTGAAAGCTTAAATAAGCCATTTGGCATTGAAAATTTGTCTGAATAGTATTAGAATGTGTTCGGTATTGTATATTGTTTACTTATATGCTCTATACATTGAATATTAGTAATTAAGATTTTCTCTCTTGTATTGAGTGCTTGTAATCACCAACTGTCCGGAACCATGAACTAGTGATGTACATATAGTAATCACATGCCTGCAGACTGGAACTAGCACAGTTCCAGTAAATTAAAACATGCCGAGAGGGAGGAACTTGTGTCCTGTCTGCAGGGCCGCCATCAGGGGGGTACAGGGGGTACTGTTGTACTGTTGTATCTGCCTGTGACAGCCAGATCACATGATCGCAGGGGAATGATTCCTCCACCCCTGCGATCGCATTCTGGTGCCTGGCTGTCGCAGTGAAGACATTAGCGCAGAGTAGCGGAGACCAACGGACTGCAAGACAGCGGGCCCGCAGGTAAGTTTGTGTTGCGCTGCTGCTCATCGGGGGCGCTCATCGGGAAGGGGGCACTCACCAGGGTGGGGCCCGTACTGGGCCCCATTATTTCTGATGGCGGCCCTGCCTGTCTGGTTGTCAACTGCCTGGAGACTGGAACTAGCACAGTGCCAGTAAATTATCGCATGCTGAGAGTGAGGAAGTAGTGTACTGTCTGGTTGTCAACTGCCTGTAATTAGTAGCTGGTGCAGTAACTTTAAACACCCAAAGCCCAGAGACAAAACCTAGCACAGTACCTGTATGCATGAACATCTATCACCAACAACAGCTACAATTGATATTTTGCTACCTATTGTTTCAAGTTTATACCAAACCTCTTAGAGTATAAGCTTGTTTTGGCACGGACACCTTTATCCTCTGTTTTATGTGATTTTATGCAATTTGTTCGTATCATGATCCCCTCAATGTACAGTGCACCGTCATATGTTTATTATTGTTTTTGAAATGACTGTTCTTTGCATTGTATAGAACTCTCTAGATTGTTCTCAGCATTGGATAGAGATCACTGTAATAGTCTGCATTGAGTACTAGTCAGTTGGGACTGTGTTAAATGTGATTATTGCTCAGCTCTCATTGTCCCCACTGCAGAGATATACCTTTGTCGGAGCTGCAATCCTTCAGGTTTATGGCAGGTAAGTGCTCATATCCTACTGATGTTGACATTTATTATTGGTGCCTTGATATCACTGGGCTACACGTTCCAGGTTCAATAGGCTTTTATAGCCACAAATGATCCCAATCTACAGAGCAGCATGAAGTGGAGGTGTTTATAAGATGTGAATGGGACCTGCTTCCATGTAAGTGACTGGAATGGGTTTTCTAAGCAACATACTCTATGAAGGTTAGATGCTATATGGCATATTGGATGTCTTCATGCAACAGACACTGTAAAAATGAGGTTTTTAGAACATTGCCGGAACATAGTAAATAAGTCTTGGTCACATTGTGTCTCATGTCATTTTATGGATAGATAGAATTTAGACCCAAAAGATTTATCAGTTATAGGAATTGAACATATCAAATCCACCTTGTTGGGTGGAGATAGATTCAAGAAATTATGTAGACAGTGTTACGAGCCGCGGCGGCTCTGGGCACCGCCGCGACTCGCTCCCGTCTGCTGCTGGACGTCCCGGCCGTCGTCATGACGACCGGGACGTCATTTCCGCTTTACCCCGACCGTTGCAACGGTCGGAACGTTCCTGTTGTATAGCACCACGTTTCGGCATCCAGGGCAGCCAGGCGCGTGCGCAAACTAAGAAGGAACAGCTGGCCACTTAACTCCTGTGCCTCTGGCACTTCCTATTGGCCAGTACTTGTATTTAAAGCAGGGAGGGGCAATCCTTCCCTGCCGGTTATAGTTCCTGCTTCTGCTGACTAGCCTGCTTGTGTTCCTGGTTGCTGTACCTTTTTGGATTGATTCTTCGTTGCTGACCTTTTGCCTGATTCCTGACTCCGTTTGATTGCCTGTGCCCTTTTGACCTCTTTGCCTGGACTTCTACACTGCTGATTTGCCTGTGACCTCTGACTCTGGTTCGTGTCCTGGATATTCTGTTTGATGCCGGCCTTGACCCTTGCCTGACCTCACTCTGCTATTACTCCCATCTGCTATCGCTGGGTTCTCCCCAGTCCGCACACAATTCACGACCCTCAGCTGTCTGCAGCCAAGTCTGTCCCCACCACTAGGGGCTCCAGCGAAAACCAGACTTCTGAGCAGACTCCGGGTTTTGTGTTGCTGGCTGTGGGGGTTCCTAACAAAGAGGAGACATTTTGGATTCATTCTTTAAATACTTTAAGCCCTTGAGGACTTAATGAAGCTGTAGAACTAAATAATGTGATTTGACATCACACAATTATTATTATTATTATTAGTATTATCTTTATTATTATTTACTAGATTATGATGAATATTTTTCAATAGATGTTATGTTTTATAAAAAAAATTCATTATTAGTATCATTAAATATACATGTTTTGAAGGAGTTTGTTTGTTTTATGAGTGTTAATTAAACAAATAGCCAAGCAAATTGTAAAATCTACTATATAAATGCCTAGTGGCGTGTGTGGAAAAAAAAACCAAGCTGCAGGGCCACCTGCTGGGCAGAGTTATACACTGACCTATACACTGACCTATATATTTCTTATAGGAGAAGTGACAGTTTGGAGTGGTTGGTGGTTGCCGGGGGTGACAGTGGGGAGTTTTTAACACCTTAAGTAGCTTGATGAAGGATGTGGCGATGAAGATGAAGGATGAGGTGATGGAGAAGAATGACGAGGTGATGACATGTGGACAAAACCACGTTAAAAAAGGGCGCTTGCGTCGGGAAGTAACGCTCTTCCCCTGAGGGGGCCTGGGCTAGGCCCAAATGCATGACAAGAACCTTTTTAACTCCTTAAGTAGCTTGATTTGACTAGAATGCATGAGTATCATGCACGGGTTAACTTGTATATATATATATATATATATATATATATATATATATATATATCTATCTATCTATATCTATTGTGGCAAAAGCCCGCTACTGCAGAATCACACGCGAACAACTTCTTCCTTTTAATGTAGTTTTATTGTCAGCATGGTAAATGTTTTGACACCGTACAGATTTCACAGCATTTCTTGGAGACCCTAAACGCTAGCTAGACATAGCTCAGCTCTCTCAAGACCAGCCAGCTTCCCCAGCGTTGAGCTCCCTGAACAAATGGCACAAACAAGCTTTTATACCTGATACTCCTCCCCCAGCCTTAGCTTGATGGACAGGTGACACACCCACCTTCTCTTTAAAAGAAAACACCCATCAGTGGCTCTGTTTGCACAGACACACCCTGTCTGTTTGCTGAGAGGAAATCATGTAAGTTAACAAACTTTAAACTACACATACGTTTTTACCTGGTTTAATCTCCACCTAGGTGCATAACTGTGCCAATGTTTTATTCTGTTTGTATACTTTCTCTGCCTCTTGTCAGAAAACTGCCTCCCTTTGTTATACTATATAAATATATATATATATATATATATATATATATATATATATATATATATATATATATATATATATATTATTTGGTAATTGGTTTGGATAGATTTAGTTTTTGGTTTGTGAAGTCCCTTGTTCTTATTTCTTCCTTTTTCTTGTATATGAATATGAGTGAATATAAGTAGGGGTTATTAGTTCAAATCCAAGGTAGGATATTAAGAAACGGATACAAGTTTTTCGGGTTTAATGATTAATTGGATTTTCTTGTATGATTTGTTTTTCTATTATATCTAATATATAAAAGAGAAGATTTGTCCTTCTGTCCTTCTGTCCTTCTGTCTGTCTTTCTTTACAAATCCACATTTTTCAAGCGAAGATCATGAAATTTTGCATACGAGTGTTTTAAAACATGACGGAGGCAACTAAAAAAAATTAAAATTGAAATTCATTACGGGGTGGGGGTGGCAAGGGGGGTAACACCTAAAAATCATCGAAAATGACCATAACTCTGGAATGTCTGGAACAATTTACACCAAACCTGGTACACATATGACTTACAGTCTGACAACAAATATTGCGGGGACAAGACACCCCTAGCACTCCTAAGGGTGGGGGTGGCGAGGGGGGTAACACCTAAAAATCATCGAAAACGACCATAACTCTGGAATGTCTGGAACAATGTCTTGGAAGAAGTTCCAAAAAAAAGGGGAAATATATTTTTTCTGGATGCACCTGGAGGAACAGGTAAGACGTTTCTCATCAAGTTGTTACTTGCTAAAATTCGAGTACATTCCAAGATAGCTATTGCTGTGGCCTCTTCTGGAATTGCTGCAACTTTGCTCCCTGGTGGAAGAACAGCACATTCAGCTTTCAAGTTACCGCTTAATCTGGCCCGAAGTGAAACTCCCGTCTGCAAAATCACTAAACGAACAGAAAAAGCTCAGATTCTGCAAGAATGTCAGGTCATTGTATGGGATGAATGCACCATGTCACACAAAAATGCTTTACAGGCCCTCAATCAAACACTTCAATTTTTAAGAGGCAATGATTTACTAATGGGTGGAGTCACTGTTGTATTGGCTGGAGATTTTCGACAAACATTGCCGGTCATTCCAAAAGGAACAATGGCGGATGAAATTAATGCATGCCTTAAATCATCACATCTTTGGAGGCATGTTCGCACTTTGCGACTAACCACAAATATGAGAGTTTCTCTGCATGGCAACACAATGGACGGTCAGTTTGCTGATCATTTGTTAAATATTGAGAATGATTTAATGCCGCTTCATCCAGTAACTGGTCTCTTCAAACTCAGAGAAACACTTTGTAACACAGTTGTGTCTGTTGAAGAACTCAAGGCAAAAGTATTTCCAAATATTCAACAACATTTTACAGAGCATAAGTGGCTTTGCGAAAACGTGCGATTCTTGCACCAAAAAATAATTGTGTAAACAACATCAACTTAAAGATTCAAGAAGAGTTGCCTGGAGAAGCCATATTATACAAATCAATAGATACCGTTGTTGAAGAAAATGAGGCTGTGCACTATCCTACTGAATTTTTAAACTCTTTAGAACCTCCCGGAATGCCACCGCATAACCTGGTACTGAAGATTGGATCACCCATTATGCTTCTCAGAAATTTAAATCCTCCAAGACTTTGTAACGGTACAAGATTAGTAGTCCAAAAGCTCCATTCTCATGTCATTGAAGCAACTATTTTGACAGGCTGTGCAAAAGGTGACAATGCTTTCATTCCACGCATACCTCTCATTCCATCTGATATGCCATTTCAATTTAAGCGTCTGCAATTTCCAGTTCGTTTAGCTTTTGCCATGTCTATCAATAAGGCCCAAGGACAATCTTTACATGTAGCTGGAGTCAACTTGGAATCACCTTTCTTTTCTCATGGACAGTTTTACGCTGTGTGCTCAAGAGTTGGATCACCAAGAAATTTGTATGTATTTGCCCCAAATAAAGAAACGAGAAATATAGTTTATCAAGCTGTTTTGAAGTAATTGTTTATCGGTTCGTTCCATCATATACAGTTCAAATACAGTTTGACATTTTCACTTTTCACCTTTTACTGGTCCAATTTTAACATGATATTTACATGTATGTTTAATATTTAGATTGATTTTTGTAAATAAACATTCTTTAAATCCCGGGCAACGCCGGGTATTCTGCTAGTATATATATATATATATATATATATATATATATATATATATATATATATATATTATTCTTTTGTATTCTTGCTGTGCATTTTATCTTATTTCTCATTATCAAACAAATCACAGAGTGGTAGATAACAATATGACTATGCTGATGTGAATCAAATAGAGAACCTTCCCCACTATGAAACGTACTGATTCGATTTGGATGGAATCAATTATAACTCAGTACTACAACAATGCTGCTCAAATCTGAGTGCTCATTCTCTCTGTGTAGCAGTTCTTTTGTCAGACTTTCTTCTGTTTGACTTTTATCTCCACTATTATAATTCGGTGCAATGACACTGGACATTCAATCAATTGCCACTAATCATCTCATAATAAGATTTCATTAGAAAGACAATACAATTTCAATGATTTATGAATTTTCAATTTTGTCAGTATGCATAATCATACAATATAGCGATCTTTTATCCCAAGTAATGATTTGCATGATGGTCTATTTATTAATGATTATTAAGCCTTGATTCTAATGAGAAATCTATTTTTTATTTATGTTTTAAATAAACTGCATTGTTATTATCACATGGTGCTCACTGTGTTACTATATACCAGCATATTGAGCCAGCTTCAGCGCAGGGTTTCTATTTTTCAATTCTTGTCAGTTTGCAAAGGGTCATTCAATCACATTTATATTTAAAAAAAGTATATTTGCATGTGAGGGTTTTTTCAGGGCATTTACGACATTCAGTGACTGCTTGTAGAACTTTGAAGTGGCTGCAAAAAAATGTCAACTGCCATGCCACCAACTGAAGCAAGCCCATTAGATAAATTAAACAACAACATTTTTTTAGTGTAAGGTGCAAGAGATAAAAATGTTGAAACGCTATTTACACACTAAATTTGGAACATTACACAGCATGTATTATGGAGGGTGAAGAGGCTGTAACAATCAGATGTCATTAGATGGACAGAGGCATCAGTATATATTTAAACAAGTACATACCCAATTCTAAAGAGCTAGGTAATTTGCTGTCCCTATATAAATAAATAATGATGCTGATAGACGAAGGTGGCCTCTACCCATATTACAAAAATTCAAAGACTATGCACACAATAAAGTTTTCAATCGGTAGTCAAGAGCAGAGTTTTCATACCTTGTTTGACTTATATGCTTTGTGTCGTAATGCTGCCCTTCAGAATCAAACTAAGGGACTTGCATATATTTATGGGGAAGGAGGGCTGAAGAATCATTACCATGGGTGAAGCTTTATCCAACTCCAGGGTAAAGTGGACTGCCCAAGACATGCAGCAGAGGTGATCCCCAAGACCCATCTATATAAATGTGCAATGTATATAAATAAGGTATTGATATGTTCTATTGGTGAAGTGTAAGAAATATGTAAAACAGACAGTTCAGATAGGCCAATAATTGCCCATCCCATACATGTAAGTATGTATAATACTTACATTGATGCAGATTTGGTTGCCCAAAACATGTCATGACAATGCAATTAAAAGTCCACATTCTGAGAAATTAAGTTGACAGATTTTGACACTGGCAAAGAATACATGTAAATATGGAGATTTGATGGCTGGCGATTTACGGTAAGTGATGGAGCTAGAGAACCGAATACACTGATTAATTATTTCTGAAAATGAATGGGAGAAAGGAAATGCAATGATGGCAAAATTACAAAATCCTTCCTGAAGACAGCGTGCTGCAGAGCAGACTTTGGCCATAATTGGTGACAGTTAGACAGTTTTGAAGGGATCATTAGAAAATAGTCTGGAAATGACTGGAAGAGAATATTAATGCTAGAAATAGTAATATAGAAGCAAAAACAGTTCAAAATGAAATTATTTTCCCTATTTGTCCCAATTTTTAATTAAATCCAGAGCCAAAACCAAAACCTTTTGCAATTTTTGGGCAAAACCTGTTGCAAAACCAGAACAGAATTACAATTTAGAACCGAAACCAAAACACAAGTTTCAGCACACATCTCTAGTTGTCATTGACACTTTGATAAGTGTATTGTTATTATTATACTTCCATGTATTCCTTCCTATGCAATCTTTCAGTTTTGGACATTATATGTCAGTGGTGTGCAATATTCGACCCGCAGTTTGCCTGGGTCCCCTCAGCTCTTGCAGACTTCTACATCCATGGGTGAAGTTGTATGCAATGAAGAATTGACCAGACGATGCCTCAGCACAGTGTATCATGTGGCTGCAGGAAGAATTAGGAGGGCAGACTGTGAAGATCAGGGCAGAGCAGAAGATATCAGTGCAGAACCATGATGTGATCTCCCCCCTTCCTCCCCAAGTAAGGCCTGAATCCTGACTGACAAGGTAAGAGCCTTTTATGGTGTAGTAGCAATTAATGGTTAATTAGAGGCCATTAGTTATTAGTTGGTAGTTGTTAAGGGAGAGCATGTGGAAGGGGTACTGAGTGACATATAAGGAGTTTTGGAGTACATGTGAGATCTGGAGGCATGAGTGACATGAGGGGCCATGTGCAGGTCTAAGTGACATGTATGTGTCTGAGTGGCATGTGAAGTATGAGTGACATGTGCGCATCTGAGGGCATGTGGGGGTGTTAGCGGCATGCAGGGGCGTTTTGTGTCATGTGTGGGTCTGACAGCACATGTGGTACAGAGAAAATTTTAGGCGACTTTGCGTTTTTGAAAAAATATTTTTATTTATGTGAGTTGTGAGATATGCAGAGGAGAGATGGAGAAAAAAGGGAGCAGAGTGAGAGGGAGGAGGTGTATGTAAAATCAGTGGTGGAAGTGGGGGTGTATATGGTGCAATGCCATACTGCCACTTCTCCTACTGCTTTCATTGTAAAACCATAAAATTCCATTCACTTACATTTTCCCCACTACAACTTCTAAATTTCCATACCGCCACCTTTAAATTTCCACTTTGAGCACTGTGGTAAACTGTGTATAACATTTACTTTATTTTCAATTACTTCACTATTACATGATTTTCTTTGACCAGCGCTCCAAGTGGGGCAGTATGTGCTGCTATGACATACCGGCACTTCTTCTCCCCACTTCATTTCATGCTGCACATCATGATCTGCGGAGCATATACGCATAGGATTTACAAACATTGCTGCCTCAATAGCAGCTAAAGAGTCAAGCCATTTGTGGGGTGGTGGGAGGAGGCTGGTAGCCTGCTAAGAGTGCTCACCATAGGTGCGCTTGAGTGACAGAGGAGAGCAAATGTGTTCATCAGTGTGTGGTGGGGACGGAGCGGCACAGTGCTTATATGTGTGGAACTGCACTGCCCTGATCCGCATGTTATTTCTTAGGCTGTGCTGGCCGTTCAATGTGATCTGACTGTAGCCTGAACTGGGAAAACTGTTTCCTGATAAGTGGAAGCCAGAGCTTCTTCAAAGCTGGATCCTACAGTCTAACTTCAATAGACAGAGTCAATGACAAAAAATCAGAGCAGGCGCAACTTCAGTGGCAAACGATTTAAATCCAGGCACCAATAGGAGGAGGCTAATCTGATAGGTCGATTGGCTTTAGGATTCCTCTTAAATTGGAGAAGGCTGGATGTTAGGTACAGCTTGGTATGGTGCATAAGCATGTCAGTCAGTACATAACAAACTTATATTTTAAACAATCTGTCTTAACATGCATTTATAAAATAAATGGATAAAGCTAGTGTGGATGTAAATAGTGACAATTCGTTAATAAACAATAATTACAAGTCGCCGTGATGCAAAAAGTAAATATTATATATTAAAC
This sequence comes from Mixophyes fleayi, assembly GCF_038048845.1. Lineage (NCBI taxonomy): Eukaryota > Metazoa > Chordata > Amphibia > Anura > Limnodynastidae > Mixophyes > Mixophyes fleayi. The sequence goes on along the minus strand of NC_134405.1, from coordinate 58,369,852 downwards.
AGTGCAATGTAATTTATAATCACACTGCATTCAGCTCAAGTGCTTAATATTATAGCATATTGCCTGAGCTACAAAGCCCTCATGGAAAATAAATGATCTAACAGTGACTGGTCCGCCAAAAATATCCAGATATTCGATTTCCACATAAATTAATAGAAAAAGAGACAATTGATAATGTGTTTTTTCATTGTCACTTCTCTGAATTTCAGCCAATACATTACCTTGTGCCAAAGTGTGAGATTCTGGGATATTTAGTGATGACTTGCTGTGCTATTTGTGAACATTCACCCCTGTAATTGAGGAAACCCACAACTGTTTCTTGGTATCATCTTGGTATCACTTATCATATTCCTAACATATGAAAATAATCATTGTTTAATTAATGTACACAGTGGCACAGTGGCTAGATTTTATGGGCTATGTTTTGCTATTTATTATAATGGTGATTACTTGCTTGGTGTGATGATGGTTGTTTGCTAATTATGACAACATGCCTGAAATAGTTTGCAGCGTTTGCAGGGCCACCCCACATTGTTTGTCCTCCTGTATTAGTGTTATCTAGAGATGCTCACTGACCCCCATATTTTGGTTTTGGTTTTGAATCTGGATTACCTTCTGGTTTTGTTTTTGGTTTTTGCCAAAACTGCCCTCGCGTGTTTTGGTTTTGTTTTGCTTTTTTTGACAAAATGCCACTTTTTGGGCAAAAGTCACATAATTTAGCTATTATTTTGTACCTACATTATTATTATTAACCTCAATAACACTAATTTCCAGTCATTTCCGGTCAATTTTTAGAACCTCACAGGTCACAATATGATTTTCAAATTCTTTTGCCCAAAAGACTGTGCCATAGCTCAGACCTAAATAGTTGCCAGTGTTCAGTGCTTCAACAAAAGTAATCAATCTTGAATTTATTTTTCAAAATATCCACTCACATTGTATTGTGCCATAGCATTATTAATAGGCCTGGCAGTGTTCTTTAAAGTGTAGTGACATTGTACTGTGCCCTCGATATGGATTCACATCAGTCGAGAACAGACCAGGAGCACCAAGCAGCTGCTGGCACCAGTCATGATGATAGGAATGCCTCTAGTCATCTGCTAAAGCGTATATATTAAAGACTGAGGTGCATAGTGTTTTTAAAGTGAGGGAAGTTTGGTGTTGAGCTTGCGTCTGCTGGTAGGGCTTGTATAGGCTGGGTGGTCTACTGCAGTGTGCTAGCTAGAGAGAGGTGTTGTGGGGAGGGAACTGCCTTCTGTTTCTCTTTCACAGGTATTGCCACAAATGTGGAAGATTGGACGGTTTTCAGAGAAGGTGGGTGAGTAAAAGTACATTTCCTTGTGGCCATCACGAAGTGAGCAGCGACCTCCTGCAGGAGTGTTTCTGACTGGAGGTTGGTGTTGCTCCATACCAGGCCACAGCAATCGCAGCTGCCGCCTGCGGAGGTGACTGCTGCGTCTCCCTCCTGGTGGACAGCTGGGACATCACTAACTGCACTTGAGTCTTTACAGGTTGCAGAGTAAGAGTCTGGAGGAGTCTATCTTGGGAGTGTTCAGTCCTAGCCTCCCTCGGGATCAGGTGAGTCTTGGGGTGCAAGGCGGGAGAGCGTGGGTGTCTCTTCCCCTAAGTACCCCTACACTTTAATATTTTTTTTTTGTAAATGAGGAAATAACCTTTCAATGAAGTCAACAATTTCTTCTGTGATGTAAAGGCCCTGATCATTACCTCATACAGTGGCACCACATGTTTGAGAAAATTTATTTTTATAGATGCAAAATTAACAGGCAGTACTACCTTTCTATTGATCTTGATCTTCCTATGTCCACATCAATTCCACCCTCCTAGAAATTCAGTCCTCAGTCGTCAAACGCAATATATTTTCAAGCTATACATATAACAACTGTTGTATTGTATTATGGCTCAGCCATGTGTTTGTACATGCAGTATTCTCAAAAGCAAGACAAGCTACACTCAGTTATGTTTATTACTTTGGTTCCAGTACAGTTTGCGGAATAAAGACACCCTAAGTGCATTGAAAATAACAATGCATATTGAAAAGAACATGCCAAATTGACACAGAACAAACATTCACCATAGGAACACTTTTCTATAAATGTCTTTCTTGTATAAAAAAGAATATGTGGCACTGGGTATCCAAATTTATAACTTTTTCTTATATCAAAATTGTTCTTCTACTCAATGGATGTAGCTGGGCATTTGAATATCCCAAACCCCTCATTGGAGATTACAACTATGACTTTTTCGGGCTGCACCCACTTTATGGAATTCACTCCATTGCACCAAAAATCTTTCCTCTAGTCTTCAAACCTTCAAGCGTTGTCTGAAAACCCACCTCTTCAGACAAGCTTATAATATTCCTCTGCCACCCTTTTAATCTCCCTGGGTTACCCTATTACCACTCTCTACACAGCTAATACAAGACAACAATCCTCTGAACAGCATAGTTGTGTGACTGAGCATACAGTCCACTCAATACTTTGTAACCTTTGCATTCTAGCTGGACAAAAACTCAATATGATGTAGCACTTACCCCTGTGGATCAAACCATTGTTCCATAGATTGTAAGCTTATGAGCAGAGCCCTCTTACTTCTCTGTCTGTTTGTATTACCCAGTATTGTTTTATTCCTGTTTGTTCCCAATTGTTAAGCGCTACAGAATCTGCTGGCACTATAAAAATAAATGATGATGATGATGATGATGATGATAAAGATGATGATGAATCCCTGGCCTTTGTCAGTACATTATAAGTCAACAATGTATCAAATAGTTATGACTGAGACAGTAGACGGCAGTAGAGCTACATTTAGCAAAATGTCAAATTAATATGTACATATACCCTAAAAGAAAAACGAAAACTGTAGCGCTACACAGTTGTAAATACGTAAGTCATATAAAATTTAATTTATTAACATAAACCGAAATGAAAAGATGGACACTTTATTCAAACATATTATAAAACATATATATGAGGGTTCACAACACTAGCTCCAGATGACAGATGTCAAAAACAAATACTGTGAAGATTCGCACAATAGCTCCATGTGACCGCTGTCAGATAACTATTAACAATGACAGCTACAGACACGATTCTCAATTCCTGTAATCACCGCTATGCAAAGTATAGCAATCTAGCTAGTCACCTCACCTGGACTACTGCACAACTTTCCTTACTCTGCAATCAGTCCTTCAGTGAAAAGGTCAAGTCAATCAGAAAAATTCATCTCACCTGTTTGTAGCCTTTATAAAGTCCTTCAGTTTTAACAAACCTTAGTAGGAGCAAAATTTTGTTTAAGATCTGTCTGCTTGCGCTCTGAAGAAGAGTTGTTTTGTTGGACTGTACATCACAATTCTACCTTCTACAATCATTCGAACTCTGCTGTTCCCCCCACTGTTCTATCTTCTCCACTCCCTTGACTTATGCTTTTTCCATCACTAGTCTACCTTATACAACTCATCTCTGGACAAGGCAGCTTGGGCAGGTGTGGTGTTTCCCTTATAGCTACCCCAGCCAAGTGGTTCTTTCCTGGGAGCTACCAGCACTGTGACACCCTTGTACAAACCAGCTGTGGTGTAATTATACTGCCCACCCTCCAGGGTGCACTCTGAAAGAGTGATTGGCACAGCCTGGAACATTTTGAGCGATTGTCGTACAAGGCTACTTCCAAAAGATGCTGAAAAACTGGTGTTCATCAAAATGAATTACAAACTGTATAAGGAATATCATTGTGGTCTCTAATAACAAACAGAACCTCTAATGTTGGATTCCAGTGTGAAATAAATAATATTGTGTGACGATGGTAATAACATCAGTGATAAGAAGGATGATGAGGGTGATGACATTGTCAACATTGAGGAAGATGACCACTGTTAGCCTAAAGCCCATTAGTAAAATGTTAAAGTCCCTATCTTTTCTACAGTTTACCATGCAACAGCCACAATGTTTTCTCTTTTTGGGGCCCCAAAAAATCAAGCACTAAAGCTACAAAGTAACATTCCCTGTCTCTGAAGTGTTTGGTTTGTTAAACTATAGATCTGTTTTAAAATAAACATCATAGAGATAGGTAGGAGATTCCATGGACAAATCCATCTTGCACTATTTTACATTATTTGCTTGCCCACCTTGGTGTATCATATTTTCTAAAATGACCATTTTATTATCGCCACTGCTGTTCCTTTCCATGTTACACATGCTGGATAACATTGAGACTAAATTCAAGCTCAAAATTTCATTATTTTACCTGTTTTTCACAATTTATATAACGAAGTCCAGATCCAAAACCAAAGCCAACACACATGATGGTTTTATTATTATTATTATTATTTTTTATTTATAGGGTGCCACTAGCTATCCGTAGCGCCGTACAGGGACAGACAGAAACACGATACAGGGTGAGACAGCACGGTACAGTTAACAAAAAGTACAGTAACTCCAAAGCTCAATGTACAGCTAGATGAGAGGTGAGAGCCCCAAGCAGGGTAGAGAGAGGGGTAGAAGGGCAGGAGGACCTCGCGGAAGAGACAAGGAGCTGAAGAGTAGAGGTAAGGTGGTGGAGAACAGAAGGAGAGGAGGCCCTGTTGGAAGGAGCGTACAATCTAAGGGGAGGGTAGGACGGACAGAGACCCAATGGTAGGAAGAGGGAATGGGGAGAACAGAGGCAGAGACGGAGAGGGGGGAAGAGGAGAATGAAAAGGAGGGAGGTAAGATTGGGACAGGAGGGAGGGCAGGAGTGGGAGGGGGGTAGGGGGAGACTGGGAGGAGGTCAATTAGGTGGGGGACTGGAGGGCTTTAAGGAAGAGGTGGGTTTTTAAGGCCCGTTTGACGCTAGACAGGCTGGGGGAAGTTCTGATGGAGCGGGGGAGCTGGTTCCAGTGGAGGAGGGCAGCGCAGGAGAAGTCTTATATGCGAGCATGGGAGGAGGTAACCAGGGTGGAAGAGAGGTGGCGGTCGTTAGCCGAGCGCAAATGATTGGATGGAGCGTGAATGGAGATTAGGTTGGAGATGTAGGGAGCAGTGGAGTTGGAGAGGGCCTTGAAAGTAAGAGTGAGGAGCTTGAACACGATTCTGTAGGGGATGGGGAGCCAGTGGAGGGATTGATAGAGGGGGGAGACAGAAGAGGAGCGGCGAGAAAGGAAAATGAACCGCGCGGCAGCATTGAGTATGGAACGAAGGGGAGCGAAGGGGAGCGAGATGAGAGCGGGGGAGGCCAGTAAGGAGGAGGTTACAGTAGTCCAAGCGGGAGATAATAAGAGAGTGGACAAGAGCTTTAGTGGCATCTTGGGAGAGGAAGGGCCGAATGCGTGCGATGTTGCGCAGCTGGAAGCGGCAGGATTTAGCGAGAGAGAGAATATGAGGGGCAAAGGAGAGAGAGGAGTCAAGGGTGACGTTGAGGCAGCAAAGTTGAGGAACAGAGGAAATAGAGGAGTTGAGAACGGTGATAGAAAGGTCGGAAGGGGAGGGGGAATGAGCTGGGGGAAAGACAATAAGTTCGGTTTAAGCGAGATTAAGTTTGAGGAATCTAGAGGACATCCAGGAGGAGATGGCGGAGAAGCAGGCGGACACCCTGGAGTGGAGGGAGGGAGAGAGATCGGGAGAGGAAAGGTAGAGTTGGGTGTCATCCGCATAAAGGTGGTACTTGAGACAAAAGGAGCTGATGAGTTCACCCAGGGAAGAGGTGTAAAGAGAGAACAGTAGGGGTCCGAGAACAGAGCCATGGGGGACGCCTACTGGAAGGGAGGAGGGGGGAAGATAGATCCAGAGGTGGAGACGGAGAAGGTACGGTCAGCAAGGTAAGAGGTGAACCAGGACAGGGCGGAGCCGGAGAGGCCAAAAGATTGAAGGGTGTGGAGCAAGAGTGGGTGGTCAACGGTGTCGAAGGACGCTGAGAGATCCAAGAGAATGAGAATGGAGAAGTGGCCCCTAGCTATAGCAGAGTGGAGATCTTTGGTGATTATGGCCAGGGCAGTTTCAGTGGAGTGGAGGGGGCGGAAGCCAGATTGGAGAGGATCGAGGAGGGAGTGAACAGAGAGGTAGGTGGAGAGGCGGCTGCAGATGAGCCTCTCAAGTATTTTGGAGGCAAAGGGGAGAAGAGAGATGGGGCGATAGTTGGAAAGAGAGGTGGGGTCAAGATTAGGTTTCTTAAGAATGGGGGATACAAGAGCGTGTTTGAAGGAGGAGGGGAAGATGCCGATGGAGAGGGAGAGGTTGAAGAGGTGGGCGAGGTGGGAGCAGGTGGCCGGGGAAAGAACCAAAACCAAAGCACGGGGGCCTCCACACATCTCTAGCAATTACTTCTTTAAGTTATTGTTCTCTACAACATAGTACACTTTTCCATAGAGTCTAAGAATGATGAAGAAGGTGATGACATTGTCAACATTGAGGAAGATGACCACTGTTAGCCTAAAGCCCATTAGTAAAATGTTAAAATCCCTTTCTACTGTATACTACAGTTCAACAAGCCCAAACAAATCAAGCACTACAGCCACAAAAGTAGCATTCCCTGTCGCTGACGTGTTTGGTTTGTTAAACTTTGCATGTCCTGGGTTGGGTGGGGCTGAAGGACAATTCAATTTTGCACTATTTTACATAATTTGCTTTGCCCGCCTTAGTGTATCATCTTTTCTAAAATTACATTTTATAATTACCACTGCTATCCCACTCCAGGTCATACATGCTGTGTAACACTGAGATTAACATAGATCTCAAAATAACATGATTTTACCTGTTTTCACAATTTTTATGAAATCCAGATCCAAAACCAAAACCAACACACATGGTGTGGCTTTGCCAAAACCAAAACATGAAGATGGTTTAAGAACCAAAGCCAAAACACGGGGTTCTCCGTACATCTCTAGCAATAACTTCATGAACTGATTGTTTTTCTACAACAAAAAATACATAGACTACAAATAAATGACTCTGCCCAGATGTATAAATCATCCTAAATCCCATGTTAGTAATCCTAAATCCCTAGAATATTTCATAATTCAATGTGGATTTCATTCTAATTAACCCCGTGGGATTGTAATCACTATTAAAACTAAAGGTACCTAGTATTTGCAATCAGCCTGGATACATCCGTCACAATATACTGTAAGTGCCCTTTTTAGGACTACTTTTTTTTAAAGCTTCAAGACCCAAGTCTGACATAATAACAGGGCATTATTCAGCTGACTTATACTTTCTTGAATATTAGAATATGGTGGAACGTTTCCTCCTACCATACAGCTAGCCTCATGGATCAGTGAGAGGATGACAGGTAGCATCTTGTTATTCAATACAATGTGTTTTATTCCTAATCCCTTTTTGTTTTTCATCTATTATTCAGTACATTAGAACATGTGGATTATGCACCTTTCCTGGTTGAGGTTTTTGAACCTGATTTAAATAGTCACTTTACTTTCACTCAAATAGTATTGATAATAGGATCTGATATATTTTTGTTTCTCTATATAGGGAAAATAAGCAGCTGTATGGTATATTGTAGATACATAAATATACTGGCATGTATGTAGAGTATGCATGTTATATACACATTTACTTTCATAGTGGCTCAATATATCTGTACACTTTTTTAGCATATAGGATGAACATTACTAATAACAGCATAAGTCACTAGTAGAATACAGTGGTACAGTGAGGTCACTGCCACAAGAAGCTTACAATCTAATTCTGCAGTTGGATTCATACACAGACAGATGAGTAGATACTAGTGCCAATAACTTAATGGGCTTCACTATTGTGTTATTACAACTGTTCTACAGGAGCAGGGTTTCGGTTTAGCTGTGAAGACAGATGGTAGCATAATTTGAGACATGTCAGCAGTTTTATATCAAGGGCAGAGAGTGAAAATTTATGGTGTAAGAGCAAAGGAAGTGGAGAGGTGAATATGACTGAGATGTGAGTAGGTGCAGATTAATGGAATGCTTTATGTGGATGGAAAATTATTTTCAGAATATTCAGTAAACGAATAAGAGATAAAAGACTATGTACATAAGACAGTAAATAATATTGAGTCATGGGAGAGAATAAACTCCACAGCAAGCTGGTAAAGATATTGTTGGGAGTGCGATGATCCTATTGTTTCTGACTTTAACATGAACTTTAATAAGCAAGTGGGAGATGGAAAGGATTCTATGCATGAGCCTGTTTTTGTGACTGTAGATGAAAAATTTGGAAATTGCTCAAAATATAGATAGGAAGCACAATCACAATGCAAATCCACTGTTTATTTGGACATATTTAGAGAAAATGTGTAAACACTACACAGAGGAAAATGACCAATTTCCTTATAGAGATGTAAACATTTATATATTTATAAACTTCAGTGCAAATACTTTAGTTCACTTAAGCCTGAATAAAGGGGCCCTTATTCTGCCTAAATAGGAAGCTATGGGAACATATTTATTTTAAGGCTTATATACAGGCTGCACGAATGCAGACTGGAACAGGTTTTTTGTTTGCGCAGAAGTATTTCAGAGATTAGAGCACCAGTCAATTGTTTGTAAGGGGTGATCGTTTGTAGATTATAAACATAAGCAAATTATCCAACCTCTTGCTTCAGACAGTGCGCTGACTATTCAAGCTTTCTACAAAATGTGTATCTATCCCCATTTATTTTAAACATACTCTTTAGTAATTACATACAATTTTTTTTTTGTCCATTACTTTCCCTTTTGGAATGTCTTTATAATAGTACGGTGCTGCAGACTTTTGTGGTGCCTTATAAATAAACAATGATAATAAGAAAAAAATAATAATAGTTATTATGTTATTAATTATGTTTGTTCTGTTATCGTCAGAGCAATGGAAACAAGCAATAGGAGCAGATTTATTATTATAGGATTTTCAGATTTACCAGACCTAGAAATGTCCGTTTTCATGTTCTTTCTCCTCTCATATATTGTTACGTTGATGGCAAATCTCTTCCTCATTGCGCTGATTTACCTGAGTAACTTGATGAAATCTCCCATGTACTTCTTCCTATGTAACCTGTCTGGAGTGGATATTCTATGTATATCTGCCACTTCTACAAAACTGATGTCTATGTTCCTTGCAGCCAATGACACAATCTCATTCTCAGAATGTATAACACAGTTCTTCATTTCTTCAGCATCTTCAACGGCTGAGTATCTTATTCTCACTGTTATGTCCTATGACCGCTATGTTGCTGTTTGTAAACCATTGCATTATTCTAAGATCCTCAACAAGAACTTTTGTGCAATATCGTTACTTGGAGTTTGGATTATTGCAGTTGTAACTTCTCTCACTGTAACTGTTTGTTTTTTATTTAATGACTTCTGCTCCTCTAATGTTATTGCTAATTTTTTTTGTGACTTAAGTTCATTGTTAGAACTTTGCTGCAGTTACACCTCAGTTATTCAGGCCATAGTGTTTGTAGGTGGTGTTTTAATTTTCACCTGCTTCCTGCTTACTGTAAACTCTTACACATTTATTATTTCATCTATACTTAAAATTCAAAATTTACAAGGAATTTATAAAGCTTTCTCTACCTGTGCATCTCATCTGGCTGCCGTGATTTTGTTCTACCTGGTTCTTTTCATATTGTACCTATTACCAAATGCAGTAATTACACAACAGCAGCGCAAACTTATGTCTGTTCTATATACAAATGTTATTCCCATGTTAAACCCTTTTATCTACAGTTTAAGAAATAAAGACGTTAAGAGAGCTTTAAAAAATCTTTTTAGGCGTGTACAGCTTAGATAGTTGTGACGTAATCAATCACATGTTTAATAAATAAAAATGCTCCTATCCGGCTAAGTTGTTGCCTTAGATGCCATCTGGTTCCTTGGTATTATGGCGTGAAGACATGGACAAGTCTTCTTACAATGGAGGTGTTGGTCAGTGAAATACTCTGGTAGGTCTAAGTATAACAATGTCTCTCAATAAATAGAAATCAGTCATTTAATAACATTTAAACACTCTAAAGTATTTCCCTTTATTTTTGAGAAAAATGTAGCATCTATAGATGGCCCTACAAAATGTGGAGCCTGAGGTAAAAGTAACATGTGAGCACATCAAAAAAATCCCTTAATCAAACCTCTTCTCACTACCTCTCCAAAACGTGTGCTCCAAAACATAAACAAAATAAATCTCTATATAACAACAGAAAATATAACATTCATTTTGGTATTTTACAAATGGAACAAATATTAGTTAATGTAAATGTAACAAGAAGATTAAAATTGGTTTAAACAGTAATATATAGAGTACTTCTGGTAATAATTTGGATTCAAAATTCTTGGAGTAATGGTATGTAAAACTGAAAGATCTTTATGCCAAGAACACATGTGAACAGAAACACCCTGAAATTAATTATTTATTTTAACTCATACAGTAACTCAGACAAGTCCACCTATGTCTCTATTTTGCTTGTGGATAAGAATTTGGGATATAAAATTGTTAACTTATTGATATTTGAATTAGAGACATTTAGCACCTTGTGTCCAACAGGTACCAGTACAATTGATCTGGAAGCTCATATAAGCCAAGAACACCTAATAACACATAAATAACCACAATTTCCTGTGTTTATGGGGAATGATGGGGAACGGGATGCACATTAGATGTCAGACATGAGTGGTGCAGTGGCCAGGTGGGCATCTGCTAGAACAACATGGACAGTCTTATATTGGACCTGTATAGTAAATCTACCAGTTTTTGATTCTGTATAGTAAAGCCAATGGAGATTTTATGTAGTTGGCATTATCAAGCCTTTACAGATTTTAGAGATCAGCACTGTAACACCACCAGAGATTTAAAGGGCCAGCATTGTAAAGCCACAAGAAATTTGAGGGACAGCATTTTATAGTGACCTTCAGAACAGGGTTAGCATTGGAAAGTAGTGTTTAGTGAGCATTGTGTTTTGTATAGTGGTCATAAGAATGCTCTCTGTATTGTATAGGTGTCACTAGAATATTTTCTGTATATCATATTGTTTATAAATATGCTATCTGCATTATATTCAGTCATTAAGGTGTTCTGTGTATTGTATTGAGTGTTTGCATTCACAGCTGCTCAGAACCATGAAGTATAAGCTGCCTAGAGACTGGTAGTAGCAGTGTTTCTGTATGTTTTGGTCCCTTCTCTTTTTACCGAATTAAAGAGTATAGTCTACTCTCAAATTTTAAAATGAATTAGGACAAAACTGAAGCCCTAGCTCTTAACTTTCAACCTAATACCCAAAAACATTTGCAAGACACCTTTTCGTTTAATTAGCAACCACAACACATTAAATATTTAGGGATCATGTTAACCAAATGTTATGATAAGCTATTTGCAGCCAACTTCCCCCCTTTAATAGCCACCCTGAAGCGTGATCTCCGCTCTTGGTCACTTCAATACATATCAATGATTGGCAGAGTTGCCTCAGTAAAAATTAATATCTTTCCAGACTTCTTTATTTATTTATTCCAAATACTGCCAAATACTTCGCCCGTTCTCAAAAATATACAGTGTAGCATCTCCCAGTTTGTTTGTCCGGTAGACGTCCTAGAGTTCTTTATCGACATGCTAAAAATAGTAGCTTCAGTCTTCCCTGCCTCCATAAATAATACTTAGCATCATTTCTCACTCAAGCTGTTTTATCTCACGTACGTCCCCACACAAGATTGTGGGTCGACACAGAAGCGATTTTCTACAAATGTTATCTCCCAGTAGTTTGTTCTTGTTGATATAAAAGACCATCCCCCTCTGCACACTCTCCCTCCTATAGTTTGCTTTTAACTTGAAATTAAATTTGGAAATATTATACACGCAACTTCAAACTTATAGACAATCCCAAATATATATATATATATATATATATATATATATATATATATATATATATAGCAAAATACGTAATAAACACTGGCGCTCACAACAGTATTGTATGAAGTAAATATATGGAAAGTCCACAAAAACACCTCTTCCACATATGGAGGCAGCCTTCCTTGTAATTGGTAGGTAAGTCCAGAATCATATAAAAAGTCAAATAAGGATACGGCGCACAATGGTGTGTTACTAGGGAATTATCCCAAGTTCAGTGGGGAAGTAGTAATAAAATCAACAATTCAATGTTCCACGCTTGCTAGATGGTCCTCTAGGACCAAGGGTATATGTCCAGTGTTGCATATATAAAAAGACAGAATATTAAAAGCATAGGATTAGTAGGAGCAGTGTGTTAGTGATAGCCCATCACCATATTGTTACACACCCAAAGGAATTAAATCGCTTATCTGTATGATTAATCCAAAGACTGGAACACATCTTAATAACCACTTCTCTTTCAATAATATGTGGTCAGCACTCTCAGCAACTGCAAGTCTGGTTTCCAGTCATATAACATCAGCATACTGTAAACACCATATCTTTCTCCCATATATATATACTTATTTCACGGGATCACATGTAAGTGCCCATTATTATCCATTAATTTGGATAAGAAAAATTGTTCTTTATGGGAACTACTGTACTTCAGGTTGATGACCGCTTAGTGTTTAGCAACAGTAATATTTCCCTGTGGTTCTTTCATGTCACTGATCTGCAGGTTACAGGTTCATTTTGGACCAATACGTGCTCTCTCATGGCCATAAATGATCCTAAAACATCTAAAGAATGAAGTGAAGGTATCTATAAGATGTGAAGAGGATCTGCTTATGAAAGTGACTGTAGTGGGGTAGTCTGTGCAACATACTGTATGGTGGGCAGTCCAATGAAATTCACAGCCAAGTTGGACCCCTTTTAAGGACTATGGTAGCAGGGATTGTAGGTAGAAAACCAAATTCAGATAGGTAGCAAGTGCAAAAAAACAACATTTTATTTTTTTACTTTATACCACCGTACATAAAGTGTTAAAATGGGCTAAAGACACTCATAAGGCATAGGACATACACATACACTGAGAAAGAGCGACTTTACCATTGGCTTAGGCAATCCTAGTCAGGGCCCTCTTAAGAACCTCTTGGGCCCCCGGGCACAGCAGTGCACCGAGGCCCCTATATATACAAAAATAAAAAAATAATGATTATATATATATATATGGGCCCTGCAGCCCAGGGTGGCCCGTCGGAGACAGGAAAAAGAAAACCCTGAAAAAAAGAAGAAAATACTTACCGTGCTGTCAGCTGGCGATCCGGCTCCCCCCTGGTCTCCTCCTCCGTCGCGCTCCGCAATGGATGTCGGGCGGGCGTGATGATGTCACGCCCGACATGCACTGCCAGCGCGACCGAGGAGGAGACCAGGGAGGGAGCCGGATCTCCAGCTGACAGCACGATAAGTATTTTCTTCTTTTTTTTCAGGGTTTTCTTTTTTTTCCTGCCTCCGGAGGGCCCCCCTGGGCTGCAGGGCCCCCGGGCACCTGCCCAGTGTGCCCAATGGGAAAGACGGCCCTGATCCTAGTTCTATCCCTCTTTCTTTCTGAGTCCTCCTGACAGACAGGGAAGCCACAAAGCCCAGATGACACCCCCCCAATGTTGATGTACTCACAACAGCAAGCCAAGTCTACATACTAACTCACAGCTGAATATGCACAAACATCTGCTACTGCTCGCAGCACATTTAACAAGTTGGTAAACCTAATCCTCCAGCCAATACCACACAGAAAGAATTAACACAGAATTCTTTTAACACCCCAAGCTTTACACATTATACTCCTGGTTTTTCAGAACCTTTAATCCCTCACATGTTGGTATTGAGTTGCCTGTGAAAGTAACACCACTGACTAAGCTTATCTAATGGGAACTTGTCTGGCAAATATGATCACCACTGTCCCCCATGGATTCCTGAGGGCACAGGCTCCACCTCACTCCATCCAGGTTCCCAGTTGGGAAAAAATACATGGAAACATGAAGGTTACCAGGTAATATCTGTGAAGGGGATGGCCCTGCTAAACTACAAGTTTAGCCCCTTAAAAATAGCCTTTTGCCCTCCTTAGTCATCAGAAGTCCCATTACATAAACACATCCAGTCATTCAAAAACAGGTAGAATGGGATAGTTTATGTACACAGGCAATAACTAATATCTTGCAATGGGAGTATTTTTATATGGCTTGTGATGGGGATATTTCACAAAATGCTAGAAATCTGTAAAACCGTGTTAAATCATTGAATCAGTGGTGATAATAATAATAATAATATAAAAAGTCAACACTGAGAGAAAATATATCATTATAGACAGTTACTGAATGCAGTAAACAACTATATCATGGCTGTCAGTTCCTTATCACATATGTCCATTCAAAGAACATCCACAAACAATTTCAAAACAAGTAATCTAAATCTGGCATCCCCAAAGAGACCCATAACAATGAAAACATCAGTTAGTTTGGACATTTTTTTTATAACTTATTGTCATGAACACGCTCCCAGCTTTCGTGACTTTGGGGTGTTTGCTGTATGAGGTCACACACAATTCCAGCACACAGTTTTTCTCTACCAATCACACAGGTTATAGACCTACTGCATCTCCCCCCACATAGCGCTCTCACACCCCCTCACACTACACAAATGTAAATGCAAGCACACACTAGGCTTGTTAGTCAAATGTATAAACAAATCACACACCGGCATTCGAATGTTTAACTTGATCGAGCTATATTCTTCTTAACAGGGTAATGGATTTGTTAGAGTAAAAAGGACGCAACTTACTAAATTTATAGATTTAATATACAAAGGTACAGGGCATTCAAATATAAAAAAAAAACAATTAATAAACAATTGACATAACATACACAAGCAAAGCAGGTTATAATAAAAGGGTTACATTCAGAGTATAATTTACATGAGTTGTATAATCTGTGCCATGGGGAAATGGCTAGAAAGATGACAGCTTATCAATGTGAATTGACTTTCCCAAAATAAAGACAATTTGTCTCAGCTATTTAAAGACACCTTTAAACTTATCACCACCTCCCGGGGTTGTGGTCTGTGATACTTTATTCAATCACCATTTGCAGGTTGTCTGATTTACTACCTAATTCTACTATGTGACCTAACTTTTCTGTGATGCTTCACAGAAAAGCGTCACACAGGCTCAATTTTATTATTAATAAATCCACTATGAATTTGTCCATCTTTTCATACCAAACACGCCTAGGTATAGGGTATCAGTTGAGCTTATGCTCCTTTCCTCCACTTCCTGTGTGGCAGAATTCTTAATTTGACTTAGGCGCTGCCCTTCATCATGCTATTGAGAAATTTGTGGTTGATCACTACATTTATTGATTTTAAGTGGCATATTTTAAAACTGAATTATAATTGTCTATATACTATAGCCAAATCAGCACATGGTCTCTTTGAGCCAGACACCATGCTGAGCGGTTCCTAAAAGTCTATTCAGGTGTTAAAACTTCATCCCAGGCAAGGATATATCTCATCGCATGGGCCTTTGAAGCTGCTACAGGTGACAGTGCTATCTTCTAACACTGGGATGTGCAGAGCCACCAAATACACACACACACACACAGACTCTATGGCTTCAAATTTTACACTTTAGTAGCTCAACTTATTAATGGATTCATTTGATATACCATATTTACACTGCAGTTATTATTTAGGTCTTATTCCCAACAATTATGTGGTGGGTTAACCCTTATAAATAACTATAAGTTCTCTATGTTCACGACACTTATACAAACAATAATTGTAATTTATGAAGGGGGAGACATTCATGATCACAAAACACATAAATACTGTTATGTGATATAGATATATATATATATATATATATATATATATATATATATATATATATATTTATATATATATATATATATATATATATATATATATATATATATATATATATATATATATTGTGAGAAGCCTGCAAACGGATGGCTCCTCACACAGGTTTCTGCTGAACCATTTTGACTTTTATTTACTTGTCAGTATGGAAAAACATTCTTGGCAGTGTCTTCAATGAAATGAAACATTCACAGAAATAGACATAGTCCCATAGCCCTAAACGATGGCTATCACAGTTAGCTCAAATCCAGCTTGTTAAGCCTCCTGTCAGGCATTGCTCTGGCTGAGAGTTTAATTGATTAGACCAGGTGCTCCACCTGATTTCCTGCTCTGTATGTGTGCAGATTTAACCCTCTCTGCACCTTTAGGCTGTAGTTTCCCAGGGAAGCCACCACACACACACACACATATATATATATATATATATATATATATATATATATAAATATATAAAAATCAAACAGAGAGGGGCGCTTCCATAGTGCATCATCAGACTATATATATGGTATAAAATCATTTAAATATACACGTACCAAGGAATTTCTTTTATAAAAGCACATCAAATTTAAACCAAGCACGAGTTGCCAGTCCTTAGCCAGGACATATACTGATATGATAGTCCAATCCTCTACGCGTTTCGTTGTAGCCAACTTCATCAGGAGGAATAGTGTCATCTAAATTTCCTTGTCTTTTTATAGGGAAGCTCTTGTCAGGTTTCTTTAATTAGGCTTCCGCCTAAACGTTAATTTGCTTCAAATCACAAATAAAGGTAAATATTATTTTTTAAAAATAACACAGTATACAACCTATATATAACAATGATGTAATTCAATTTAGAAAAAATAACAAATTCAAAACATTTGACATTTCATTCACTCAGTTTCCAATAGACTTACCCGCGGCTTACACATCAGCGGTACAGATTTCTGCTTCACAGCGCAGGTGTTTATTAGAGTCTCTAATTAGTTGCTGGCAAACAGAATCCTTCCACAATTTTGTTTCATACAAGTTAAATACGTTTCCTAAATCACTTTCTCATTAAAATCTCTGATATAGATATTAACAGGTTCATCGCTTTAATCTGTCCTGCTCAGCAAATAGGTAAGTGACAGAACCTGAGAGCCTGGTGTGTGATAACATCAGTGATAAGAAAGATGATGAGGGTGATGACAACATTGAGGAAGATGACAACTGTTAGTCTAAAGCCCATTAGTAAAATGGTAAAATCCCTATCTACAGTTTTCTACAGTTCAACAAACAACTACCAAAATGTTTTCTTCTTTATGGGCCCAAACAAATCAAGCACTACAGCCACAAAAGTAGCATTCCCTGTCGTTGAATTGTTTGGTTTGTTAAACTTTCCATGTCCTTTTTAATATACAACATATGGCTGGGTGGGAGGGCCCAAGGACAATTCCATTTTGTACTATTTTAGTGGGCAAAGCAAATCTTTTCTAAAATGACCTTTATAAATACCACTGCTATCCCACTCCAGGTCATACATGCTGTATAACATAGAGATTAACATAGATCTCAAAATGACATGATTTGACCTGTTTTCACAATTTATTATTAAATCCAGATCCAAAACCAAAACCAACACACATGGTGGGGCTTTGCCAAACCCAAAACCAAAACATGAAGATGGTTTTAGAACCAAAGCCAAAACACAGGGTTCTCCGTACATCTCTAGCAATAACTTCATGAACGGATTGTTTTTCTACAACAGAAAGTGCAATTCTCTATATACTACAAATAAATGACTCTGCCCAGATGTTTAAATCATCCTAAATCCCATGTTAGAAATTCTAAATTCCTAAAATGTTTTATTATTCAATGAGGATTTCCTTCTAATTAACCCCGTGGGATTGTAATCACTATTAAAACCAATGTTACCTAGTATTTGCAATCAGCCTGGATGAATCCGACACAATATACTGTATCTGCCCTATTCAAGGACTATTTTTTGAAAAGCTTCAAGACCCAAGTCTGACATAACATGCCCATTATTCAGCTTATTTATACTTTTCTATAATACCACAATATGGTGGAACATTACCTTGTACAATACAACTAGCCTCATGGATCAGTGGGAGAATGACAGGTAACATCTTGTTATTCAATACAATGTGTTTTATTCCTAATCCCTTTTTGTATTTCATCTATTATTCAGTACATTAGAACATGTGGATTATGCACCTTTCCTGGTTGAGGCTTTTCAACCTGATTTAAATAGTTACTTTACTTTCACTCAAATAGTATTCATAATAGGATCTGTTATATTTTTGTTTCTGTATACATAAGAAATAAACAGCTGCGCGGTATATTGTAGATACATAAATATACTGGCATGTATGTAGAGTATGCATGTTATATACACGCTTACTTTCATAGTGCTACAATATATCTATAGACTTTTTTAGCTCATTTTTGTGTTATTTTGTGTTATTTTTGTGTTATTTTTGTGTTATTACAACTCTTCTACAGGAGAAGGGTTTCAGTTTAGCTGAGAACACAGATGGTGGCATGATTTAAGACATGCTTTATGTCAAGCACAATGGGAAGTGGGGAAGTGAATATGACTGAGAAGTGAGTAGGTGCAGATGAATGGAATTATTTATGTGGATGGAAAAGGACTTTCAGGATAATCTGGAAATGCCTAAGAGATAAAAGATCATGTAGTAAATAATATTGGGTCATGGGAGAGAATAAACTCCAGAGCAACCAGATAACGATTTTGTATGTAGTGCGATAATCCTATTGTTGCTGACTTTAACAAGGACTTTAAAAGGCAAGTGGGGGGGGGGGGTGCATTAGAATTTTTTGCAACTATAGATGAAAAATCAGGAAATTCTAAAAAAAACAAAATATAGATAGGAAACACATTCACAAAGCAAAATCTACTGAGTATTTGAACATATTTAGAGAAAATGTAAAAGCATTACCCAGAAGAAAGTGATTAATGTCCATATAAAGATGTGCACATCAAAGTAAACATTTATTGTATATTACATATAGAAGCTTAGGTGTAAATACTTTAGTTCTCTTAAGCCTGAATACAGGGGATCTTATTCTGCCTAAATAGGAAGCTACAGCAACATATTTACTTAAAGGTTTATTTGCAAACTGCATGAATGCAGACCGGAACATGTGCTTTATTTGCACAGAGCGGTTACGTCTCTACAAAGTTTGTTTCAGAGATTAGAGCACCAGTCAATTGTTGTATGTAAGGGGCGATCTTTTGTAGATTATAAACATAAGGAAATTATCCCACCTCCTTCTTCAGACAGCACGCTAACTATAGATATGTATACAAGCTTTCTACAAAATGTGTATCTATCCCCATTTTTTTTAACACACTCTTTAGTAATGACATACAGATTTTTGTTTATCCATTACTTTGCCATTTGGATTGTCTTTGTAATTTGTTCCACTTCCCCATAGTACTGTGCTGCAGACTTTTGTGGTGTCTCTAAATAAACAATGAAATTAAGAAAAAAACAACCCATTTATTATGTTATTTTTTATGTTTGTTCTGTTATCATCAGAGCAATGGAAACAAGCAATAGAAGCATATTTATCATTATAGGATTCTCAGATTTACCAGACCTAGAAATGTCCATTTTCTTTTTCTTTCTCCTCTCATATATTGTTACATTGATGGCAAATCTCTTCCTCATCGCGCTGATTTATCTGAGCCCCATGATGAAATCCCCCATGTACTTCTACCTGTGTAACCTGTCTGGAGTGGATATTTTATGTGCATCCACCACATCCACAAAACTGATGTCTATATTCCTTGCAGCCAGTGGCACAATCTCATTCTCAGAGTGTATAACTCAGTTCTTCTTTTCTACTTTATTTTCTGCGGCTGAGTATCTTATTCTCACTGTTATGTCCTATGACCGCTATGTTGCTGTTTGTAAACCATTACATTATTCTCTGATCCTGAACAAGAACTTTTGCACAATATCATCACTTGGAGTTTGGATGATTGCATTTGTAGTTTCCCTGACCGTAACTGTTTGTTTCTTATTTAATGACTTTTGTTCCTCTACTGTTATTGATAATTTTTTTTGTGACTTAAGTTCATTGTTAGAACGAAGCTGCAATGATACCTCAGTTATTAAGGCCATAGTGTTTGCAGATGGTGTTTTACTTGTTACCTGCTTCCAGCTGACTGTAACCTCTTACAACTTTATCATTTCATCTATCCTTAAAATCCAATCTTTACAAGGAGTTTATAAAGCTTTCTCTACTTGTGCGTCTCACCTGGCTGCTGTGAGTCTATTCTATTTGGTTATTTTTATATTGTACCTATTACCAAATGTAGTAATTACTCAACAGCAGCGCAAACTTATGTCTGTTCTTTATACAAATGTGATTCCCGTGTTAAACCCTTTTATCTACAGTTTAAGAAATAAAGATGTTAAGAGAGCGTTGCAAAATCTTATTAGGCGTGTACAACTGAGATGGTTGTAATGTAAACAATCAGATGTTTAACAAATAAAGATGCTCCTATCCAGCAAAGATGTTGCCTTAGATGTCTTCTGGTTCCTCAGTATTATGGTGTGGAGACGATGGAGGTGTGGGTCAGTGGAATGCTTCGGTAGGTGTAAATATAGCAATGTCCTTCAATAAATAGACATCAGCCATTTAATAACATTTAAATACGCTAATTGATGTATTACCATTTTTTTGGAGAAAAATGTAGCATCTAAAGATGGCCCTACAAAATGTGGAGCCTAAGATAAAAGGAACATGTGGGCTCATTCCAAAATTCCCTTATCCAAACCTCTTCTCTCTACCCCTCTAAACAGTTTCCTCCAAAACATAAACAAATATAAACTCTATATAACAGCAGAAAATATAACAGTCACTTTGGTATTTTAAAAATGAATAAAATCTTTGTTTAATTTAAAATTAACAAGAAGTTTAAAATGTGTTTAAACACTAATATATAGAATACTTCTGGTAATAAATTGGGTTCAAAAATCTTGGCGTAATGGGCTGTAAAACTGAAAGAACATTATACCAAGAATGCATGTGAACACTTTGAAATTAATCATTTATTTTAAATCATACAGTAATCCAGACAAGTCCAAGTATGATTTTATTTTGTTCGCGGATAATAAGTTGGGATAAAAAATTGTTAATTTTAATTTGGGGACATTTAACAGCTTGTGTCCCACACATACCCATACAAGTGATCTGGAAGCTCAGTTTGTAGGTTTTTTTGGTGTGTTTTGTTTTTTACTGTATAGTAAAGCCAACAGAGATTTGGTGTGGTTGGCATTATGAAGCCTTTGCAGATTTTAGGGTTCAGCACTGTAACACCATCAGAGATTTAAAGATCTAACATTGTAAAACCACAAGAGACTTGGGCACTACCATTTTATAGTGACCTTCAGAACAGCATTGAACAGTAGTGTTAGTGAGAATTGTGTTTTGTGTAATGGTCATGAGAATACTCTCTGTATTGTATGTGGGACACTAGAATATTTCCTGTATATCTTATTGTTTATAAATATGCTATTTGAGGCTACCTGCCGTTAGGTAACTATTTTGCTGACCCCCTTCCTCCAGGAAATACTCTAACCCAAAGCTTTGGGTTATTGCGGTTAGTTTGTCCCTATTTTTGCTATTCCCTCCCACCTCTCCCTTGGAACACACTTTCCCCTTGAGCGTTATTCTCAGGTACACATGTCTCCTCTTTGCTAGGTAGTTCTGTGTCTTTTATAACTCTTCAATGCACCCCATATTTCTGTCGTAATGGTTAAACTTCTGTCACTAAACTTATGTGGCTTACACTCATCTTATAAGCGGCGGATGGGTCTTACCTACTTTAATAATAAAGAGCTGACATTGGGTGTTTCAAGAAACTCACTTCTCAGCTTATGCTCCTTCCTTTTTAGGATAACCACTACCCTACTTGTTATACTGCCCATTAAGCAAAATGATGTAACTATCTTGATCAGCTCCAGGGTGTCACAAACTGCCTCTGGCTGCAACCCTGCATGCTATTGTGCCTTCCCCTGATCCTGTCTGCCAAAAACTATGTGGACTTTGCCATATCATGTATACAGCCTGCAGTACCATTGTGCCATCATAGGGGCCACTGTGGTACTTGGACTGTTTCCCTACCTGCTAGAGTTAAATCATTATTCTGAGATGCTTAACACCTGTCTCTGGCTTTTATAAGACAACCTTGCCCAGCAGTCACTGCCAATTCATCTGTTACCTTTACTGCTGCTGGTTTACCTTTCTATGTACCCTGATTAATTTATTGATTTTGACTTCTGTTTGGTTCCTTGTTTTGCACCTCATCTTATGACCCAGACCCGGCTTGGTTGTGCCTTTTCGTCTGTCCTACTCTCTCCTACCTGTTCTTGTCACTTTCACCACCTGTGGCTGAAGGTTTCTTTAGTTGCGGCTTGTCTGGATCCTGAAATGTGGGGGCCCTATTTGGAAAAAAACAAATGGGTGCATTTAGAAAATTCCAACCAGCCGCAGCGTTAAATCAATAGCAAGCATGATTAATAACTAGGCCTTCCTCCATTCCCAACATTAAAATAGTATTCCCATTTAATAAATATACCTATTTCCCTTCATGCAATCAGCCCCAGCAATAATTTAATAGTATTTATATTTCAGAAATATACCTTTTTCCCGCAACCATCATTGCCATTAAATAATCCATAGTCACATTTAATAAAGAGATTTCATTCTCCCCAAACTCACATTCACATTCAATAGCCCCTGAGCCGCCTCATCTTAAATTAATAGTCCCCACTATTAAATTGACCCACCATCACCCCACAAACAAATTGCACCTATTAATTAGCCACCACCTACCTCACACTACATTACCACAAGCCCTCTGTGCCATCACACACACACATTACCACAAGCCCCCTGTGCCATCACACACACACACACACATTACTGTGCCCCTTCATCATCACCACTCTATGCCCCCTTATGATCACGCTGCTCCCTCCATGCTGCTTTTCCCCCTTCACCTGGCCCCCGTTCATCACACTGTGCCATGCTGCCCCCTCCCCTTTATCACACTGTGCCATGCTGCCCCCATCCCCTCCATCACGCTGTGCCATGCTGTCCCCCTTCATCACACTGTGCCATCCTGCCCCACCTTCATCACTGTGTCATCCTGCACCCCTTCTCCTTCATCACTGTGCCATGCTGCCCCCCTTCTTCATCACTGTGCCATGCTGACCCCCTCCTTCATCACTGTGCCATTGTACCCCCTCTCCTTCATCACTGTGCCATTGTGCCCCCTCTCCTTCATGACTGTGCCATGCCGGGCCCCCTGGCATGCCAAGGCCCAGGTAATTAGTACCTGGACTCCTGAGTACTCTGCAGGCCACTATACTTTCTCTGCTTACTAACTATCCGGTGCCTTGTGCCTCCGGAGTTACCTGAAGTCTTGCTACCGGTGACCCATCTGGTGCCTCGTGCCACTATGTAACCTGCAGTATTGACACCTGTGATTCGCCCCATGCCTCGTGCCTCCTTAGTAACCTGCATTCCTGACACCTGTGATTCATCTGGTGCCTCATGCCTGCAGAATAAGCCAGGCATCCTGACACCCGTGGTTCATCCGGCTTCTAAGTACAACCGTACCCTGCTGAATTGTATTAGTTGACTTACCATTATTGCATTGCAAGCCTGTGTAACCTGTGTAATAAATAAATCACTTTGTTCCACTTACACTCTCTTACGTCCTGCTTCTGGTTACTGAGCAGCACAGACATGCCACGTGTGATCTCTGCTGGGGCCCAGATTCTGGGCTTCGTATTCTATTGGGGAAGCCCCGGCTTGACCCTGCGCATTACTCTCCTACTCACCTACTGCTATCCTATCCATCGTATCTCCTGTTGTTGATTCCAAGACTCGCCCGCCAGCTGCAGCATCCACCGAAAACCCCTTGCATGGGCCTATCTCCGGCTGTCCATTTTTCCAACAGTCCTGTTGTCTCCGGATCCCGACCCTATGCCTCGTTCCACGCTGCTGTATGCCTACTCCTGGATGGCTTTTCCTGCTGCCGACTCCAGTTTCCTGTTGTCCGCCTCCTGATGCTCCATCCCCGGCTGCCACCAACAGCTACTCCAGGCCGTGGTTTGGGCCTTCTCTCCACTCCTGCTCCGATTGTCTGCCATTCCTGCTGCCCCATGCTGCCTCCAGTCTTCCCACCTCTCCACCCTCCACTCGACCCGCAACTCAGTCAACTCAGGTTGGGCCTTCCTCCCGTATTCATCTCCCTCCTGTTCTGGATCCCCTCTCTGCATGATGCCCCTCCATCTGCTGCTCCTTGTGTCACCCAGAGACCTCTGACCCCTACAATTGATTCTCATCCCCCTGGCCTCCACCGTTCACCTTGCTTCTACCACCCGCAGGGCCTCACCAGATCCCTGCCCCTCATTCCTCCAACCACCAATTCACCTATTACCACCCCAATTTGTCCTGCTACCTACCTCCTCTCGCTCTTTGGCCCTTTCACGTGACCCTCTTTAGCTGCTCCTTCCTGATTATACTTCATGTTTTCCCTGCCTCTTAACTACCTCTGGACCTGGCTCTCCTCCTTTTAGCCTGGTCACTTGATGTCTCCCCTGGACTCCTGAACTCACCTGTTTTCTCCCCTAGACTCCTCATTGCCTCTTTTGGTCTCCAATATCATCTCTATGCCGATGATATTCAACTATACATCCCTTCTCCTCATCGCCCCCCCCCCCCCCCGCCCCTCCTCTCTCCTGTATCTGACTGCCTTTCCGCCATCTCCTCTTGGATGTCTTCACGCTTTCTCAAAATTAACATTGCTAAAACCGAGTTCATTGTCTTCCCTCCTTCCCCATCCTCATCCCATCTTGATCTCTCTATCTCTATTAACAACACTACCATCTCTTCTGTTTCTCAACTCCGCTGTCTGGGCATCACCCTTCACTCTTATCTCTCCTTTGCCCCCCACATTCAATCTCTAGCCCAATCCTGTCGCTTCCAACTCTGCAGCATCGCCCACATCTGGTCCTTCCTTTCTCAGGATGCCATGAAAACCCTCATCCATGTTCTCCTTATTTCCCTTCTTGATTACAGCAATCTTCTCACCAGCATCCCCCTCTCCTGCCTCGCACCCCTCAGCTCTACACTTAGTATGGTTGTGAGACTCATTTTCCTTTCCTGCCGCTCCTCTTCTGCCTCCCCTTTCTGCCTTGCCTTACACTGGCTCCCCTTCCCCTATAGAATCCTTTTCAAACTGCTTACCTTGACCTACAAGACCCTCTCCCACTCCACTGCCCCATACATCTCCAATCCCCTCTCAATTTACACTCCATCCCCTCTCCTCCACTCTGATCACCTAATCTCACTCCAGAATCCAAGATTTCTCCTGGGCTGCCCCCTCCACTGGAACGACCTCCCACGCTCCATCTGACTGTCCCCAAAATTGTGCACCTTCAAACGAGCACCTAAAACTCATCTGTTCCTCAAAGTATACCACCCTTACTCCTGATCTCCTCCCCTCTCATCCCCTGTCCCTCTACTCACTCTTCTTTCCTCTGACTCCCCGTAGTGCCTCCTGTCTGTTTACCCTCCTTTTAGGATGTAAGTTCTTGCGAGCAGGGCCCTCTTGCCTCCTGTCTCTCTACCTTTTCTTCTACTTTAACTCCACTATGCTAGCTATGTTTGGAGCTATTGAAGTACTGGTATTTTTGTTCACTGTTCTGTACTGTATTACCCTGTATGGTCCACTGTCTGTTTTCTGTACGGCGCTGCGCAAATTTTGTGGCGTCCTATAAATAAAGATTAATAATAATAATAATGATAATAATAATACTCTCTGGTTTTCTTAAAAATACTCTGGTGACTCTCATCTTACTCTATTCCCTTAACTCC
Organism: Mixophyes fleayi; assembly: GCF_038048845.1. Classification (NCBI taxonomy): domain Eukaryota; kingdom Metazoa; phylum Chordata; class Amphibia; order Anura; family Limnodynastidae; genus Mixophyes; species Mixophyes fleayi. Next base: position 58,344,173 of record NC_134405.1, on the reverse strand, counting down.
TGCCAGATTCCATTCTTGAAGTAGGTGTTCCAGGAATTAGATAAACATAAAGAGGGCAGTTTAATTATTAGTGGTTTATTTTAAAAATTTTATAGACCCCAAACTGGACTGGTCCTCCCTGTCTCACTCTTCCTTAACCCCTCCCCAGTTGTGTCCCTCGCTTGCATTCATCAAGTTGTTAGCGGAGTATGGTCTGTATGACATCTGGAAGGTCTCCGATCCGAAGTTCTGTCACATTCATAACTCTTATTCACTCATAGACCTTTTCCTTACAGACAAATGGATGTTGCAAGGCTCTATTTTTATTAAGATACTCCTGTTGACGTGGTCGGTCCATGCCCATCTGTGCTCTGGATAGGGTATCTGGGCCTCATTAGTTGGGCTAGTTACATGGATACAGCTAATGTTGAAGGAGAGAAAGCAGAATCCGCAGCCATCACCATGCTATGACAAGCTGATCTGGTCTCACTATATCAGGGACCTGCAGTGTGTAGTATCCCTGTTGTAGTGGGACTAAGTCCAACCTGTTGAGCACATGGCTGAATTCCCTAGGGAAATCATACCTACAAAAAAATTGCAGACCTCACTTAGGACAAAAAAGTCCTACACTTTTGCTCATCCCAACACCAGTGGTTGGTGGGTGCTGGGGTAATATTGTTAAAATATTTTAAAATATTTTTTTACATTTCTGTCACTACTGGTCCCTGCAAACCTCAGCACCCATAAACTGCATGGGAATGTTGGTGCTTACAGAACTATAAGTCCCAGCACACCCATGGCTGTGGTTGTAGCACACAGTAAAATACTACAAATTAGTTCCCAATCAGAAGTGGTGTACAGTGAGAGAAAAAAAGGACAAATTCAGAGTCTTGTGGGACGAAACAGGTGGTGGGAATGGAGGGAAAGATGCACTAAAAGTAAAGACACTAATGGAGTAATTTGGAAAGTAGGAAGCAAACCCAAACAGAAGTGAGTCATGAAGGCCAATGTAGTGAAGGGTATGCAGGAGAAGAGGATGATCTTGCTCAAGTGTGTTTAAGGCAAAGGGGAGAAGAAAATTAGGGCAGTATTTGGAGATAGGTGGGTTCAGAGATGGTTTCTTTGGATTTGGTGACATGTGTGCTTGTTTAAAGGAAAATAGAATGGTCACAGTAGAGAGAGACAGGTTGAAGAAGCAAGTTAAGTTGGGAGGAAATAGGTTTGAGGGGGCAGATTGTATGGTTAGCTAATGAGACGATTACAGAGATTTGTCTTCAGTTAGCAGAGAGAACAAACTTAGGGTGCAATGCGGAGTATAGGGGACAATGGGTGTTGTCTGTGAAATTTGGAATGAGGAAATATCTTTTCAACTGTTGCTGATTTTTTTGAATTAGGTAGCAAAATCGTGGTCTGTGAGCGAGGAAGGGTGAGATGGTATAGATGGGCAGAGAAGCGTGTTGAAGGTGGAGAAGAGGCAAAGTGGGTTAGATAACTGGGTGGGTAATAAATATTTGAAGCATGTTTGCCTGGAAAGTGATAGGGCAGTGCTATAAGATGATGGAAGGAATTTATTGTAAAGGAAGTTGACATAGAAAAAAGATTTTCTCCAGTGGGGAATCGGCAGTGCGGGAGCACTCTTGCAGATAATGGGTCTATTTGGTATGCCATTGTTGTGGTTTTGATCGCTGAGATTATATGTGGTGGCTGGAGCTGCATTTTCTATGGCTGCAGTGAGTGAGATATTGTATTTAGGTAAAGTAGATGCAAAAAAGTGTACTTGTTCAAAATAATCTACTTGTTTTGTTTGCAAGGATTGGACAAATGTGTGCAGTGCTAAATAATAAGGCTTACCCACCTACTCCTACTTCTATATTTTAGGGCAGGTAGATCTAGGAGGTCTGTTCTCAGTAGGTTGATCAGGTAGTTGATTAATGTGAGTTTGACTGATTAGATTGATCAAAATAATATAAGATTGCTATTGGGGGATGTGTTATAGCTTAAAAAAAAATCATTGTTTTCTTCTATTAAAAAACAATGTGGTTCAAAGATGTAAGAAATAATATCAAATATTGTTCTGCAAAAAAGGGTGAGTAGTTTGATTGTCCTTCCCTGGCATGACATCACTCCAGGAAATCCTCAACCCAGACACGGTTTGTAAGTTTTTAATCTAGTGGGGCCCTCACTCTAGGCTGAATGCTCATTTTTATAACTTTTTTTTTTTTAAAATAATTTGTAATATAAAACATTGCTGCTCTGCCAGCTGGTCAGCATACAGTACATGGTAGGTTAGATTCTGACAACTGACAACAGTAAGCATTTGTAAAGCCACACCGACAACACTTTCCTCATCAATAGCCTCACTATTAATTGGAGTTAGTCCTGCATCCAAGTTACTAAGGCTAGATGACTTCTCCCCTATGCAGGATTACTCTGAAGAATTCTTGAGCGTTAGTCCCACTGCTGCTGCTGCTGTTGGGGGTGGATCTTCAACCCAGAAGTAGACCAAGAAGAAGACTACTAATAGTTTACAACAACTGACTGTTAAACAACCCTTTGCAAGAGGAAGCAAGTATGAAAGCTGTCACCCAGTTGCAAAGCGGATCACAAACGCCATGGCGACTATGCTAGTATTAGATCTGCGTCCAAAACCACTATTAATACAGCTGGTTTAAAACAGTTAATTGAGGTTCTGTGTTACCAAATTCCATCACGACACCATTTTACTAGAAAAGCAATTCCTCACCTCTACCAGACGGAATAAAATGTAATTATTGGGCTAAAAAATGCCATTCTACCTATGTACACTTAACCACAGATATGTAGACAAGCAGAACTGGACAAACTAAAGATTATATGACTGTGACAGCCCACTGGGTTGGTGAATTGCCTTCAGCAGCAGGAACAGCAGCAGCATGTACCCAACAGTGCCAGATTATTCAGAGACAGGCTACTCTGTGTATCACAGGCTTCACTAAGAGGCATACCGATGACAACCTGCTTGAAAAACTAAGGATGTCATTGCAACATGGCTTGTCACGTTTGGACTCTGCTGAGGGTATGTCATTTATGATAACACCACCAATATTGTGAGAGCATTACAGCTGGGTGAAATCCATCACATTCTATGTTTTGTTCACACAATCTACTTGGTGGTACAGAGCTTTTTGAAAAATGACAGGGACGTGCAGGAGATGCTGTCTGTGGCCTGTAAAATATCTGAACATTTTCGGCATTCTGCAACAGCATGTAGGAAATTGCAGCAGCTGCAAGAACAATTTATTTTGCCCTGTCACCAACTGAAGCAAGAGGTGGTAACACCTTATATGCTCGTGAGGATGGAGGAACAGCGAAAAACCATCCACGCTTACTCCACAAGCAATGACATTGGGAAAGGAGGGGAAATGTATTTTAGTCCAACACAGTGGAGAATAATTTTCATGTTCTGCAAGGTGCTGAAACAATTCAAAGTAGTTACCTGTGAAATTAGTTCCGACACTGATAACTTGACTGGTTCCCTTAATTAGACTTTTGGAAAAGCACCTTGAAAAATTGAAGGAGGAGATGAAACAAAAAAATTGCGCTTAGTATGTCGGACTTGTAGATTTAGTACATTCATCTCTTTGCCAGGATCAAAGGGTTATCAACTTCTGGAAATCATATCACTACATTTTGGCGACTATGCTTGATTCTACTTTTAAGAGCTATGTCTTCTCTTTTTTTCCCCCTGTTCCAGATCACAAGAGACGCAATGAGCTCCGGGTAAGCAAGTTAACAGCTGAAGTTGTACCTGACATGACGGCGTCCCCTCCTTCAGTTCTCTCAGGTTACTGCTGGTAGGAAAAAATTAAGCTTTTCTACGAGACCCAAGGATGATGCAGATGATTCAGCAGAACATTTTGACATTTGGTCTGGTCTAAAAGAATTTCCCAAAAATCGTGACATGTGTTGTAAAATGAACTACAAATTCCACGAGGAAGGCCTTTACTGGCATTTAGATACTTCTGTAATGGTGGATTCCAGCCAGGATTAATTAGCATTGAGTGATGATTATGTACACACTGATGAGGGTGAGGATGATGAAAATGTAGATTGCAGGTGCTGGGATCTAGCTGAGAGAAGGAAGCTAGCTGATGCTGGAATGTTTATTAATATTTGGGTAAAATTACATGTTGGCAATTTTATGTTTTTCTACAGTAAAGTTTCACCTTTATTAAAGATGTGTTTTTTTTTATTTACATTTTTGTTTTTGACATTTATGTTACAGACTTCCGTAATGGTGGTTTCCTGTGGGGTTTAATTAATATTGTGTAAGGATGATGTTCAAACTGATGAGGGTGAGGACGAGGCTGAAGATGACAACAACATCTTGCCACTGTAGAGTTCATTGACAGCACTGTTACCTTAGCTGCCTTAAGCCTATTGTTACCTTGTTTTGTTAGGGCCCAAACAAACCAAGCACTTCAGCCACAAAAGTAGAACTCCTGGTAGCTGAAGTGCGTGGTTTGTTAAAGTGTGCATGTTCTTTTAAGATCCATTATAAGAGGGTAGGGTCCCAAGGACAATTCCATCTTGCACCACTTTTTCTTTCAGTTATCATTGTTTGTCAATGTAACCTACATGTGTTATAAGTGCTGAAGTTTGTTTTCAATTGCTCCCTCTTGTATGCATGACCACATACTTTGTTTTTCACTGAGTTCACCATCTTCAACTGTGTTATAGGAGTGCTCTGGGTGACGGTAATCTCCTCATCTTCATCTTCCAAAACTTCGTCTGCAGGGGCCAGTGACACACGCATTTGTTTTCTCAGGTCTCTTAGCTGTTCTTTAAATTGGGCATATTTATCATCGTGTCTCAGGGCCTTCTCTGTATTATTCTTCTGATGCGCAGTGTATCTCTCGTGTACAAGCTTTCTTAAATCTTGGATCTCATCCGGGTGGGTCACGGTTTAATTTAAGTACGGTCTCCTCAACTTTATCTATATATTGGTTTAAATCTCTGTTCAATGCAGCGTATTCCAAGATGACGGATTTCACGCTGCCCACATGTTCCGTGTGGGTCACGGTTTAATTTAAGTACGGTCTCCTCAACTTCATCTATATATTGGTTTAAATCTCTGTTCAATGCAGCGTATTCCAAGATGACGGATTTCACGCTGCCCACATGTTCCGTGTCACTGTCTGTCTGAAGCAGATGTAATGCCACTCCATTCCTGTGCCTATATAATTTCTGCGGATTTTCAGGGATGAGAGGGAGGTATCCAGAGAGGAGAAGGAGATTGATAGAAAGGATTGGTCATTCAACGCTCCCTATAATTGTGGAAGGTTGATTCTGCAGCCTCTTGGGACCGGAGGGGGGAGGGGGAAGGGGGAAGGGGAGGGGTAGGTTAAAGGGTGGCTCCACCCTTGGTTACAGTAGATATAAATGTTAGTCCCTGGGCGCATGAACAATAATATTGTGTAAAATAAACATTTATTGATAATAGAGTTGCAACTCTGCATATAAAGATGTACATAAATCACACATAGAGCAGTAGTGTAAAAACTTGATGTAGTATGTCAAAAACAGCACATTATATACAACAAGCATATATAGCAAGCATAGGTGGGCAATAGAGATCAGCATGCATAAATAAATGTTAATAAATCCAGCTGGTAGCCAATCAGGCTAATCGTAAATGCAAAATGTGCTGGGGTTCCCAGCCCACAAGTCCATCACGCACCGTGAGATGAACACAAGCAATGTCCAATTTTGGATGTCATAAATCCGTTCCTCCTGGGTGAGGATATGGATCAAATGGGATAGTGCAGACAATTGAATATCCACAGATAGGTAATAAATCAGTCATGAAACAAATCCTAGGTCAAGAGTGGCAATAGTTGGCAGATATGTCCATCGGGTGAGCCCAAATATGGAGACTGGTTAAAGGACTTACCCTTAGTGAAGCGGAATACAGTTCACATAGCTGTGGTTAATCCATAACCATGAAACGCTCCCTTGTGTTTTGGGCCCGTTGCCGTGGGGATGTTCTCACGTCCTACTGCCTGGCGGAAGTGTCCGTTTCCAATTGGATGGTAGTGCGCATGCGCATGTGTCTGTAATGCCGCCGCTCGTAGCGGTGGGTTTGAATGTAGTAATTCACAGCAGATCTGCAAAAAACTCGGCTGTGTGTAGATGTGCGGATTCAAACCAACGCGTTTCACCTTGGGGCTTCCTCAGGGATTGTGAAAAAGTTTCAAGTCCTTTAACCAGTCTCCATATTTGGGCTCACCCGATGGACATATCTGCCAACTATTGCCACTCTTGACCTCAGTAGGAGACACAAGACATTCTCAAGCTGTGTTGTACTATGGTTCAGCCATGTGTTTGCACATGCAATATTCTAAAGAGCAAGGCAAGGTCCTTTCAGTTTATTACTTTGGTTCCAATGCTAAACCCACTAATGTACAGTTTGAGGAATAAAGACATCTTATATGCATTGACAAGAACAATGCATATCTAAAAGAACATGCCTATTTGACACAATAGCTAACATTTTGAAATGTATCTATTTTTAGTCAGCTATAAATAGCTTATAATAACAGTTGAGCTTATACTAAAACAAAAATTAAGTTTTCTTTTATAGACTTGGTGGCCAAATTTATAACCAGTTTATTTAACAATTTATTGAGAAGAAAATTGTATACACAACATCTGTTTAATTCTGTAAGTTCTCCTGTCTAATGGATGTAACTGGGTCTATGTATATCCCAAATCTCCTCCTCTTTGTCAGTACATCACAAGTTATCAATGTAATACAGATTATGTATGAAAGAGAACGTAGATGGCAGTAGAGCTGCATCTAACAAAAAATTAATTTAAATATACAGTATACCCTAAAAGAAAATTGAGATACTGCAAGCTACACAGTTGGACTCAATAATGTCTCTAAAATCATGTTATATAAAATGTAAGATTTTAACAGAAACCAAAATAAAAAATTAACACTTTTTTCAAACTGATAATAAAAACATAGGTTAGTATGACACAGTGTTGGAGTTCAATGTCTCAGAATCAAAATGTCAATATTAAAAGTGGCTAAGTGATCCAGAATAGCGGAACACAAAGTCCCAAATATTTGCACACTAAATCTAGTTAACAGGGGAAACCAAGATTAGCAAGTTCCATCTGCTGCATTCCAAATTTGTAACAAGCCAAACAGAAATAATTAAGGTAATGGGAAGTTTGTGGAACTAAATTTACATGATTTAGTTCTGAAATTAGAAACCAAAGCTCCAAATGTAACTAAAGCAAATGTAACTTAAGGTGTGATTCATATGTGCAGATTCCATCATCCAGATGGAAGGACGGGCTTTTTTTTTCTCTGGTTTTGTTTAAAAATATCACCTTATTGTCATAGCAACTATCCATCAAGCCTATTTAAGGCACATTTGGGTGTGGCTCACAAGCCAGACCTTGCTAGATGTAAACCCCTATACCTGGGAAGCGAGTGCATATGATTTTAACTGCATTATAATGATGTTTAAATCATATAGGTCAGTGTAGGATCTTTCATATAATGAGGTGCCCATGATGCTGGGATGCAGGCTTAAATGTTTCGATCAAAACATGAACTAATACCTCATGTTTTAATTTTGCCAGATACACACAGTGTTAAGGATAAGCGCTGACAACTGTCATTTTGCTTAGTATACATATATGGGCATTTATATAGGCATTTATATTGCCATGCAGCTGGCACCATATACAATATGGGATATACAGAGCGCGGGCTTATTGCCATGCAGCTGGTACCCTTAATAATATGGGATATACCAAGCGCATCAAAGTATCAAGTAATTCCATTAAAAAAGCAATAATAGGGGCAAAGTTAATATACACAAAGTTTTAGAGAATTTTGCTAGTATCCTTTCTTAAAAATATTTACAATTTACGGTAATGCGTCCAAGCTAAGGAATTTTCCAATTGATTTATTATCTACTGTACAAATTACATATTATTCTTTCATGAAAACTTGGATAACTTCATGAAATTATTGTTTTCCACAGCATAAAGTACAATTTTCCATAAATAGCTTTGCCCTAATGTATAAATCATGGCTAAATTCCTAACATGTTGCAATTCAACAAGGAATTTATTCTAATTAACCATGTGGGCTTATGATCAGTATTCAAATACCAATGTCACCTAGTATTTGCAGTCAGCCTGGATACATCAGACACTGTATACTCTAATTGTTATTTTCAGAGACTATTTTCTAAGGAGCTTAAAGACCCAAGTCTGATATAACATGGTCACTATTGAGCTTATTTATCCTTGCCTAGAATAACAAATAAGGTGGAAGATTTCATGTTAAAATACAAGAAGACACATGGATCAGTGAGAGGATGAAAGGTAGCATCTTGTTATTCAATGCAATTTTATGTATTCACCTTTTGTTTTTCATCTGTTGTTCAGTACATGAGAACCTGTGGATTATGCACCGATTTATGGTTGAGACTTTTTATCCTGATTTAAATAACCACTGTACTTTCTCTCCAGTAATAATGATGTAACTTGCAATGGACAGAGTAAGATTGCCGGTTTTAAGGCAGCAATGGTCAGACCCGCCGCCTGGATTACATTATAAAGGTGGTGGGTCCGACCATTGCCACCTTAAAAATGGCACTCTGTCCATTAGATGTGACGTCATTATTACTGGAGAGATTTTACATGGTCGAAATTTACATGTGTCACCCATACAGCCTGTGGACATTGTGGTATGTCTATTATCTAGTAAGTCTAGATTTACTCCTTGTCTCTTATATACTCATCGGAATTCTCACGTCGCTCTAACTTGTATCGGCATTACTGTTGCCTAAAAAGTAACTACCACCGATATTACATATACATACATTTTTATAGTGCCACAATATGTTCATAGATTGTTATAGACTATTACAGGCTTGGCTAACATGTGGCACTCCAGGTGTTGTGAAACTACAAGCCCCAGCATGCTTTGCCAATATATAGCAGCTTATTGCTGGAAGGGTATATGTAGTTTCACAACACCTGGAGTGCCACAGGTTAGCCAAGCCTGGACTATAAGATAAACATTAGCAATAACAGCAAATGTCACCATTAGAATACAGAGAGAATGAGGTCACTGGCATTAGAAGCTTACAATCTAATTCTGTAGTTAGAGACATACACAGAAGAATAGTTAAAAGTGCCAATAAGCTAATGAGCTGATCACTATTGTGTTATTATAGCATAACTACTCGAGCAGGATCTCAGTTTAGATGTCAAGACAGCTGCTAACAAGGACATGATACGTTTCATATGAAAGAGCGGGAGAAAGTTTATGGTGTAAGAGCAGTGGAAGTTGGGAAGAGAAGAAGATGAGGAGTGAGATGTGAGGAGGTGCAGGTTAATGGAATGCTTTAAAGAGATGGAAACTAATTTGTAGTCTATGCAGTAAATTAATATGTGCTAAAAGACTGTGTTGATAAGACAGTGAATAATAATGAGTAATGGGAGAGAATAAGCTCAAGTGCAATCAGCTAATTGAGCAAGATTTATGCCAATTCCTTTCTACTTTGCACAAACGTTTTAGAAGATGTTGTATTATTTTAGTGTGCCGTGGCTGACATTGATGTTGATACAGAGTGTAAAGAGTAGCTGAGGCCACTCGATCAAGGTTTCTAGTGTTTGGTGAAGATGTGGTACTGCCATATAAGGAGGGGAGAATGGAGAAAATGAGGAGAGACGGTGTTGCAGAAAGGTGGAAGGCTGTTGAAAATGAATAGTTGTGAGTAAAGATTTCTGCGGGTATGAGGAGGCTTGGTAGAGTTCCACAGCAGAGTGGTTAAAGTAATACAGGAGAATTTGTAGATGATAAATTTATGATCATAAAGGCAGGAAAGGATTGTTAAGGAAATCAGAAACTAAACATAATCTAGAGATTACAATATCAATGCAAGTGCCATCCCAATGAATAGAGCTGTCAGTCCACTGGGAGAGGCCAAGGGAGGAAATTACAGAGAGTAGATTGAGGGCACAAGTAGAATTTGGCTTATCAATGGAGATGTTGAAATCACCCATGCTGTTGGTGAGGCTAGGGTTAGGGCTAGGTCATGCTGGAGGATAAATAATGAGGTAGCTAGGCAGAGAAATGTTCAATAAATTGTTGGTATGGTCCAGAGGGACAATAAATTGCAGCAACAAGTATAAAGAATGGGTTGAAAATCCAGATAGCATGTGCTTTAAAAGATATGACCATAAGTGATGGAACATTTGGTAGAACTTTGAATATACAAAATTGGGATAGGAGTAGTTCAACCCCACCTCCTTGTCTGTTCCCAGGTCTGGAGTTGTGGCTAAAATAGAGGCCTCCATGTGAAAGGGCTGCAGTTGAGGCTGTATCTGATTGTTTAAGCTGTTTTTCTGTTATTGCCAGAAGGTTTATTATGTTTGACAAGAAGAGGTTGTGGATATTGCAAACAGAGCATGCACTCCATAGGGCACATTCAAAGGTATATTCCCATTTATTACCATTTATATCTATCCCTATTTATTTTCAAATCACTCTTTAGTAATTGCATACAGTAGGTGACTGTAATATTAGCAGTTTTATATGTTTCTGGACCTATATACAGTAGACCTCTACTGTCAACTTAGCAACACCCCCCAGTGCTATGTATTGTTAGTCATAAGACATCCTTTCTGCATTTTATTTACAAAAATTATTATTTTTTACAAAAGTTAAATATCGTCTACAAGTTTTAGTTCAGTTGCTAGCTGTGTAGTTTTAAAATGGTCACAGACAGAATGTTCTTGTGAGACAGGGTGCTCAATGACATGACATACAAAATAACAATATACACTAAGTATTTGCGACTGCATACAGCAAATAATGAAAAATGGTTTTCGGCATTTATAAAAATAATGTATTTTCTAGGGATGAGCGGACTCGGATATCTGAAATCCAAGCCCACCCAAACCGTGCCGATCCGAGCCGGAACCGAGACAGATCCGGGTATTCCCGCCTATTGCAAAACTGAAAGCGAGGCTCCGAGTCATAATCCCGTAGTCGGATCTCGCGATACTCGGATTCTATAAATTCCCCGCTGGCCGCCGCCATCTTCACTCAGGCATTGATCAGGGTAAAGGGAGGTTGTGTTAGGTGGTCCTCTGCCCTGCTATATTCTGTGCTGTGCTGTGCTCAGTCCAGTGGTGCTGTGTCCTGTGCTCTGTCCTTCTGAGTTCAGTGGTGCTGCTGGGTCCTGTGCTGTGTCCTGTTCAGTCCAGTGGTGCTGTGTCCTGTGCTCTGTCCTTCTGAGTTCAGTGGTGCTGCTGGGTCCTGTGCTGTGTCCTGTTCAGTCCAGTGGTGCTGTGTGCTGTGCTCTGTCCTTCTAAGGGCATTGTTATTTCCCCATTATTCCCAAGTTATAAAAATTTTTAAAAAAAGTTATAAAAAAAATAAAAAAAGAAATAATTATAAAAAAAAGAAATTAAAAAAAAATATCCAAAAACAATCCTGCAGTATAAGTCCATTGGTACTGCAATATTACAAAGTTCACTGATTCTGCAGTATAAGTCCACCAGTGGTACTGCAATATTACAAAGTTCACTGATTCTGCAGTATAAGTCCAGTGGTACTGCAATATTACAAAGTTCACTGATTCTGCAGTATAAGTCCAGTGGTACTCTCCTGTGCCGCATATAATTTTTAAAGGCTTTGCCGAGTGTGTGTGGCTTAGGGGTACACTCTCTTGTGCTACATATAATGGAAAACAAAAATTTGGAGGATAAAGCTGCGAGGAAAAAGCTCAGTTTTCCTGAAAGACCCGCTGGCGGGGATGCTGATAACATCTGGTGCAGACTGAAGGACCTGCCAATCATTGCAGACATGTCTACTGTTGCTGCATTGGATGCTGTCACAATAGAAAAAATGGTGGAGGATTATTTTGCTGACACCATCCAAATAGACATGTCAGACAGTCCATATTGTTACTGGCAGGAAAAAAAGGCAGTTTGGAAGCCCCTGTACAAACTGGCTCTATTTTACCTGAGTTGTCCCCCCTCCAGTGTGTACTCGGAAAGAGTTTTTAGTGCAGCGGGGAACCTGGTCAGTGAGCGGCGAAGGAGATTGCTTCCTCAGAACGCTGAAAAAATGATGTTCACAAAAATTAATTATCAATTCCCTAAATCAAGTACAGCACTGCCCTCTAGATAGTACAGAGGGACCTGTGGTTGTGGAGTCCAGCGGGAACAAATTGATAATGTGTGAGGAGGAGGAAGTACACACTGTAGGGGGAGAGGAATCAGAGGTTGAGGATGAGGACGACATCTTGCCTCAGTAGAGCCTGTTTATTTTGTACAGGGAGAGATGAATAGCTTTTTTGGTGTGGGGCCCAAACAAACCAATCATTTCAGGCACAGTTTGGTAGGCCCTGTCGCTGAAATGATTGGTTTGTTAAAGTGTGCATGTCCTATTTCAACAACATAAGGGTGGGTGGGAGGGCCCAAGGACAATTCCATCATGCAACTCTTTTATTGCCATTATGTGACCATTCAACAGTCGTTTGCCATGAGCACAAAGTAAAACAAAATTTAAACAAATTCAACAAATTAAACCAAAAGTAAAATGCCCTGTCATAATCAAAAACAAGAGGTATTGACGTGCTTGAACTACTGTAGTGTTTATAAGTTAGAAACACTACACTTGAAAGCTTGAGCCTTTAATAGAAAAAGTCACTCTTCATTGCACGAATATTTGCAACAGCGACAATTTTTGGGTTAACAAAGTCAACAAATAACACTTCGACCCTGTCTGTCTTTCACATACTTGATGGGATCTCAATGATGAATGCTCTGTACCATGGTCGTCTAAAACAAGAGGTATTGACGTGCTATAACTACTGTAGTTTTTATAAATTATAAACACTACACTTGAAAGTTGAAGGAGGTATTGTGGCCCCGGTACCAAATTGGCCACTCCACAATGCAGTCCAGATAGAGGCGTATCAGATATTAAACAACGTTGACTGTTGCTGCCAAATCATAAATTAATGAAAATTACCTGTCATCGTCAAAAACAAGAGGTATTGACACGCTCGAACTACACCCTGTATAATCTGCAGAGGATGTAGGAGCAGGCAGCTGTGCAGTGGAATTCAGACCATTTGAAGGCGGAGGAATTGTGGCCCCGGTACCAAATTGTATACCGGGACCACTGCACTATGCAGTCCAGAAAGCTACCTCAGTGAAACGTTTTTGACTAAAAACAATATTTTGAGGTGTGAGGTGTTCAGAATAGACTGGGAATTAGTGGAAATGATTGTTATTGAATGTTAATGAGGTTAATAATAGTGTAGGAGTGAAATTAAACCCAAAAACTTGTTTTTAACACTTTTTATGTTTTTTTCAAAAAAAATCCGAATCCAAAACCTTAAATCCGAACCAAAACCTTTCGTCAAGTGTTTTGCGAAACAAATCCGAACCCAAAACCTCAAGCAAATCCGAATTCAAAACACTAAACACGAGACACCAAAAGTGGCCAGTGCACATCCCTAGTGTTTTCATTAAAAAATCACTTGCGGAGAAGTGGAAAAGTAACCCATATCAACTAATGTACAATCTTGCTGGTTTCTTTTAAAAATTGTACAATAACATTATAACTCCTCTGTCTATTCTATACCCTGCACTTCGCTACCTACCCCTTAATGATCCCTCTTCACCAGTCTTAGTACTCTTCACCCTCTTTCTCCCTCTGTTCATCTTACCACTTCCTCTTTTTCATGCCCCAGACCTCTTCTTCCCTCACCCTGACTCCCTGCTTTGTGTCTCTTGTTAGTCTGCCCCTTCTTTCTAGCTTGAAAGTGCTCTAGAGCAGGACCCTCTTATGCTCGCGTGCTCCTTCTTTTGTTACCTTTCCCCTCGGCTCCCCTACTTGATTTTTGTTCCTCATCGCTAGGGTCTCATCTTCTTCCTTGCCTTTCCACCACACAGTCTTTAATCCTGTTAATTGCACCCACACTCTGGGGTACAGGTTAACTTGCTATATTTCTCTCCCTCCTCTCTTGCTTGCTTACGTTCTCTCCCCCTTGTACTCTAAAGCTTCTTAGTATCCTGCCTTTCATTTATGCCTCCTTAGTACAAGTGGCTTGATAATTTACTGCACTATCTTTGTATTGCTCAGTATGCCATGTCCTGTTTTGTCCTATGCTCTACTGGGTTAATAGTTTACTGTACTTTGTTCTTGTAATGCCCTGTAGGCCGTGTTCTGTTTTTGTTTTGTTGTTTTGCTTTCCCCATGCTCTACACACGGCTTTTCTGACACTTTGTGGCAATTTACAAGTAAATGATAATAATAATAATACAATTATAAGGTTTGTTGTAGGCTCCTTCCCTCCATCCTCTTGTCTTCTTATGTGCTCCCACGTCATCCACCTGTGCGTCTTTGGCTCTTGCCTCCTGCGAGTTCTTTACAACACCTGTTATACCACTATAGCTATTATGTTTTATGCACTGCTGGTATTGCTGGTATTTTGTGGTACCTTATAGATAGACGATAATAATAATAATAATAATAATAATAATAATAATAATAATTATGATGTGATTACTTGTTTATTTATGTTTGTTCTGCTATATTTAGATCAATGGAAACAAGCAATAGAAGCGTATTTATTATTATAGGATTCTCAGATTTACCAGATCTAGAAATGACCATTTTCTTATTCTTTCTCTTCTCATATATTGTTACCTTGATGGCAAATCTATTCCTCATCACAGTATTCTGTCTGAGCCCCATGATGAAATCTCCCATGTACTTTTTCCTATGTAACCTGTCTGGAGTGGATATTTTATGTATATCCGCCACTTCTACAAAACTGATGTCTATATTCTTTGCAGCCATTGGCACAATCTCATTCTCAGAGTGTATAACACAGTTCTACTTTTCAGCTGTTTCTTCAACGGCTGAGTATCTTTTTCTCACTGTTATGTCCTATGACCGCTATGTTGCTGTTTGTAAACCATTACATTATACTCAGATCCTGAGCAAGAACTTTTGTGTAATATCAACACTTGGAGCTTGGATATTTGCATTTGTACTTTCCCTGACCGCAACTGGTTGTTTTATATTTAATGACTTCTGTTCCTCTAACATTATTGATAATTTTTTTTGTGACTTAAGCTCTTTGTTAAAACTTTGCTGTAATGAAACCTCTGTTATTCAAACCATAGTGTTTGCAGATGGTGTCATACTTTTAACCTGCTTCCTGCTTACTGTAACCTCTTACACCTTTATCATTTCATCTATCCTTAAAATTCAGTCTTTACAAGGAATTTCTAAAGGTTTCTCTACCTGTGCATCTCACCTGGCTGCCGTAACGCTGTTTTACCTGGTACATTTCATTCTCTACTTAATACCAAATGTAGTAATTACACAAAAGCAGCGCAAAGTTATGTCTGTTCTTTATACAAACATTATCCCCATGTTAAACCCTTTTATCTACAGTTTAAGAAATACAGATGTTAAGAGAGCTTTGCAAAATCTCATTAGGTGTGTACAACTGAGATGGTTGTGATGTAATCAATCAGATGTTTAATAAATATAAAATTCTCCTATCTGGCTGATATGTTGCCTTAGATGACATATGGTACCTGTATACTATGGTGAGGAGCCATGGACAAATCTTCTTATAATGGTTTCTTGTGAATTCTTACATAGGTGGTGTGGGTCAGTGCAATTTTTGGATAGGTGTAACAATGTCCTCAATAAATAGACAGCAGTCATGTAATAATATTTAAATACTCTAATGTGTATCCCTTTATTTCTCAGAATCATATACCATCCAAGGGTGACCCAACAAAATGTGGAACCTGAGGTAAAAGGAACATGTGGGATGATCCCAAAATTCCCTTGTCTTAACCTCTTGTCTCTACCCCTCTAAACCATTGAATCTTAAACCTAAACAAAATAAAGTCCCATAGAACAAAAAGAAAACATAACAGTCACTTAGGTATTATACATGTGGAACAAATCTTAGATTTATTTAACTTTAACAAGAAGTTTAAAATTGGTTTAAACTTTATTATTAACAGTACCTTTGGTAATAAATGAGATTGAAAATCTGTGGAGTAATGGGCTGTAAAAAGTCTAAGGGGTATATTTACTCAACGGCGGGTTTGAAAAAGTGGAGATGTTGCCTATAGCAACCAATCAGATTCTAGCTTTCATTTATTTAGTGCATTCTACAAAATGACAGCTAGAATCTGATTGGTTGCTATAGGCAACATCCCCACTTTTTCAAACCCGCAGTTTAGTAAATATACCCCTAAGAACCTTTAGGCCGATAATGCATGCCAACAGAAACACACTGAAATTAATAATTGATTTTAAATCATACAGTAGTCCAGAAAAGTCCAACTAGGGTACAATATTGATTATAGATAAGAAGATGGGAAATAAATTTTTTAACCCATTGATATTCCAAATAGGGACATTTATTTCCTTGGGTCCTACAGACCATTTAACACCTAAAAGACTGCAAATTCCTGTTTGTATGGGCATTAAAGGACAGAAAATCCAGATCTAAATTTGACAGGGAACAGGATACATAGTAGATATGTAGGATGGATGGTGCAGGGGCCAGGTGGGCATCTACTGGTACAATTTGGACAGTCTTCAACTGGGCCTGTATATTAAAGCTACCAGCATTTTTGGTTCAGTATATTGAAGTCCCCAGAGATTTTGGGTGGGTGGTATTGTAAAGTCTTCAGAGATTGTAGAGGTCAGTACTGTAACACCACCAGAGATTTAGAGGTCTAGCATTGTAAAGCCATTGTAAAGATGTTTGAGGTCAACATTTTATAGTAGCCTCCAGAACATTGTTAGCTTTGAATAATAGTATTTAGTATGCATTGTGTTTTGTGTAAAGTTCATAAGAATGCTCTCTCTATTATATAGTGGTCACTAGAATGCTTTCTTTATTGTATTTTGTTTGCAGATATGCTCTTTGTATTGTATTGTATTCAATTATTAATATGTATTTGTTAGGAACCCCTCCAGCCGGCACAACACAACCCGGAATCTACTCTGCCAGTCAGGTGTTCACTGGAGCCACTGATGGTGGGGACAGACTGGGCCGCAGACTGACAGAGGGTCGTGAAGTGTGTACCAGCTGGGGAGAACCCAGGCAAGCGGAGTGAGGTCCACGCAGAGGTCAAGGGCCGGCAGCAGACAACAGTATTGGTAAACAAGCTAAGGTCAGGGGTCACAGGCAGATAGCAGAAACGGTGAACAAGCCGAAGATCAGGGACACAGGAAACACAAGCGAAGTCCAATTCAAAGCCAGGGGTCATACACGGGAAATCAGTAGCAGTATCAGGATACAGGAACAGGAACAAGCAGGTCAGCAGACTGGAGCACAGAAGCTATAACCGGCAATGAGGTAGCAGACCTCATTGCCTAAAATAGTGAGGACAGCCAATCAGAGCCTGGCTCTGATAATACCCAGCCCCCTGAATCTAAATTCATTAGCCCACAGGCTAGTAATATTGATGGGCGCATGCGCCCGGCTTCTCATTGCCGGGACGCAGCGCTGAAGCGTCCCTCCGTTGCCCCGGTCACAGGCGGAAGTGACGTCCCGGTCGCCATAGCGACGGCCGGGACGCAGGTAGGAGAGTCGCGGCGGCTGGGCACCGCCTCGGCTCTTAACAGTATTGCATTGAGTGCTTGTAATCACCAAATCCCCAGAAACACAAACTATCAATTGCTAGAGCCTGGAAGACCACTGTAATCATTACCAGCCGAGAGGCATTAGTATCAACCTCAGGCAAGAAATGTTACAGTGCCCGTAAACACCAACTACCTGGAGCCAGAACCTACCACACTGTCTGTATCCATGAAGATGTATAACCAACAACAACTATACTTGTTATCCTGATACTTTTTTCACTCAGGTGTACTCCACGTCTCTATCTTTACCGGCAGTTTTATTTCATTTGTTTTTCTCTATAAAGAACCATGTGCAGCACTGCCTAGTATGTTGGTTCTTCAACATAAAAGATAATAAATTGTTAATGGCTCACCAGAATGTTCGCTGTATTGCACAGAGCTCACTATAGTGCTCTCTGTATTATATAGAGATCGCTAGAATGATATCTGTACTGTACATCACTAGTTTGTTTTCTGCATTTTATAGAAATCACATTAGCAGTCTGTCTTGAATACAAGTCATATGGAGCTGTGTTGTGTTTGATTATTGTTGCAATCTCACTGCCTCCACTGTAGATGTATACGTTTGTGAGAACTACTATCCTTCAGATTTATGACCACTAAGTGCTCATAGGCCACCAACATTAGAATGTCTTCATATAACTGGCCTGCAGTTTCCAGGTTAATTCTGGGCCAATCGGTGCTTTCTCATAGCCAATGATGATACCAAAACATATATATGGCAGTAGTGGAGATTTCTAGAAGATGTGAAGAGTATCCATTTCCATGTAATTGACTGGGGCAGGTATTCTGTGTATGGGGGGGGGCAGTTGAAGGCTGTATGGTCTATTGGGGGTTCTCTGTGCAACAGGTAGCTGGCACTGTTGGTATCTCTCTATAATGATGGTGTCCTTCAGCATATTGTTGGCTATTGGGTTTTTATGATAGCCAATGGAGTAAGATTTATCCTGGTATTTTACCTGGTGGAAAATCTGTCTAGTGAACTTCGCAGCCTAGCCAGACGCTTTTCAGCGGGGGTAGCGGATAAGAAACCACATTCAGATAAGTAATAAGCGCAAAAAAGCCAATATTTTATTTTTACTTGACCTTACACCAAGTGCTAAAATGGGCTAATGACACTGACCTCATCAGGTACATAAGACACATACATACACAGAGTAAGAGCATTTTACATAAGTGGTTATGGCAATTCTTTTTTTATCCGTAACAGCTTGCCTATTTCTCTTTGAGTCCTCCTGACAGGCAGAAAAGCAGCTAAGCCCAGATCCCCCCTTCCATTTTGATGTGCTCATACCAGCAGACTAAGTCTATAGACTGATGCAGCCTGTAACTTCACAACTGAATTTCTCACAAACATCTACAGCTCACAGTGCACTTAACCAGTGGAAATCATAGTCCCCCAGTCACTAACACACATAATTATTACAGAATTCCCTCAACACACCAGCTTCAGACTCTTATACCCCTGTCTTTTCCAGCCCTTTAACCCTTGCATATAACTATTGGATTTCCTGGGCAAGTGATAACATGCTAAATGTTTATCTAGGTGTAACTCGCCAGGCAGATATGATCACCCCACTTCCTATTGGCTTCTTGCTAGAAAAGGCTCCTCCTCACTTGAACTTGGTTTCCAGCAGGGAAACATTAAATTGAAACCTGAGGAATAATTTACAAGATAGTCTAAATGTAAGAGAATCCAAAACAATAAAAATGCTGCACTCACATTAATTAAAAAGATCAAAGCACAAACATAAACCATCATTACCATCATCATCATCATTTTTTTATATAGCGCCAACATATTCCGTAGTGCTTTACAATTGGGGACAAACACAGTAAACTAATAAACAACCCGGGTAAAACGGACAAAGAGGTGAGAAGGCCCTGCTCGCAAGTTTACAATCTATGGGACAATGAGAGTTTGACACATGAGGTTAAGTCTACATTTTGCATTTCGGCCCAGCCAGACTGCAAAGGTTACAGTGACTCATAAGCTAAATGATCCTGTCATACAACAATGTTGGTCAAGGGGTAGTTGTCTTCTGTGAAATTGTGTAACGGGTGGTATATATTGGATTCGGTAGAAAACAGGAAACCAATCCTTAAATTAGTGTGTTAGTGTAGTGTGTGTGTGCTCCTTCCAGATCTGAGAAGACTTGAGTGCATGCAAAGAATTAAGATGTTTTAAAGCTGGATCCTGGGTTTCACCAGTCACAGTCTCAAGTGCTGCTACCCACATATGGAATTTCCTACCATATCTAATCAGGCTTTCCCCTACCATTCAAATCTTTAGACAATCTCCAAAAACCCATCTTTTTATTGGAGCTTACCCTATCCCTGATGATACTATTCACACTAACACATCCTCACAGCTGTCCCAATCTCCACTCTAAGCCTCACTCCATCCTCTTGTTTCAGCTGTGCCCTCTTCCAATTAGAATGTAAGCTCTCTAATGAACAGGGCCCTCCATACCATTTGTGCAATATGCTGAAATGATTTAAAGTAGTCACCTGTGAACTGAGTTCAGAAACTGCTAGCTTGAGGAAAGTGATTCCTTTAATTAGACTTTTGCAAAAGCACCTTGAAAAATTGAAGGATGAGATGAAACAAATAAATTACGCTAAGTATGTCGGACTTGTAGATGAGGTGCTTTCATCGTTTCGCCAGGATTGCAGAGTTATCAACTTCTGGAAATCGTATCACTACATTTTGGCTACTATGCTTGATCCTAGGTTTAAGAGCTATGTCTTCTCTTTATTTCCCACTGTCCCAGATCACAAGAGATGTAATGAGCTCCTGGGGAGCAAGTTGACAGCTGAAGTGGTACCTGGCATGACGGTGTCCTCTCCTTCTCTTTCTCCGGTTACTGCTGCTAGGAAAAAGCTACGCTGTGGCTGGATCACTACTAAATAACTTATTTGTGGCTGGATTCTGTTGAAATAATTTATTGTAGAAAAGTATTTCAATTAGTGGTGCAGACACCAATGTATATAATTGCAAATGCACTTATCGTGTTACATTGGGATGTGTTTTGTGTGAAAGTGTCATTATTTGGGTTTGTAACTTTGCTAGAGGAAGTCTGTTTGCTGATAGCAGGAAATGCTTAGTAAGTCTTTTTATGTCAAGTATCAAACACCTGTTTACCCTGTATACACAGCAGAGGGCTGTTGCCTTTCTGTCTGGCATGGCTGCATTTCAGATAATGCAAGCATAAAGTTTTAGCACATAACAGAGTAGTGTAAATATTGTTAGCTTTGCATTGCATGTAAATCCTTATTTGGGAAAACATATTGTATCCTGATACTAAAAATAGCTCAGACGTTGCGGCGCGTGAACTGTCCTTGTTAGGACTGTTTGAGCTAATAAACCATCTTTTGCTTCAAAGGCCTGCTTGAAAACTTCTCCATGCTGAAATTCCTGTGACCTACAGATTAGACCCAACTCTAATCCGTTCCCGGCTGTTCGGAGGTTTGGATGCAGCTTTCCAGTACCAACACTCTGCCCGCTACCCAGCAGTTTTGGCCAGTGTAATAGGCCAAGGGGGATCCATCCACAGCAACCCTGATCCATAGTAAGAGGTCAGGGGTATCAGTCCAGGTACACCAGCAACGGGGTACACTAAAAACGCCAGTTACCCAGAAGGTACCTGGTTCTGGATGCAGGTAAGGAGTTCAGTGGTGGCAGCATTTGCAAGTCCCTCCTACTCAGGTTAGAGGGCGCATTGGGATAAAGAAAGAGAATGGTGGCAAAGTGAGCCCAGCCGGTTCCCAGCAGCAACAGACAGGGTGGCATAGGCGGTCCATCCTGTCACATAAGCTTTTCTAAGAGACCCAAGGATAATGCAGATGATTCAGCAGAACATTTTGACATTTGGTCTGGTCTAAAAGAATTGCCCAAAAATCGTGACACCTCTGTCGTAAAATGAACTGCAAATTCCACGAGGAAGGCTTTTACTGGCATTTAGATCAAAGTACAGAGACTTCTGTAATGGTGTATTCCAGCCGGGATTAATTAGTATTGAGTGTTGATGATGTACACACTGATGAGGGTGAGAATGATGACAATGTAGATTGCAGGTGCTGGGATCTAGGTGAGAGGAGGAAGCTAACTGATGCTGGAATGATTATTAATATTTGGGTAAAATGAAATGTTGGCAATTTTATGTTTTTCTGCAGTAAAGTTTCACCTTTATTAAAGATGTGTTTTTTCTTTAAAAAGGGTAAAAGCTTTTTATTTACATTTTTGTTTTTGACATTTATGTTACAGAGACTTCTGTAATGGGCGTTTCCTGCATGGTTGAAATTGTGTTAGGAGGAAGTTTTTTCAATCATCCTTTATATTGTTTCTCGTACTTGTGTCCACATACTTTGTTTTCCACTGGGTTCACCATCTCCAACCCGTCGGTGCACTCTGGATGGGTCTTGGTCTGATAAATGCACACATCCCGGGGGGTCAGCGCTCGTTGCCATGCATTAGCTGTAGAATTACCACAGCTATCTAAGTAACCAGTGGAGCGATCAAAGAAACTATAGCTTTTTAATGAGCCATTCTCAGTTTCACTGTACCGGACGTGTGCTCTGTATTATTCTTCTGAAACGCAGTGTATCTCTAGTGTACAAGGTCTCTTAATTCCAGGATCTCATCCGGTAGGGCACATTTTAACTTAAGTACGGTCTCCTCAACTGCATCTATATATTGGTTTAAATCTCTGTTCATTGCAGTGTATTCCAACATGACAGATTTCATGCTGCCCACATGTTCCACGTCACAGTCTGTCTGAAGCAGATGTAATGCCTCTCCAGTTGTAATATCCATTCCTGTGTCTTCATAAGTTTGGAAGTTCTTCAGGGATGAGAGGGAGGTATCCAGAGAGGAGAAGGAGATTAAAGATGCAGCATGAGCAGACATTATTTTATAATGTAGAGCCATTGTTGGACTTAAGGCAGCTTGTTATGACTCGCCAGGCTCTCTGTCAAAGTAACTAGATAGATAGTTAGATAGATAGTTAGGGACAGGTAGGTAGGTAGTTAGGTAAGTTAGATAGCCACTGGGTGTTTATATAGGTAAATAGATAAGTTCTTAGATAGAATAGATAGATTAGTTTAGGTAGATCAGGTAGGCAGATAGATTAGCTAGACAGATTAGATAGGGTCAGTTAGGTCTGTTCTCTGTCAGAATCTTCCCTCAATTCATGTTGTCATTTCTATGTAATGCCTCACCTGGCCAGCCTGTTTCTCTGAACTCACTCACCTGGCTCCTCATTATCACCTACAGCCCATTTGTTCTGCTCCCCTAAATAGCTGGCTAATCCTCTTCAGGATTGCCGGTAACACGTTTACCATAGTGTTCTGCTCCCTTGTGTTTGCCCTGTTACCTGCTCCTGTTGTTTCCTGACAGCTAAGTGCATTCCCGTGTACCAGACCGTTTCCGTTCCTGACTACTCTTCATTGGATTTCCCTGTGTACCAACTCGGCTCTGCTTTGAATCTTCTCCTGTGTGGATATTCCATGTACCGTACCTGATTCTGTCCCTGACGATTCTACTATCTACTCACCAGTTCCTGTCAGTTTTCTCCTGGACCCCGGTAAAGTCGTGCTCCCAGGCATGGCTCCGGCCTGACCTGCAGCTCCTCTGCTCTTCCTAAATTATACGGAGATGAAGCCCCTGAAGCATCTCTGCGCCCTGATTTCAACAATCTTCCTTTGGCTCCGGACTCAATCTTGCCACAGGTACTATTGACTGTTTACATATATCACCGTGTGCCTATAATTGTTGTTACCCATAAATCTCCGGACTCTCACCGGTACTGTGGGTTGCAGTTACCCCTGGCAACCGCCTAAGAACTGTGTCTCTCAAATCTCTGGACTCTCACCGGTACTATGGGTTGCAGTTACCTTTGGCTACTGCCTATGTTCAGTGTCATCATCTTTACCTATCAGCTGTTCTGTTATTTATTTATTTAGTTAAGTCCTGGGGGCATCTGAGTACCTCAAGCTCTAAGGGAAAGGCGGCTGCTATAGGTGAAGACCTCCGCCATCTTGTTCTGTGAGTTGGTGATCAGACAGTCAGCCTAACACTATAACCGTCCCTAGAAGTATTCCAGGAGGAGAAGCCTTGTAATGGATGAAAGTGGAACCAAATTGTCCCCAGTTCAAGTTCTGGCTGGCCAAATTCAGACTCTGTCACAAATGGTCCAAGGACTATCTCAGCGTCTGTCCACACAAGAGGAAACCTCTAGGACCTCATAGGCTACATCAGCCCCTGCAGCTGAACCCAAGTTAAATTTGCTGGACCGGTTTTCTGGAAACAGAGCTTTGTTCCGGAATTTCAAGGAGAGCTGTAAACTACTTTCTGCTGAGACCTCGATCTTCTGGTTTGGAACAACAGAGGGTCTGGATTGTCATCTCCCTCCTTCAGGGTGACCCCCAGTCTTGGGCCTTCCGTCTGCCGCAAAACAGTCCTACCATGCAGTCTGTGGAACCCTTCTTTAATGCATCGGGTCTGCTCTACGACGACCCAGATCGAGTGGCCTCCGCTGAGGTTCATCTGCGGGCTTTGAAGCAAGTTCAACGCTCTACAGAGGAGTACTGTGCTGAATTCCGTCGGTGGTCGACTGACAGCGAATAGAATGACCCAGCGTTACGCAGTCAGTTTCACTTAGGGCTGTCAGAACAGATCAAAGATTCCCTGGTGCAGTACCCTTCTCCAACCTCTCTGGAAACCCTCATACAGTTCGCCATCAAGATTGACAGGAGAATCAAGGAGAGGAAGGCAGAAAAAGAGCCACCTTCTTTTCCTTCTGCTTGTATTCCTGTCCCTGAAGACATTGAGGAGCTAATGCAGTTAGGGGCATATCGTCTCTCTCCTGAGGAAAAGGACAGAAGGCGATCACAAGGTCTCTGCCTCTATTGTGGTGCTAAAGGCAACTTCTCCCACTCTTGCCCCAACAAACCGAGCAAAGAGCATGCCTAGGGAACGAGGGGAAGGTTCACCTAGGTCTGCAAATTGTTTCCCCAAAAATATGCTGTCTTGATTCCCGCACAAGTCACCTTCAGTGCCTGTTCCGTGGCACTCTCGGCCTTCATTGATAGTGGAGCTGCTGGCAATTTCCTAGAAATCGGGATTGCCTGTTCTACTGGAATTCCTACAGTAAAGCTCAAATCTGCAATTACAGTCTGTGGCTTAGATGGAAGTCCATTACCTGGCGGCAAGATTATTTTGGAGACCCCCTTGCTACAGCTAAACGTAGGAGCCCTTCATTCTGAGTCCTTGACCTTCTTCCTCATCGACTGTCCATCTGTTCCCTTGATTCTGGGCCATCCCTCGCTTTCCCTTCGTAATCCTATTGTGGATTGAGTTAAAGGAGAAATTATTCAGTGGAGCTCTTATTGTTAACAGTCCTTCTTGACTTTACCCCTCCGGATTTTACAATCAATTCCTGAGCAGCTTCCCTCACAATATCATGAGTTCTGGGATGTGTTCTCTAAACAAGCTGCTGACTCCCTACCACCTCATTGAGACTTTTGACTGTGTCAATGAGCTTATTCCCGGTTCCAGACTACCTAAGGAGGGCTTGTATTCTCTTTCCAGTCATGAGACCAAGGCCATGCAGACTTATATCGAGGAAAATCTTGAAAAGGGTTCATCAGGCCATCTAAATCTCCGGCAGGGGCTGCATGCTTCTTCGTATCCAAAAAAGATGGTGGACTGAGACACTGTATAGACTAAAGAGGATTAAATTTAATCACAGTCAAGAACACATATCCTCTTCCCCTCATCTCTGTACTATTCGACCAGCTAAGGGGTGCTACTGTTTTCACAAACATCGATCTCCGTGGAGCGTACAACCTCATTCGCATCATAGAAGGAGATGAATGGAAGATGTCATTCAATACACACTCTGGCCACTATGAATATCTGGTCATGTTGTTTGGTCTTAGCATTGCACCTGCAGTATTTCAGGACTTAATTAACGAAGTTCTCAGTGAATTCCTTGACCACTTTGTGGTTGTTTACTTGGATGATATCTTGATATACTCTCAGTCGCTATCCGTACACTGGGGTTACGTCAAACAGGTTCTCCAGAAACTTCGGGAACACCATCTCTTTGCCAAGTTGGAAAAGTGTGAGTTTGAGGTACAGAAGGTATCATTTCTGGGATACATAATTTCTTCTGCTGGGTTCTCCATAGATCCAACCAAGGTTCAAGCCATTCTCGACTGGCTACAACCCAACAACCTCAAAGCTGTACAGAGATTCCTGGGCTTCGCGAATTATTACAGGAGATTCATCCGGGGCTTTTCTGATATAGTGGCTCCTATTGTCGCCCTGACCCGAAAAGGACTGGATCCAACTATTTGGCCGCCTCAGGCAGTAATCGCATTTGAAGCCTTAAATAAGGCGTTTGTGTCTGCTCAAGTCCTTAGACATCCAAATCCAGAGATACCTTTTGTATTAGAGGTTGATGCCTCTGACGCCGGTGCTGGCGCTATCCTTTCCCAGAGGGACCCTCATACTCACCGCTTACATCCATGTGCTTACTATTCTCATAGGTTCTCTTCTGCTGAAGCTAACTATGATGTGGGCAACCTGGAGCTGTAGGCCATTAAATGGGCCTTTGAGGAGTGGCGTCACTGGCTGGAAGGTGATCACAAGGATCTACAGTGCAGCCAGTCGGCCAAATGGTTGAATCCCAGACAGGCCCGCTGGTCTCTCTTCTTCACCCACTTCAAGTTCTTGATCACCTACAGACCAGGTTCTAAAAATGTCCGGACAGATGCTCTATCTAGGAGCTTTCTGTCACATCATGGTCCAGTTACGGATCCTCTACCTATCATTCCCTCATCTATTTTCTATGCTGGGTTAACTCAAGATTTGAGTATCACGCTCTGTAGGCTTCAAAGGATAGCTCCTGACAACACTCTGGAGGGTCGCCTATTTGTCCCAGTCCATTTAAGGAAGGCGGTTCTTTCTGAGGCACACAACAAGTAAGACTGCTGCCTGGAATCTACAAAGCTTTGGAAATCCTCTCCCGTACGTGTGGTGGCCGTCATTATCCGCTGATGTTAGAAGTTTTGATCTCTCCTGCAAAGACTGGGCTAGGAATAAAGTCCTCAGGAACTGTCCTTCAGGCCAGTTAGTCCCATTATATATTCCTACAAAACCCTTGACACATCTATCAATGGACTTTATTGTTGATCTCCCACCCTCTGCAGGACATAACACCATATGGGTGGTTGTAGACCAGTTTAGCAAAATGTCACATTTCATACCGCTAACTAGACTTCCTAGTGTCCGAGATTTGGCTATCCTGTTCATTCAACATATATTCTGTCTCCATGGACTTCCTACTGATATTGTTTCTGATCGTGGCTCTCAGTTTGTGGCACAGTTCTGGAAATCTTTCTGTACCCTTCTTGGAATCAAGATCAGTCTTTCATCTGCATACCACCCTCAATCTAATGGCCAAACTGAAAGGGTTAACCAGTCCCTGGAGCAGTTCCTGCGATGTTATACCACAGAATTCCATGATAACTGGTCCTCCTTGTTACCCTGGGCAGAATTCGCCTATAATAATTCATGTCATTCATCCACTCAAACTTCTCCGTTCTATTGTAATTTTGGTTTCCATCTCAGATTCAATTCCTTGTATCCTCTCAAATCCGCTGGTATTCCGGAGATTCGTTCCACAGCCACTGATCTCAAGGTTATCTGGAAGAAAGTGCAGTCCTCTTTAAGACGAGCCTCATGTTTCGTAAAAAAAATTTTGAATCGCCACTGTACAAACTGTTCCTTCAAGGTGGGGCAAAAAGTTTGGCTTTCAACCCGCAACATCAGACTGAAACAGCCCTGCAGGAAACTTGGGCTTAAGTTCATTGGACCATTCACCATCAATAAACAAATCAACTCCGTAGCCTTCAGGTTGAAGATCCCCGGCTCATTGAAGATTCCTAACACCTTTCACTGTACTCTTCTCAAGCCTGTGTTGTGCCAAGACCAATCTCAGCCTTCAAGTACTCAAGTGCCAAATTTGTATGAATCTCGAAAGTATGTTATCCAAGAGAGTTCAGGTTCAGGTTCACTTTCTGGTTCAGTGGAAGAATCGTGGCTTGAAAGAACGGTCCTGGGTTCCTCGAAGGCGCCTTCATGCAAAAAAAGCTTATCAAAATGTTTTTCAAACTCTTCCCTAGGAAACCAGGGTGTCGGGGTTCTTTAACCCCTCCTTAAGGGGGGTATTGTTAGGAGACGCGGTGGCCACGGGCACCACTGCGGCTCAGCTCTGGCCCGGCCTGGCATCCCGACCATCTCCTTGACGACCAGGACGTCACTTCCTGCAGATGGTCCGACTGTTGCTAAGGCAACGGCCGGATGCAGTGTATGTTTAACAGCACTCCCCTCCAGATAATACAGCCGGGTGCATGCGCTGATTGCTTCCCAGCCTGTGGACTATTAGTGGCTTTATTCTTGGCATGTGTATCATTACAGGGCAGAGCCCTGATTGGTTGGTCTGTGTATTTAAGGCAGGGAGGGCTTAGCCTCCCTGCCGGTTATAGCGCTTCTGTCCCAGCTTGCTGACCTGCTGTCTGTTGTGGATCCAGTCCTGTGAACCAGCGCTTTTTCTCTATTTTTTATATATTCCATTGTTGTGTTAGAACCAGATATCTAACCAGAGATAGCAGCGGTCATCTGTTTGTATTAATATATTAGATTACTTAGCGCCCATTATTGTTTTATTTCTGTGGATACTCTGCCTGTCGGATTTTCTGTGTATGACCTCTGCCTGGACTTTGGACTCTGCCTGTTTGCCCGTGACCCTGACCCTTTGGCCTGTACTTTGGACTCCGCTACGTTGCCTGTGACCCTGACCCTTTGGCGTGTTTATTGACTACTCTGCTTGCCTGTGACCCTTGACCTCGGCTACCGTCTGACTATCCGCTGCCTTTTATCCAGCCTCCTGGCCTGCCACTATGGGCCTGTATTACCAACTCACACTACACCTGGAGTTAAGTCCTGGGGGCATCTGAGTACCGGTGAGCATATCAAGCTCTAAGGGAAAGGCAGCTGCTATCCACTATCTTTTTCTGTGTGTTGGTGATCAGACCGTCAGCCTAAAACTCATCTTCTTTGCTGCATTGCCACCCAACTCGCTTTTATGATCCGGTCCTTACAATGCACCTTGAGGCAGATTTAGAGTGGGACATGAAACAGGAGTAACTTACTCTTAAAAGTGAGCGGATTTAAGCCCATAAGCAGAGATATACATTTTGGGATGTGTCTGCCTCTGCATCAGCAGCATATACGCCTGGTTTATGATAAATCCTCATCATCATCACATACTTGCACCTGTCCAATAATAGTTGTGAAACATACGCCTCCTAACAGGCATATATGCGTGTTTCTGCAGGTTTCCATTAGCTGCATTTGTGTAAAAGCACCTTTGGTATATTCTCTCCCTTCCCTCCCTTGTTTCATTTCTATAGGCTCAAGTGGGCATAAATGGCAGAAACACTAAGAGCTGCTTTTAAGCATGTGCATACTACCACTTTCAGGGCTTGCGCACAGCAAGTTCACACAAGATATGCTATGCAAATTTTCATAGGTTCCACTCTGAATTAGTCTCTTGTTACAGATATTATCCTTCTGTCTGGCCCCACCTAGTGGTGCAATGTTAATGGTTAATATTCCCAGGCTTTACCTTTGACATGGATGTGTGAGTCCTTATTGCATGCATCAGCTACACCCCCTTCTGTACATTCACCTACAACTCCACTTGACTTGCCTAAAAGGGACTGGGTGATCATAACGCTGGCATGATACAGGGCACCTAAATTTATTTACACACATCAAATGGCAGAGAGTGTTGCAGGAGTTAATCGACTCTACCTAGCAGGGCGGATTGGCCACAGATCTTACCTAATGAGGCCGTCCATAGGCTGCTTGCTTTTTTTTTTTTTTTTTTTTAACCATTATTTTTTTTTTTTTAAATCACTGGGCACCTGTATCTGCTTAATCCGGGCAACCTGACACTGTGCCGAATGGAAGAGGGGGCAGGGGAGGGAGCACCCCCCACCAGTCAGAGATGCCAGCCACTGGATGCGTAGTATAGTTTGTGGCTGGTCCCTTCCCCGTGACCAGCCACCTTAACCTTAGTAGCTGCGATCCCTCCCTCTTCCTTCCTATGTGTGGCTGCAGAGGTCACATGGGATGCGCACAACATGACAGGTGCCATCCCTTGTGTACCGAGAAGCGCGGCTGGAAGGTAAGTCTGTGTGTAAATGTAATGTAATATTTGTGTAGGGGGCCTCTAAATGTAATATAATGTTTGTCTAGGGAGGCCTCTAAATGTAATGTAATGTGTTTGTGTGTGTGTTTAATGGGCCTCTATATGTTATGTGTTTGTAGGTGGGCCTCTAAATGTAATGTAATATTTGTGTGTAGGGGGGCCTCTAAATGTAATATAATGTTTGTCTAAGGGGGCCTCTGAATGTAATGTAATGTGTTTGCAGTGGGGCCTCTAAATGTAATGTGTGTGTGAGGGGAGGGGGGCATATGTCTATGTAATGTGAGTGTGAGGACAGGGAGGCATATAGATATGTAATGTGTGGATGTGATGGCAGGGGGACATATGGCTATGTAGTGTGTGTGTGTGTGTGTGTGTGTTTGTGTGTGTGTGTGTGTGTGTGTGTGAAGACAGGGGGACATATGGCTATGTAAGGTGTGGATGTAATGGTAGGGGTACATATGGATATGTAATGTGTGGATGTGATGGCAGGGGGACATATGGCTATGTAATGTATGGATGTGATGGCAAGGGGGCATATGGCTGTGTGTGTGTGTGTGTGTGTGTGTGTGTGTGTGTGTGTGTGTGTGTGTGTGATGGCAGGGGGACATATGACTATGTATTGTGTGTGTGATGGCAGGGGGGAATATGGCTAATATAATGCTGGGGTGGTTTGGGGCTATTAATTGAATGTGGGGATGAGTTTGGAAAGAAGGGCTATTTATTAAATATGAATATAAATTATTTAATGCTGGGATGGTTGTAAGAAATGGTTATATTTATTAAACGTAAATGCTGTTAATTTATTGCTGGGGCTTGAAGGAAGGGAATAGGTATATTTATTAAATGTGAATACTATTATTTTAATGTTGGGGCTAATTATTAAATGTGATGCTATTGATTTAATGCCGGGAATGGTTGGAATTTTCCTAATTTCATGTAGCCATTTATTTTCCAAATAGGGCCTCCAGCACTCCAGGATCCAGACAAGCAGCAACTGATCTAAAGATACCCCTGGGTGTTACCTCAGGTTTGGTCAAACTATTCCTAAGTTTTGACCTGTTGCTAATTCTTCACAGATATATTTCAGAGAAATAACACCCCCCTCAATAAACCAGTCATATTCTCCCGCACATTTAAATACCAAACATAATGGAATTACAACAATATCCAATCTCATTCTGAAATACATGTGCCTATGGCTGTTCCCTGTGAAGTGGGTATCTATGTTTCAAGACCCTTGTGTGGTTTTGGCCCCTCAGTACAGAGTGCCATCCGAATTTCCCAAAATATGAAAAATGAATTAATTTCCTTTCAAGTGCACATTTCTATATACCGGCATAAAGACCATAGAGGTTTTATACAAGAGTCTCCAAGATCCTCACCTAGGCGTCTGGCTCTCCAATTTACACCTAGGGGTTAGTTTGTGTTTATAACCCTATTGAAAGGAAGTCCATTAGCTAGGGAAATACAGGATCAAATACAATGGATGTCTGTGATGTGCATATCTTAAGCTGGTCTCTGCACAAAGGGTTTACCTAATTCAATTACCTCCTCCTCCTGGGCTCAGTTGGTCACACATTTATCTGAATTGAACATCAGGTTAATTTAGGTATTCATGCAAAGATTTATTTTGGGTCCTGACATCCAATATTCTATTTCAGCATATCAGATTTATGCTCTCATCCTGATAGTGATGATGAAGGATGTGTTAGTGGGCAATAAACAAGTTTGAGCGCACAGGTATAAACCAGTCGCAGATAATGCAAAAGGATTCATGTATTTGTATAACACAGGACAGGCAGCCTTTTCCCTGCATTACCTTAGTCTAGACCCAATGTTTATTAAGTCACCACATCTAGGTTTTCCTAAATGTAAGTACAACCATATTCCAGTAGTTCTAAATCCCGCCTACTTTTGTGTTGGCCCCACCTAGAGTTGATTTGGTCCAGCCCACACAAGGCCACTTCAAGAATTTTTCCAGGGCCACTGCAAGTTCCCAATCCGCCCCTGCCCCCAAGTTCGCCAAACCAGCCCTAATAGTGTGGGCGTGAGATGTATTTTCAAAACTAGGAAAATATTTGAAGAATGTAGATGGTTTCTTATTAAACACCAGTTCACCAGCGTAACTATAAATATTTCAACAAAAAATAAATTCAAACAACAATCATGTTAAAAAAGTAATATAGGGGAACAGAACCAGATCTATACATACATAATACATGTTTCTTCATGGGAGCTGCAAAATTATAGCATTGAAGAGCCAGAAATGAAATTTCTCTCTCACTTCAGAAACAAGCAGAAATAATTCAAATGTATATAAACAACTTATACGTTAGTGACTCATTTTTTGAACGCAACATATATTATGTGATTCATATTAATACAAAAATTATTCCCACATGATAAAATGCTCATTAATTAATTCAGGTAGGATAAACTCCCTTATGGTCCAGAATATTATAAAAAGTACCCTCTATGTTATTGAAATACCATTCAGCATCTTTATGTGAAAAGAGCATGTCACCAGGTATGGATCAAACACATTTTTGTAACAATATAATACTATACATGGGAATTAAATTTACAACTCATCTCACAATAGGAAATAAACTCAGAGAAATAGTTCCAAAACCATTATTAATGGCTTTAATATTAATCAGTGGCTTTGTAGTGGAGATTGTTTCTGTGACTGCAAACATTACTTGGGATAGATTTTCTTACATGTTGAATGTTTTCACACTAAAACCCATAATGTTATAGGATCAGATACATACACAGTCTGTGACTTGTATTGTTATTATTTTTACATGTCTAACATAATTTAAAAAATAATAAGTGTTCTTAAACACACAGTAATAAAGGGCAATTTATCAAAGGTTTTTTTTTTTTACAAAAACAGAGAATAAAATTAATTTTTAACTTGATTTGGTAAAAAAAAACCAATCCACATAAGGAGTTGTGTCTTCATTTATTTACATATGAATGAAACATAGAAGGTTATTGCTGATGTCACATAAATCACCAAGTGAACACACAATGTAGGATATTTTGTTATATTACTTGTACAGCTGGAGTACTGTTTATTGCCGTGAAAGATGCACAATAGATTAGGGTTGAGTGTAGAATGTAAAAAAAAGTGTGTAGTATCTTTTTTGACATAATTTAACAGTAATTAGTCTGGGGTTTTCAAGTTACATGGATAGGAAAACCCTGGCCACAATGTCATTGTAATGTATAGTGGTGCAATCAGGTGATGTTCACATCCCACCCTAGGAGACCCCCTCTTCTGTCAGGTAACCCCCTACTGCTGCGGGCTGCATCACAATATGTATTACCTGTCCTTTTAATGCTGTGCCATTCACTACAATAAACATTTCTCTCTTTGCATGTCTGGAATATTATTGTGACCTCAGAACACTGATCTCATTACATTTAGGACACCATTGCATTGGGCATATTGAAATAAGTATGTTGTTGTCATAATGCAGCTCAAATAATATGGACTGGGCAAAAATCTGCATTATTTTATTCATAAGCAGAAATGATTTACTCTGTTCTTTCAGCTTGTAAGATTTCAAGGAATTGTTATTGGTACTTAATTGATAAAAAGATCAAATATGTTAAGCTAGTAACGTGTTAAATGTTTATACATTTCTATTAAATCATTTCACTCACAGCATTTAAGTTTGACTGCAGGATGCCTCCATTTGTGTGGTTAATTACATGGTAAATTAAATGCTATGGGCCTGATTCATTTAGGAACGTAAATGCCAATACTTGCCGTATTTTGCGTAACATCGCACTGCGCATGCCCAGAACCAAAGAACATGCCAGAGAATGTCCAATTCATTTTCTAGCACAAAGGACCTTTACAACAGCCTACGATTTCAGGGGCAGAGCGGGGAGGAGAATCGACTGTGAAAATTTAAAGCGGTGATGGCTTGTAAAGGCAAGTTTGCCTTTACAAGCCATCACCGCTTTAAATTTTAACTGCAAAGTCGCTGATTTTCGGCGACTTGCAGAAGTCAGAGGTACATATATTTACCCAAGGCGTATAATTTAGACTATAGGTTATACTAGACTTTTATTACAAAGCCCTGGAAGTAAGTCTGAGTGGGAGATCTAAAGATTAAATCTCTCAATCTAGACCTAGTAGTTGGCTGCACGTGGACATGGGGGAAGTTGCTTGTGTATAGATAAGATGGTCAATGTGAATTGGTTAATGTGGTTGGGAGCTGGTTTATCCATCGGGAAATGTTAGCATATAACATGTGTTCTGAGTGACAAGAATAATCAACTATCAGAATGTACCTTTCAGGACATAAAATGAATGTGGAATTAACAAATGACACATCACAGATTGAATTTTACATCCTGGCATTCTCCACATCAAAAAATGGGAGGATTGTGCTTTTAATATCAGTTTTACTGATTTATCTGATTGTTCTCACTGGTAACCTTGTTATTATTACACTGGTGTGCCTTGTGCCCCAGCTACACACTTCCATGTACTTCTTCCTATGCAATCTATCCATATTGGACATCTTATATGTCACCACAACTCTCCCTAAGCTACTGTATATTTCTCACACTGGTGACCATACCGTGTCTTACACTGCCTGCATAGCCCAGTTATATTTATTCCTCTTCTTTGCTGATACTGAGAGCTTTCTATTAACAACAATGGCTTTTGACCGCTACATAGCTATTTGCTTCCCTCTACATTACTCTCTCATTATGAGTAAACGAGTTTGCATATCATTAGCATTACCCGCATGGCTTATGGCAGCTTTCAATGCTTTAATTCTTACTTGTTTTGTAAGTGGCTTGACTTTCTTTCATTTCAATAAAGTCAACAATTTCTTTTGCGACCTAAAAGCCCTGATTATTGCCTCCTTCAGTGATACCACATTCCTGAGAACATTTATTGTGATAGATGGCATGTCTATCGGGACCATTCCTCTTCTATTGGTTGTGACTTCCTATGTCTGCATCATTTACACCATCCTAAAAATTCAGTCCTCAGTTGGGAGACACAAGACATTCTCAAGCTGTTCTTCCCATTTAACAATAGTTGTGTTGTACTATGGGTCAGCCTTGTGTTTATACATGCAATATTCTCAAGAACAAGACAAAATTCTCTCAATGATGTTTGTTATTTTGGTACCAATGCTAAACCCGCTAGTTTATAGTTTGCGGAATAAAGACATCCTAGGTGCTATGAAAAAAATAATGCATGGCCAAAACAACATGGCTAATCTATAAAGACAATGAAGCTAACTTCTTCTAAATTTCCCATCAATTGTACAGTACGTATATGTTCTAGTGTACTTGGTTTTCCACCACAACAGATGGATTGATCAAGATATTGAAGCATTTGTGGAGGTTGCTGGCACCAGACTTTAGGATGCTCCTTGTAACCTTGACATTTGGCTGCTGCTCTATCCCTATTTTATTTGCACTCTCTGCATATTACCCTATCACCTTCATCATCATCATCATCATCAATCATCATCATCATAATCATCAACAGCAACATTTATTTATATGGCGCTAACAAATTCCATAGCGCTTTACAATTGGGAACAAATACAGTAGTAAAACAATACTTGGTAATAAATACAGACAGAGCGGTTAGAAGACCCTGCTCAGGGGCAGACTGGGCTGGGGGGCAAGGGGACATCCGCCCTCCGGACATGATCTATAGTGGGCTACCTTGGGTTGGGCACTGGGCCACCTGCATTTTTTTCCCCTTTAAAATGTTCCTAATAGGCCTCCCAGGCTTAAAATTTCTTTTTTTCCCTTAAGGTTTGTTGACTCCCTCATACTCCTTCTTAATCTGCCACTTTTCTGTGATTTTCAAATTACTTTCTAGTAACTTTTATACTCTCACTCTATTTATCACTACCTGCTGCTCCCTTCTTAATGCTACCTGTCAGATTCCTATCTATGTCCACACTGCTTTAGGTTCTCACTTTCTTTGTTACTGCCTGCCGCTTCCCTCTTGAGGTCTCCTGTCAGCTCTCTGTCTTTATGCCCTTTCTTCTGCCTTTCCTTTTAGTTTCTCACTCAAGTTTTTATAAATTGCATCCTTGTTATTATCTAGATGTTTTTGCTACAAATAATATTTTGAGATAATACATTGATTTTCACTGGTAAAGCTTTGGGGATTGTTTATGCCATTTTTTAAAAAAAATAAATCTTCATTTAAAGAGGAAACCACAGTAAAAAAATACATCATAGAACTCGAAAAAAATATGAATGTACAAGACGTTTCCTCTAAGTTTTATGTATTATATCAATGTATTATATCAATGGAAAGTGGGGAGGGGGAGAATGATTGGAAATGAGGGAAGAAGGTAGAAGGGGAGAATAGGGGGGGCAGTTGGAAAGGCGCTTACAGCATCAGGAATATTGCTAAGGACAAAATGTGCAACACATCTGGGGACAAACGTCCCGTACAATTAAAAATCAAACTTCAACAAGGATAAGATTCTTACCCACCATGCACTGCACCCAGCCCGGGGGGGATCTGGGGGCGGCCCAAAGACTATGTTCCAATTGCGAGAGGAGGCACCAAAATGTGGCTAAGTAGTTAGCACTTCTGCCTTACAGCACTGGGGTCAGGAGTGCTTCGGTTTCCTCCCACTCTCCAAAAACATACTGGCAAGTTAATTGGATGTTAACTAATTGACCCGTGTGTGTGTGTGTGTGTGTGTGTGTGTGTTAGGGAATTTAGACTGTAAGCCCCAATGGGCAGGGACTGATGTGAGTGAGTTCTCTGTACAGCGCTGCGGAATTAGTGGCGCTATATAAATAAATGGTGATAATGATGATGATGAAAATGGATAGGCCCACACCTTGTCGACTTTATGTAGATTGCCATGAAAATAGTATATAATATTCTCCATGCTTGCGACATGCCAAATGTAGTTCTGTAGTTCCTGCATAGAGGGAGGATTAGGGTCTTTCCAATGCTTGGCAATTAGGGATTTAGCAGCTGCCAGTATATGAGAGATAAGCTTGTTGGAAAGGGTGCTCTCTCATCAGGTATGGGGCGAGAGAGAAGAAATGACCAAGAGTCCATGTAAACCTGTTAATCTGACATGGAGTTTATAAGTACAAGGATCATGCTACAGAAAGGGTTTATGCCATTTTTATAGTTCACATTCTTTAAAAGAAATATATTTATATCTAAGTTAAGAGATTTATCCATTGAAGACAAAAGTACATCCTGCACAAGTTTTGACTATGCTATGACCACCCAAAGTAGGGATCATGCATTTTGGATAAAGGAATCCTGTTAATTAAGG
This sequence comes from Mixophyes fleayi, assembly GCF_038048845.1. NCBI lineage: Eukaryota > Metazoa > Chordata > Amphibia > Anura > Limnodynastidae > Mixophyes > Mixophyes fleayi. Next base: position 58,306,872 of record NC_134405.1, on the reverse strand, counting down.
ACAGAACATGTCCCACACACTGAATTGTTTTTCATTCAAACAAGTGTGCCTGGATGATCCACCCTTGGAGGCTAGGCTTACAAAGCAGTGTGTACACTTAGCCTTCACTTCTGGGGGATACCTTCAAAACCTAGAAGAAGTGTGCCTGGGTGAGCAGTCTTTATTACAAGTGTCAATTGTGTGTATATTAAATGTTTTACTACATTGTTTAGAGTGCACCTGGAAATGCAGATCTCTGCCAGTGGGCAACATGGAGGCACAAAATAGGTTGTATTAAAAGTATAGGGTGAGACCAGAAGAATGCCAGCTCTGAGCTGTTACAACACTGAAGTGTCAGCGCGAATCAGTCAACATTTAGGAAGGAAACCTCCCTGCAACTGCCCACCATCCAGTGACCAAGGAAAGAGACTCTTATACAAGAAAAGGAGAGCACTGTGGGTCAGCATTTGTTTAACAGTTACAAGCATGTAACATGCTTGTTACCAGATACATAATTGTTTGATTAAAATACATCATTATATAAATACAATTAGTTAAATAATACTGTTTATATATATGAATCACAGTAAATAAATGTAATGTTATTAGGAATAGTTGCAATAGATTAGGCCATAAAACACTGGTGGATGCCGTTACATTTAGTTATAAACAAAACTCAGAACACCTGTGTGAATGGAACAGGTTTGTCCATTGTAATCAGCTACCACCAAAAGTTTACTGACATTTACACTAGGGATCCCAAACAAAATGCTATTTACACATCAAAGTCAACCCAAAAGACAATTAGTGATGAAAAGTCAGCCTACATCATCCTTCCTTGTTTTAGGACACTCTGGAAAATAGCTCAGGCAAAGATTACATTGAACACACTATGGGAAAATTCCAGGAAAGTATGGTATAAATATTGGACGTTATGAAGTAGACAGTGCAGTTCAGTTGGAGTTGGTGAGGGGACAGAATGAAGGACTCTATGACATCTAAGGATAGGTAGCTATGTATTTACCCTCATATTAAAATAATTTTGTGTTTTTGTTATGAAGGTAGGTAAAGAAGCATAAATAATTAGAAGACTTATTATCATTTTGATTTGTTATCTTGTATGTTGTATGACCTAGAATAAATGTACTAGTGAAATAGAGTTGAGTTTTCATGCCTCAAACTCACTTTGGAATCACTAAAGCTTCAGTTATAGATATATACATTTAAAACCATATCTAATATATATAAGCCTAGCGGCGTGTGTTAGTGTGTGTGTGTGTGGAAAAAACTATTTTCTCAGAAAGGGCTCATCCAATTGACCTGAAATTTGGTATACTGACATTATTTGACAAAAAAATTTAAAATAGTGAAGTCAGTTAACTTCCATCATCCCCCCTTCCCCCTGTGGGAGGGGTAGTAAATGCTAAATTTACGAGTTGAGGGCTCAAAGTATGGAGCACAGAGAAGCAGTGATGTGAAAGTGCAGGTTATGAATACTGCCCTTCAAGAAAGACTGATTGAGCACAGCTATAAGGTCTTTAGCAGAAACGTTGTGTATCGAGAGGTTTTAGAACAGTAAGACGATGGAGATGAAGGATGTGGCGATGAAGATGAAGGATGAGGGGATGGAGAAGAATGATGAGGTGGTGACATGTGGACAAAACCACGTTAAAAAAGGGCGCTCGCGTCGGGAAGTAACGTTCTTCCCCTGAGGAGGCCTGGCCTAGCCCCAAATGCATGACAAGAACCTTTTTAACACCTTAAGTAGCTTGATTTGACTAGAATGCATGAGTATCATGCACGAGTTAACATATATATATATATATATATATATATATATATATATATATATATATATATATGTATATTAGACTGCAAGGTTAGACAGAAAATATCACAGAAGATATATTTCTTGGACTGTAGCGGTATACAGTAACCCCCTTTCAAAACACATGAGCCAGTCACGCGCAAAAATATGAATAAATGTGTTTATACAAATGTGTGATTGGACTAGTTAGTAATTTTTTCCCTTTAGTTATGAGCCAACCAATTGTAAGCCTGATATAATATATTTGAAGACATATATGAGAGATAAATAAGATTTATCTAAATAGATATATATTAATACTTATATAGTAAATAGAATAAATATCAGAATCTGCAACAATGCACTTACATCATAAGTGAAGAAATAACCCCATGCATGCAGACAATAGGAGAGGAAATCTTCTGGTCGGCTGCTAAAATATAGAGATCTACCTCTGTATTGTAGAGTAATTGTTTTATACACTGAGACCATGGTCTATGGTCCTGATTCATTAAGGTTATGCAAAACTAGAGATGGGCGGGCTCGGTTCCCCGAGATCCGAATTCATCCGAATTTCGCCTATCCGAGTACCGAGCCGAGCAGGCTCAGTATTCTCCCGCCCATTCGGAATCGAAATCGAAGCAAAACGTCATCGTGATGTATTCGTATTTCTGAGCTCGGTTCTCGCGAGATTTGAAAAGCATAAATACCAGTCTCCACAGCAATCCATCGCCATTTGACAGAGGGAAAGAGCAGGGTTAGGTCACAGGCTATATCAGCACAGGGACAGAGCAATAATTGAACACATTATTGTTTCTATTCTAAACAAATCTAATATTAATACCAATTGTTACAGCAGTAAGAGGAGGATAGAGGAGGGTTTTTTTTCAATTTCTGGCACTCCAAGTGCTTTTGGGGTGTCCCTTATTCCCCAATCTTTTACAGTATTTTTTCTGGCTGTCAAAAGTCATATTTGTCAGCAGTATAAAAAAAAAATATTTAGCACTCCAAGGGGTAAATGTATGAACCTCCGGATTCTTCATCTCCGGCGAGTTCAGCATCTTCAGCGCTTAAATTTAAAGCGGCGCTGCCTTGTTCAGGGAAGTTTCCCTTTACAAGGCAGCGCCGCTTTAAATTTAAGCGCTGAAGACGCTGAACTCGCCGGAGATGAAGAATCCGGAGGTTCATACATTTACCCCCAAGTGCTGTTGTGGTGTCCCATATTCCCCAGTGTTTTGCTCTAATTTTTCTGGCTGTCAAAAGTCATATTTGTCAGCAGCATCTAAAACAATATTTAGCACTGCAAGTGCTTTTGGGTTGTCCTATATTCTCCAGTGTTTTACACTAATTTTTCTGGCTATCAAAAGTCATATTTGTCAGCAGTATCTATCTAATACAATTTTGGCACTACAAGTGGTTTGGGCTCATTAAAATGGATTTAAAGCAGTCCACATATGAGCAGAATCCCCATCCCGGTTCTGTCACCAGTCCTGATGGTAGTGTTCCCAGTAGGTCATCTGGGAAAGGCGATGTCAAAGTACATAGTCTTTTTAAATCAGGGAAAAAAACACACACCAAAAAAAATTACAGTGTTGAAGCAAAAAAGAAGTGTAACTGAGGAAAAGTTAAGTGTCGATAATTTTTTTTTTTCCAACATGCCATTCTACACACGCATTGGCAAAGAAAGAATAAGGCCTTCACCTTTCTCTATTAGAGGCAGAATAAAAATGTTACTGAGCCTTTTTTTTGTACGGTCACTCGTAACCAAGCAAGACCAAGTAATTTGGAGTTTAAAAGTGGTGCACAACTACTGTTACGCGTGAAAGCCAAGCTGCAAGAAAACAGTAAGGCATTAGAGGATAATGTGTGCTCTGAAACAGAAATGACACCAATCCCTGGGGAGAGTCCATCCACCAGTGGTATGTCTAATCGTGAGCATTCTGTTAGTGACAGTGTACCCATAAAGAAGGGTCCTTTCAGCAGTTCTGCTGATGTGTGCCTTAACAGCCTGAGTGTAGCCGGTGATACACCGATTGAGGATGCCACTTTGGAATTAGAAGAGGATGAGGGGGAGATTTGTGTAGGCGACGAGGGCACTAATGATGATGTTGATGATTATGATGCAGACAGATACCAAATTGCCTTTCTCAATTTCTATTTATATTCTAGACTCTATAGCGGCTGAATAGTTTTCTATTTTACTCCTAGTGGAGAGGGGGTCTGATGCAGACAGATACCAAACTGCTTTTGTACATTTATTTTTATATTCTAATTCTACAGTCTATGCAGGCTGCTTTTTTCTATTCAACTACAAGTGGAAGGCGGGGGGGGGGGGGGGGTTAATAGACAGCTACCAAACTACCTTGGTCCATTTTTTTTTTATATGGTTCAGTCTATGCAGGCTGCTTTTTTTCTATTCAACTACAAGTGGAGGGCGGGGGGGGGGGGTCATAGACAGGCACCAAACTGTCTTGGTCCATTTATTTTTATATTCTAATTCTACAGTCTATGCAGGCTGCTTTTTTCTATTTAACTACAAGTGGAGGGGGGGGGTAATAGACATCCACCAAACTACAAGTGGAGGGGGGGGGTGTATAGAGACTGAATCCAAACTGCCTTTGCCCATTTTAATTTATATTGTACAGTCTATAACGGCTGAATTTTTTAGTATTTTCTAAAAGTGGAGGGGGGCCTAGAGAGACAGAAACCAAACTGCCTTTGTCCATTTCTTTATATATTTAACTAGAAGTGTAAGGTGTAATATACACCCAAAAACGATGGCTGCATTGCCAATAGGCTAAGATGAAGAGGAGGACAATCAGGTTTGTGTGCAGAATTAAGGACGGTCTATCAGGGATTAAACTGTTTTCTTCCTAATTTATTAGCTTTAGAATTACCTTACTTATCCAATAAAAAGGTGGAGCACTAGATTAGGTTATTTTATGCCCAAAAGCATTGATTTTTAAACAAAATTACAAAACAAAACCAAAACCAAAACACGCAAGGACGGTTTGGCAAAACCAAAACACGACGGTAATCCAGATCCAAAACCAAAACTAAAAACCAAAACACGGGGGTCAGTGAGCATCTCTATGCAAAACATTGAGTAAGTTTTCTTACTCAAGTTTTCTGGACAGAATCATGTTGCAATACAAGGGGTGCAAATTAGCTTATTATTTTGCACATAAGGAAAATACTGTCTGTTTTTTCATGTTGCACACAGATAGCTGATAGCTTATTTGTGCACTGAAATATTAAAGTTAGTCTCTAGGACATGCCCTGCCCCAATTATGAATCTGCTATCACATTTTAAATTTACCTCCCCCTTCAATGCAACATAGTTTTGCCTTCCTTACTTACTTTTGCTTAACTTTCCTTAATAAAACAGGCCCTATATTATTTACAGGTGACAATCATTGAATACTTTTTTATTTTTATTCTTCTTCAGAAACAAGCGGAAATAATTCAAATGTATATAAACAACTTATACTTTAGTGACTATTTTTTTGCACGCAAAATATATTATGTGATTCATATTAAAAGAAAAATTATTCCCACATGATAAAATGTTCCTTAATTAATTCAGGTAGGATAAACTCCCTTATGGTCCAGAATATTATAAAAAAAGTACCCTCTATGTTATTGAAATACCATTCAGCATCTTTATGTGAAAAGAGCATGCCACCAGGTATGGATCAAACACATTTTTTTGTAACAAAATAATACTATACATGGGAATTAGGTTTGCAAATCATCTCACAACAGTAAATAAACTCAGAGAAATAGTTCCAAAACCATTATTAACGCCTTTATTATTAATCAGTGGCTTTGTAGTGGAGATTGTTTGTGTGACTGCAAACATTACTTGGGAAAGGTTTTCTTATGTGTTGAATGTTTTCACACTAAATCCCATTACATTATAGGATCAGATACATACACAGTCTGTGACTTGTATTGTTATTATTTTACACGTCTAACATTATTTAAAAATTAATAAGTGTTCTTGAAGACACAGTAATAAAGCGCAATTTATCAAAGGTTTTTTTTTAAATAAAAACAGAGAATAAAATTAATTTTTAACTTGATTTGGTAAAAAAAAACAATCCACATAAGGAGTTGTGTCTTCATTTATTTATATATGAATGAAACATAGAAGGTTATTGCTGATGTCACATAAATCACCAAGTGAACACACAATGTAGGATATTTTGTTACATTACTTGTACAGCTGGAGTACTGTTTACTGCTGTGAAAGTTGCACGATAGATTAGGGATAGATTAGGGTTGAGTGTAGAATGTAAAAGTGTATAGTCTCTCTTGACATAATTTAACATTAATTACTCTGGGGTTTTCAAGTTACATGGATAGGAAACCCCTGGCCACAATGTCATTGTAATGTATAGTGGTGCACTCAGGTGATGTTCACATCCCACCCTAGGAGACTACACAATATGTATTATCTGCCCTTTTAGATGTAAAAAAAAAAATCTGTTCCATGCCGTGCCATTCACTACAATAAACATTACTCTCTTTGCATGTCTGGAATATTATTGTGACCTCAGAACACTGATCTCATTACATTTAGGACACCATTGCATTGGGCATACTGACCAGAAGTATGTGGTTGTCATACTGTAGCTACAAATAATATGGACTGGGCAAAAATCTGCATTTTTTTATTCATAAGCAGAAATGATTTACTCTGTACTTTCAGCTTGTAAGATTTCAAGGAATTGTTATTGGTACTTAATTGATATAAAGATCAAATATGTTAAGCTAGTAACGTGTTAAATGTTTATACATTTCTATTAAATCATTTCACTCACAGCATTTAAGTTTGACTGCAGGATGCCTCCACTGGTGTGGTTAATTACATGGTAAATTATATGCTATGGGCCTGTTTCATTAAGGAACGTAAATGCCAATACTTGCCGTATTTTGCGTAACATCGCACTGCGCATGCCCAGAACCAAAGAACATCCCAGAGCATGCAGCAAATGTCCAATTCATTTTCCAGCGCAAGGGACCTTTACAACAGCCTACTATTTTAGGGCCCTAACAGGAAGAATGGGCATGCACACAGTCAATGTACAGTAAGGGTGTGCTAAGCTTAAGCGCACGCAGCAGCGTCCGTATCAAGCATTGGACACCTCAAAAATACATGATCTTCAGTCACAACACTTGAACCAGCTACAGGTCTGGTGTAAGTGGCAATTTCTATTGAAGACAGCTGTGTAAGCAATCTAGAATATATGTTTGTAATCAGGAGCAAAAATGTATTTTACCTACAGCTGACATTTATAACATCGTAATAAATGTATTTTATGAGGAGGGGGGGACTAAAAAAAACACTTTTTTTTTTTTTTCTTTTTTGTCATTAATGACTATGGACCTGATTCATTAAGGTTAAGCAAAACATTTAGTAAGTTTTCTTAGTCAAGTTTTCTGGACAGAACCATGTTGCAATGCAAGGGTTGCAAATTAGTTTATTATTTTGTACATAAGAAAAATACTGTCTGCTTTTTCATGTGGCACACAGATACCTGATAGCTTATTTGTGCACTGAAATTAAAAGTTGGTCTAGGACATGCCCTACCCCATAATATAAATCTGCTGTCACATTTTAAATTTACCTCCCCCTCCAAAGCAACATGGTTTTGCTTTACTGACTTACTTTTGCTTAACTTTATTTTATAAATCAGGCCCTATATTATTAACAGGTGACCATCATTGAATACTTTTTAATTTTTATTCTTCTGTGACTTTATATTCCACATATATTGGACTTATTATGCAGTGTCTGTTAGAGCAGAGTGGACCTATACCCGCATTCATTAACAGACTTCAGATCTGCTACCTTGTTAAATACAGACGTACATATACATGATGCATGTGTGTTTAAAAAAATATATGCACATTACGTTCGTTTTGCTTTCCTTGATGAATGAGGCCCTATATTTTTAAATAGTAAAATGTTGATTATTATATTGTGTACAGTACATTATGTACTGTTCTGGATTAAGCCAATGCTATATTAGTGTAGAGATGCTCAATGACCCCCGTGTTTTGGTTTTGGTTTTGGATCTGGAATACCTTCGTGTTTTGGTTTTGGTTTGCCAAAACCATCCTTGCGTGTTTTGTTTATGGTTTTGTTTGGTTTTGTTTTGCAATTTGTTAAAAAATAAAAAAAATTTGGGCTAAAATAACATAATTTAGTGCTTCACCTGTTTCTTGGATAAGTTAGGTAATTCTACAGCTAATAAATGTCAACGAGCGCTGCCCCCCCCCAGGATGTGTGCTTTTATCAGACACACACCAATACAGGGTGGCAGCCAACGCACTAAAAAGAGCAATCAAAATTCATAGCAAAAAAGGCAGTTTGGTGTGTATCTGTATATTACACCCTACAGTTATAGTTAAATAAAAAAAAAGCAGCTTGCAAAGACTGGACGATCAATAGAAATGGCCAAAGCATCTTTTCTGTTTGGCTCTAGATTACACCCAAACCTTATTAGTGCAAATTAGGAAAAATACTGTTTAATCCCTGGCAGGCCTTCCTTGATTCTGCAGCTACACACATCAATCCAGGGTGGCAGCCAACGGTCTAAAAAGAGCAATCGAAATTCATAACAAAAAAGGCAGTTTGGTGTCTGTCTGTATATTACACCCTACACTTATAGTTAAATAGAGAAAGAAGCAGCCTGCAAAGACTGTAACATAAATAGAAATAGGCAAAGCATCTTTAAAGTTGGTCTAGGACATGCCTTCCCCCAAATATAAATCTGCTATCACATTTTACATTTACCTCCCCCTCCAATGCAACATGGTTTTGCCTTGCTGACTTGCTTTTGCTTAATTTTACTTTCTAAATCAGGCCCTATATTATTAACAGGTGACCATCATTGAATACTTTTTTATTTTTATTCTTCTGTGACTTTATATTCCACATATATTGGACGTATTATGCAGTGTCTGTTAGAGCAGAGTGGACCTATACCCGCATTCATTAACAGACTTCAGATCTGCTACCTTGTTAAATACAGACGTACATATATATGATGCATGTGTGTTTAAAAAAATATATGCACATTACGTTCGTTTTGCTTTCCTTGATGAATGAGGCCCTATATTTTTAAATAGTAAAATGTTGATTATTATATTGTGTACAGTACATTATGTACTGTTCTGGATTAAGCCAATGCTATATTAGTGTAGAGATGCTCAATGACCCCCGTGTTTTGGTTTTGGTTTTGGTTTTGGATCTGGATTACCTTTGTGTTTTAGTTTTGGTTTTGGTTTTGCTTGGTTTTGTTTTGCTATTTTTAAAAAATGCAATTTTTTGGGCTAAAATAACATAATTTAGGTATTATTTTGTACCTACATTAATATTAACCTCACTAACACTAATTTCCAGTCATTTCCATTCAATTTTGACCACCTCATAGGTCCCAATATTATTTTGATATATTTTCAACCAAAGTTTGCGCAGTTCTTGCCAGTGATAAGAAAAAGGCCATTGTCATGCCTGGGCATAAGACCAAAAATCCACCTCTTAAGTGTGGAATTATTTTTACATAAATCCTGACAACAGTTGTCTAGCCATTTGTAGCGTTTTCAAAGCCACACTCAGTAGAGGTAGGGACCTTAACCATCTAGGATCCTAATCCATGTTACGACATTTAAAGATAGTTCATGGAAAGCTGTTGGGAAATTTAGAAAAAATGTTGAAAAAAATAACAACAAGCAGTCCAGCATCATCTACCTCCCTTCTCTCATCTAGATCCCAGCATCTGCAATCTACACCCCCAACACCTTCATCATCAATATCCCCAGAAGCAACAATTGACTGTTAAACAATCGTTTGCAAGAGGAAGCCAGTATGAAAGCTGTCACCCAGTCGCAAAGCGAATCACAGACGCCATGGAGACTATACCAGTATTAGATCTGCTTACCTTTTGGCTTGAGAAAGTCTCATTCAGGGACGAAACGTGCAATTTGGTGCCAGAACCTCACGTGCCAGAAATGCTGCCACTGGTGCCACCCTGCTGCCACTGGTGCAGGATTTACACAATCAACCGCATCCTCATCAGCGCCTTCGTTGGCTACACAAATCTCCCCCTCATCCTCTTCTAATTCTAAAGTGTCATCTGCACTTGGTGTATCACCGGCTACACTTGGGCTCTTCAGGCACACATCAGCAGCAATGCTGAAAGGGCCCTTCTTTATGGGTACACTATCAGAATGGTCACGATTATATATACCACTCGTGGATGGACTCTCCTCAGGGATTGGTGTCATTTCTGATTCTGAGCATACATTTTCCTCTAATGCCTTACTGTTTTCTTGCAGCTCAACTTTCACACGTAACCGACTCCAAATTACTTGGTCTTGCTTGGTCACGAGTGACCTTACAAGAAGAAGGTTCAGTAACATTTTTCGATCTGGCACTAATAGAGAAAGGCGAAGGCCTCTTTTTTTCATTGCAACTGCGTGTGTAGAATAGCATGTTGTCAAAAAAAATAATTCTCGGCAGTTAACTTTTCATCAGTTACAGCTCTTTTTCTCTTCAACACGGTAAAAGGGTTTTTTTGTGTGTTTTTTTCCCTGACTTAAAAAGACTATGTACCTTTACATAGGCTTTACCAGATGGCGTACAGGGAAGACTACAATCAGGACTGGTGCCAGCACCTGCTTGCTGATCCTGCTCATACGTGGACTGCTGTGAATCCATTTTAATGAGACCCAAAGCACTTGTAGTGCAAATTCAGAAAGATATACTGCTGCTAGATAATAATTTCAGCACCAGAAAAATTGTTTTTTTACAAAGATGGGGATATCTGACACCCCAAACACTTGCAGTGCAAATTCAGAAATATATACTGCTGGTATTTTATTTTCAACACCAGAAAATGGCTTTTTTAGAACTGGGGAATATCTGACACCCCAAACACTTGTTGTGCAAATTCAGAACTATGTACTGCTGGTATATAGCATTTTCAACACCAGAAAATGTTTTTTTTATAACTGGGGAATATCTGACACCCCAAACACTTGTAGTGCAAATTCAGAATAATATAGTGCTGGTATCTAATAGTTTCAGCACCAGAAAATAGATTTTTTTTTGGAACTAGGCAATATGTCACACCCCAAGCACTTGTTGTGCAAATTCAGAAATATATACTGCTGGTATATTACTATTTCTGCAGGGAGAAAATAGTTTCTTGTGGAGGGAATATGACACCCTAAACAGTTGGTAATATTTGCAAAAATGCCTCCTCTATCCTCTTCTCTTCCTGCTGTAAGAAGTGCTATAAAAAGTGCTAAGAAGTGCTGTATGATGTGTTCTCTCCCTGCTCTAATGCTGCCTGTGACCTAACCCTTCTCTCTCCCTCTGTTAAATGGCGCTGGATTGCTGCGGAGGCAGATATTTATGCATTTCAAACATCGCGAGAACCGAGCTCCGAGATCCGACAACATCACGATGCCGATTTGCCTCGAATCCGAATAGGTGCCTCCTCGGCTCAGTACTCGGATACCTCAAGTTCGGGCGTGTTTGGTTCTCAGAGAACCGAGCCCGCCCATCTCTATATTAGTGTTCAGGTATTTTATGTATACAGCTAGTAGTAATACATGCAATAATGCTGCCTGGGGTTGTTTTTACTTGTGTTTACTAAATATTGAAAAATGTTGAAAAAAATGCATGGAATAAAAAAAGCGATACCTGTATCTGTACCGCATCTATATTAGGACATGTCACTTGCCCATACCCTCTCATAGTACCTGGAAAATATTTTAATTGCAGTACTGGAATTTTGAAACATGGGAAATAAATATCTTGGAAGATATTAAGTCCAGGGGGTAGATTTACTAAACCTTCTCAAAAGGAAATGTGGAGGTGTTGCCCATAGTAGCCAATCAGACTCTAGCTATCATCTAGTACATTCTAGAAAATAATAGCTATAATCTAATTTGTCTAATTGGTTGCTGTGAGCAACACCTCCACTTTTCCTTTTCAGAAGGCTTAGTAAATCTACCCCCAAGTCCTATTGAACAAAGCCATCAGTCACTCATGGGCTCCAGTTTTCTAAAACTTCAACTACAGGTAACTATTCCAAACAATTTCCAAACTTCAGAGCTGATTCAATGAATAATTTCTTGAACCACTGCGAAAAAAAATGTGGGGCTCTATTACCAATGTGTCAAGTGTTCATGAATAGGAAAAGTACTGTAGAGAGAAACTAAACCTTATATAGTGTATTATGACTAAACATTTTGTAAATACATATGTAAAATTTTCAAACTACTGGAGGCGCTATTAAATTTGACATTGTGGGCCGGATTTATGTTCGGACGCAACTTGCATTTAAAATATGCGCACAGTAGAGTTCTGACCAGTGATCAGGTGAATTGCAATTAATTTCAAAGTCCCTTTTTGCCATGACAATGAACTTTATCCCAAAAACAACATTTCCATTGCATTTCAGCCATGCCACAAAAGGACCAGCTGACATCAGGTCAGTGATTCTCTCATTAACACAGGTTAGAGTGTTGATGAGGACAAAGCTGGAGATCACTCTATCATGCTGATTGAGTTAGAATAACAGACTGGAAGCTTTAAAAGGAGGGCGGTGATTGAAATCATTGTTCTTCCTCTGTTAACCATGGTTAACTGCAAGGAAACATGTGCAGTCATCATTGCTTTGTTCATAAAGGGATTCAAAGGCAGGGATATTGCTGCTAGTGAGATTGCACCTAAATCAACCATTTATCGGATCATCAGGAACTTCAAGGAGAGAGGTTCAATAGTTGTTAAGAAGGTTTCAGGGCGCCCAAGAACACACAGCAAGTGCCAGGACCGTCTCCTAAAGTCGTTTCAGCTGCGGGATCAGGGCACCACCAGTGCAGAGCTTGCTCAGGAATGGCAGCAGACAGATGTGAGTACATCTGCATGCATAGAGAAGCGAAGAATTTTGGAGGATAGCCTGGTGTCAAGAAGACCAGCAAAGAAGCCATTTCTCTCCAGGAAAAACATCAGGGACAGACTGATATTCTGCAAAAGGTACAGGGATTGGACTTCTCAGGACTGGGGTAAAGTCAGTTTCTTTGATGAATTCCATTTCAGATTGTTTGGGGCATCTGGAAAAACGCTTCTCCAGAGAAGGAATGGTGAGTGTTACCATCAGTCCTGTGTCATGCCAACAGTAAAGCATCCTGAGACCATTCATGCGTGGGGTAGATTCTCAGCCAAGGAAGTGGGCTCACCCACAATTTTGCCTAAGAACACAGCCATGCACAAAGAACGGTACCAAAACTTCCTCCAAGATCATCTTCTCCCAGCCATCCAAGAACAGTTTGGTGGTGAACAATACCTTTTCCAGCATGATAGAGCCCCTTTCCATAAAGCAAAAGTGATAACTAAGTGGCTCATGGATCAAAACATCTAAATTTTGGGTCCATGGCCAAGAAGCTCACCAAACCTTAATCCCATTGTCAAGATACGTATCAGTTTATATACGTGCAAGAAAAAAAATTCTATAATGTAAATGAATAACTCATAATACTTTAATACAAATATGTAATTTCATTTTTTTTATATATATATATATATATATATATATATATATATATATATATATATACGATGCCGTGACAGTCATCACTATCAATCAGCACTTACACCTGTCCTGTAGCTGGTGCTAATGCTAAGGCTTAAATAAAATGGTTCTTTATCTACTTGAATCAGCCGCATCTGTGTTGGCAATGCTCACTGTACATTGCCTACATTCATCCGCCTCTTCCCTTTACCATTCCGCCCTCAAAATCATAGTCCATCTGCATTCAGACATGAATTGCATGCAATGGCATTGATTAGCGTAATGTCCATTTCTGAGCATGCATAGAGTTATTTCAGACAAGATGTGGCACGCAAAGGGACTTACGACAGAACATCAGGCCCCATATGTCGTTGTTATTTTATTCAGTTCAAGTTATTGTCATTTGGTTCCTGACATCTTAGACAACAAAAATTAGCTGGAGTGCCACTTAATAAGCTTAATTACACAAGTCTTATTTTTCAGAGAAAAAAAGATACCTTCATAATTTCATGATCATAAACTTATTTTTATTGTTGCAGGAGAAATTCAATGTAGCCGCTTTAAATGAAAGGCAGTGGTACGCGCTGGGTGATTGGGTAGCGCACCCGACCCCCGGCAGAATTACCTCCCTCCAGCGGTCTGCTCCATTCTGGGCGCCGCCATATTGGATCCGTGTATAGTAAAACCTCTCCTCCTCTCCCATTGGTTGACTGTTGTGGCACTTAGTTTAAAAGGCACCTCCTCAGTACCTACAGTGCCTGTTCTTTAGTCACCTTTTGGTGATAGACGTAGCTCCCCTGTGTGTCCTGTTTGATACCATTGTCTACAGAGCTGACGCTCCACCTACTGTATTCCTATACCGTTGTCTGCAGAGCTGATGCTACGCCTGCTGTATTCCTATACCATTGTCTGCAGAGCTGATACTCCACCTGCGGTATTCATATACTATTGCTCACAGAGCTGACACTCTACAGTTGTTCTAAGCTGACTCTCTCCACTCCGTTTCTGTGTGGTAACCGGCTAGACTGCAGAGCTGATGCTCCATCCGCTGTACCTGTATTCTGTAGACTGCAGAGCTTACGCTCCATCTACTGTTCCCATGTGCCTATCTAGCTATCAGCACCGCTGACTACTCCTCCTCCTGTTCTTTCTCCTCTAGCCTTCCCAAGGGCTTGCTTTCAGTACTCTTAGTGGGGGCTGCAACCTGCGAGTCAAATGCAGCTAAGACCATACTGCTTTGCGGCGGTTCCTGGTGAACACCGTCTCCTCGTTAGACTCCGAGCCCTGCTAAGAGTAGTGCTAAAACTGTTCGAACCCTAGGATTCGCTTCATTAGCTGGATACCCCCAGTGAAACCATGACAGGCAGCTGTTGATTTGAGACATTGCCACCAAACTGCTAGCACTGGGAAGGGAGGAACCTAGTAGAAATTGTATTTAAACTGGAAAACCTCACATTACCACACATGATGTAGGAAACATTTTAGCTATCGTACTGTCTTTCTACAGTGTTTTGTGCATGCCTTGTGTTTGTAAAAATACATTTATGATTTAAAATCTCACTTACCTGGAGGTCTAGCTGAGACCATTACAGTGACCCTGGGAGGGTCTGGAAGTGTTACCCTGCGATGCATCTGGACCGGAGAACAGCAGCACTGGAGACCCTTCCTGCAGCTCACAATGAACCCAGAAGGAGTGTTGCCTCCACTGAGATCCCAGGAAGTCCAGAATTGCAATGGAGCTTAATGAGCTTGGTCCACTAACACTGCAGGGCTGAGCCCCAAGGACATGGTTACAATCCTCCTGGGGGTAAATGTATGCACCTCCGGTTTCTGCAAGTCGCCAGAATTGAAGGAAGTGAAAATTTAAAGAGGCGATGGCTTGTAAAGGCAAGTTTGCCTTTACCATCGCCGCATTATATTTTCACAGCAGAGTCGCCGATTTCCGGCGACTTGCAGAAATCAGAGGTTCGTACATTTCCCCCCATAAGTCTAATTTAGACTATAGATTATGCTAGAGTTTTATTACAAAGCCCTGGAAGTGACTCTGAGTAGGAGATCTAAAGATTAGATCTCTCAGTCTAGACCTAGTAGTTGGCTGCACGTGGACATGGGGGAAGTTGCTTGTGTACAGATAAGGTGATTAATCTGAATTGGTTAATGTGGTTGGGAGCTGGTTTATCCATCGGGAAATGTGAGCATATAACATGTGTTCTGAGTGACAAGAATAATCAACTATCAGAATGTACCTTTCAGGACATAAAATGGATGTGGAATTAACAAATGACACCTCACAGATTGAATTTTACATCCTGGCATTCTCTACATCAGAAAATGGGAGGATTGTGCTTTTAATATCAGTTTTACTGATTTATTTGATTGTTCTCACTGGTAACCTTGTTATTATTACACTGGTGTGCCTTGTGCCCCAGCTACACACTTCCATGTACTTCTTCCTATGCAATCTATCCATATTGGACATCTTATACGTCACCACAACTCTCCCTAAGCTGCTGCATATTTCTCACACTGGTGACCATACCGTGTCTTACACTGCCTGCATAGCCCAGTTATATTTATTCCTCTTCTTTGCTGATACTGAGAGCTTTCTATTAACAACAATGGCTTTTGACCGCTATGTAGCAGTTTGCTTCCCTCTACATTACTCTCTCATTATGAGTAAACGAGTTTGCATATCATTAGCATTACCCGCATGGATTATGGCAGCTTTCAATGCTTCAATTCTTACTTGTTTTGTAAGTGGCTTGACTTTCTTTAATTTCAGTAAAGTCAACAATTTCTTTTGCGACCTAAAAGCCCTGATTATTGCCTCCTTCAGTGATACCACATTCTTGAGAAAATTTATTGTACTAGATGGCATGTCTGTCGGGGCCATTCCTCTTCTATTGGTTTTGACTTCCTATGTCTGCATCATTTACACCATCCTAAAAATTCAGTCCTCAGTTGGGAGACGCAAAACATTCTCAAGCTGTTCTTCCCATTTAACAATGGTTGTGTTGTACTATGGTTCATCCTTGTCTTTATACATGCAATATTCTCAAGAACAAGACAAACTTCTCTCAATGATGTTTGTTACCTTGGTACCAATGCTAAACCCGCTAGTTTATAGTTTGCGGAATAAAGACATCCTAAGTGCTATGAAAAAAATAATGCATGGGCAAAACAACATGGCTAATCTATAAAGACAATGAAGCTAACTTTTTCAAAACTTCTAAATTTCCCATCAATTGTACAGTATATACCCTATAATGTTGTGCAATAAAAGTTGGACCTTTGCAAGAACAAACATTAATCTAATGGGCAACTTCTATATTGAAAGTTCTGTTATTCTCTTTGTTCATATAAAGTAATGCCGTGCTGTCAGTATTATAAAAGAGTATATGTTTTTCTGGCTCTATTGTTCTGAAATCTGTGTATTTGTGAATCCACCTTGTCTCTAAAAGGGTCAGTTTGTATTGAACTTGCTACAGTACAGTCATAGCATATTTAAATATGATTGAAACGCCTCTTTGTTTTCATGCAAAGAAATATAGAAACATGAAATATGACAGCAGAAAAAGTTATAGGAACCATCTTGTGTTTGTTTTTCTGAGGGTTTTTTTTTTTTTGGGGGGGGGGGGTTGGCATTTTCATTTGCTTTTAAAAAATGTTTACATTCCCTAGAAGACTATTCCATGCATCTATCACCCTTTCTGTACAAAACGTCTTCCTTAGGTTATATTTCAGAGTTGTTACAGTTTCCATAAGAAATGCAGGTTCCCTGCAAACAGTGAGGCACAAAACATCTGACAGGACAAATTGTTGCCACTGTGCACTTAGATTTGTTCTAGTGTACTTGGATTTCCACCACAACAGATGGATTGATCAAGATATTGAAGCATTTGTGGAGGTTGCTGGCACCAGCATTTAGGTTGCTCCTTGCAATCTTGACAGGTTGTTGCTTGAAATTTGACTGCTGCTTTATCCCTATTTTATCTGCACTCTTTTCATATTACCCTATCACCATCATTATCATCATCATCATCATCAATCATCATCATTATCAACAACAACATTTATGTATATAGCGCCAAAAAATTCCATAGCACTTTACAATTGGGAAGAAATACAGTGGTAAAACAATACTAGGTAATACATACAGACAGAGAGGTAAGAAAGCCCTGCTGAGGGGCAGGCTGGGCTGGGGGGCAGGGGGGCATCCGCCCTCCGGAATGGTCCTATAGTAGGCTACCTTGGGCCGGGCACTGGGCCACTTGCATTTTTTTACCTTTAACATGTTCCTAATAGGCTTGTTTGCGAGTACCACCAGGCCCACACCTTGTCAAATTTATATGGTTTGTCATGAAAAAAATATGTAATACTCTCCATGCTTGCGACATGCCAAATGTAATTCTGTAGTTCCTGCATAGAGGGAGGATTAGGGTCTTTCCAATGCTTGGCTATTAGGGTTTTAACAGCTGCAAGTATATGAGAGATTAGCTTGTTTGAAGGGGCGCGTTCTCATCAGGTATGGGGCGAGAGAGAAGAAATGACCAAGAGTCCATGTAAACCTGTTAATCTGACATGGAGTTTATAAGTACAAGGATCATGCTACAGAAAGGGTTTATGCCATTTTTATATTTCACATTCTATAAAAGAAATATATTTATATCTAAATTAAGAGATTTATCCATTAAAGACAAAAGTGGGTCCTGCACTAGTTTGGTCACTTCTTTTGACTATGCTATAACCACCAAAAGTGTCAGAAGGGATCATGCATTTTGGATAAAGGGATCCTGTTGATTGAGGACAGAACATGTCCCACACACTGAATTGTTTTTCTTTCACACCAGTGTGCCTGGATTATCCACCAATTGGAGGCTAGGCTTACAAAGCGGTGTGTACACTTAGGCTCCACTTCTGGGGGATGCCTTCAAAACCTAGAAGAAGTGTGCCTGGGTGTGCAGTCTTTATTACAAGTCAATTGTGTGTATATTAAATGTTTTACTACATTGCTTAGAGTGCACCTGGAAATGCAGATCTCTGCCAGTGGGCAACATGGAGGCACAAAATAGGTTGTATTAAAAGTATAGGGTGGGACCAGAAGAATGCAAGCTCTGAGCTGTTACAACACTGAAGTGTCAGCGTAGATCAGTTAGCATTTAGGAAGGAAACCTCCCTGCAACTGCCCACCATCCAGTGACCAAGGAAGGAGATTCTTAAACAAGAAAAGGAGAGCACTGTGGGTCAGCATTTGTTTAACAGTTACTAGCATTTATTATGCTTGCTACCAGATATGTAATTGTTTGATCACAATACATCACTATATAAAAACAATTAGTTAAATAATACTGTTTATAAAGTGAACCCAAAAGACAATTAGTGATGAAAAGTCAGCCTACATTTTATGGTACCCTCCTTTCTTGTTTTAGGACACTCTGGAAAATAACTCAGGCAAAGATTGCATTGAACACACTATGGGAAAATTCCAGGGAAGTATGGTATAAATATTGGACATTATAAAGTAGAGAGTGCAGTTCAGTTGGAGTTGGTGAGGGGACAGAATAAAGGACTCTATGACATCTAAGGATAGGTAGCTATGTATTTACCCTCATATTAAAATAATTTTGTGTTTTTGTTATGAATGTAGGTAAAGAAGCATAAATAATTAGAAGACTTATTACCATTGAGATTTCTTATCTTGTATGTTGTATGACCTAGAATAAATGTACTAGTGAAATAGAGTCGAGTTTTCATGCCTCAAACTAACTTTGGAATCACTAAAGCTTCAGCTACAGATATATATATAATATATATATATATATATATATATATATATATATATATATATATATATATTACTAGCAGAATACCCTGCGTTGCCCGGAATTTAAAGAATGTTTATTTACAAAAATCAATCTAAATATTAAACATACATGTAAATATCATGTTAAAATTGGACCAGTAGAAGGTGAAAAGTGAAAATGAGAGAGAGAGAGAGAGAGAGAGAGTTATGGTCGTTATGGTCGTTTTCGATGATTTTTAGGTGTTACCCCCCTCGCCACCCCCACCCTTAGGAGTGCTAGGGGTGTCTTGCCCCCACAATATTTGTTGTCAGACTGTAAGTCATATGTGTACCAGGTTTGGTGTAAATTGTTCCAGACATTCCAGAGTTATGGTCGTTTTTGATGATTTTTAGGTGTTACCCCCCTCGCCACCCCCACCCCGTAATGAAATCAATTTCAAATTTTTTTCGTTGCCTCCGTTGATCTTCGCTTGAAAAATGTGGATTTGTATAGAAAGACAGACAGAAGGACAGAAGGACAAATTTTCTCTTTTATATATTAGATATTTATATATATATATATATGTATAAATAAATATATCAGGCTGCAAGGTTGCACAAACATATTGCGCTTAGTCAATGGGCCAAGATAATATAACTTTGCATATAGTATATTTTTTAGCACAGATAAAAAACAGTAACCCCCTTTTAAAACACATGAGCCAGTCACGCGCACAAATATGAATAAATGTGTTTATACAAATGTGTGATTGAATTAGTTAGTAATTTTTGCCCTTTACTTATGAGCCAACCAATTGTAAATCTGATATAATATATTTGAAGACATATATGAGAGATAAATAAGATTTATCTAAATAGATATATATTAATACTAGAGATGGTCACTGACCCCCGTGTTTTGGTTTTGGATTCGGTTTTGGATCTGGATTACCGTCGTGTTTTGGTTTTGGTTTTGGTTTTGCAAAACCGCCATTGCGTGTTTTGGTTTTGGTTTTGGTTTTGTTTGGTTTTGTTTTGCTATTTTTTTGGAAAATCCATGTTTTTGGGCCTAAATTAACCCAATTTAGTGCTCCAACTGTTTTAGAGAAAAGTAATCTAATTGTTAAGGTAATAAATCATCCAAAAAAACAGTTTAATTCTTCGTTGGTAGGCCTATTCTACACACAAAACAGATTGTCTTCCTCTCCATCTATGCATATTGGCAATGCAGCCATCGTCTTTGAATGTATATTACACCCTACACTTATAGTTAAATATGTAAAGAAATGGAAAAAGCCAGTTTGGTTTCTGTCTCTCAAGGCCCCCCTCCACTTGTATAAAATACCAAAAAATTCAGCCATTATAGACTGTACAATATTAATTGACATGGAGAAAGCCAGTTTGGTTTCTGTCTCTCTAGGCCCCCCTCCACTTGTATAAAATACTAAAAAATTCAGCCATTATAGACTGTACAATATTAATTGACATGGAGAAAGACAGTTTGGGGTCACTCTGTCTCTCTAGGCCCCCCTCCACTTGTATAAAATACCAAAAAATTCAGCCATTATAGACTGTACAATATTAATTGACATGGAAAAAGCCAGTTTGGTTTCTGTCTCTCTAGGCCCCCCTCCACTTGTATAAAATACCCAAAAATTCAGCCATTATAGACTGTACAATATTATGAAAAATGGACAAAGCCAGTTTAGGGTCACTCTGTCTATGACACCCTACCCTTAAGGATAAATTGCCCTAACAGCAGCCTTTCAAGATGGTATGTGATATGGAAATGCCACAAGTCCCTTTCCTCTTTGGGGGTAGATTGCACCCTACACTTACATAGAAAGTTTTAAAAAGATGTTATCGGCATCATCTTCAGCTTAATCCTCACCCTCATCAGTGTGTACGTCATCATCACAGACTATCAATTCATCACCGCTTGAATCCGCCATTAGAGAACAGTCAGTGCTTGGATGTCTTGGATGGTGAAGGCCTTCCTCGTGGAAGATGTAGTTCATTTTTATAAACATCATTTTCTCCACATTTTTGGGAAGTAACCTTCTACGGCGATCACTGACTAAGTTCCCTGCTGTGCTGAACACTCGTTCAGAGTACACACTGGAGGGTGGGCAGCTTAGTTATTGCAAAGCAAGTTTGTACATGGGTTTCCAAATGGCCTGCTTTTCTTCCCAGTAAGGAAAGGGACTGTCTGACATTTCCATATGTACTACCTCTTGAAAGTAATCCTCCACCATCCTTTGCATGTTTATACTCATATTGGATGGAGTTATGGGCAAAGTGACACATTTTTTTGAAAAATCCTTCAAACCAGCCCAGATGTTAAATTGTTCTGGTCTGCCCTCTGTGTCTTCCCTGCTTCTTTTTTGGAAATTTAATTTTTTACGAGCAACAGCTTGAGAAAGTGAAGGAGGACACGTCGTCAAGCCGAGGCCCAGTTCAGCGGCCAACTTGCTGAGCAATAGCTCCTTGCAAAAGTTCACATCTCGCTCATTTACAAGTAAAGACTCAATGTAGGTTTTAAACCTTGGATCAAGCACAGTAGCCAAAACGTACTGATCCGAGTTCAAGATCTTAATAACTCGAGGATCAATGTGAAGCGAATTAAGTACTTGATCGACAAGGCCAACATACTTTGCTGAATTGCTTGCTTTCAGCTCCTCCTTCATTTTCTCAAGCTGCTTTTCCAATAGTCTAATTAAAGGAATGACTTGGCTCAAACTAGCAGAGTCTGAACTGACCTCACATGTCACAACTTCAAATGGTTTCAGCACCTTGCACAGCACTGAAAGGATTCCCCACTGTGCAAGAGTGAAATACATCCCCCCTCCTTTCCCAATGTCATGACTTGTGCAATATGCTTGGATGGCTTTGCGCTGTTCCTCCATCCTCTGAAGCATGTACAGGGTGGAATTCCACCGAGTTACCACCTCTTGCTTAAGTTGGTGGCAGGGCAAGTTAAACTGCTCTTGGAGCTGCTGTAATCTCCTACATGCTGTGGCTGAATGCCTGAAATGGCCTGAAATTTTACGGGCCACCGAAAAGCATCTCCTGCACCTCACGGTTATTTCGTAGGAAGCTCTGCACCAAGTTGATGGTGTAAGCAAAACAGGGAATGTGTTGGAAATCACCCAGCTGTAATGCTCACACTATATTGTTGGCGTTATCGGAAATGACATACCCTGGGGAGAGTCCAAGTGGTATAAGCAATGCATCAATCACATCTCTCAGTTTGCATAACAAATTGTCAGCTGTATGCCTGTTAGTGAAGCCGGTGAAACAAAGAGTGGCCTGTCTGTGACAAATGTTACGTAGTGGTGTACATGCTGCTGCTGTTCCTGCTGGTGAAGGTGAATGACCAACCCAGTGAGGGCTGTCACAGTCATATAGTCTTTGGTTTGGCCACTTCCACTTGTCCACATATCTGTGGTTAAGTGAACAGTGGGCAGAATGGCATTTTTCAGCGCAATCTCTACATTTTTACACACTTTTTGGTATAGTTGTGGAATAGCTTTACGGGAGAAATGGTTTCGCGATGGAATTCTGTAACGCGGACACAAAACCTCAATTAACTGTGAAAAACCAGCTGCGTTTATTGTGGAGATTGGACGCAGATCTAACACTAACATTGCAGCCATGGCGTCTGTGATTCGCTTGGCGACTGGGTGACTGCTGTCATATTTGCTTCCCCTCGCAAATGATTGTTTCACAGTTAATTGCTGAAATGTAGGACTGCTCATTTTATTCACCTGCCTCTGGGATGACGATTCACCCCCAGCAGCAGCAGGACTAACGCTTTCTTCAGAGGAATCAATAATAGTGCCGGAGTCATCCAGCCTTAAGTGGGATGCCGGGCTAACTCCGAGCGCTACTGAGGATATTGATGAGGATGGTGTGGTGGGTGTATTTTGTAGCCGTCGGTATGTCGGTGAGTGGAGGGTCTTAGCTGATGAGGTAGTGCTTGTATTCTTTTGGGAAGAACTTTCAGCTTTTCCCAACACTTTGCCATGAACTCTCGTTAAATGGCGTAACATAGACGAGGTTCCAAGATGGTTAAGGTCCCTCCCTCGACTGACTGTGGCTTCACATACACTAGAAATGGCTATACAATTGTTGTCTGGATTTGGGTAGAAATAATTCCACACATAAGAAGTGGATTTTTTTGTTTTATGCCCAGGCATGACAATGGCCTTTTTCTTGTCACGTGCCAGAACTGCTGCCACTGGTGCAGGACTTACACAAACAACCTCATCCTCATCAACATCCTCATTAGCGCCCTCGTCGCCTACACAAATCTCCCCCTCATCCTCTTCTAATTCCAAAGTGGCATCCTCAATTTGGGTATCACCGGCTACACTCGGGCTATTAAGGAACACATCAGCAGAATGCTCACGATTAGACATCCCACTGTTGGATGGACTCTCCACAGGGATTGTTGTCATTTGTGAATCAGAGCAAATATTCTCCTGTAATGCCTCACTGTTATCTTGCAGCTCGGCTTTGACGCATAACAGTAGTTGTGCACCAATTGTAGGCTGGGTAACTTTTTGGGATCTGCCACTAATAGACAAAGGTAAAGGCCTCATTCTCTCTTTGCCACTGCGTGTGTAGAATGGCATGCTTGCAATTTTTTTTTTATCGTCACTTAACTTTTGCTCAGTTACACTTCTTTTTCGCTTCAATACAGTAAATTTTTTTTTGGTTTTTGTTTTTTGCACTAATTTGAAAACACTCTGTTGTTTGACATCGCCTTGGCCAGATGACGTACTGGGAACACTAACATCAGGACTGGTGACAGAACCTGGTTGCTCATTCAGATCATATGTGGACTGCTTTGAATCCATTCTGAGCGCAAACCACTGGGGAGTGCTAAAAATTATTTAGTAGATACTGCTGACAGTTATGACTTTTGACAGCCAGAAATATTAATGCACAATTAGGGAGGACACCCCAAAAGCACTGAGGAGTGCTAAAAATTATTTAGTAGATACTGCTGACAGATATGACTTTTGACAGCCAGAAATATTAATGCACAATTAGGGAGGACACCCCAAAAGCACTGAGGAGTGCTAAAAATTATTTAGTAGATACTGCTGACAGATATGACTTTTGACAGCCAGAAATATTAATGCACAATTAGGGAGGACACCCCAAAAGCACTGAGGAGTGCTAAAAATTATTTAGTAGATACTGCTGACAGATATGACTTTTGACAGCCAGAAATATTAATGCACAATTAGGGAGGACACCCCAAAAGCACTGAGGAGTGCTAAAAATTATTTAGTAGATACTGCTGACAGATATGACTTTTGCCAGCCAGAAATATTAATGCACAATTAGGGAGGACACCCCAAAAGCACTGAGGTGTGCTAAAAATTATTTAGTAGATACTGCTGACAGAAATGACTTTTGACAGCCAGAAATATTAATGCACAATTAGGGAGGACACCCCAAAAGCACTGAGGAGTGCTAAAAATTATTTAGTAGATACTGCTGACAGATATGACTTTTGACAGCCAGAAATATTAATGCACAATTAGGGAGGACACCCCAAAAGCACTGAGGAGTGCTAAAAATTATTTAGTAGATACTGCTGACAGATATGACTTTTGACAGCCAGAAATATTAATGCACAATTAGGGAGGACACCCCAAAAGCACTGAGGAGTGCTAAAAATTATTTAGTAGATACTGCTGACAGATATGACTTTTGACAGCCAGAAATATTAATGCACAATTAGGGAGGACACCCCAAAAGCACTGAGGAGTGCTAAAAATTATTTAGTAGATACTGCTGACAGATATGACTTTTGACAGCCAGAAATATTAATGCACAATTAGGGAGGACACCCCAAAAGCACTGAGGAGTGCTAAAAATTATTTAGTAGATACTGCTGACAGATATGACTTTTGACAGCCAGAAATATTAATGCACAATTAGGGAGGACACCCCAAAAGCACTGAGGAGTGCTAAAAATTATTTAGTAGATACTGCTGACAGATATGACTTTTGACAGCCAGAAATATTTATGCACAATTATGGGGGACACCCCAAAAGCGCTGGGGAGTGCCAAATATGAAGAAAAAATAATAAACCTCTATCCTCCTCTCTGCACTAGCGATTTTGGTTAGAGCAATTGCAAGAACAATATTGTATTCTCTGTCCCTGCTCTAATTAGCCTATGACTACACCCTGCTCTCTCCCTCTGTCAAATGGCGATGGATTGCTGTGGAGGCATGTATTTATAAAGTTGAAGTATCGCGAGAACCGAGCCCCGAGATCCGACGACGTCACAATGACGTTCGACCTCGATTTGGATTCGGAATGGGCGGGAGAGTACCGAGCTGCTCAGCTCGGTACTCGGATACCCAAAGTTCGGGTGGGTTCGGTTCTCGGAGAACCGGACCCGCCCATTTCTAATTAATACTTATATAGTAAATAGAATAAATATCAGAATATGCAACAATGCACTTACATCATAAGTGAAGAAATAACCCCATGCATGCAGACAATAGGAGAGGAAATTTTCTGGTTGGCTGCTAAAATATAGAGATCTACATCTGTATTGTAGAATAATTGTTTTATACACTGAGACCATACTGACTTCACCTGGATGTACCTTTATACATTCCATGTGTATTAGACTAGTATTATCAATTCAGTCCTAAATACGTTTCACATGTAGAACGAGCTTCTTCAGTAGGATTATAATAAAAAGACACAAATGTTTGGTGCTGCTCTATCACTCAATACTGCCAATGGTTAACCCATTTATTACTAGGACAATAGAAATATCAATAAATTATTATTAAAAGTTAATGTTTGAATATTTTTATATATGGTAAGCAATTATAGTTTAGCATGTATAATGATACATATGTATAATACAACAGTACTGTATAATCGTCTATATAGAACTGTCTTCAATTAAATGAAACAGCAGTCATACTTCCTGTGAATTAATACATAATTGACAAGAGATATATTCATTTTTTGTTTCCTTTGCAGGTCACCATCGCAGGATGATTACAGTACTTTCATATACTGTATATAGAAATGGTCATCACAAAGCAAAATACAGACTCCCCTGCCCATTTTCAATTGTGTTTCTAAGATCATTTGATTGGACAAAGGTCACATGTAGGGGAAAAAACTAAACTATAATAACTAAACAAAATATGTATAAAAAAGGATTCCTACAGATTAATCAGATCTCAACAATGAATATCAAAATAACCAAGACCTCATCTCACAATACAGCCTTTAATCATCATCATCATCAACATTTATTTATATAGCGCCAGCAAATTCCGTAGCGCTTTACAAGTGGGAACAAACATTAATAAGACAATACTGGGTAATACAGACAGACAGAGAGGTAAGAGAACCCTGCTCGAAAGCTTACAATCTATGGGACAATGGGAGTTAGAAACACAAGGGCATGTGCTACATGATATTGCACAATGGACCAGCCAGACTACAAATGTAAAAGTACTGAGTGGGCTGTGTGTGTTGCAATGTTGGTCAGAAGGTTTTTGTCTTGGGTTAGCAGCGTAGAGGATGGCAATAGTGTAATCTAGGGAAATTAAGATGATGGTTGAGGAATATCATAACCTTGTCTGAAGAGGTGGGTTTTCAGTGAACGCTTGAAGGTTTGAAGACTAGAGGAAAGTCTTACTGTGCGTGGGAGGGAATTCCACAAAGTAGGTGCAGCCCGGAAAAAATCCTGTAACCGAGAATGGGAGGATGTGATGAGAGTGGAGGAGAGACGTAGATCTTGTGCAGAATGGAGGTGTCGAGTAGGGAGATATTTCGAGACAAGTGAGGAAATGTATGTCGGTGCAATTTTGTTGATGGCCTTGTATGTTAGTAGAAGAATTTTATATTGGATTCGTTGAAATACAGTCAGCCAATGTAGAGACTGACAGAGTGGCTCAGCAGAGGAATAACGGTTTGTAAGGAAAATCAGTCTAGCCTCTGCGTGCAAAATAGATTTTAGGGGTGCAAGTCTGACTTTGGGAAGACCAGTTAGGAGGGAATTGCAATAGTCGATGCGGGAGATGATGAGTGCATGAATTAATGTTTTTGCGGTGTCTTGTGTCAGATATGTGCGTATTCTGGAAATGTTCTTTAGGTGTATGTAAGATGATTTAGATATAGAGTTGATGTGGGGAACAAATGACAGTTGTGAATCAAGGATTACACCTGGGCAACGAGCTTGCGGGGTGGGATTTATGGTCATGTTATCAACAGAAATAAAAATGTCAGGCAGGAAGCTTCTGTTCTTGGGTGGGAATATTATTAATTCAGTTTTTGAAAGATTTAGTTTCAGTTGGCGAGCAGACATCCAAGATGAAATGGCAGAAAGACAGTCAGTAACGCGAGCCAACACAGATGGTGAAAGATCAGGAGAGGATAGATAAATTTGTGTATCATCCACATAGAGATGATACTGAAATCCAAAGGAGCTTATTAGTTTTCCAAGAGAAGTGGTGTAGATAGAGAATAGCAGAGGACCTAGGACTGATCCTTGTGGAACTCCAACTGATAAAGGAAGCGGAGCAGAGGTGGATCCAGAGAAATTAACACTGAAAGAGCGATTAGATAGGTAGGATGAGAACCAGGATAGGACAGTGCCTTCAAGACCTAGGGATTGCAGCGTTTGTATGAGGAGAGAGTAGTCAACAGTGTCAAATGCAGCAGAGAGATCCAGGAGAATTAGAAGAGAGTATTGGTTATTATTTTTTGCTGTGATCAAATCATTGACAACTTTGGTCAGCGCAGTCTCTGTGGAGTGTTGAGAGCGAAAGCCTGACTGAAGAGGATCCAATAAGTTGTTTGCTGTAAGAAAGTGTGTGAGGCGTGTGTAGGCAATTCTCTCGAGAAGCTTGGAGGGGCATGGGAGCTGGGAGATGGGGGGGTAATTTATGAGAGAGTTAGGGTCAGAATTCTGTTTTTTTAAAATGGGAGTAATCACTGCATGCTTGACTATAGATGGAAAAATACCAGTAGAAAGAGATAGATTACAGATTTTAGTTAGAGGGGGAATGAGCACAAGACATACCCATTTGTGAGGGAATGGGATCAAGAAGACAGGAGGTAGAGTAGGAAGATGAGAAGAGAGTAGAAACTTCCTCTTCATTTGTGGGATCAAATGAAGAGAGAGTGTCAGAGGGTGCTACAAAGGAATTGAGCAGATTGCTTGTCAAGGGAGATACCATTTCAAGCCTGATCTTATCTATTTTGTCCTTGAAATAGGAAGCAAGATCCTGTGCACTGATGTTAGTTGGAGGATTTGGGGCGGGAGGATTCAGAAGAGAGTTAAATGTGTTAAAGAGGCGTTTGGGGTTAGAAGCCTGAGCATAGATGAGAGATCGGTAGTATGCTTGTTTAGCAGTGTCCAGAGCATTTCTGTAGGAGTGGTAGATATCAGTATATGTGATGAAATCATTAGAGGCACAAGATTTACGCCAGTGACGTTCTGCTTTACGAGAAAGTTTTTGTAGAGTTCGTGTTACTGTAGTGTGCCACAGTTGGCAACGAATTCTACGCGAAGTATGTAGTGTCGCTGGAGCCACTTGATCCATGCATGAAATGTAAAATAAAATGTTCAAAACAATAATAAATAAGCTCTAAAGTCTTAAGTTATTTGAACATCTCAGTATGATCTCATTTTATATTTCCAATCACAGACCATGAGCACAGATGAAGGGAGATCACTGTTTGGATGTACACTGAAATTAGTACTGGCAATAATGTGGTAGCAGTCAGGAAAAAAAGAAACATGATCAAATAATCCCAGCATTAAGCTCAGTGCTACAAATGAAACGTCCCAAAAAGTTCCAATGGAATTTATTTCAATCTCAATCCTTGAGATAGTTACCATAATTAAAATCATACAGAAAAGTCATCAGGGAAGTACACTAGGATATAGTGACATGTTATTTTTATTATTATTATTATGACTATTATTAACCATTATATATAGGGTGCCAAAAGAGGTCCGCAGTGCCGTACAGAGAGCAAACAACAAGACAAAACATGGTATAACAGTACAATACAGTACACAAATAACACTTAGAAATACCATGTTAAACACCTAATGACAATAACAACAGAGATAGACACAGTGCTGGGAATAAGGTGTTAAAGTAATAATTGAATTTCTACAACAAACGAACTTTAAGAAAAAATGTAGAACTGTTTATTTACATTTCTTGGTGCTTCAAGTTCCTAAGGATGAAATGGAATGGTTTAATTTTATATCTTTGTCCACTATTAATTGGTAACATCTGTTCTTCAAATTAACTCTTCTAATGCTGCTCGCTTTCCTTTTATTTCAGCTCACACAAACAGATAAATAATATCACATAAAATGAAACAAAATAGCGTATAAATATATTTCTTACTAATATTTTGGCTTCTTCCAAAAATAACTTTGACAGTCCCCCCATTTGATAGTTCCATCAACTATGTTTTTATTATGAGTTTGTTTTGTTCATACAGTTCTATAATTTCTTCCCCTGTATTATTAACTCTTTCACTTTCTCTACTCATTTTTTTCTTACAAACAATAGTACGAGTTTACATTTCAATGCAAAATAGATAACCAATAATATTTCTAATATAAAGAGAAGAACCATGTACTAAAACCTGAAAAACATTTTTTTAATCTAACTATGAAACCCATATATCTATTGCAGATAATGTCATGTATCATTGCAAAATCTTTCGTCATTTTTTTACTACTTCATCCATATAATTATCTTCTCTAGATTATCTGTGTACTTTGTCAAAAAGGTACAACTTTATGTTTCCTACTTCATCTGTAATGTTACACAATAACCTCCTATTTGTGCAGTAAGATAGTTTAAGACCAATCTATGTTGTATAAATTCTGCTTTGAAATCTTTAAGCTCTTTTACAACAAAACAGAAGGTTTCATCATACACATTAGTTATTTTATCAATTAATGTAGGTAAACCTTGGATATAAAACCAATTCATATATCTACGTGTAATACCTGAAAATTCTAATGTAATCAATACTTGTACACCAGTTGATTCACTAATAAGTTGTGATATTGGTTGTTATTTACTCATTCATCATTTCTTTTCTTCTTGTTAATGAATTACCTATTGAATTATTTTGCTGTACAATTTCTTTTAAATCATTATGTATAGGTATATTAACAATTGAAATCAACTAACCTATTTAACATTCTACCTTAATTCAGTGGTAAACACTACATGCCTTTCTTCCATATTTGTATTTTATTATCTCATAAAATACATGGCATTGCTACATGTAATATATATGTGCAGAAAATATCTATAAACTTTCCAAACCTATTATTCTCTAATTGCTCTTTATAATCACCATCTTGTAATATTATCATCATCATCATCATCACCATTTATTTATATAGCGCCACTGATTCCGCAGCGCTATACAGAGAGCTCACTCACATCAGTCCCTGCTCCATTGGGACTTACAGTCTAAATTCCCTAACATACACAGAAACACACACACACACACACACACACACACACAGAGACTAGGGTCAATTTGTTAGGAGCCAATTAACCAACCAGTATGTTTTTGGAGTGTGGGAGGAAACCGGAGCACCCGGAGGAAACCCACGCAATCACTGGGAGAACATACAAACTCATTATATTGCAATATTTTGATGCTACTGTTCCCAAACATCTCTTTGGTCCAACATATCTAAATTTTGGATTTTTAAATGCAGGACTGTTCCCAGTTTTACTTAAATTTTTACTTGTCTCCTCTATAAGTCTATTAAAAGTGGATTGCAATCAATACAAACCACTTCAGTTCCAAGGTTTCAATCTCTTACGTACTTGTAAAATGTATACATATAACACTTTCAGTCAATACATGTGGCAACAATTTTAAGTAAAGAGGACATGTTTCATTATATTTCCCAGCAACTGGTCTGCCCACTAGCAAATTAAGCAACTGTGCAAAATTTAAAGGTTTTGGCAACAATTCAACATTTTTTGGTGTCCGTGTAGTGTATGTTTAAAGATCCAACATTTAGCTTGTTTAATTGCTCATCCTATCATACCATTTTCACATTTTCAGGAGGGTTATTACAATATTGACATATACAGCATCGGATGCTGTGTATGATGCTAATACTAAGACTATATTCGGACTGAGGTTTCCGAACCTTTATTTCTTCAAATACATTTTGGGAAGATACATTATACCTACCTCATCTCCCATTACCTATGGATAATGTATATACTTGTTCCTATTGAATAATTAACCATTATGAGACTGGTCTCTTGTGATTATTAACCATTTACATGTTATTGTATTTTTGCTTTTAATTTATATATTTTAAATGATTGGTTATATCATTTTTTGTTTTTTTATCATCATCCATTGATTCTGTTTAGACATTAGTTCCTCTTGTACTGATTTATTTTAGCGCTGTAAGAACTGTTTTCTATATATTGGATTTTAGTTTTAGGGTTTGGCGTTTACCCCTTTCTCTTATTCAGCTGCTTTTATATTCACGCTTTCCTGTAGCTGAGCGTGGGATTTCTTTGTTGTTTTCTATTATCTGATATTATAAGGCAGCCCCTGCAACTTCTATTGGTTATTTCTGGTATTGCAGCCACTCCCTATTCACATATTTGCATCTAAAAAACTGAATTACTACCATTTGATTTTCTGTAAGTAATCTGAATCACTTTCTTTACTTGAACAATTTTATTTTTCTCATCTGTCTTTTCAGACATAAATGTTTTAGCCTAGATCAGATTTATGTGACTTTAAAATAGGGGTGTGCACCGGCTACTTTTCGTGTTTTGGGTTTTGGATTTTGGGTTCTGATTAGCTTGAGGTTTTGGGTTCGAATTGGTTTTGCCAAAACACCCCACTAAAGGTTTTGGTTCTGATTTTTGGTTTTGGGTTCGGATTTTTTTTTAAAAAAGCATGAAAAGTGCTAAAATCCATATTTATTTTTTTTCACTCCTACACTATTATTAACCTCAAAAAAATTCATTTCCACTAATTTCCAGTCTATTGTGAACACCTCACACCTCACAATATTGTTTTTAGTCCAAAAGGTTGCACCGAGGTAGCTGGATGTCTAAGCTAAGCGACACAAGTGGGCGGCACAAACACGTGGCCCATCTAGGAGTGGCACTGCAGTGGCAGACAGGATGGCAGAAACTAGGCCCCAAAGAGCACATAATGCCAAAAAAAAAGGTGCAAGATGGAATTGTCCTTGGGCCCTCCCACCCACCCTAATGTTGTTGAAATAGGACATGCGCACTTTAACAAACCAATCATTTCAGCGACATGGCCTACAAAACTGTGGCTG
The DNA here is from genome assembly GCF_038048845.1 of Mixophyes fleayi. NCBI lineage: Eukaryota > Metazoa > Chordata > Amphibia > Anura > Limnodynastidae > Mixophyes > Mixophyes fleayi. Next base: position 58,274,332 of record NC_134405.1, on the reverse strand, counting down.
AAATGATTGGTTTGTTTGGACTCCACACAAAACAAGCTGGCAAAGAAAAAAAAGAGGTGCAAGATGGAATTGTCCTTGGACCCTCCCACCCACCCTTTTGTTGTTGAAATAGGACATGCACACTTTAACAAACCAATCATTTCAGCGACAGGGCCTGCCAAACTACTGTGGCTGAAATGATTGGTTTGTTTGGGCCCCCACACAAAAAAAGCTATTCATTTCTCCCTGTACAAACTAAACTGGCTCTACTGAGGCTGATGGACCTTTATTAACATATATTTCTAATTGATTTTCATGGGTCACCTGGACTTTGATAATCATTTTTGGAATTAGCGTGCTTTGATCTTTAACATCATGACCACAAGTTTCCATCCATCGGAGATTATCCAGGCATCTCTGCTCTCCTCACTTCCAGTCACAGAAAGCCAACCTACTTTCTGACTACGTTAAGGTCTTTGACCTCCCGCCGCTTGCGGCTGGACAGATCTACTGCATGTCAGGTATTAACTGTTCTTTAACTGTGTATACAACTACAGAGGAATTGGATCAACACACTATATATGTGAATTTTGGATTGCTAGAAAATAACTGCGTATCTCTGGACATTCTAACTACACGCAAAGCATTATTCATATACAATTTATTCCTATCCAAAATTTGTGTCATCTCTCATGATTATTACAACTTCAAATTAGTTATTTGATCAGTTAAAGAGCTGCATTTTTTCAGCTGCTTAGAAACCTATGGTCAATCTACTTTACACCAGTAAAGTAGATCTATGATCTTATTGTGTTAAATAGGATTTATCCTATTTAACACAATAAGATTATAGATCTACTTTACTGGTGTTAAGGGAATCTATCAGGATCATTTTGGTCCTGGGCTAATTTATTATAACCATACTACACTATTGTGCGCCTCCTCCTCTACACTTTGTTTCCATATATATATATATATATATATATATATATATATATATATATATATATATATTCTTTTTTTTTTTGTCAGGACCCCGCAGTACGCAAGTACAATTTTCTCAAGTAGAATGAGTCCTGCAGTCTACAATTCATTAGCGACCCCGCAGTTCCACTATCCAGAAAGTCCACTTAGGATAGTCTCAATCTTGACACTGTATTGTTACGAGCCGCGGCGGTGCCCAGCCGCCGCGACTCACTCACCTGCGTCCCGGCCGTCGCTATGGCGACCGGGACGTCACTTCCTCTCATGTCCCGGCTGTTGCCGGGGCAACGACTAGACGCTCCAGCGCTGCGTCCCGGCATTGAGAAGCCGGGCGCATGCGCTCTACGAAATTACTAACCTGCGGGTTAATGAAGTTAGGGGGCTGGTTCCTATCTGAGCCAGGCCCTGATTGGCTGTTTCAAGTATTTAAGGCAATGAGGTCTGCCACCTCATTGCCGGTTATAGCTCTGTGCTCCAGTCTGCTTACCTGCTTGTTCCAGTTCCTGTTCCTGTTCCTGTATCTACGTTTGACTTCCCGTGTATGACCCTTGGCTTCGTATTTGACTTCGCTTGTGTTTCCTGTGACCCTGATCCTTGGCTCGTTTACCCGGTCTGCTACTTTGCCTGTGACCTCTGACCTCAGCTTGTTCATCGTTACTGTTACCTGCTGCCGACCTTCTGACCTCTGCGTGGACCTGACTCTTCTTGCCTGGGTTCTCCCCAGCCGGTACACACTTCACGACCCTCTGTCAGTCTGCAGCCCAGTCTGTCCCCACCATCAGGGGCTCCAGTGAACACCTGACTGGCAGAGTAGACTCCGGGTTGTGTTGTGCCGGCTGGAGGGGTTCCTAACATTATAACCAGCCCACTCACGGAGACAAGATTAGGATGGATGCAAGTGGATCCGCACCGTCTCCGGCACAAACCCTAGCAGGCCACGTTGAGTCCTTGTATCAGATGATGCAGGGATTGGCTGAGCGTATGTCCGTTCAAGAAGAAGCCACAAAAGCTTCACAACCAACTCCAGGTCCCATCTGTGAACCCAAAATGAACTTACCAGATCGGTTCTCCGGAAATGGAACCCTGTTTCGGAACTTCAGGGAGAGCTGCAAGCTCTATTTTCGGATGAGACCCCGCTCCTCCGGTTCAGAGCAGCAAAGAGTTGGGATTATTATTTCCCTTCTACAGGGTGACCCCCAGTCCTGGGCGTTTTCTTTGCCGCAGACCAGTCCGGCCATGCAGTCCGTAGACTCCTTCTTCGAGGCACTGGGTCTACTGTATGATGACCCGGATCGAGTGGCCTCTGCGGAAGCTCATCTACGGTCCTTGAAACAAGGCCGACGGTCGGCAGAAGAATACTGCGCTGAATTCCGTAGATGGTCACCTGATAGTGGATGGAACGACCCTGCCTTACGAAGTCAGTTCCGTCTCGGCCTATCTGAACAGATTAAAGATTCTTTGGTGCAATACCCGTCTCCTAGTTCTCTGGAGGATCTGATGCACCTCTCCATTAAAATTGACAGGAGATATAAGGAGCGGAAAGCTGAAAAGGAAACATCATCACCTCCATCCGCCTTCGTTCCTGTTTCCCAGGATGGTGAGGAGCCTATGCAAGTAGGAGCATATCGTCTCTCTTCTGAAGAGAGAGACAGGAGACGTTCGCAGGGTCTATGTCTATACTGTGGCATAAAAGGCCACTTCTCCCGTTCTTGCCCAAATAAGTCGGGAAAAGACCATGCCTAGGGAATGAGGGGAAAGTTCACCTAGGTCTGCAAATTATCTCCCCGAAAAATGCTGTATTAATCCCTGCACAGCTCACCTTCCGGGCTCGCTCTGTGGACCTGTCGGCCTTCATTGATAGCGGGGCTGCAGGCAACTTCCTTGATATTGGGTTTGCCCGCTCTGCCGGAATTCCGATGGTAAAACTCAACTCTGCCATTACTGTCTGTGGCTTAGACGGAGGTCCGTTGCCTGGTGGCAAGATTTCCTGGGAGACCCCGCCACTACAGTTGAAGATCGGAGCTCTCCATTCTGAGTCAATCACCTTCTTCCTGATCGATTGTTCGTCGGTTCCTATGATCTTGGGCCACCCATGGCTTTCCTGTCATAACCCTGTCATAGACTGGGTAAAAGGAGAGATTGTCAAGTGGAGTACTTATTGTACACAGTCTTGTTTGTCACTGTCTCTGCGTATGATTCAGCCTATTCCGGAGCGGCTTCCCTCACAGTATCATGAATTCTGGGACGTGTTCTCCAAGAAGGCTGCTGATACCTTACCGCCACATCGTGACTTTGACTGTGCCATTGAACTTATTCCTGGTTCCAAGTTACCTAAGGGGCGTTTGTATTCCCTTTCTGCTCCAGAAACAAAATCCATGCAGGAGTATATCGACGAAAACCTGGAGAGAGGCTTCATCAGGCCATCTAAGTCTCCCGTAGGAGCAGGATGCTTCTTTGTATCAAAAAAAGACGGAGGCTTGAGACCTTGTATTGACTACCGGGGATTGAATCATATCACAGTCAAGAACACCTATCCCCTTCCGCTTATCTCGGTATTGTTTGATCAGCTAAGAGGGGCCACTGTCTTCACTAAAATCGACCTTCGCGGAGCATATAATCTCATCCGTATCAAAGAAGGAGATGAGTGGAAGACGGCATTCAATTCGCACTCTGGCCACTACGAGTATCTGGTCATGCAGTTTGGCCTTAGTAATGCACCTGCAGTGTTCCAGGACTTGATCAATGAAGTTCTTCGGGAATTCCTTGGTTGTTTCGTGGTCGTCTATTTAGATGATATCCTCATCTATTCCAGATCTTTGCCCGCCCATCAGACTCACGTCAAACAAGTTCTACAGAAATTACGAGAGAACCACCTGTACGCTAAGCTGGAAAAGTGTGAGTTCGAGGTACAGAGAGTATCCTTTTTAGGCTATGTAATCTCTTCTGAGGGATTCTCCATGGACCCAGCTAAGGTCCAGGCTATTCTGGATTGGGTGCAACCCAACAATCTTAAGGCAGTGCAGAGGTTCCTGGGCTTCTCCAATTATTATAGGAGATTCATTCACAACTTTGCCGACATTGTGGCTCCCATTGTCGCTCTGACCCGTAAAGGAATGGATCCAACTAATTGGTCGTCCCAAGCAGTAGCCTCATTTGAAAGCCTGAAAAAGGCCTTTGTCTCCGCTCAGGTCCTCAGACATCCGGATCCAGCTAGGACATTTATTCTTGAGGTCGACGCCTCTGACATCGGTGCCGGTGCCATCCTATCACAGAAGGATCCTCATACTAATCGTCTGCACCCATGTGCTTATTTCTCCCGTCAGTTCTCTTCAGCGGAGGCCAACTATGATGTCGGTAATAGAGAACTATTGGCAATCAAATGGGCCTTCGAGGAGTGGCGGCATTGGTTGGAGGGTGCTTCACATCAGATCTCTGTCATTACCGATCACAAGAATTTACAATATATACAGTCAGCCAAACGTTTAAATCCCAGACAGGCCCGGTGGGCGTTATTCTTTACCCGGTTTAACTTCCTGATCACCTACCGACCAGGCTCCAAAAATGTCCGGGCAGATGCCCTTTCCAGAAGTTTCTCGGCACACCACATTCCAGTCACTATCCCAGAGCCGATTATTCCCCCTTCTGTAATCCATGCCGGGTTGACCCAAGATCTAAGTATCACACTTCAGAGATTCCAGAAATTAGCCCCTGATACTACTCCAGAGCGACGTCTCTTTGTTCCAGTCCATCTAAGGAAGGCGGTTATTGCAGAGGCGCATAACAGTAGGGTTGCAGGGCATCCTGGAATTTTCAAGACGTTAGAAATCCTTTCCCGTACAGTCTGGTGGCCATCTATGTCTGCTGACGTCAGGAGTCATATCCTCTCATGTGAGGTTTGTGCCAGAAACAAAGTTCCTAGGATCCGCCCAATAGGCCAGTTAGTTCCTTTGGCACCACCGGCAAAACCATGGACCCACTTGTCCATGGACTTTATAGTGGATCTACCACCTTCTGCAGGACACAATACCATTTGGGTCGTGGTAGACCGGTTCAGTAAGATGTCCCATTTCGTTCCCTTACCCAGACTGCCTACAGCTCGGGATTTGGCCGTCTTATTCATTCAACATATTTTCCGGCTCCATGGACTCCCTACTGACATAGTTTCCGATCGGGGTTCCCAGTTCATAGCGCAATTCTGGAGATCTTTCTGTACCCTCCTCGGAATCAAGGTTAGTTTATCATCCGCATATCACCCTCAGTCCAATGGGCAGACCGAAAGAGTTAACCAGTCCTTGGAAAAAATTTTGCGATGCTACACGTCAGAGTTCCATGATAATTGGTCTTCCTTGTTACCCTGGGCAGAATTCGCCTGTAACAATTCCTGTCATTCATCTACTAAAACTTCTCCGTTTTTCTGCAATTATGGTTTTCACCCCAGATCTAACTCCCTGTATTCGCTTAACCCAGTTGGTATCCAGGAGATCCGTTCCACTGCAAGAGATCTCAGAGTTATCTGGAGGAAAGTACAGGCATCTCTGAAACAGGCTTCAGTTATCGCAAAAAAAAATTCGGATCGCCACCGTACCATCTGCTCCTTCAAGGTGGGCCAGAGAGTGTGGCTGTCGACAAAAAACATTAAACTCAGACAGCCTTGCAAAAAGTTGGGTCCCAAGTTCATCGGCCCGTTCCTTATCATCAAGCAGGTTAATTCTGTTGCATTTAGGTTAAGAATTCTGGGCTCGTTGAGAATTCCCAACACATTTCACTGTTCTCTGTTGAAGCCGGTATTATATCCTACTCAAAACCAGTCTTCAAATTTGCCTGAGAGAAAATAAAACAGATCACCAAGATACGTTGTTCAGAAGATCTTGGATTCCAAAAAAGTGCAAGGTCAGGTGCACTTCCTAGTGCAGTGGAGGAATCGTGGGTTAGAAGAACGGTCTTGGATCCCATGGAGACAACTCGATGCTCCTAAACAGTTGAAGGAGTTCTTTAAAAAATTTCCAAGAAAACCTGGATGTCGGGGTCCTTCGACCCCTCCTCAAGGGGGGGGTACTGTTACGAGCCGCGGCGGTGCCCAGCCGCCGCGACTCACTCACCTGTGTCCCGGCCGTCGCTATGGCGACCGGGACGTCACTTCCTCTCATGTCCCGGCTGTTGCCGGGGCAACGACTAGACGCTCCAGCGCTGCGTCCCGGCATTGAGAAGCCGGGCGCATGCGCTCTACGAAATTACTAACCTGCGGGTTAATGAAGTTAGGGGGCTGGTTCCTATCTGAGCCAGGCCCTGATTGGCTGTTTCAAGTATTTAAGGCAATGAGGTCTGCCACCTCATTGCCGGTTATAGCTCTGTGCTCCAGTCTGCTTACCTGCTTGTTCCAGTTCCTGTTCCTGTTCCTGTATCTACGTTTGACTTCCCGTGTATGACCCTTGGCTTCGTATTTGACTTCGCTTGTGTTTCCTGTGACCCTGATCCTTGGCTCGTTTACCCGGTCTGCTACTTTGCCTGTGACCTCTGACCTCAGCTTGTTCATCGTTACTGTTACCTGCTGCCGACCTTCTGACCTCTGCGTGGACCTGACTCTTCTTGCCTGGGTTCTCCCCAGCCGGTACACACTTCACGACCCTCTGTCAGTCTGCAGCCCAGTCTGTCCCCACCATCAGGGGCTCCAGTGAACACCTGACTGGCAGAGTAGACTCCGGGTTGTGTTGTGCCGGCTGGAGGGGTTCCTAACATGTATTCAATGACTACGTAGATTTATTTTCTCAACACTTATCAGCACAACACTCATACATACTTTGAAAAGCAGTTCATAAAGCAGCTATTCCTCCAAATAACAGAAATATATATGATGTACTGTTTAGCAAGGTGGCAGACAGAAATATGTAACACTTTGAACTTTGACTTATAAATTGTGAAACGGTTACTATAAACAAAAAACTAATAAAAAAATAAAATAAAAGTTCATATTACCGCAACACAGATTTCAGTGGAAAAACCAAACCACATTTCATAGCCTGTCCATGCAATATTTGGTGTATGTTTTGAAAAAGCGTAATATTTCTTACCTTCTTTTACAAACAGGACATCATTTTCTTTCCACCAAATATAGCAAAGCCAAGCAAGAAATGCTTCTTTCTTTTCTCCTTTTCTTCAGCCAAAAGTGCATTGGGTATCTCAGCAATGCCTCCACTTTTGTTAAAGTAATAATTGAATTTCTACAACAAACAAACTTTAAGAAAAAAAGTAAACTTGTTGATTTACAAAATACAAGCTTGCGCTGTGATAATATCATGTTTAATATTAGGTTTTTTGTCTTTGAAATGTTTAAACACAATATAATTTTTGCTTTGAAACACATAGAAGTCATAGACAGTTCCATATATGTTTAATTTTGGCAACAAATAAACCACAAATTTTGATGACACTTTTAATTGCAATGGTCTTTGTTATAAATATGTTTAAAATTTTAAAATGGTACAACTTTTTATATTATTTGCATCTTATAATTAAGCAGAAATGGGTCTTTAAAAATACATACACATACCTTTGAAATGATGTTTGGTGATTTCTCTACATTTTGTGTATTGATTATGTGATAGTTTATTCTATAAAAAAAATTTAAAAAATCAAGATTATTAGAAATTTTAAAATAAATAGACTTAATTAAAAACCATTCTCAACTGCAAAATAACTCTGTATTATCGTTGCTCTCATCTGCCTCATCTGTAATATCCACATCAGCTGATGGAATGATCTCTAATGCTTCATTACTGTCTACTGCAGGTGTTAGTGGTAAATTTTGATTTAGGGCCAAATTATGCAGCAAACAGCATGCGAACACGATATCTGACAGCTTACCTGGGGCATGGAGAAGCCTTACACCAGAAGTATCTAGGCACCTTAGTCTGGTGTTTAATAGGCCAAATGCACGTTCTATCACCCCTCTAGTGGCTGTGTTGACTCATTATATCTATGTTGGGGAGGAGTATGTGGATTCAACAGAAGTGTTATTAACCAGGATTGACACACATATCCTGAGTCACCTAGAATGAAACATAAATAATTTTAGATGATTAAAACACCACAAATAAACTGCAACACGCCCATCTTATAAATACATACCAAGAAGCCATCCCTCAGGCATTTCACCATGCTCAAACTTTTGAAAGAGGGATCACTGGCACAGGATATAGGCCTCATGGCAAGAGCCAGGGATGCCGGCAACCACACTCATTATTTTAATTTTTGCATCATAGACTGCCTGCACATTCATCGAGTATGAATGGTGTCTGTTTGTATACACCTGTGCCCTTGCACAAGGTGGTCTCAGTCCAATGTGTGTGCAGTCTATAGCTTCCAGGACATTAGAAAAGCCTGAGAGCCAGAAAAAAAGCCCCTTCAACTCATGCCACTCACAATCCTGGTGGGGAAAGCAGATGTAGGTAGGCACAATCTTGGTTAGAGCACTTAACAGAACATTAAAGTATCTAGAAAATGTTGCTTGGGTGAGCCCTACTACCTGTGCGCATACTAACTGGAAGGATCCTGTTGCCAAAAAATGTAGTTCAGACAAAAATTTCTTTATCCCTGTTAAGGCATGTGTATGACAGGTTAATGGCTCTAAATCAGTTTTAAGCTGTTCATAAAGCTGCAGGATGTTTGCTCTGTTGAGCCTAAACATTTGGATCATGTAAAAACAATACGAAATACTTTTCCCAAAGACATGTGACTACTGCTGTATCCCTGGTACCGGTGGTACCTATATTTCCCAACCATTGTGCAGTTTCGGTCCCCAAGTACGGTGTGACACCCTGATTTCCCAAAACGAAGGCATTTTCTTTGAAGTTTATATTTCTATATACCTGCGTGTTTTGCCTTTGTCTACAAGGTTCTCACTTTATATATAGGGAAGCATATGGCTCATCATAATTTACACCTGGGGTAAATGTATCAAGCTCCGATTTTATCAGAGATTAAAAATCGTTTCAAATCGCGGGCGATAACCCGTGATTTTACTCCCCAAGTCGCGAGATGTATCAAGCTGCTATTTTTACTCTGATCTTCAAAATTGCTGGTCCTCTCTCATGATTTGCTGGGATTTCAAACACGTCCATTTCTAGCCAACTCTCCCGTGTTTAGGTTAAAATTGCCATAGACAACACGCTTCTTCCTAGCGTGAGATTATTGAACACATCACTTTTAGACCGGTCTGCCTATACAGCCACAGGTCCCGACAGCTGTCAAAAGTTTAAAAATAGGTTAATGTTGAAAAATAAAATGCATTGGATCACCCTGTCCGACCACTATTAATCCTAGCACTGCCAGCCTACTTCTGGATGCGCGAAAATCGGGGAAAAATTTGCATGGGGTACCCCTGATTTTCATACAACCAGCACTAGGTAAATCAGCCTGGGTGGTTGGCACTATAGCAGGGGGACTCGCGGTAGGAGTTTCCCTGCCATAATGATTTACCAACTCTAGGCTGTTCAGAGCTGGGCTGGATTGGAGTGGGGTCTGCAGAAAAATGTGTGTGCGCCCCTCTAGGAATAACTAGGGCAGTGCTAAAAGCACTAGGGCTCTTCCTAGACCCCTGGGCTGTGGGTGTAGGGTAATAATGACGGATAAAGTGAGAAAGAAAACAAACAGACGCCTTTTTGGTTTGTGGAACTACAAGTCCCAGCCATGCCAGGGTGCCATAAACAGTCTGGGCATGCTGATGCTTGTATAACTACAAGAACCAGCATACCCATGGCAGCCAAGTCATGTTGGCACTTGGAGAAACACAAGTGCCAACATGACCTTACACCCATGGTTGGCTGAGACCTGTAGTACCACAAAACAAAATGTTTAAAAAACCACCACACCCTATTTATCACCACAAAAAATTAATTCAAATAAAAGAAAACAATAAATACATAACACAACCTCTTTAATACCACATCAATTTATTAAAAATAATAAAATCCAATATACTCACCAATACGATGTCTTCTTCTTTTGTCAGCAGCTTTTAATCCAAAATTGCTTGTCAACCATATATCCCAAAATATTTGTATTCCAAAATGTCCATGTTTGAATTGCAACTTCTTATCTTCGGGTCACATAGACCCCCATATTTGTACATCGATGTTAATTGAAGTCTTCAGATCTTCGGGTCATGATGACCCCCTTATTTGTAATTCCAACACCGGAACTTGTGAAAAAATAAACCCTTAACACAAACAAACTGATTTCTGCTTGCACAGTGTTCAAGCAGCCTAACACTAATGAGTACATTACAGCCGCGAGCTCTATTTATACCCTATGGGAATTTTCAATGATAGCATGAGAATTCCCCATATACTATAAATAGAGCTTTTTTTTTTCAACATTTATCTATTTTTAAACTTTTGACAGCTGCCGGGACCTGCAACTGTTTAGGCAGGGAAGTGTAACAGTGATGTGTTAACTAATCTCACAGCTAGGAAGCAGTGTTTTGTATCTAGCTATTTTTAAAGCAAACTTGGAAGAGGTTACTTAATCGCAGCTTCATCCATTTGGAGACTTGTATAGTTAGAGTGGTAAACAGTCGGGACTTAGATCTCTATTTATCAATTTGATATTTTATTTGGGGCCCTGACATTAAATATTCTATTTACAAACCTGCCGTGTGCGCGGGTGAAATGCGTTGGGTTTATATACATGAACTTTACAGATTGATATATCCTTGATATATCCTTGGAAGTACGGAGATCCAGAGTATACAGTGTACACATCTATAAGACCTATGATGGAACACTACACATGCGCACAACAATCTGGAAGTGGCACGACCAAAGGAGATTGCAAAGGAGACTACAGCCGGCCGGGGTTTTTCCATCTACAGTGACGGAAGTGGTAGTTCGGTACTGCTCTTTGGACTGGTTCTCTGGGCATATTATATACCTAAGGTACCCGTTCACTTTTCTTGCTGGTGTGGGATTCCCGGAACTTTTTACTTACCTGTTGGTCTATAGGACGGATGCATAGAGTCATCGGTGTATTGTATGTAGAAAGCTCTGTTGTTAGTTTTTCAATAATACTTTTATGAGTCTACAAACTACATTCTTCAAATCTTTTGTTTTGGACCTTATGTTTTAAATATACTACTATCTGAATAAGCTGATTTTTTTGGCATTTTGGATGTCTACAGACTAACTTTTTGTTTTTTGTTGCTTTTTATTTTTGGAGCACTAAGTAATATGTGCAATTAATATAATTTAATAGTTCTACCTTTGCAAGATTGATGTTTGTAAATATTGACAATTTTATCCCTATTTGGTTCTTGTCTCAGCACATGCTATAGCGCCGGGGAGTTTGTTCTTGTATAACTTTGTATTTCCTCAGAGAGGATTAGGGATCTCCTCTCTCTCTCCCCTAATTTTGGCAGCTTAACACGAAACCACACACAGAGAGCGCTGGTATTTTCTTCTTTAATGCTTTTTAAGAGGTTACACATTCAAACTATTCTTTACCATCTTCATTGGTTTCTAAACTTAAATCTACATTACCTATATATGATTACAATCTTATACCTTTTCATTTCAGCCACTGGTTCAATAAACTCTGGTCTAAAATGATCCAGTGACATAGCTCTGACATCCCAAATCATGTATCCAAATCACTTCTTTAAACAATGTTAAGTACTGAGTATAATTTTATTTGTATTATTGTCAGTCCTGCAACACCCTCCTGATAATTACCCCAGCATGGGCAGTCTCCAATACCAGGATAATTACAAGTTTAGAGCAGAAGTGTGAGCCATGGAGGTGGTACTCTCCCAATCTGCCATGCCGTTGTGAAATGGGTTACAGTAAAAAGAAATGTTGTTTGTTTTTTTTTAAATCTTGTTATTTCCTCTGATCTATTCACTGTAACTCAGAGAAGTAAGCAACAGTAGTAAAACTACCTTTCCTCATCAGTGGCAAACACCCTCAGATAAAGCCCCCAGCTCTGGCCCCACAACACTCAGATGAGGCAAGGAAGATCCACACACGGGTGTTTATTTTTTTTATCATGTTTTTATTTTTTATTTTATATGTAAAGTAAAATATTGCTGTTCAATTCAGTGCTGAGGACTTAGAAGCTGCGGTCACCAGAGACTTTCATAGCAACTGTCTGTTTTTTTTCTGTACCTCCTGCTTGTCTCTGACCACTGCTGGGCTGCAGTTGCTGCTCATAGATGTTTATTGCAGGACAATGACTTAAGTGAACCACTCCAGAGTCATAAAGCAATGAGCAGCGATCAGTAACAAGATGCACCAGCATTTTAGGCTTACAGATAAATAAGAGGATTCATGTTCTGTATATTTTCATAATATTTTTGTTTAAGTTTCTACATTCAGGTTCGAAAAATCTGGCTTTCAAAAGCAAAAAGTTAAACCACTCTTTCACTCCGGATGGAAGACACGAATAGTAAAATGACTTTTGTCAGAATGGAAGTTTATGTTTATTTAGCAGCGACTTGTACTTAGTACTTGTCCTTGTACTAGTTATTATTTTCTTGCTCACAAAATATGAAATCTAATCATTAGTAATAAACAATTCCCACATGATACAAAATCTCCTGTACTTAGGGATTTGGGATGAACTCCCCAATGGTCCAGAAAATCATAAAAATAAACTCTCTGTGCTATGGAAGATAACATTCGACATCTGTATGTGAATAGAGCATGGAACCAGGTATAGATCAAACATCATTACCGTAACATCATTACCGTAACACTAATAATACTGTACGTGGGGATGAAGTCTACAGTTTATCTCAGCATAGAAATAAACTCAGACCATTACTTTATTACCAATATCAGTGGTTCAGTAGGTGATGATTATTTGTTTTTATGATAATATAAATTGGGAAAGGTTCTTTATGTGTTGAAAGATATAACACAAAAACATTATAGGATCAGATACATAAACGTTCTGTTACTTGTATAGTTATTATTATTTTACAAATAAACACAATTATATTGTGATTTGGAAAGCATAAGAGTTACTATTGAAAATGGTTTGAGAAAACTAGTTCTTATTCATCTTGATTTATTTTAAAAAAACATATTGATTTGGAAACTGAACTTCAAAAATCATACTTAATATGTATTTATTCAGCTATGCATAAAATGCATAGAATTGTATTAGTTTAAAATAATAATAAAAATAAACTTTACTCTCTTTGTATGTCTGGAAAATTATTGTGACTTTAGTTCACTGCATTTATGACCATAGTGAATCCTGTATTGGGTAAATTGAAAGCAGATATTTAGGTGTAGCAGTGACATAATGGAGATACAAATGCTATATTGAGGAGAAAAAAAAACTGCATTACTTTATTTATAACCATCATCATCATTAAATTATTTATATAGCGCCACTAATTCCGCAGCGCTCTGCAGAGAACTCATTCACATCAGTCCCTGCCCCATTGGAGCTTACAATCTAAATCCCCTAACATACACACACAGACACAGACCAAGAGAGACTAAGGGCAATTTAATAGCAGCCAATTAACCTACCAGTATGTTTTTGGAGTGTGGGAGGAAACCGGAGCCCACGCACACATGGGGAGAACATACAAACTCCACGCAGATAAGGTCATGGACGGGAATCAAAGTTATGACCCTAGTGCTGTGAGGCAGAAGTGCTAACCACTAAGCCACTGTGAACATTTATCTGTGTACTGCCAGCTTGTAAGATTGTAAGACCTTGTCACTGGTACTGGTATAACAATATACATATATGTTAAACTGGCAACAATGTTAAAAATTTATAAGAAATCACTGAACATTTGGGAAGTTGCTTCATTTTACTCGGAACTTTCAACTTTGGTGTGGTGCAGTATGGTTAATTACATGGCAACTTACATTTTACCTATATAAGAGGTTAATAGCCCAATGGATATCTGAATGTGGACCTGAATTGATGGTTTGAATTTTCTGATTGGGCATCACCAGAAATGCCCCACAATTGACTTTTGAGTTGGGATTTTTAATGGGACTATGTGGGGTATGTTGTATTACATCTTCCACACTTACGCTAATTGTTATGTGTGTGCAGGAGTCACACTGTCAGTGCTCACACTTATGCTTATGTTTCTAGTATAGAATAGTGATATTATATTTTGTATGTACTGCTCTGGGGTAAGGCAATGCAGAGTATTAGGGTATCTTATTTATGTAAGCATTGAAAAGTATTAAAACTAAGTATGATCTATAAAAGATATACAATCCTACAGTTAACCACTAAGCCACCATGCTGCCTATATATAATAAACCTAATTACAGGAAATCTATTGTTTGGACTCTCTATGCTCTTACAATCACTTTTTTTGCAGTAGGAGATATCCGACCCAGTGGCTCTAGATGAAATCCCTCACCACCAAAGCACTTGTTTTGTAGTAGCTCCTTTATAGTAATATTAATTAATTAATATTAATTACTTGCAATCTCATTTAGTTGAGTTGGATGCATTTGCCTACCAGCTGTCCACCTAACCCTCTCTCCATGCTCATTCTCTTCACCTCTCTCTTCCTGACCCTTACTCGCTCCTTCTGTGCTTGATCCCCTCTTCTGACTCCCCTTGTGCCAGCTGTCTGTTTGCACTCCCTTTAGGATGTAAGCTCTTATGATAAGGGCCCTCCTTCATCCTGTCTCTATACCAGTTCTTCTGCTCCAACTTCTCTGCATTTGCTATGCCTGGAGCTGCTGGAGTCAGGGTTTACTCGGTTTTTGCTGTGTACTGTTTTACCCTGTATGGTCAACTCTTTGCATTGTGTACAGCGTTGAGGAAATCTTGTGGTGCCATATATATAAACAATAATAATAAAAGATAATAATAATAATTTGCATTAATAACACGGGTAAAATAATTTTACATAATATAAGCTCATTTAGGTGTTTATTTTACTTGCACATATCTTACGATAAGTAAAATTTTAAATAAACAGTTAAATTTGTCCATGTGAAGATAAGTTTAAAGTTGTTTAAGTGTATCATGATGTGGCGGTGCCATTTAATAGATTAATGTAAGAAATCAACATTTTTAGATGTGGTACTTCTGGTCCCAGCGTGCCCTGGCATCCATAAACTGAACCTGTAGTGCCACTTGATAAAAGACAAAGCACAACACAGACACCGTGAAAATATATTTTATCAAAATAAATACTGCCCAAATCCATCTTCTACAAATGTATTTTTCACCTAAATTCATGGTGGGGGTCCTCTTCAGTTTTCCGGCTTTTAATCCATAAGGAAAACATTTTAAAACATGTAGACAACGTACATATTGCATCTTGCGGAGCTCATTCAAGAATCACGGGACAGGAAGTCTGATGCTTATTAACCAATACAGTGCAGCTTCATTGTGATTGGTCAAAAAACCACACTTATTCATTATTAGTGATTAGAACCCACATGAGTTCTAACTATATTGAACCCCATTGATCTACGTAGATCATTTTTCCACACACTCGAAAAGTCTCTAAAATTAACATACATGCACTCAGGGCCTGATTCATAAAGGAGCGTAAATTGCAATATGTTGCACACTCTGCTTATGCCCAGAACCCGACCATACGCCAGAGAACACAGAAACGTCCAATTAATCTTCGAGAACCCTTACTACAGCCTACAATTTTGTGGGTGAAAATGGACGTATGCCTGTACACAATGTACAGTAAGGGCGTGTCAAGCCACTGGTGACTACAGGGGGTGGCATTCGGGGAAATCACTCCTCCTATCAGGCATGTTCTGTGTGCAGCCACACACTATGTGCGGTCCGGGTCTGCAGAGACAAGCAGGCAAGGTATGCTGCTCGGCCGCTCTGAATCAGAGTGGCTGGGCAGCCTGCTTGTCTTTGCAGATACAGTTGCATACAGTGTGTGGCTTCAGACACATCCCTGATGGGAGGGGGGGGGGAAAGGCGATTGCCCGGCACCCGGCAGAGCATACTGTTAAAAGTTCTTGAAACAATTTTAGATTGGTCCCTGTGCCAAGTTCACGCACACACAGCAATGTCCGATTCAAGTTTTCGACATCTCAAGGTACTTGATTTTCAAGTCATAACACTTGCACCAGCCACAGGTCTGGTGTAAGTGCCGATTACTATTGATGATGACTGTGTATGTAAGCCAGAACGTGTATTTGCAATCAGGAGATACTGTAAAAAAATATTTTATGTACAATAGACATTAATATAATCCTAATATATGTATTTTATGCTAAAAAGAAATGAAAAAAACACTATTTACATGTTTTAATGTTTTCTCATTAATGACTAAATTATAATTTTCTGTACGTTCTTTTGAGACTTGATATTCCCCATATATTCCCCAAATATATATTGGACGCATTCTGCAGTGTCTAGTCTGTTAGAGTAGAGTGGACCTAGACCTGTATTCATCAACCGATGCTTTGAGTATCTCAGAAACCTCTGAATTCCTGGGATTTTCATGCACAACAGTGTCTACAGAGAACAGTACACAAAACAAAAAACATACTGTGAACAAGTACCATCATCCATGGCAATCCAGCGCTATTTCACAGAGGGACACAGAAGTGGTAGCACAGTTCTTTGCAGTCTCTAGTGCAGTTGGACAGCGTCATAGGTAGAAAAGAAAGAGGAGGGGTAGTAGTGTTCTTCAAAGTCTCCAGTGACATTCAGGAGAGCTCCATTGCTAATTGTCATTGCTGAAATAGAAATAATAGGGCTGGCAGTCTTGGTCTAAATCTGCAGTCCCATTGTACTGTGTTATATAGGTAACATACAAAGAGGAGAGCTTCATTGCTCCATTGCTCTACAAAATGAGAGATAGAATCTGGTCTTCTAAATCTACAGTTATATTGTACTGAAACTCAACAATTTCTTGAGGATTTCTCTGCATGGCTCCATCACTTCTTATTTTCAGACATCCCCACAATCATCCTAGTGATTTCAACATCCCAATTGGTAATCCACCTTCCAAAGCTGCTTTCAAACTACTCTCTCTAACCTCCTCCCTAGACCTTTCCCAATGGGTTGTATCCTCTACTCATCGAGATGGTCATTGCCTTTATCTTGTTTTCTCAAGACTATGCTCAGTTTCTGATTTCCTTTACACACCTTTTCCCCTCTCGGATCATTTTTTAACAGCTGCACACCCACCCCTACTGCTCTAACATTTCTGCTGTCAAACTCTACCAAACCTCCTCATACCCTCAGAAATCTTAACTCTAATACTCTTCAATAGTTTTCCACCTCACTCCAACACCTTCTCTCCTGTATCTCTACATTCTCCACCCCTGAGATGTAAGTACCTCATTTACAACAAACCATAGCAACAGTCCTTGATCAAGTGGTTCCAGCGGCTCTTCATACTACATGTCGACTTCAATGTCACCCGTGACACGCTAATGTAACACAATAGTTACAAAAACTCTCCAGAAAAGTAGAACGTCACTTGCATAAATCTTGTACCTCTAATGATTTCTTCACATATAGTTCTATCTATCAATCCTATCAAAATGATCTGGACACTGCAAAACAAACATACTTCCAATCACTCATCTATGCTATGGCTTCTAACCCCAAATGGGTTTTTAACACATTTAAATCTCTTTTTAATCCTCCAATCCCAAACCGTCCATCTGCTATCAGTGCCCAGGATGCTTCCTACTTCAAGGACAAGATTGATAAAATCAGACTATAAATGATATGCTTAATTGCTTCCCAGCACCCTCTGACACCCTGTCCTCATTTTAGCCAACAAATGAAGATGAGGAATCTACACTCTTCTTATCTACCTACTCTACCTCCTGTCCTCTTGATCCTATTCCCTCACAAATTGGTAGATCCCTGTCTCCTGTGCTAATTCCTCCTCTAACTAAAATCTGTAATCTCTCGCTCTCTACTGGCATCTTTCTATCACTATACAAGCACGCAGTGATTACTCCTATTCTGGAAAAACAAAATTCTGACTCAAACTCTCACTCAAATTACCGTCCCATCTCTCAGCTCCCGTGCCCCTGCAAGTTTCTAGAAAGACTTGCCTATATTCGCCTCACATGCTTCCTTTCCGCACAGTGTATTCCAATGGACTACACTAAGTATAGTAGAATTTAAGGTAATGTTGAATAATGGGATATTTTAAAAGAGAATATATTTCTTAAGAAGTTGTCATTTTGTTTTATTTTCAGTTTGTTCCAAGAACATATTTGTCAGGACAAAAAATGATTGGAGAATTAACAAATGACACCTCACATATTGAATTCTACATCCTGGCATTCTCCACATCTGAAAATGGGAGGATTGTGCTGTTACTAGCAGTTTTACTGATGTATCTGAGTGTTCTCACTGGTAACCTTGTTATTATTACACTGGTGTGCCTTGTGCCCCAGCTACACACTTCCATGTACTTCTTCCTGTGCAACCTGTCCACATTGGATATCTTATACGTCACCACAACTCTCCCTAAGCTGATGTATATTTCTCACACTGGTGACCATACTGTGTCTTACACTGCCTGCATAGCCCAGTTATATTTATTTATCTTCTTTGCTGCAACTGAGTGCTTTCTACTTACAGCAATGGCCTTTGATCGCTATATAGCAATTTGCTTCCCTCTACACTATTCTCTCATTATGGGTAAACAAGTTTGCATGTTATTAGTATTTCCTGCATGGTTTATGCCTGCACTCAATGCTTTAATACTTACCTTTTTTGTAAGTGACTTGACTTTCTTTAGTTTCAGCAAGGTCAACAATTTCTTCTGTGATATAAAAGCCCTAATTATCACGTCCTCCAGTGACACCACATTTTTGAGAAAATGTATTGTTATAGATGGAATATTTACTGGGGCTATTCCTCTTCTATTGATCCTGACTTCCTATGCCTGCATCATTTCCACCATCCTAAAAATTCAGTCCTCAGTTGGAAGACGCAAGACATTCTCAAGCTGTTCTTCCCATATAACAACTGTTGTGTTGTACTATGGTTCAGCCTTGTGTTTATACATGCAAGTTTCCCCAGAGCAAGACAAGCTCCTCTCAGTGATGTTTACTACCTTGGTTCCAGTGCTAAACCCGCTAGTATACAGTTTGAGGAATAAAGATATCCAAAGTGCCATGAAAAGAACAATGCATGGCAAACAGAACATGCCTAGGCTACAAAGACAAAGAAGCTAAAGTTTTCAAAATGTATATTATTTAATTATTAATATGATTATTGCTTATTTAGAAAGCACCACACAAATACACAAAGGAGCAACAAGTAGGATATTCAAGAAGCATAATACTCTAGATAGGATGTAATAGGCAAGGTATAAAGCAAACAAGTGTTATGAAGAACAAGCAAGATGCATGAAACAAGGATGCACAGGTGGACCAGGTGGGAGCAGACATAATAGGAGGAAAGCTTCCAATCTTATGGGGAGGAACAATGCTGAGACAAGAGGTGGAATGACATGGAATGGGAATGTGAGCAGAGGGAGTCTGGGCCAGGAAGGGTGAAGTTAGGTGGTAGTCTTGTAGGCTTTGACGGTCAGGTGGGTTCACAGAGCTTTTAAAACATTGGAGGCTGGTGGAGAATCTGATTGGACGTGAAAGTGTGGGGAGTGGCATGGGAGAAGTCTTGGAGGCAGGAGTAACGTGTGATTTTCTGTGGAGAGTTTATAATAGATATCAATGAAGTCATATTATTGGAAGAGTTTAAATATTTTGACACCTGGAGATGTATAAACCATCTTCATAATTTTTTATTTGTTAGGCACCACAACACTCTGCTGTGGTGAACAGTTACAAACCTTAAAAAATACAAATTACACAAAAATAGAGCAAGTACATAGGTGGTTGATGACAGAGGTGCAGTTGTGAAAAAGAGTGAAGAGACGTCACTGCTTGTAACTGCTATCAATTTAGAGGATGTGGGCCAGTGGTGGAAGTGGAGGTGTACACGGTGGTATGGCACTGTTACAGTTTAATAATTGGATGAATGTAGCTATCGACAATTTCTCTACACTAATTTTGTTTGTGATGCGATTAATATGCAATCGCAAAATTATTATAGCAAACAGCAGCATATAATAAAAGAATAATCATTTTCTTTTAGTTTATAAAAATACAAAGTATAAAAAAGTTATTTAAAGTTTCCAACATGTAAATCATATCGAGTTTTGTCTCATTCGCTTCACAATCACATAAGAATGCTTCCGGTTGTATTTATAAAGCATTCACACATTGTGAATGCTAGGAATAACCAATATTAGATTTCATACATCAAACGTTATTTACATATTTTCCTTAAAGAAACAAGTTTATACCAGTTTATTGGCGGGAGCCTGAGGATGTACACCTGGCCACATGATGACCCCCACCTCAAGGAACAATAGCCAGAAGAATATGCCAATGGAACATCGAGTTCTTGGGAAGTCATGACTCATCGACCTATAGATGTGGTCTTTAATATGTTTATCAATGTGATGTCACTACATTTATTACTGTATACTGTATAAATTGTTCACCTCTGGCGTTGGAAACCAGAGCATTCTTATAGATGCTTGTTGTCGGTAATGACCACGCAGGTGTGTACATGCAATGCTTTGCCTTGTAATTAATATTGCGAATAAAATGCTTGTGTTTTGGAACTACAGCGAATGCATCGGAAAATCCTTTATTTTTGAGACAAAGCGAATGTATCACCCTAATACCACTTCTCCTACTGTTTTTATTGCAAAACTATACAACTCCATTCACTTACATTCCATTACATTTTTCATGCCTACACTTCTAAAATTCCACTTCGACCACTGATGAGGGCATTGCTGAGACAATAGTAGCTAGTGGAGGTGAAGGTAATTAGAAAGAAGGTTGAAAAATGTGTGCATGGAAGTGTAGTGAGAAAGAAGACATGTGGTATTAGAGAGATGAGAGTAGAGGAATTGGATAAAAAAAGTTTAATTATCCAGTACAGGGTAGAAGAGGGGTGGTTGTATGTGAGAAGATCACTAAGCAGCAGTTACAGAGGGAGTAAGTGCTAATACAGAGGATGTATGAGAAAGTGTAAAGGTTAAACTGCAGAGAATAACACAAAATGAGCACCTGTGAGAGGGGATTTGAGGTAAGTAGTTAGTATGATTTTGAAGTTGAGGTCACAAACATCATCTACTTCTTTCAAGGCCCAAGCTGTTTAAAGGCCTGGAAAATAAGTTGATAACGATTTATTGTGTCTTTATTTCTTCCCTTGTTTAAACAATAAATAGACAGACACAGAGTAAAACCTCCACCTAGAATACAAATCCATCCCAAGCTCTAGACAGCCTGAGCTGGCTCCCGCAAAAAATTCCCCCTGCTGAAGTGGAAAGCAGATTGAGACTTAAGACTTTGGGAAACCACAACAGTAGCATATGATGTGTTTCCATAAAGCGCCACAGTGCACCACATGAATCGCAGCTTGGTGCCAAATTTGCTACATCTGTATTTGACATAAATGGGCAAAGGTGCACTGTATGAGACCTACCCAGTCAGATGATCAGCTAGAGACAGAAAGTAGGATCAGTACCATCCATAGCAGATACTGCTGCTCATCTAAAAGTTATTCACTTCGGGCTTAATTCATTAAAGAGAGCAAAGTAAAAAAGAGGAGTAAGTTTGCTCCTGGACAAAATGGAAGGGGTGCAAATTAGTTTATTATTTTGCACATAGGTTAAATACTGGCTGTTTTTTCATGTAGCACACAAATACTGGATTACATTTATTTTTACAATGAAATTTGAAAGTTGATCTAGGACATGCCCTACCCCAACTATAAATCTGTCCCCAGGTGTAAAGTTACTCCTTTTTTATGCTTTGCTCTCCTTAATGATTCAGGCCATCCATCTGTATTTAATCTGCTTTAACCTTACCATGTCTAACAATATATCTAATGGAAAGAGTTGATGGGCTTTTTATTTAACATCCTCTTGCAATGGCCTCAACATTTTAAGTGTTTAGTCATCTTTAATTTAAAAAAGCAAGAAAGAAGTAAGACTAAAACCATCCAAATCCATCATTTATCTACCCCTCACATATACACTATCCACCCCTGCCTAATTACCAGGGCAAAATTAAGGGTTCCAGCCTCCCTAGGCTAAAACACCAGTACCCATGTATTGAAAAATTGCAAAAATTGTATTATGCAAAATGTTTGCAAACCCTGACTTATTAGACTGCTAAAATGCAACAATCCATTATGACCAAATGAAACAAATCATAAACTTCAATTGAACAATTGAAGTTCATTTTTATGAACATCATCTTTTCCACATTTTAAGGAAGTAGCCTCCTACGCAGATTGCTGACAAGGTCCCCGACTGTGCTGAAAACTCTTTCCGAGTACACACTGGAGGGTGGGCAGCTTAAGCATTGCAAAGCGAGTTGGTACATGGGTCTCCAAATTTCCTTTTTTTTCTCCCAGTATGTAAAGGGACTGAATGATGTGTCTATTTCTGTGCTGTTGTGAAAATAATCCTCCACCATCCTTTGGATGTTGATAGTAGGATCAGGTGGAGTTATGGCAGAGGTGTCACTTTTTTGGTAATTTTTTTTAGACCAGACCAGATGTCAAAATGTTGTGCTGAATCATCTGCATCATCCCTGGGTCTCTTGGGAAGCTAAGTATTTTCCTAACAGCAGTTGAGTAAAAAACTGACACCATCCTGTCATGTAACTCTTGAGCTGTCATCTTGCTTACCAGGAGCTTCAGACCTGGGTCAGTTGGAAACAAAGAGAAGACATAGCTGTTAAACTGAGGATCAAGCACAGTTGCCAAAATGTAGTGATCCAATTTCAAGATTTTGATAACTCTTGGATCCTGGCGAGTCGAATAAAGTACTTGATCTACAAGTCCAACATAATTAGCGTAATTGCTTTGTTTAATCTACTCCTTCAGTTTCCCAAGCTGCTTTTCCAAAAGTCTAATTAAGGGAATCACTTGACTCAAGCTAGCAGTGTCTGAACTCACTTCACAGGTGACTACTTCGTATGGTTTCAGCACCTTGCACAACAGGGAAAGTATTCTCCACTGTGCTTGAGTAAAATACAACCCACCCTCTTTTCCCAATGTCATGGCTTGTGGAGTAAGCGTGGATGGTTTTTCACTGTTCCTCCATCCGCAGAAGCATACAGAGATTGGAATTCAACCTCGTCACCACCTCTTGCTTCAGTTGGTGGCAGGGCAAATTAAATTGCTCTTGTAGCCATTGCAATCTCCTACATGCTGTTGCCGAATGCCGGAAATGTCCAGATATTTTACGGGCCACAGACAGCATCCCCTGCACTTCCCTGTCATTTTTTAAAAAGCTCTGCACCACCAAGTTTAATGTAATAGAATTCACCCAGCTATAATGCTCTCACAATATTGGTGGCGTTATCAAAATGACATATCCTGAGGAGAGTCCAAGCGGAATAAGCCATGTTGCAATGACATCCCTTAGTTTTTGTAACAGATTGTCAGCTGTATGCCTCTTAGTGAAGCCAATGACTCACAGAGTAGCCTGGCTCTGAAAAATGTGATGTACTTGGGTACATGCTGCTGCTGTTTCTGCTGGAAAAGGTGAATCACCAACCCAGTGGGCTGCCACAGTCATATAATCTTTAGTTTGCTCAGTTCCACTTGTCCACATATATGTGGTTAAGTGTACAGTGGATAGAATGGCATTTTGTAGCCCAATAATTACATTTTTACGAACCTTCTGGTGGAGGTGAGAAATAGCTTTTCTAGTAAAAGGTGTTGTGATGGAATTTGATAATGGGGACACGAGACCTCAAGTAATTGTCTAAAACCAGCTGCTTTAATAGTGGATATTGCACGCAGATCTAATACTAGCCTGGCATCTATGGTTCGCTTTGCAACCTGGTGACAGCTTTCATACTTGCTTCCTATTGCAAATAATTGTTTAACAGTCAATTGTTGTAAACTACTAGTAGTCTTCTTCTTGGTCTGCTTCTGGGATGAAGATTCACCCCCCAGCAGCAGCAGTGGGACTAACGCTCAAAAATTCTTCTGAGGAATCCAGGATAGTGCAGGAGTCATCTAGCCTTAGCATCTTGGATGCAGGACTAACTCCGATCGCTACTGAGGATATTGATGAGGGCGGTATTGTGGGTGTAGGTTGCCGGTGTTGGGATCTAGCTGAGAAAAGGGACCTAGCTGATGATGGACTGCTTGTTGTTATTTTTTTATCATTAGTTTCTGATTTTCCCAAAAGTTTGCCATGAATTTGCTTCAAATGGCGTAACATGGATGAGGTTCCTAGATGCTTAAGGTCTCTACCTCTACTGATTGTGGCTTTACAAATGCTACAAATGGCTAGACAACTGTTGTCAGGATTTGTGTAAAAATAATTCCACACATAAGAGGTGGATTTGTTGGTCTTATGCCCAGGCATGACAATGTCCTTGTTCTTATCACGTGCAATAACTGCTTCCACTGGTGCAGAAATTACACAAACAACATCATCCCCATCAACATCCTCATTAGCGCCCTCGTCAATTCCAATTCCAAACTAGCATCCTCAATTTGTGTATCACTGGCTACGCTTGAGCTGTTCATGCACACATCTGCAGAAATGCAGAAAGGGGCCATCTTTATGGGTATACTATAAGACAGGTCAGGATTACACATAACACCCGTGGATATACTCTCCTCAGAGCTTTGTGTCATTTCTGAATCTGAACATACATTTTCCTCTAATGCCTTACTGTTTTCTTCCAGCTCGGCTTTTAAACGTAAAAGTATTTGGACACCTCTTTTAGAGTCTGAATGACAAGGTCTTGCTTGGTCATGACTGACCTTACAAGAAGATGCATCAGTGACAGTTGCAGAGCTAGCACTCATAGAGAAAGGCGAAGGCCTCATTCTTTCCTTGCCACTGTGTGTGTAGAATGCCATGTTGGCAATTTTATTTTTTTCTGCAGATAAGTTTGCCTGGATTACATGTCTTTTTTCTTGACCAAGGTAAAAGGTGTTTTTTTACATTTTTGTTTCCCTGACTTAAAAAAACTATGCACTTTAACAGATGCTTTAACAGATGATGTAGATGGACTACTATCATCATGACTGGTGCCAGCAGCTTCTTGGTGCTCCTGGTCTTCTGTGTACTGCTGTAAATCCATTTTGATAACACAGTAGAATATTATTTCTATTTCAGCAAAGACAACTAGCAATGGAGCAATGGAGCTCTCCTTTTTGTCTTTTACCTATATAACACAGTACAATGTGACGGCAGATTTAGAAGACCAAGCCTGCCAGACCTATTATTTATATTTCAGCAATGACAATTAGCAATGGAGCTCTCCTCTTTGTATGCTACCTATATAACACAGTTCAATAGGATTGCAGATTTAGAAGACGAAGCCTGCCAGACCTATTATTTGTATTTCAGCAATGACAATTAGCAATGGAGCAATGGAGCTCTCCTCTTTGTGTTTTACCTATATAACACAGCACAATGTGACTGCAGATTTATAAAGATCAAGCCTGCCAGACCTATTATTTAATTTCAGCAATGACAATTAGCAATGGAGCTCTGCTGAATGTCACTGGAGTATTTGAAGAATACTGCTACCCCTCCTCTTTCTTTTCTACCTATGATGCTGCCCAACTGCACTAGAGACTGCCAAGAACTGTGCTACCCCTTATGTGTTCCTCTGTGAAATGGCACCGGATCGCCTTGGATTACGGTACTTATAGAATCCAAAACTCGCAAGATCCGAGATCCAACATCGTAACAATGACGTTTTGACTCTTTTTCAATTCCGAGGGCGCTGATCTGCTAAATTCGGGTGTGTTCGGTTCTCAGGGAACCGAGCCTGAGCATCTCTAATCTGCACTGAACTTAAATACACCAGTAACACTGTGCTGAATATCCACTGTACAAAGGACGAATGAGTGCCAGCAACAGCTTCCTCACTTCCCCTTGCTGTGTGTGTAAATTAGATGGAATGTTTCCATGCATCCCAGCATATTGTGAACCCAAATAGCTGTTCGGTTGTCTGGCATAAGGTTTATTTAAGTTCACATCAATAGTCAAAATGTAAATGAGAAAGCAAAAAAAAAAAAATAACATTATAGGCCTAAAGACCAAAATAATTCACAAAATGAATCATTAAGATTATGAAAAGTATGAAGAACAAATATCAGGCTTTGTTTTTTTAAAAATGTAAGATCACAATTTTTTTGTAATAAAAATGTATCACTTTTAGATTGCAAACTCACTGAAGATAGGCCTCATAGAAAAAACATTGGTAAAGGCCAATGTACCAATATTCCGATTTTAAGAAATTGAGGACAAATTTCTAGTATGATATTGTTTTTATAACACAGTTAATTCCAATAAAATAACACTCACATATGAATAGATAGTATTAAAAACATTAAGGTATACAAATATACAATTAGTCACACAATCCTGGCTTTTGCCGATAAACGAGCCAATCTGTATCTCCAAAGTTTCAGGTACGTATAAAAAGAAGAATCCTTTATCCTTCACACTCCAAACCGACGCGTTTCGACTGGGATAAATATTCTTTTTCAAGATAGGACCTCTAGAATTTTTTCCCCACTATTTTTTTAAAATCTTGGAATGTACTACAATCTTGAGAAAAACACCGCTTTGATGCAAGATACAAGAGTGATCCATATAAAGAAACCTTTAGGAGTCTCTTTTAAGATACTGTTGAGTAAGTGTCTGAATTTAAGGGGAGCACATGTGAGTACATCACATCATCAGCTGCACATACTCATAAAGCCAAAAAGAAAAAGGATTTCTAGTACACCGTGAGTTCATAAGGAATTCTTTGACGATCTTACAAAATATTTATATATTGATTGCACTATGTTTGGTTTGGTTTTGTCTGTTTGTATTTGTTATGACACCATGGAGCAGTGATGAAGATTAGAGGAATCTACTGCATAACAATAGTTACTGCATTACAGCAAAGTTTAGAAATATTTTACTATTGAGCTCATTTGATTTATGGGGTGTGATTGGCGCTGACAGGCTTCCTTATATTTTTATTATTGTAAACCATTGCTGTTCAGATCATTATTATTTCCATAGTAACCAGAAGCAGTGTCTGTTTTTTTGCTGAATCTCCTGCTTGACTCTGAACACTGCCAGGATGAACTTGCTGCAGAGAGAAGTACAGAGATGAGCAGCAATCCCAGACAAGTAGCATAAGTGGGTCAGATTTCTAGATCAGTAAGAGGATCCATATTCTGTTTATTTATACAATACTTTTTTTTACGTTTTTCCCAGGAGCCAGAAGTGAAGCCTCTCCCTTACTTGTACTTTGGTCATTATTTTCCTGCACATAAAAGCTTTAATTTAATCATTAGTAATATATAAACAATTCTCACAGGATAATAATGCTCATGAATTAAGGGATTTGTGATAAAGTCCCCAATGGTCCAGAATATCATAAAAAGAATTCCTCTATGCTATTCAAAATAACATTCTGTATGTTTATGTAAAAAGAGCATGTCACCAGGTATGTACTAACCATCATTTCTGTAACACTAATAATACTGTACCGGGGAATGAAGTCTGCAGTTTATCTCAGAATAGAAATAATTCATAGAAATTGAAAAAGTTCCAGATCATTACTAATGACTTTATTACCTATCTACGCAGTTCTGTTAGTGATGATTTCTTGTGTGCCTGATAACACTTACTGGGAAAGGTTTACTTTAACACAAGAACATAATAACATTATAGGATCAAATACATACACTTTGTTGTTGCTCTTTGAAAAGCACAGTGATAATTATTAGTTTGTAAATATTTTTTTACTTTCATATAGAGAAATATTATGCATTTTGCAACTTCATTTAGTTAAAAATAATTGTAATTGCAATTGTTTCAACAATCCAAATAAAGATAAATCTTCATTTACTCAGAGATGCCTGAGATATAATAGAATATATAATATAATAGGATATTTAGTGTAAAATATTAATACAAATAAACTTTACTCAGTTTGTATATCCAGAATATTATTATAACTTCAGAATATTGACTTCATTGCATTTAGAGCAACAATGAAACCTGCATGGAGTATATTGACAGGAGGTATTTAGGTACAGCAGATGCATAATGGAGTTAGATATAGCATGCCCTGGCTGACAAACTGCAATACTACATTCACATTACAGCCACAAAAGTACCACGGCACCGAACTGAAAATAACATAAAGGTTTTTGATCTTCCCTAATTACATATTATTTCTTTTTCTCATGGGATATTTTGTATATTTATAAGTCGGGTGCTACCACTGCATTCTACACAGTAGTCATTTTATTCTCAAGAAATATAAAGTTGTAAATGAATTGTGGTGCACTGGACTATAGTTAGCATCAATTCAATTTTAAATAATGCATATTTATTAGTTCATTGTTAAAATCAGTTTCCCTTAGCACAATGTCAATAAGTGTTTCTGATTATTAGAAAAAGATAAATATGTTTAGGAGATAAATATAATGATTTGTGAAAAGTGTTGAATTCTAGTGATTAAAACTTTGAGGATGTACATGACATTGTCAATATTCATTCACAGGAGATTTAGTTTTCTTCCTTTTATATATATATATCATATAACTATAAGGAAATGACAATATATATACATATTTTGGTCTTAATAAACTAATATATACTATTCAATCTTTATTATACCTTCATGTTAGTCCTTATATATTGTATCACAGTGTACTGCCCTCTTGTGCTGACAGGGTAGATGGAAACAGAATAGAAAAAGGATTGGGTGCTAGAGACCAATACTACACAATATAAAACAATAGACAGTGCTAATCTAGATCGCAGCTTCACCAAAACATGGGATCTGTATCCAGTAATAGATAACAAAACAACAACAATAGGGAGCGCAGACTTCAGAGTTGAATTAAAAATAATTTCATAAAATAAATATAAAAAATATATAAAAATTCATATACTCCGGTATAAACAATTATGTATAAGTATATAGCCCACCCGGGCCTGTAGAATGCTCTTATATCAACACAAGTGTTTTATGACAAAAAGATAATTATAAGTGCCTGCCGATATACATTGTATTGTAATTTGCATCTCAAAATTCATAAATTAATTCATCTCCAATAAATTCCTCCAAAATGTCCTTGATAGAGTAATCATGATACTAGGCTCCTCAGTGTTATCCACACAATATTTCCGTTGGGATGTGGAGATGCTGCATCTATCCAGAACCCTTAAATAGGGGAAAAACTTCCAGCAATTATATAAACCCAATTTGTAATAGGTGTCTGTTTTATACTTATCCAGCTTCAGGAGATCAGCATCCAATGTACTTCTCAGTGGGAGGTAGGAGACAATAGCGCAATGAGATTTATATCTGTCCATGAGTAATCCAGAACCCCGGGGTTATAACTCTCCTTACAGCAGATCAAATAAATCAACCCGAGATTAATTCCACCTGTTTCTGGATAGATGCAGCATCTCCACATCCCAGTGGAAATATTGTGTGGATAACACTGAGGAGCCTAGTATCATGATTACTCTATCAAGGACATTTTGGAAGAATTTATTGGCGATGAATTGATTTATGAATTTTGAGATGCAAATTACAATATAATGTATATCGGTAGGCACTTATAATGAAAATTACCTCTGCGCATGCACAAACCTAGGTTGCGCACGCACAGAGAAGGCTCTGGGTCGGGACCCAGATTTGTCATTAGAAAAAGTAATCTCAGGGACAGCCTTCTATCGGATGCGCTATCCTGATATGCCGCTAATAGTAAATTGGCCCATCAAATAATCTGTCATCGCTGCAATTACAGGTGATATCTTATGGGACAACATTGCGGAAAATGTTAAATGGGCCCCTTAGTTTCTTACTTTAATTTTTACTGTTTGCTCTCTCTCCATTTCATATATTTTATCTATTCTTTTCTTCTCTATCTCTCCTTTTCACTCTCTCTGTGTCTCACTGTTAATTTGTATCTCTCTGTGTAAGTCACTTCCTTCTTACAGTAGCAGTTAATGTGACAGCACTTTTCACCAAATTTATCACATTTCAAGTCAGTGAAATGAGATATATTTTATTACATGACAAGTGATAATGTGCACGTGTTTATTCACAGATGCTCTACAAGCAGGTGCATTGATTGCAGAGCTTGTGAGTATAAGATCACAGTAACTTCTGCCTCAGAAGCAGGTAAAGGATCGAGGTTCGGGTCTTTTGTGGGTGTAGGTAGGGGACAGGGGAGCGTGGGGCTGTGGGGCTGCAGGACACATTAGGAGACTCACCACCATGTAAAGAGCAGCAGTGTGACTAAATACTATATAGTGTTAAAAAGTATCTAAACTTAATTTCATACAATAAATACCAAAAAGTTTCTGGGGGCCTGTTTAGCACCAACTCCCGGACATTCTCTTCAATTCTCCATACCAGCTCTTGCAAATTTCCACTTTGATCACTGTTTAGAGATATAAAATAATCAGCTGTCTTGTGTAACTGGTCAATATTAAAGAATAAAGACCTCATCAGGCAAACAAATGAATGGAAAAAAATGCCTAGATCCAATGGCAGATAACTATGGAGCATTCATTATTTAATTATAGAGAAATTCCTAGAGGAAATTTCACAGCTATGAATTTAAAAAAATAAACCAAGTCCCAGCAGTTATTCAGAGTTGAAAGTCCTTCTCAATTGCACATTATAAAGGTAGATGTAGACCGAAAAATGAAATAAAATACTCAATTTTGAATGCCTCACTGGGAGAAATATTACTAGCTGACTCACCTACAGAGCAGATCACATTCTCTTCTGTAAAATTGTGCTTGGCTCATCCATGTGAGATACAGACTCCTAGATGTATATTTACTAAGCTGCAGGTTTGAAAAACTGGAGATGTTGCCTATAACAACCAATCAGATTCTGGCTGTCATTTTGTAGAATGTAATAAATAAATGATAACTAGAATCTGATTGGTTGCTATAGGCAACATCTCCACTTTAGCATCTAACTAAAACAGCACTGAAAACCAATATAACTCACATGACTTAGCAGTGATTTAAATGTGAACCCGCCCTCGGGGAGTGGGTGCAAGTGGATGTTTAAAATAATCAAGCTTTGATTGAACCTGGAGTCTTGTTCTTAGACCTAAGGTGCCTAATGGAAAATCCCGGTGCGGCAGCACAGCAAGCAACATGAATTAGGCATGCTCAATCTGCAGACCAATAAATTTATTAGTCTGGCTCTGTCCCTGGAACTGGGTTACTAGGCTGTCACTGACAGCAAGGAGTCTACAGACATGAAGACACACTGTCTGAATCACATGCTCCCCGAGGCCTAATTGCCATGGTATTTCTACCACAGTTTACATAGAGCATGGCTACTTAATGCCATAGTTGCCAACCTTTGCAGATTGGTCTCCGGAAGTCTCAGTGTTGAGCAGTGTTCCCTCTAAGCTGAGCAATCTGGAAATTATAGAGTTAAACCTGTATCTTACTAGGAAACATCCTGCAGATTGTGAATGCAAACCTTTCGGGTAGAGCCCTCATTAGAGTGACCTTTTAACTCTTTCCTTTCCAGATTGCTCAGCTTAGAGGGAACACTGGTGTTGAGGTGGGTGTGATGGGGCGCGGCTCCACAGAAGCATCATTTTGGCCCCGCCCCTGGGATGTAATGGCACAAAAGCGTAATTTTATCATGGGGGAGTGGGCCAAAATGTTGCAATTCCTGGAGAATCGCATCATGGAGGCTTGAAATCTGCTCACTTCACTAGGACGTGGGCAAATGCGGGAGAATTGTCAGCTCTCCCGGGAGTCTGGGAAACCTACCCGGATTTTGTCTCCCGGACATTCCGGGAAAGTTGGCAAGTATGCTTAATACACCTTAATACATTTTATGTTGTTCACATGGTGCTTTTTGCATGAACAGCTCACTATGCGATAGCTATAGTAGCATACAAGGAAATAATGACTAAAGGGGTATTTTTTATGAGAACATATTTTTGAGAAGATATTATATTGTTTTGCTTTCAGTTTGGACCCAGAACATTTCTGTCAGGACATAAAATGAATGGAGAATTAACAAATGACACTTCACAGATTAAATTCTACATCCTGGCATTCTCCACATCAGAAAATGGGAGTACTGTGCTTTTCATAGCAGTTTTACTGATGTATCTGAGTGTTCTCACTGGTAACCTTGTTATTATTACACTGGTGTGCCTTGTGCCCCAGCTACACACTTCCATGTACTTCTTCCTATGCAATCTGTCAATATTGGATATCTTATATGTCACCACAACTCTCCCCAATCTGATGTATATTTATCACACTGGTGACCATATTGTATCTTACACTGCCTGCATAGCCCAGTTATATTTATTTTTCTTCTTTGCTGCTACAGAAAGCTTCCTATTGATAGCAATGGCCTTTGATCGATATGTAGCAATTTGCTTCCCTCTACATTACTCTCTGGTTATGAGTAAACAAGTTTGTATGTTTTTAGCATTCCCCGTATGGTTTATGCCTGCACTCAATGGTTTAATACTTATTTATTTTGTAAGTAACTTGACTTTCTTTCACTTCAGTGAAGTCAACAATTTCTTCTGTGAGATAGAAGCCCTGATTATCGTTTCCTCCAGTGACACCACATTCTTCAGAAAATGTATTTTTATAGATGTAATATTTACTGAGGCGATTCCTCTTCTGTTGATCTTGACTTCCTATGTCTGGATCATTTCCACCATCCTAAAAATTCAGTCCTCAGTTGGGAGAAACAAGACATTCTCAAGCTGTACTTCCCATATAACAATTGTTGTGTTGTACTATGGTCCTTCCATGTGCTTATACATGCAAAATAACCCAGAACAAGCCAAGCTCCTCTCAGTGCTGTTTACTACTTTGGTTCCAGTGCTAAATCCACTAGTGTACAGTTTGAGGAATAAAGACATCATAAACGCTATGAAAAGAATATTGAATTTCAGACAGAACGTACCTTATTTTTAAAAATAATGAAGCTAACATTTGGAAATTTATACATTGTTAATCATCTATTATTATCCTATAATAAAAGTTGAACCTTTACCATTTCCATAATTAAAGTTCTGATATCTTTCTTCATATCACGCAGTGTCGTACAGTCACCGTTATAAGAGAATCAGGTTTTGTTTGTGTTCTATCATTTACATTATTCTGAATTCCATGTATTTGTGAATTTACGTTTTCCCCTAAAGGACCAGATCCAACAATGGGCCTAATGCTGAGTTAGGAGCAAAGAAAAGAAAAGGAGCAAATTTGCACCTTGGCAAAACCATGTTGCATTGGAGGGAGAGGTAAATTTGAAATGTAGGGACAGATGTATAAATGGGATACAGCATGTCATAGATCAACATTAATTTCAGTGTAAAAATAAAGCTATCAAGTATTTGTGTGCTACATTAAAGACAGGCAGTATTTTCCTTGCGTGCAAAAAAGAAATCAGTTTGTACCCCTTGCATTGTAACATGGTTTCTCCAGGTGCAATCTTGCTCCTTGTTTTTGCTTTGCTCCTAACTCAGCATCAGGCCCAATGTGTCCACAACATATTTACAATTGAACGAAGCCCTTTTATGCTTTGATGCACAGAATCATAGAAACGTAGTATTTGATGATAGACAAAAACTACAGGTTGATTTAGTTTGCCTTTCTTGTCTGTTTATTTTTTAATATATTTATATTGCTTGTATTTATTTGCGGGTTTTGTTTGATTTTAACATTTTCAAGTCATTATCAGACACAATTAAGATAACCAGTGTGGAGCCAAGTTTCAAAAAAGTGTTCTGGGATTTTATTAAAGGGTGATTATATGTGAGAAAATAGACATCTCCATGTCTGAAAAACCTGAGAACCTTATAATGGTGAAAGCCTGTTTGTTCAGATTTCTTCCTTCATTTGATCTCTATATAATATAACAAACAAAAACTATGTCATTTATAATGTAATTATAACAATAAACTTCTAAAAATGTAAACTAAGAATGTCAATGCACTGTTTTTATAAAAAAAAAAAACAGTATATAATTTAGTTATAAAAAGAGAAGAAAACAAAAACAAATGGTTCTTGGAGTAATGCAAATATGCAGGAAGCCATAGCAGCGAATACGTTATTTGATTTTTTTATTTCAGTGATTGTAGAAGGTACAATGCAAGTTTCCTGCAATTAATGATGCAAGAAAAAGTAGGATCATGCACCTGCTTGTTATGAGCTTTATATGGAAGCGTGGAAACTTTGCAGATAATGATGATCAGACTTGGGTAAAACATGTACATTCCTGAGTGCTGCAGAATAGGCACCATAATGTACCTAACTATACACAAGTTCCACAAAGATGAGATGAGTTTTTTTAGGTGAGAAGCCATTTCAGAATTTTTTTGGCGCCACAAGACATTCAAAGCTCATAAAATCACCAAAAATATACACTAGATCAGAGGTGACTGAATGCTGGGCCATTCCACATCAGATCACCCCCAACAAATGAAATATCCACCACCCATCTCAGATTTTTACAAATTATTTTTTGATAAGAGAGGATGTGCAAAAAACTATTTCTGACAAATATCTTGACTGTCTGACCATTAGTTTCCGAAATATTGATTTTTCAATGTATTATACTATTTACTAATCATGTCTTATGTATTCTCGTTTATTTGAAGTATCACTGGTGTTTAATAAGGAATCACCACAAAATTTGGACCCCTAAAGTATCTTTTCCTCCTGAATCCAAAACCCCAAAAAAACAAATTAATTTATCTGCTATTCGTTTCGAGTAACAGCAAGCTTTTCGAACATAATTAAAAACGCTAGGTTAAATCAACATTAGATAACCCAATCTTTTTAGGTGCTTATTAAAGGTATAAATTACTACCACAAAAAAAATCATCAGCATGGTACTCTGTTTCATAGTAGAGAAAAAAAATAATGAAGTTGACGTTTGATTACTGATGTACCATATACATAATTTACACAAGAAACCGTGAAATTTAAAAACTTAAACATAACTGAAGTTGAGTCAACAATCACATAATTTTTCCCTTGTTTGGAAGCTGTTATAACAGTCTGTAATTCTCCTTAATGTGTCAGCAGACAGTGTGTTAGTGTCAGTCATCACTATCAATCAGCAGTTGCTCCTGCCCTGTAGCGGGTGCAAATAATACGGCTAAAGAAATTAAGATTAATTAATGAATTCGATGTGTAAATTGTCATGGCTGTGCTCAATTAAAATGTCACATATGTATTGATTAACTTGTAAAAATAGTCACAGTGCTGTATAAGAATATGCATATGAAACAATACTGGGGGTGAACTTTGGCTATTACCCATACTGACCAGCGAAGAGTAGTACTCTCCAGTGACTACCAGGGACAACTCCATACGAATATCACATTACCGGCCCAGCTACAGCCTTATTTCCATTGTCCCAGCACTGTTATGGAAGGATTTTGCACTTAGCACGAAAAAAAAAATATATTTGGAAAATATACAATAGAATAAAACAATAAACTGCATAGATCATATGTCCTTCTCCATGTCCTTAAACCATTAACGGAAAGTATTTCTTATTACTTTAAATCATGAATAAACACATGGACAACGTATATAAATTGGCAAAAGGTAATAGTTTATTTTAGTTAAATGAAGTAAACTAGATTTGGCGTTGAGAGCAGAGCAGTCAGCAGTCTGAAAGACAAAGTCAAACAGTGGAAGGTCATACCATTACCCACTGGTCCCAGGAGTAAACTCCTTTACGATTGACTAGTGTAAAATTTGGGCTAATGAGGCGACTGCAACCCTCCTGGACTCGACATTGGCGCCCGCTCAAAGCCTGCCAAGAGGCCCGCCCTTCACTCAGAAGGACCATGAGTCGTGATTCTTCGGAAGGGGCAATGACCCCAGCCATACCGGTAACACCATCTGCTTATTAATCGCTGACTGCCCACTCTCCTACCAAAGCTGAGACTTCCTGCGAAGTCACAGCCCTCCACTACGTGACCTCACTGCCTTAATCAACTGTGCAAAAAGTTGCCCAATAAAGATAGCCATTCCCTCATTGCTCAAATGAACACTGTCTTGCCGAAACAGATGACCTTGCTCCACCCTTATTAAAGGATGAGGAATAGACAAACCCCCTAGCTCTTTTATGACTATCCCTATGGACATGTTCAGCTTTCTCATAACTATGCCCATCTTTTTGCCCGGGACCGGGGATCTCCCTGTGATTCGGGGGATAATATTTGACCACAGCAAAGTAATTGAAGCCCATCTTGATCGAATGGTCAATAAATCTTCTCTTATAGCTACAATCAGGCCCAGTGACTTACCTATGCCTATATCGTTCCCTCCCAGGTGAATCACTAATATGTCTGGTTACCCTTGGTTCTTAATTTCATCCTCAATTAATGGAATAAGAGCCTCCCATTTTAATCCTCTCTTCCCTACCCACCTGATGTTAACGGGCAAGGGGAAGGAACTCCAGGCCTTTGGATAAATGGTGACTAGCCGCCCAGTACACAAAAGAATGTCCCATGATACAAATCTTGATCTTCAAGGGGGTGAAACCTAAGGCAAATGAAATGAAGCTCTTAATACGAGTTTGCAGTGTGAGATATACGATGGGGAGGGGAGGGGAGAGGGGGGTTGGGGCAGCGAGGTAACCCAAACGAAGGTAAAAACCCATAAAAACCCTGGAGTTGCACCACTAATCAGGCCTTTAACTAACAGTGACGAGCAGACCAGCCCTGGGAGAAAGGGGATTCACCTGTGGGGTCTAATGTAGCTTCTGTAAGCTGTGGATTTCCAGCGACTCAGTTGTTTAACGGCCTTCGTAGAAGCCCTCATTTTAGGGCGCAACGGCCAAAGCCAAAGGAGCGGTGCGGTACACAGGGAGGTTCCAGAGAGAAGTCAGGTCAAGACAAATAGTCAAACCAGCCGGGCAGCGAGGTACCAAAACGATACACAGGAGAGTAGTAACAGGAAGCCGAGTCAGAACCGAAGAACACAGGATCAGAATTTCAGGAAGCTTTGGAGCAGGATTAAACCAATACTCTGGCATTCAACATGTGTCAGAGGGTGCTCTATATACCATAAGGTGCATCCTGATTAGGTGATGGAGATTTGGCGGTCACGTTGACCGCTGACAGGTGAGCGGGGATAGCGTCCCACTGCCTAGCAACGGAACATGACTGAACAGAGCATGCGCACGCATTGCGTGCAAGGAACAAGGAGCGTCCCGCTGCTAGGCAATGGGACACGGCTGACGAGAAGATGCGGGCATCCGTCTCCTGCACCGAGTGGCAGCGCGGAGACGGCGTTTGACATTCCGCGTGTAGCTTAAGGATTGGGCTGGAAATAGCCTGGGTAGGCCATATGCGAATTCCATTTAAACTCTGTAGAAATTCCATCCAAATCTGCATATCTTGTTTTAGCTCTCTCTTAAGGCGGACCCTAGCATTTGGCTTAGCTAAACCGGCCGTGGCCAACTGAAGTTTCCTACAGAATTTTCTACCCATCGGGATGATCCAAAAGGCAAAATTAAAGGAGCCTAAAAGGGACTGAACGCGACATAGAGGGCTCGAAGAGGCTGACAGGACCTCCACTATTAAGTCAGATAATTTCTTGACCTTATCCATAAGTAACCTGCAGCATCTGGCATCAGTGTCAATTTCAGTGCCTAAATAAGACAAACAGGTTGTGGGACCTTCCATCTTATCCTGAGCGATTGGGACACCCATTACATTGAACAAAGCTTGAGTGTCTCTACATGCCGAAGATAGTGCAGGACCCATGAACAAAAGTCATCTAGGTAGTGTGCTATCCCATGGTGGCCCGTACCTGCCTGGATACACCAGTGGAGGAAGGAGCTGAACCTCTCTAAAATGCACATGACATGCACATGAGATCGAACAACCCATGGGAAGGCACCTATCTATGTAGAAACCATCTGGAAGCCATAAATCCCATTAAATTTAATAAATCGGGGTGGCGAGGCAGCAGTCGAAACAAGGATGCAATATCCAGCTTTGTCAACTGTGTCCCCTTTCCGAAATGTTTGACCAAAGTAAGGGCCTCATCAAAAGACTGATAAACTACCGAGCTATTGCTGACCTCGATGGCGTCATTGACTGAGCACCCTTGTGGATGGGAAAGGTGTTGAATTAGATGGAATTTTTCTTCAATCTTTTTAGGCGCTACGCCTACCGGGGAAATTACTAAATTAGCTATTGGTGGCGATTTAAAATGACCAACCATGCGTCCCAATCTGACTTCCTTACGAACCTTTTCTAACAGTATGTCCGGCAATAAGTAAGCCGATTTAAGGTTGCTTGATGCTGC
The DNA here is from genome assembly GCF_038048845.1 of Mixophyes fleayi. Taxonomy (NCBI): domain Eukaryota; kingdom Metazoa; phylum Chordata; class Amphibia; order Anura; family Limnodynastidae; genus Mixophyes; species Mixophyes fleayi. The sequence continues at coordinate 58,235,988 of NC_134405.1, read as the reverse complement.
CGTTATTACTTCCCTGCATGTTGGTATTCGGAAACGTCTTGAAAACCTTGTTTTAGTAAGTGGGACTGGGAGGCATCGGGAAATAATTTAAGTCATCTGTTCAAAACTGGGATGTTAATGGGTGACGGGGCCTTGCCCAGAGGCTCTGAGGTTGTTGCAACCTCTGCCCACATTCCATGCACCCCTGGGGCACTCTTTCGCTGGGTGAGCCTCGCGGCAGGTTGAGCATGTGTGCGGATACTTGCTGGAAACCTGGTGTCCGCTGTTGTTTGTGAGTCTGATACACTAGGTCGCATCAGCGCTATTCATGTTTCTACGTCCTTAAATGCGAAAGGAATTATTAATTTGCCCGAAACTTTCCCTATGAATCTCTCATCATATCTACGCTATATTATCGGTCGTAGATGGTCATTTCTGTGATAAGGTGTATGTAGCGCCAAACGTCTATGTTGGCCTGTGGTCTAGTCTCTATGTAACATCGCGCAAACATATAGAAACCTATTAACCAGTTAGGAAAACAACGAAACGCCTCTAGCACTACACCTCCTCTGGAGCAGGCTGCTATGGATTCCTTTCTAGCCTTTTCCATGAGCAACAACATATCCACTTACTAGCCTTTACGTATCTTACCCCTTACGCTAGGGCGAATTGAAGTGAGAAGTACCGTGTTTTTTCGCATTTAACTAAAGGTCTGGCTAACTTGACCGGACTGACGGTTCCCGGATCCGCTTATATCTGTGAACTTTTTGCTCCTCTAAAGTGCTCATTTAATATTCTTATTAACTTGCGCTGTCCCTGATCTGAACCTGAAGAGCCCTAGCTAGTTGTTGATCTAGGTGACAAAAATAAAAATTGCAGAAATAGCGCAAAGCTTGATATCTAGCAATTTAATAGCTTATGCAAAGCTTGTGAATACATATATAAAAACTGGTACTGCAATATAATATTACAAGGACAAAAGATACAATGGTTGGAAGCACAAAACTAGCTGAGGTACCAATATATTGGTATGAATATGTATGCTATTGAACCACAATAACATGTAACACAGTGTAAACTGTTAATGAAACAGCCAGTTGATCAGACTGACTGTGATAACATCCATATGGATTGGTGAGCATGCACACCGATATCCACAATAAATGGCAGAAAAAATAATAATAATAGTATTGATGAAATGTAGCCTATAAAATAGGTATAAAAAACTTATTCATAACATCTCACTCATGCATTAAAGACACAATTGATATTATGTGCCTGTGATGATGTTCACAAAGATATGATTGGTAGACAAAAAAATCTCCACAATTGGAAAGATAGATAAAAAAATCCAAAAAGATCCTGTTGAAGTCCACCTGCAGATTCCGAGTTCCATATGGTAATAAAACAGGAAAAGATAGTTAGAGGTGAACCCCGGGGTTAGTTAATGTGTCCGTAAACAATGATCCAAATAATGCAGTTCAGATTCCAAAAGTCCTGACGCGTTTCTCGGCGTAATACCGCCGTTTCATCAGAGGTAATGATGGTCAATCCTCAGGGAGTTGTTTAAATGCTCGATTCTCCCGATCACATGATAGGGATAAGCCAATCCACAAAGTTGACATCATAAGGATTGATTCCTGCGTACCCACCAGCTTCTACTCCAGGCTGCTACCTTCTGAATATACGGTTAGTGATCCCGGTTATCAATTTTCCTGTGGATCTGTCAGTGCCTCTGTATGTCCATCTCACAGAACTCTTTCCTTACATCAGTAGGCTAACCTGGGGGCCGCGACCTGCGGTTCTCCGGCAGCAAAACTCACCCTGCCTTGCGGCGGTTCTTGGAGAAGACCGGGAGGGCCGTTAGACTCCGCGCCCTAGGAAGGCCGGTGTAAATACTGACTAAGGTAATCTTGAAACCTAACAGTTTGCTCTGACCCCCAACATATCTATCTGACGGATCCGGGAACCCCTCTGCTAGGGAGTTATTGGAACACTTAGCTGCTCGGGTAGAGGAACAGGAAAAGAACCAGGCACAGTTACTTCAGTTTCTTCAGAGCATGTCTGCTCGTCTGGACACACTTCAGGGTGCTGTTTCAGCTCAGGCAATCCAGGCAGCTGTACCTGATCCTCCACCTATTCCCCCTGAACCTGCTCCTGCCCAGGAGGGTGCTGCTGCTCCTCTCCCGGCAAATTCTCAACTTCGCATCCCTAACCCTCCAAAATTCGATGGGGATCCCAAGGCCTGCCGTGGATTTTTAAATCAGTGTGATATCCAGTTTGAACTCAAGCCAGGGAACGTCCCTACAGAAAAAGCTAAAGTAGCATACATTATTTCTTTACTGACCGGTCAAGTTCTTGCCTGGACATGTCCCCTATGGGAACACAATGATCCTTCACTACATAACTGCTCCACCTTCCTGGAGGCCTTCAGACATATCTTCAATGAACCGGGAAGGGTTTCCAGCGCTGCTTCTGGCATCCTTCGTCTGCACCAAGGCTCTCTGACCATAGGCCAGTATGCTCTCCAATTTCGTACTATGGCGGCTGAGCTACGTTGGAATAATGAGGCCCTGGTAGCTACCTTCTGGCAGGGTTTGACCGACCGCATTAAAGACGAACTGGCAGGTCGTGAACTCCCAACTTCTCTGGATGCTTTGGTCTCTTTATGTAACCAGATTGACATCAGATTCCGTGAGCGCTCTCAGGAGAAGGAGAGTACCCGTCGTTCTCCTTTTCGTCTGGTTGCACGTTTTCAGAGTCCGGTGATGTCTGAGGAGGAGCCAATGCAGTTGGGAGGAGCTCGGCTCTCTCAGGAAGAGAGAGAGAAGCGATTCAAAAATCATTTATGCCTTTATTGCGGAGAACCTGGTCATTTGCTAAACAATTGTCTTAAGCGTCCGGGAAACGACCGAACCTAACTGACGGTGGAGAGGCCAAGTTAGGTGTACGTATTCACTCTCCTGTTGATTCTAGTTTTTCTATCCAAGTTCTGTTACAATCCTTTGACAAACAGCTTTCTCTTCCAGCACTCATTGATTCCGGAGCAGCAGGGAACTTCATAGGAGCTGACATAGTGCAGAAGTTGTCTTTACCTACCCTTCCGTTGGATCCCCCAATTGCTATCACAGCCATTGATGGAAACCGCATTAGTGGAGAATCGCTCAAGAAACGTACCATCAAGCTCTCTCTCCGCATAGGAGCCCTGCATACTGAATCCATTTCCTTGTTGGTCATCCCAGAGGCTATTAATCCTCTCATTCTTGGTCTTCCGTGGCTCCAACTTCACTCCTCTACATTAGACTGGCACAAGCCAGAAGTTCTTGCCTGGGGCCCGGCTTGTAATTCTCGCTGCCTTCCCAGGATCAATAAGCTCACCAATAATGAAACTTCATCACTACTTACGTCCACTGGTATTCCTCCTCAATACCGTTCATTTTCGGATGTGTTCTGCGAAAATGAGGCCTCCAAACTACCTCCCCATAGACCTTGGGATTGTTCTATTGAGCTGTTACCAGACAAAATACCACCCAGAGGACGTGTTTTTTCTTTATCACTGCCAGAATCCAATTCCATGTCTAAATACATAGAAGAAAATCTAGAAAGGGGCTTTATTCGGAAATCATCCTCCCCTGCAGGGGCTGGCTTTTTCTTTGTTAAAAAGAAAGACGGGGGTCTACGTCCATGTATAGATTATCGTGGGCTGAATGCCATTACTGTGAAAAACAAGTACCCGTTACCATTGATCTCAGAGCTATTTGATAGAATAAAAGGGGCTGTTATTTTTTCCAAACTAGACCTGAAGGGTGCCTACAATTTGATCCGTATTAAGCGAGGGGATGAATGGAAAACTGCGTTCAATACCCATGATGGACACTTTGAATATTTAGTTATGCCCTTTGGGTTATGTAATGCCCCCGCAGTGTTTCAAAACAAAATTTTTCAAGATTTTCTCTACCAGTTCGTGGTGATTTACCTGGATGATATCCTGATATTCTCTCCTGACATCGTGTTGCATCGCCATCATGTTTCCTTGGTGCTTGAACACCTTTGTTTACATCAGCTGTTCTGTAATTTGGATAAATGTTTCTTTGAAAAGGGTCATCTTCCCTTTCTTGGACACGTGATCTCTGGGTCTGGGCTATGCATGGATCCCGAGAAAGTAAAGGCGGTTTCCGAATGGCCTCAGCCGATAGGTCTGAAAGCGATCCAACGTTTCATAGGCTTCGCCAATTATTATCGGCCTTTTTATCAAAGGCTTTTCTTCAGTGATCGCACCCATTACTGCACTAACTAAGAAGGCTATCAATACTAAACTTTGGCCTCCTAAGGTCAGAAAAGGCCTTCTCTTCCCTAAAGAAAGCATTCACGACAGCTCCTATCCTTCATCAACCGGATCCTACCTTTCCTTTCTTTTTTGAGGTCGATGCATCCTCTGTGGGAGTGGGGGCTATCTTGTCACAGAAGGACTCCTCTGGAAGATTGTCTCCTTGTGGTTTCTTTTCCCGTAAACTTTCTGTTGCTGAGAAAAATTATGGCATCGGAGATAGGGAACTCCTGGCCATCAAATTAGCCTTAGAAGCGTGGAGACATCATTTGGAAGGAGCTAGGTTTCCTATCTCGTTTTTTACAGATCACAAGAACCTTCTATATTTGCAAACGGCTTCTTGTTTAAACCCTCGGCAAGCCAGATGGTCCTTGTTTTTCTTCCATTTTGATATGATCATCACCTTTAGACCAGGATCTAAGAATAAGAAAGAGGATGCTCTCTCGCGATCCTTTGATGCCACGGATGCTGTAGAGGATATTCCTAGACCCATCTTGGGTCCGAAATGTATACTGACCACCACCCCTGCTCATCTAGTGATTCCTCGTGGGAAGACCTTTGTTTCTCCTCGTCTTCGGTCCAGACTCCTCAGGTGGGCTCACGCCTCTTGGTTCTCTGGTCATGCCGGGATCAAGAAGACTTTGGATTTCGTCTCCCGTAATTATTGGTGGCCATCTATCCACTCTGATGTTCGGGAGTTTGTTACAGCTTGTTCCACCTGTGCTCAGAACAAGGTGCCTCAACAAGCCTCCTATGGGTTGTTACAGTCTTTACCCATTCATATGAGAGAATGGGTAAAGTCCATATAAAGTCCATGGAGAGATGACTCCATCCATATGATGGAGTCATCTCTCCATGGACTTTATCACTGATTTACTCTCTTCAAGAGGTTTTTCCATGGTTTGGGTAGTCACAGATCGTTTCTCTCGGGCTGCTCCATTCGTACCTTTAAAAGGCCTTCCATCTGCTCCTGTGCTGGCACAACTTTTTATAAAGGAAATATTCCGCCTCCATGGTTGCCCAGAGGTCATCGTTTCAGACCGTGGAACCCAGTTTGTTGCAAGATTTTGGAGAGCCTTTTCTCGTGTTTGTGGAATCAAACTGAATTTTTCCTCTGCATACCACCCCCAAAGTAATGGTCTCACGGAGAGGACTAATCAAGAGCTCGAAAAATTCCTCAGATGCTTCATTTCAGCTAAACATGACGACTGGGTTGATTTGTTACCTTGGGCAGAATTTGCTCACAATAATATTTCTCATGACTCTACATCAGTTTCCCCCTTTTTTGCTCTCCAAGGGTTTCATCCAAGAATTCCTCCTTTTAATGATTTGCCTACATCCGGAATTCCTGTTGTAGATTCCATGTGGTCAGACTTCTCGTCCAGGTGGGGTATGATCAAACGTAACCTGCTTCACACCACTGCCATCAGCAACAAAGCGTTTGATAAGAGAAGAAGACCTTCCCCATTACTCTCTCCTGGCGATAAGGTATGGCTATCTACGCGGAACCTTCACCTGTTGGTTCCTTCTAGGAAATTCGCTCTCCGTTTCATTGGACCCTTCAAGATCTTGGAAGTTATCAATCCAGTAGCTTTCAGATTAAAATTACCTCCTACCTTAAGGATTCCCAACGTGTTTCACATTTCCCTCCTCAAGCCACTTGTCATTAATAAATTTTCCTCTTCCAAGAGACCTCCTGCCGCCATCTCTACGCAAGATCATGAATTTGAGGTCAAGGAAATTCTAAACTCTCGCATTTCCAGAGGTTCTCTACAATTTTTGGTTGATTGGAAAGGTTACGGACCAGAGGAGCGTTCATGGATTCCGGCACGTGATCTACATGCTCCAGTACTGTTAAAGAGGTTCCATGCCAAATTTCCTCAGAAACCTTATAGGCTGTCCGGTGGCCATCCTTAATGGGGGGGTACTGTCACGGCGCTTACCTGTGCCAGCGCCGATTCTCCGCTCCGTACTGCCGCACTTCCGGGTAGGTCCCGGCGGCAGGTCAGCTGATCTGGGCGGGGAATTCAAAATCCTACTTCAGGCCTGCTCTGTCACACTGTCTGTGTCAGAGCAACGTGTTACCTGTATCTGGCTGCATTTCCTGTGATCCGGTCTCCCTGGTGTTTTCCCTTGTTACTCCTGATTCCTGTGTACCGAACTGGCTATATCCAAGACTACTCTCCTGCTTCATCCGTGGCGCTGCATATCGGACGAATCTCTGTGTGCCAAACCGGCTATACTCCAGACTACTCTCTTGCCTTATCCCTGGCGCTGCATATCGGACGGATCTCTGTGTGCCAAATCGGCTATACTCCAGACTACTCTCTTGCCTTATCCCTGGTACTGTATAACGGACAGATCTCTGTGTACCGAACCGGCTATACTCCAGACTACTCTTCTGCCTTATCCTTGGTACTGCATATCGGATTGATTCCTGTGTACCGAACCGGCTATTCTGGACTATGCTTCTGCCCCTGGGGCTGCACAGCGGATTGATTCCTGTGTACCCACCAGCTTCTACTCCAGGCTGCTACCTTCTGAATATACGGTTAGTGATCCCGATTATCAATTTCCCTGTGGATCTGTCAGTGCCTCTGCATGTCCATCTCATAGAACTCTTTCCTTACGTCAGTAGGCTAACCTGGGGGCCGCGACCTGCGGTTCTCCGGCAGCAAAACCCACCCTGCCTTGCGGCGGTTCTTGGAGAAGAATTTAAAGCTGCGATGGCTTGTAAAGGCAAACTTGCCTTTACAAGTCATCGCCGATTTAAATTTTAGCTGCAAAGTCGCCGATTTCCGTTGAGTTGAAAAAAACGGACTTTCATACATTTACTCCCAGAAGGTTGTTTGCAGAGTAGGTGCACATAATCTCACAGGAGTTCTCAATCAAATATAATTATTGCTGAGTGGACGTCATAAAATTAAAATATAACCTTTATTATCTTGATTAAAAAACAATCATGGATAAAAATAGCGAAATATAAGTGCTGGTGATTAAAAGTGATAATGAAGTGATTATAAAATCGCTGGATGTACATTAACTGATATGACTGAAGGCTGATTGCCTATATTGATAGGACTAGATTCTTGTTATGAGCTTACCTGATCCCCGTTCCGCTGCGCTGTCAGCGTGGTCTGGCAGCGGTATCTGATCCGTGCAGCGCTTCTCCTGATGGCGCCCCCGCACTTCCGGGTTCTTCCTGCAGCCGATCATGTGACTCCTGGGCGGGGAATTCAAACAGCTATATCTTCTCTGCTCTGACACGCTGCCTGTGTCAGAGCAATGTGTTTCCAGTTCCTGGCTAACAGTTCCTGTGTTCCTGACTCCTGTGAACCTGCTCCCTGTGTATCCCTCTATTCCTCCTACTCCTGTGTACCAACCTGGCTGTGACCTGACTATTCTTTGGCTTATCCCTGGCACCAGGTACTGGAATATCTCCTGTGTACCGACCCGGCTGTGTTACCAACTACTCTCTGGATCTCCCTCTGGCACCGTATACCTGATACCGCCTGTGTACCGACCCGGCTGTGTTACCAACTACTCTCTGGATCTCCCTCTGGCACCGTATACCTGATACCTCCTGTGTACCGACCCGGCTGTGTTACAAACTATTTTCTGGATCTCCCTCTGGCACCGTATACCTGATATCACCTGTGTACCGACCCGGCCGTGTCTCTGGACCCATATCCTGCCACGCACCCATTGGCTCCGTGCATCTACCGGTTACTGTTCCAGACCTACAACCCCTGGAATTAACGGTTAGTGCCTGTACTTGCACCGCTTTGTCATATTGCTTGTCTGCCTGCCATCACTTAGAACTTTCTCCCTTACGTCAGTAGGCTAATCTGGGGGCCGCGACCTGCGGTTCTTCGGCAGCAAAGTCCACACTATCTTGCGGTGGTTCTTGGTGAAGACCGGAAGGCCGTTAGACTCCGCGCCCTAGGTAAGCCTGTGCTAATACTGACTAAGGCATCAAAATCGTAACAATTCTATTATTATGGTACAATTGCTATAGGATTAAACCTATGCTTCCATTACACCACTCATAGTCCAATCTAGGGTTAAGAAAAGGAGTATGGTCTCCTATCTATAGCCATACCCTTTGTGATTTGAGTGTTCGGGTTTTTTTTGGACGTGTACTCAGTGTCGGTATCTCAAGCATCGGGATACTGATTACCACTGCTGGTACCAACCTCTCTTTAACCATAAGAATAAATGAGGAACACAAAAGAGTTAAGTTATCCCTGCCAGAGTAAATACACTGTGGGAAACAAGGTGAAGTAAGGGAAAAGGTAAATTTAACCCTTCGTTTCACCAAACAGTCTCTGAACCGACTCTAATTCTCCTAACAATGTTGTGCATCCAATATTTGATATGTGATCTAAGTATTGAGGTGTATAGTGGTAATACTGGGCCTGATTCACTAAGGCACACAAAACGAGTACAAATTGCGCTTTTTTTAAAAGCACACGAGGATCGGGCATATTCATGTCTGTAATCAACAAGAAGCGGATCTGAAGAAATGTTTTGTTACAACATACTGCAGGATACATCCAATACATATGTGGAATATAAAGTCCCAGCAAAACGCACACAAAAAAATATTCAATTAATGTCCCGTTAATAATATAGTCATTAATGACAAAACATTAAAAAAAAGTTTTTTTCCATTTTGTTTTCCATAAAATAGATTTATTAGGATGTTCTTACTGTATACTGTATATAAAATGCATTTTTACAGTTGCTGCTGATTGCAAACACATGTTCTACCTTGCACATGTGACCGTCATCACTATCATGCAGCACTTAAGCTGGGTACACAGTACAAAAAATTTCTCCTGATGTGATGATATCCCACAATTTTACAAACAACTGAAAGTCCTGATCAGCATGTAGATTCAGGCTTTCACACTTACACGATTTCACATGATTTACCTTCAGATCTGAGTTCTTCATCTGTCATAAACATCTGCTGAAAAGATCGTGACTCTGTAAACTCTATGGAGATCTGCCTATACTGCTGGGCGTGAGTGCTTACACACTTCAGAATTTGCCCGACATAGTTCCATTGTTCACAGTGAATTTTATTCAGTTTATAAAATTAAATCATACGATACGATGTGCTTTGGTACGATAAAACATGATTGTTGGAACGTACACACTAATGCAATATCGGACCTAACAGTCGTTTATCATATGATTGGCACAATAATCGGGTAAAAAACCTATAGTGTCTACCCAGCTTTGCACCTGCCCTGTAGCTGGTGCAAAAGATGTTAAAGATAAACACGTACCTTTGACATGCCCAAGATTGAATCGGATGCTGCTGGATGCGCTCAAGCTTGACACGCCCTTCCTGTACATTGACTACGTGTATACGTCCAGCCCCATCCCTGTTCCACCCATGAAACTGTAGACTGTCAGAAGGGTTCTTTGCGTTTGAAGATGAATCAAATGTTGCTGCATTAACTGGCGTATAGTCCGGTTCTGGGCATGTGCAGAGAGATTTTAAGCAAAATATGGCCCACTATGTGTCAGAACATGCATTTCTGCTCATTTTTATGCATCCCAGTACATGTATGATATATTTTTTATCCAGGACTCTTTGGGATTGGGTTTCTTGCAAAAGTACTGTGCCAAAAAATCTATTAAAACATCACCATCATTCAATCTTTTATCAGTGCTCCTGACAGTAGTTGCAGGAAAAAAATCGCTCTGTGAAGATGTTTGTGTTTATAACATTACCAGACCTCACAGTAACTGTAAGGGGAGGCTCAATGTGATCATGCATGTACAAATATCACAGAGCAGCACTAATTATTGACTTTTTAATACTAGCATGTGTCACATTCTAGATGCTGGATTACTAATTCTTAAAAGTCTTTAAAAAGTGCTGGATTAAAGGTTACCACTACACAGGACCACTTTTTGCTTTAAGCAGGGAACATATTATGATTCTTAATACCCATGTGGCTTGTAAACACATATGATGTACCATTTGTCCTATGAAACCATAAATGTTTCAACCAATGGGTTTACTTGCTATCGTTTACCATTTTTACCTGTATTGTCTCTCAGGAACAACTGCCTGATTCAGTGGTATAGGTGTCATTGGGATGACGGAGGGGAATTGATAGCCAGAAGTACCCAAAGACTTGGTAAAGTCTTGCTCCTAATATGTGTAACTGTATGTGTCTCCTGAGGCCAATATGGATATACAAATTTATTTCCAGTGATAATAGTGTGGTGAATACTCTTTCATATTGAAATATTATTTACAGTTTACATTGAGTACCTGATTATATGTTAATTCCTAACCGTGATACAGTATCCCTCTACCAAAGTTCCTTATTGAGTCCTACTGGTTAGAGTAGTTCTCAGTAGTCTGTCACACAGCAGACTTACCTTGGTCTGGCGCACTGCTCATTTTTATCTTTGTGATGCCACCAGTCTTCTTCCGCCCTGCAGGGTCCGCTCCCAGCCACTCACTGGTAAGTGCAGGCATGGGCACACGTGCACACCAATCTTTTATTAACCCCGCCACATGACCATTCATGCCTCTGTCACGCCCCCTACATTTCTCTGCACTATATAAATTCGTTTTGTACACCATTAGGGTGCCAGGGCATTTATCTAAGGCTCCAGTCTAGTGTAGTTCTTGGCCCTCCATATTATTACCATCAGCAATTCCTTCTGTTCCAGAACCTTCATTGTATCCAGTGCTGTCTATTTTACTGGTGCTATATCCTGTTGGCATACTTCTGGTGCTATATCCTGCTGGTATTATCCTGGTGCTATATCCTGCTGATATATTCCTGGTGCTATATCCTGCTGGTATATTCCTGGTGCTATATCCTGCAGGTATATTCCTGGAGCTATATCCTGCTGGTATTTTCCTGGTGCTATAGCCTGCTGGTATACTCCTGGTGCTATATCCTGTTGGCATACTTCTGGTGCTATATCCTGCTGGTATACTCCTGGTGCTATATCCTGTTGGCATACTTCTGGTGCTATATCCTGTTGGCATACTTCTGGTGCTATATCCTGCTGGTATACTCCTGGTGCTATATCCTGTTGGTATACTTCTGGTGCTATATCCTGCAGGTATACTCCTGGTGCTATATCCTGTTAGCATACTTCTGGTGCTATATCCTGCTGGTGTACTCCTGGTGCTATATCCTGCTGGTGTACTCCTGGTGCTATATCCTGTTGGCATACTTCCAATGCTATTCCTTGTAGGCATATTGCTGGTGATATATCTGGTTAGCATACTTCTGGTGCTATTTCATGTTGGCATATACCTGGTGCTACATCCAGCTGTCTGTATTCCTTGTGCCCTATCTGACTATACTCCTGGATTAGTATTCTGCCGGCTAAAGTTATAGTACTAAACTTCAGTACCTCACCTCTGATGCTATATTACGGTGTTACTCCATTCCTGCACACAAACCGCGCTCAAGACCTACTCCAGGGACACACGCAGCTTCCAGCTTTGCGGTGGGCTCTGATGAAGACCGGCATCTCGTTACACTGGTGAAGACCAGCACCCTGGAAATAGGTAGAGAAAACTTGAGCTGCTTTCGTATCATATCCTTCATGCTTCCTGATATTGTCACTGTAGGTAGACCCTGTAACCTGGGCATAGTGACAGTAATGTGTCCCATCAGGTACATACATAATCCAAATAAAACTATCTTCCTATGTTTTCCATAGCAATGCCAAACAATGAATCTCTCTGAACGTGTCAAATGTATTTACGTACCTAATAAGAAAGCCTTTACTGGTCTAACTAGTTAGTTTGAGAGGAATGGAGGAATACATATACTTAAATTACAGTTTTTGAGTAAAATGGCAAACATGATGGACCTGTGTCTATTTTGCTATATTACTGTTTTGCATTGTAACCCAATTAGAGTGTACAGTGTGCATGTGCTCTCAATATGATTTGTATAAATATATACCTAATGCATAGAGGGATTAATTAATATAAATCTTTTGGGATTCTCCGAAGTCATAAATACCTAGCTATGCTGTTCGCTTTCACAAACCTTCTTGATAATGCAGACTTGTAGAACTGTCACTTATAACCTATTTAATTCTATATATAATCAATGGGCATAGCCTGAAGTTTATAAGAGTATTTTTATGACATTATCATGACATTATCATAAATGTGATGAGATTGAGCAAGGTAAGATCTCACAGTATACCTTTATATTTTCAATTGTATTACACTATGGATGCTTTTTTTTTAAGTCGTGTATCTTTAGTGAAAAAATGTTTTCAAAGAGTGTTACTCATTTTTATACAACCAAAACAGAAGCAGAAACACAAGTACAATAATATTGAGTGACGTGTAAAAACATATATATATATATATATATATATATATATATATATATATATATATACATATATATATAAAAATATTATCAGTGAATCAAAAGAGAAACATATCTAACTAGAAATATCTTGTTAGATATGTTGTTATCTTGTTAGACCCCAATTTTTTTTGATACTTATTAATGGCCTTACAATTAGTATACAGAAATCATTTGTGATTAATAGTCTCATTTACCAAACATACCCAGCTTTGAAATGATGCTGGGACAAGCACCATCCACTTTCTAGCTATAATGACTTTAGCAAGGGATGTCACTTTAAAAATGTATTTAAATTTATATACATTAAAAAACATTTCTAAGGAGATCCCTAAAGGGACAAATTGGGACACAGTAGGGGAGTCCCTGACAAAGTTGATTGGATGCAGTTCCAAACCCGAATCCAAAAGTGTTTAACTTTTGGACAAGACCATATCATGTACCAATATGCAGTAGAGGTTTTGCATTTTGGTCACTCAGGGCCGTCCATGCTATGTAGAACCATTGGAGTAAGATAAGCCCTATGAAATAGATAAAAATGTATTTGCCGGTATCTCAAGCAGGCAGTAGCTTCTCTCATGACTCCCATTATCAGTATCCACTCTTCCTCCATTAAATCACTTATGTTCTTCATCTATTTATCTCTATTCATCTATTTATCTGCCATCAAGGGTATCAGGTAAAACATTTGATAGCAGTATAGAACACTGAAATCATCTTGCTTGAACCCAGCTTGCCCAGAATTTTTATGATTGGAGAATCAGTTAAGTGAGGGTTATATCCCTAAATTGGCAACCCAGAGCATGCCGCAATTGTATAAATCTGAAAAGTGTGTATTAGATATGGCAAATTCAGATTTTATTTTTTTAAAGGCCTTAACACAATTGTCAGACTATGGCCTATTGAATAAGCCCAACTTCTCTCCAAACTGTGGTATTTTCCAATGTATTCATTCATTCATTCTTTATTCATTACCCTGTTGTTATATTTGTTTAAATTAATTTTGATAAACATATGTTGCAATATTTCTAAATGAACATTCATTCATACATTATATCTGTAATATGTCTCTTCCACCACTTGAGGGCAGTGTGTTATCAAATATGTAAGCAAAATTGACACAATAATCATTAGATATGAACAGATATGTTACCTCCATTACATGGAAAAAATCCTCTATTATATCTGACCAGAAAGTCCTGTCATTATACAATATTGTATGTATACATAAGGTGTAGATTAATACATTTTTACGATGGAGATCCTTTTCAAATTGTCATAAACCTGTTGGAATTACTCTCTTCCACCACTTGAGGGCAGATTGCTCAGCAACATTCTTTAGCACATATTATTTTTCGAGGCAAAAAATCCTGCTATATGTTGCTTGTTAGATGGCAGATTCCTTCCAGATCTTATCTTTCTGGGGAGTTTAGGATTCAATCATATCTTAAATGATGTTACCCACTCTCCATAATGATATCTCCCAGTCTGTCTAGACCTAACTTAAGTAGGTGGATTTGAGTTTTGTCACTAACTAAAGTGGAAATGACACGCTGGCCAGTATGTGACCAGTTTTGCTGCTATGCTTTGTCAAGGGCGAAACTGCCATGTTACAAACAGGCAGGTTATAACGAGAAAGTCTTCCAATCATGCTAGAGTATTTATGATTGACAGATCTATAGGCCAATCTGGAGCAAATCTAGTACTGTGCCAATAATGTTCCTGTATTCCTGATTGATGTTTGTTAGGCACCCTCTATTTATCTTATAAGTTCTATGCTTAGTAAATGAAGCCTGATGGAGACTCTGCGTCTGTGTCGCTAGGTAATCTACTCACTTTGATGCCAGAGCTTCTCAGTGTCTGTGCGGTTAAGTAACCCTGATCATTTTGGGCCTGATTCATCAAGGAACGTAAGTCCCGTTGCCTTCTGTATTTTGAGTGAAATTGCTTTGTTCATGCTCAGAAGCAGACTTTGCGCCAGTGAACTCAAGTGTATGCAACTAAAGTTCAAACACAAATGACACTTCCGACAACCTATGACTTGAAGGGCTGAATGGGGGAGGAAAGGGATGTATGCACATATGACTAGCCAAATCACTTGTACCAGCTACAGGGTAGGTGTCAGTGCTGATTGATAGTGATGACAAACAGGTATGTATGCCAGAACACATGTTTGCAATTAATAGCAACTGTAAAAATGCATTTTATGTACAGTACATTAATAACATCCTGATAAATGTATTTCATATTAAAAAAAGAGATTTTTGTTTATTAATGATTGTAGTATTAACAAGTATTAATGTATTAAATTTTTATTTCTATGTGTTCTGATGGGACTTTAAATTTCACATATGCATGTGTGTATCCTGCAGTGTGTTGTGTTTGCCTGCATACGGCAAGTACCATATGGCAAGAACGTACTTATACCCATTTTCAAATGAAAAAGTTTCTTGAGATCCGCTTGTAGTTGAGTTCACTTTGTATTCCTTGATAAATCAGGCCCTTTGTTCCACTTCTCTCTGTCAGGGGCAGGCTGAGCTGGGAGTAGGGTGGCATCTGCCTCTGGGCCAGTCCCACAGTGGGCTACGATGGGCTGGGCCACTGGGCCAACCTGCATTTTCTTTTGCTTTAAAATGTTCCTAATATGCTGCTGAGTCCAGTCTTGCACCCAGGGCTAAAATTTGCCAGCCCTCCCCAGCTCTGTTTTTATTATGGTATGTATCCTGCCTAGCATGTTATAGTAGGAAGGACATTTACTTTGAATGTTGGCCATATTATATTTGATCCCTAAGATTAATATAGTAAAAAAAATCATTTATCAAGATTAGAATAAAATAATTAGAATGTAAAGTGTACTGTAACATGTGTTTTACACGATTTTTATATTTATGTGTTGTTGCCAATTATTTTTTGTCCATGTGCATTTATTACTCCACATTTGATGTGTATAATATAGTCATATAAACATATATAATTGTGATATATAAACAATGAGTGTCTGAATAAGTTGCTCCTATTAACCTCTGATACCAGTTAGTTAATGGGCTCAGAGTTTGATTCATAAACTATTTAGTCAGGAAGGCAGAGTAGTTCATGCCTCTTGCAATCGGTGTGAGTGCATGCAAAAGAAAAATCCATTCACCATCTCATTTAAGAAGTTCCCCAGTAAGGTCACATCCTCTGATCCCTAGGTTCACTTTCTCTAAACAAAATACTTGGAATTCTTCATTTATGTTTGTACTGAAAATGCCTCACAACCTATGTTAGTTGTTTCATTTTTTTCTTTGTCTGATTATGCATTTCTTCTTGTACCTATGTGTTGAAGTCTCAATGATTTTGCCGTCATGCCTACATATCTTTTTTCACAGGTACAGTAGGTACAGTAAATGACGCCTGCCGTTTTACATGTACTGAAATTTCTAATAACATGATCTTGACCAAATTTGGCTCTGACCACCTGTGTGCGTCAAGTATTGACATGCCCTACATCTACCACATTTCTGAGACCCCTTTACCTTAGGATTTGTAATTGTTTTCCTAACATAGTGACTGTGGACTGAGATGTCCCTTAAATTAGGGCATTGTCCTCAACTCATTTGAAGGTGTGGACCTAAAGTTTGTTCCAAATCTTTTTCAAATAACAGTACTGACCAGTTTTTCTATATTATAATTTTTATCTCCCTCCACTCCTTGCAAAAATTGCCAATGACTCTAATTACGTTTTGATTTACACTTTTGGTTTAGTTTCCTTTCTTTCCTCTTCTGGGGAAAGATTAGATTAAGCCAATTCATTTTTTTTCCTGCTTCATATTTTGCACTCTTTATTTGTTTCTGTCACGGGCACTAGGAGTCTTTACCCAGGGATCACCAGGTGGTAGGCTTACCAGAGCAATGTAGGTGGTAATAGGGTACTCTGGTAGCAGGGTGATCACGGAACAGTAAATAGCAGATGATGAGATGCTCAGGAAAGTCTATGACTAGCAACACTGGTAATATGGAGAAAGTAGTACACGAGGAACTGTATGGACAAGGACACGTGAAGGTAGTCAGTGGTCTGCGATAGCAAGTTGTACCACTGCTATAGTGAGGAGGAATGTCCAACAGAAACGAGGAGGTGATGAGAGTCAGCGGTCTGCAGATAGCAAGTTGTACCGCTGTCTGAGTGAAGGAATGGAATCCAAGTGGAGGTATCCGGGGAGTCAGTGGTCTGCGTTAGCAAGTTGTACCACTGCTATGTGAGAGGATACTGGAACAGGTGACACAGGAAACAGGGATCAGTGGTCTGCCTCTAGCAAGTTGTACCACTGAATATATATGTGAGGAGGAGCACGGGGAGAGACTGCAATACAGGAGATACACGGGCACCTTAAACTTGATCCACAATAATATGCACAATATATAAATGACTGAACAGCACTGCAATAACAGAAAGTCACTTGAGGAAATCCAGCACAAGATAACACAGTCAATGATGGCAATAGACTCAGCGGATAGCAAACTCCAGAGGAGAACCAACACAGTCCAGCAAGATATGCAATACACCAGCACAGTCAATGAGAAGTATGCATACCGTGGTTCAGAAGCAGGCTGTCAGACAGGAGTGCAGAGATACCTGAACGGCAGGAGGCCGGCAGGATGCGAAGTCCCTGGATGGGTGAAGCGGCAGTCAAGTAGGTGCAGCGCACAGGTAGGTAGACCAGCAGGGAAACAAATACTCAGGAAGCAGTAGTATGTAGAACTGGACTCCTTGAGGACCCTGAAGAGAAGCGATGATCTAGCTGAGAGGTAAGTAGTGAGGCGCAGATCCGATGCTAACAGGCGGGTAGAGACCAGCGGGAACACAGGAAAGCATGGAGAGCAGATCAGCTGTTGAATGACGAGCAGGGCTGAGGAGTAGCAGCAGCAGGACTCTGTGGACACACGGAGGTAGCCAATAGCAACCAGCAGGTGCAGTAACGATGGAACACGGGAGAGCAGAGCTGAGCTGGAACAGATGATCACGGAGAGTAGCGGATAGCAATAGTAGTAGCAGTCTCGAGGAAACACGGGAGAGTTGAGATGAGCTGAAGACTGAAGCGCACAGAGGCAGCGGATAGGAATCAGCCAAACAGTCAGGATGAAACACAGACGAGTTGCAGGTTGAAGACTGTAGTGCACGGAGGCAGCGGATAGGAATCAGCTAACAGTCACGATGAAACACAGACGAGTTGCAGGTTGAAGACTGTAGTGCACGGAGGCAGCGGATAGGAATCAGCTAACAGTCACGATGATGCACAGGTGAGTTGATGTAGATTGAAGACTGTAGTGCACGGAGGCAGCGGATAGGAATCAGCTAACAGTCACAATGATATATGGTAGAGTTGAAGTGGTTAGAAGACTGTAGTGCACGGAGGCAGCGGATAGGAATCAGCTAACAGTCACGATGATACACAGGAGGGTAGAAGTGGTATGGGAACCACAGGAGTAGAAGTGGTTTGGAAACCACAGAGGTAGAAGTGGTTTGGAAACCACAGGAATCAGCAGCGCTGAATACACGAGGAAACACAGGAACACCTTCAGAGACTCATGGGGAATGAGACTCCAAGATCAGGCAACGTGGTGTTGACCACAGGTGCTTAATATAGGGAGTGTTGCCTGATCTGCCAATTAAGTTAAAGGGACATACACTGAAGGATTGGAAAGGGCTGCGCATGCGCAGACCCTCAGGATGGAGGACGACCACGGTTCCTAAATGTCCGGGAAGAAGCACTCACGGTCCGGTGAGTGACAGTACCCCCCCTTTTAAAGGTGGGCACAGAACGCCTGGAACCGGGCTTGTCCGGATTTTTGGAATAAAACTTCTTCAAAAGGGCAGGAGCATTAAGATCTTCAGCTTTGATCCAAGAGCGCTCCTCAGGACCAAAGCCCTTCCAATGAACGAGGAAACGGAGGACTCCTCGCGAAATTTTTGCATCCAATACCTCAGTAATCTCGAAATCCTCCTCCTGATGAACTTGAACTGGCTGCGGAGCTGAGGGAGGAGTTGAGAAACGGTTGATGATAAGAGGTTTGAGTAAAGACACATGGAAGGCATTGGAAATCCGAAGATTCTTAGGAAGAAGAAGTTTAACACATACTGGATTGATTACTTGAATGATCCTATATGGACCAATAAAACGAGGGGCGAATTTCATAGAAGGAACCTTCAAACGAATATTTTTGGTAGATAACCAGACACGATCTCCAATTTTTAGTGGTGGAATAGCCCGCCTCTTCTTATCTGCGAAAGACTTATATTTGTTAGATGTCTTCTTTAAACAGGTTTTGACCTGAGACCAGATATTTTTGAAGGTCTGACAAGCAGTCTCCACAGCAGGAACTTGGGTGGGCGGGAGGGCAGGAAATTCCGGAAAAGACGGATGGTGACCGTAGACCACAAAAAAAGGACTTTTGGATGATGACTCATGGTACATGTTGTTATGGGCGAATTCAGCCCAGGGAAGCAATTCTACCCAGTTGTCTTGATTGGCTGAAGAGAACATCCTTATAAAAGTCTCAAGATCTTGATTGACTCGTTCAGTTTGTCCGTTAGATTGCGGATGGTAAGAAGATGAGAGTGCTAATCGTATGCCCAAGGTTTTACAAAGGGCTCGCCAGAATCTGGAAACGAATTGTACTCCTCTATCAGACACAATCTCCGACGGACATCCATGGATACGGAAGATCTCTTTAATGAAATGTTCAGCCAGAATAGACGAGGAAGGCAAACCAGACAGAGGAACGAAATGAGCCATCTTCGAAAATCTGTCCACCACCACCCAAATAGTATTATGATTCTTACTAGGTGGTAAATCAGTAACGAAATCCATACTGATATGGGTCCATGGTTTGGACGGAATGGGTAGTGGTCGCAGCAACCCTGCTGGAGTTCTGCGGGAGGATTTGAACTGGGAACATAACTCACAGGAAGCAATGAACTCTTTGACGTCTCTCCTCATTGAAGGCCACCAGTAATTTCGAGAGAGAATCTCAAAGGTCTTGTGTTCACCGGCGTGTCCAGAAAAACGAGAGGCATGGAACCACGAAAGGATTTTTCTCCTCAGAGTAGGAGGCACGAGGGTCTTCCCAAATGGTAGCATTTTGGTGGATGAAGCAGCCAGTGAGATACATTTGGGGTCTAGAATAGTATGGTTGGAAACCTCTTCTACATCAGAGGACGTCACAAAAGCTCTAGATAAAGCGTCAGCTTTTTTGTTCTTGGCAGCTGGTTTGAAGGTTATAATTAATTCAAAACGGGAAAAGAAAAGAGACCATCTTGCTTGACGAGGGTTCAAGCATTGGGCAGACTGGAGATATGACAAGTTCTTATGATCCGTGAAGATCGTCACCGGATGGCGAGCTCCTTCCAATAAGTATCTCCATTCTTCTAATGCAGCTTTGATAGCCAGTAACTCCTTGTCCCCGATAGTATAATTCTTCTCTGCGGGCAGAAGACCCCGAGAATAGAAGGCACAAGGATGGAATTTTTGCTGTTCCGAGCGTTGGGAGAGAATGGCTCCCAAGCCCACATTAGAGGCATCTACTTCTAGGAAGAAGGGAAGTGTCACATCAGGCTGTCGAAGAATTGGAGCCAAAGAGAAGGACTCTTTGAGAATTTGAAAGGCTTGGAGAGCCTCAGATGACCATTGCTTAGGATTAGCCCCTTTCCGAGTCAGGGCCACAATAGGAGATGCAATGGACGAGAAGTCTTGAATGAAGCGTCTATAGTAATTGGCAAAACCTAAAAAACGCTGGATAGCACGAAGAGTAGTTGGCTGGGGCCAATGTAGTACAGCATTCACCTTGTCTGGATCCATCTTCAGGCCAACTCCGGAAACTATATACCCCAAGAATGGAATCTGGGGCAATTCGAATGAACATTTTTCTAATTTACAGAACAATGAATTTTTCCGTAGCCTAGAGAGGACTTCTGCCACATGTTGGTGATGAGAAGGCAGGTCCTGTGAAAAGATCAATATGTCGTCCAGGTAGACGACGACACATACATATAATAAGTCCCGAAAGATCTCATTGATGAAGCCTTGGAAAACAGCGGGGGCATTACACAGCCCGAAAGGCATTACCAGATATTCGTAATGCCCGTCTCTGGTGTTGAACGCTGTCTTCCATTCGTCACCGGAACGGATTCTAATTAAATTGTAGGCACCACGAAGATCCAACTTAGTAAAGATACGGGCTCCCTTGATGCGATCGAATAGCTCAGTGATCAGCGGAATGGGATACCGATTCTTGATAGTAATGGCATTGAGTCCACGAAAATCTATGCAGGGGCGTAATGATCCATCCTTCTTTTTGACGAAGAAGAACCCAGCTCCAGCGGGAGAGGTGGAAGGTCGAATAAACCCACGCTGGAGGTTCTCCTGTATGTACTCAGATGTGGCTTGAGTTTCAGGTAACGAGAGTGGATAGACCCGGCCCCTGGGAGGAGTCTTGCCAGGTAGAAGGTCGATCGGACAATCCCAAGAACGATGAGGAGGAAGACGTTCAGACTGAGCTTTATCAAACACATCAGTAAATGAAGCATACTGAGGAGGGAGTCCCGGTGAGGAAGATGAGATGGAAGATTGCTGTACTTTGAGAGGAATAACTTGGGAAAGGCAACGATGGTAACATTCAGACCCCCAAGACGTAACTTGAGGAGTGCGCCAGTCAATCTGGGGAGAGTGACACTGAAGCCATGGAAGGCCTAAGACAATCGGACTTGTCGTAACAGGAAGGATTAAAAACGATATCTCTTCATGGTGCAGGGCACCAATCTGAAGTGTTACTGGAGACGTACTCTGGGTGATGAGACCGTTGATGAGACGTGATCCATCTATAGCCGTCACAGTAATGGGTGTTCTTAACGTAATTACTGGTAGAGACCATTGATGCACTAATGATTTGGAAATAAAATTTCCTGCTGCTCCGGAATCAATCAATGCCTGTGACTCAAAGGTTTTGGTAGCAAAGGAAATCGTAACATCAAAAGCGCAGACTTTAGATTTCATAGAAGATGGAGAGGACTCCAGGGACCCTAACTTCACCTCTCCAGAACTAGTTAGGGCCTGGCATTTCCCGATCTCTTAGGGCAAGAGCTGAGCATATGAGTGGAATCAGCACAATAGATACAGAGTCTATTCTTTACTCTTCGTTTCCTCTCCTCTGAAGATAATTTGGAACGTCCTATCTCCATGGGAATCACAGAGGGTGAAACTGGACGAAATTGAGGGTTAGAACGAAGAGGTGCTTTAGCAGGAGTTGTTTTCTCAGCCTCTCTTTCACGAAATCTCATATCAACACGATGGCAAAGAGAGATCAGATCTTCAAGTGACGAAGGAAGCTCCTGGGTAGTCAGTGCATCTTTAATTTTATCGGAGAGCCCCTGCCAGAAGGCGGCAACTAGGGCTTCAGTGTTCCACTGAAGTTCAGAGGCTAAGATCCTAAATTGAATGACGTACTGGCCTACTGTATGAGATCCTTGTCGCAGACGGAGGATGCTGGAAGCAGCGGAGGTCACACGACCTGGTTCATCGAACACACTTCGGAATGTAGAAATGAATTTGGCACTATCTTGCAATATTGGGTCGTTTCTTTCCCACAGAGGGGAGGCCCAAGCCAGGGCTTGTCCAGAAAACAAAGAGATAAGATAGGCCACTCTGGAACGATGGGTAGAAAAATTTTGAGGTTGGAGCTCAAAATGGACTGAACATTGGTTAAGGAAACCCCTACAAGTTTTGGGGTCCCCATCGTACTTTGACGGAGTAGGCAGGTGAAGCGTAGAAGCTGTAGACACCTGGGATGGCACTGGGGAAACGGAGGAAAGCACAGGAGCCTCAGTAGTGGCTGTCACAGTCTGTCCAGATGTTCCTTGGGAGGTTAATGATTGATAACACTGAAGTAACAGCTGTTGGCGGGCATCCTGTTGCTCCACACGGCTGACCAGATGCTGCAGCATCTCTCTGGCGGTAGGTTCCGTATCTGGGTCTGTCATGGCCTGATCTTACTGTCACGGGCACTAGGAGTCTTTACCCAGGGATCACCAGGTGGTAGGCTTACCAGAGCAATGTAGGTGGTAATAGGGTACTCTGGTAGCAGGGTGATCACGGAACAGTAAATAGCAGATGATGAGATGCTCAGGAAAGTCTATGACTAGCAACACTGGTAATATGGAGATAGTAGTACACGAGGAACTGTATGGACAAGGACACGTGAAGGTAGTCAGTGGTCTGCGATAGCAAGTTGTACCACTGCTATAGTGAGGAGGAATGTCCAACAGAAACGAGGAGGTGATGAGAGTCAGCGGTCTGCGGATAGCAAGTTGTAACGCTGTCTGAGTGAAGGAATGGAATCCAAGTGGAGGTATCCGGGGAGTCAGTGGTCTGCGTTAGCAAGTTGTACCACTGCTATGTGAGAGGATACTGGAACAGGTGACACAGGAAACAGGGATCAGTGGTCTGCCTCTAGCAAGTTGTACCACTGAATATATATGTGAGGAGGAGCACGGGGAGAGACTGCAATACAGGAGATACACGGGCACCTTAAACTTGATCCACAATAATATGCACAATATATAAATGACTGAACAGCACTGCAATAACAGAAAGTCACTTGAGGAAATCCAGCACAAGATAACACAGTCAATGATGGCAATAGACTCAGCGGATAGCAAACTCCAGAGGAGAACCAACACAGTCCAGCAAGATATGCAATACACCAGCACAGTCAATGAGAAGTATGCATACCGTGGTTCAGAAGCAGGCTGTCAGACAGGAGTGCAGAGATACCTGAACGGCAGGAGGCCGGCAGGATGCGAAGTCCCTGGATGGGTGAAGCGGTAGTCAAGTAGGTGCAGCGCACAGGTAGGTAGACCAGCAGGGAAACAAATACTCAGGAAGCAGTAGTATGTAGAACTGGACTCCTGGAGGACCCTGAAGAGAAGCGATGATCTAGCTGAGAGGTAAGTAGTGAGGCGCAGATCCGATGCTAACAGGCGGGTAGAGACCAGCGGGAACACAGGAAAGCATGGAGAGCGGATCAGCTGTTGAATGACGAGCAGGGCTGAGGAGTAGCAGCAGCAGGACTCTGTGGACACACGGAGGTAGCCAATAGCAACCAGCAGGTGCAGTAACGATGGAACACGGGAGAGCAGAGCTGAGCTGGAACAGATGATCACGGAGAGTAGCGGATAGCAATAGTAGTAGCAGTCCCGAGGAAACACGGGAGAGTTGAGATGAGCTGAAGACTGAAGCGCACAGAGGCAGCGGATAGGAATCAGCTAACAGTCACGATGATGCACAGGTGAGTTGATGTAGATTGAAGACTGTAGTGCACGGAGGCAGCGGATAGGAATCAGCTAACAGTCACAATGATATATGGTAGAGTTGAAGTGGTTAGAAGACTGTAGTGCACGGAGGCAGCGGATAGGAATCAGCTAACAGTCACGATGATACACAGGAGGGTAGAAGTGGTATGGGAACCACAGGAGTAGAAGTGGTTTGGAAACCACAGAGGTAGAAGTGGTTTGGAAACCACAGGAATCAGCAGCGCTGAATACACGAGGAAACACAGGAACACCTTCAGAGACTCATGGGGAATGAGACTCCAAGATCAGGCAACGTGGTGTTGACCACAGGTGCTTAATATAGGGAGTGTTGCCTGATCTGCCAATTAAGTTAAAGGGACATACACTGAAGGATTGGAAAGGGCTGCGCATGCGCAGACCCTCAGGATGGAGGACGACCACGGTTCCTAAATGTCCGGGAAGAAGCACTCACGATCCGGTGAGTGACAGTTTCCTACAATACCCCCTCTTTTGAAGTCTATCTGAAAGTTCTATAGCTCTTACTGAAAACTGAGAAGGATCAGAACGGTTTCCTTTTAATCTTAAGAAAACCCCTTTGGGTTAACCATTTACAATTCGGGGAAAGTGTTTTCTCAAAAATATCTGTGGTTAATCTACCATCATCCTGTACTTTTTAGATCAAGTAAGGCAATTTCTTTTTCTTACATGTCAACTTCAAATTCATATTGTTATTGACATTTTTCTTTGGTGCCCTCCCATAAAATGTAGACATCATCTATAAAACAGAGCCATAGAGTAAGATAGAGTAAGATATTCCGTGAAACATTAATTTTCCTCACTTAGACTTTTTTGCGCCCATCAGTCTTGGAAAATATTTGCATAAGTAAGGGCAGAAGTTGATCCCATAGCTGTGCCCTGTATTTCTAAGAAGAATTTATCTTCAAAAACATTCAGCGTTAATATGAATTCCAGGAGTTCAATGAGGTTAGAAACCTCCTTCATATCCTGAAAACATTTCACAGCCGCCAGGCCTTTTTAATATTACTTACTGGTATAGATGTATGACTCAAAGTCACAATTAATTAACCAAATATTTTGACTGACAGTCATTTGTGAAGCTTGCAAAGTACCTGGTGTGTCTTTTAGATAAGAGGGCAGAAAGGTCACAAATTTTATTAAATGCGATTCTATAAAGATACTTGCTTTTCCAGTCAAACTGTTTAAACTAGAAACTATGGGTCTTCCTGGGGGTGATCGTGCGCTCTTTTGGACTTTTGGCAAAATATAAATCATTGGAATAATTGGATTATCAACTCGTAAAAATTCCAGTTCTGTTTTTAAAATAATTCCCTGTTCGTAGCACAAGACCACTTTCCTGTCATATAAATCTGTATTAATTTTCTGTAGGATTAAAACATCCTCTGAAATTTTTCATTCGTCTCATGATCTTGCAATTTTTTCCCAATGTATTTTATCTCTTTGGTGCATTGTTCCAGTACCAAATTATAATGAGATCATGAGAGCTTTTCTTAAATTCTGTCTCCCATTCTGTTTTAAGGTTCTTTGTAAAAAGATCAAAAGAGTGGTAGGCCTTAGACCTCTCTGTGTTATTTGATGTTTAATATAATTCTCAAAGCTTTTAATGTTCCACCAAGTTTTTGCCTGTTTTTGTAATTTGTATTTTAGTTCATTTAAATCATCCTTCCAACCATTGGTGTATCCTGATGGATCTCTTAAATCTGGAAAAATAATTTACAAGTTATATTTTCTCTTTTCACTTCTATTAATAATCGCTGTTGTCAAATTAAAGTTGGCTATTGTGAGGATACCACCCTTAGCTGGGATGGCAGTTACCCTCTGTGGGATTCACCTCACTCAGGTAGACCAGAATGTATCCAAAATAAGGCTTTATTATGACAACACAACACCACAAGATGTTCACAAGATACAGGGTAAATGGTAGCATGTATCCTCCAACAACCAGCACTTCAAAATAATAATCTCAATCTCTTTCAGAGTCTAATCCTCCCTCGATATTGCCACTACCGATTAGCTAGACAGTTACGGTGTCGCCCAGCCTGGGTTACTGGCTCACACAGACCCTGTCCTGGTAGGGTTTACTCCAGCGACACTACAATGCCTGCCCAGATTCCTTTTGCTAATGTCTTGTACACTAGGATCCTCCAAGCTAGAATACCTCTCTTGGCATTCTGCTCTCCCTGTATTATTGGCTGTGTGCATAGGGAGTAGGGTCAAATGTCTCAATCCTCC
The DNA here is from genome assembly GCF_038048845.1 of Mixophyes fleayi. Classification (NCBI taxonomy): domain Eukaryota; kingdom Metazoa; phylum Chordata; class Amphibia; order Anura; family Limnodynastidae; genus Mixophyes; species Mixophyes fleayi. The sequence continues at coordinate 58,209,704 of NC_134405.1, read as the reverse complement.
CCCTAACAGCAATGGTCTATCAATGGACACTTTAAATGTTAGACATAATGTCTCTGTTACCTTAATTATACAATGAAATGTCTTGACTCAATTAGATATATGGCTGGATACACTAAACAAATTGTTACAATATAACATCAAGGAATGACACTTTATGCTTCTGTGAAACAACAAGACATTTGACACATTGTATCTGCTACATTACACAATCTGAGTCTGTGGTACATTTTGATGCAATAACATTTATATTGATACATATTAATACATTTCCCAATGCTATTTCAGCCAGTATATTACTGTGGAGGCACATTACATATCATCTAGAAGTTCTAATCTAATTACTTCTCAGATTACCTGTTGACCTAACTAATTAACATGGGCTGCTATGTCAGGTTACTCAGACATTGTTCTGATTATAAACCAGGTCTACGCCACACCTCTTAACAATGGGCATTTGTAACAAATGGTAATTACCTTAGCTAACACAAGCAAAATGACTTCTGCTATCCTGTTATTTTCACACAATATGGCAATATTCTTTCTATTTTAAATACATACAATATTGCAGGTAATGGCAAGGGCAAAATGTACCTAATAACATGAAATAATACACACAATACACCGATTATGGTGTATATATACTTAGACTGGGCCAAGGATTAAAAAGTACATTAAACTGTGAGAATCGTGTGATGAATAAAAAGTTCTCAGTCCAGTAACACCCAGTTTCGGGACAGCCATGTTTCCTATCTGTGCATTAGATAACAAATTCCCTTTCAAGTATTTATCTTTTATAGATTGTTCAGAACATATATTGCCGATATATAAATCTTTGTGCTGGTCAAAAAACTGAGCCAAGCTCAGAACATAAAATTCGTATATATATCTACAAGATATGCAAGCTTGTCAGAGAAACAGGGAAATGCTGCAGGGTATATAGACACTTGGGCTGGATGACCATCTTGACCAGATTAATTCTCCCAGTCACTGTAAGGGAAAGCTTACGCCATGAATGATGATTACATTTTAAAAATTCTGTCACTGCATTGTGATTCAAATATTAATATTTATTCATCCAAACCAGAGAAAGGCTTGACCCCTCCTAATGTAAAAATACTAGATTTAGACCAGTTGATGCACAATCTTGAAAAGTTACCAAAGGTATCCACTGTATCAAGAATATTGTCTATGGGACTTTAGCATCTGCCAGAAATAAAAGCATATGCTCAGTGTATAATGCTATTTTATCCACCAACTGGATGTTGAAATTGTATTGAAACAGGAAGACCAGCGGCTCGATAGCAAGTGCAAACAGTTCTGGTGACGGTAGGCATCCCTGTCTACTGTCTGTGCCTAAATGAAAAGGAGTAGTAATTTAACAATTTACACAGATCCTCGCAGCAGGTGCTGAATAAAGCAGCCTAGCCAAATAGATGAATCCATCCCATAGCTCAAATCTCTACAGAGATATGCCCATTCCTCTGAGCCAAAAAACTTAGTTGCATTGAGACACACCACCACTGCCACCCCTCTCAGTTTCTCAGGCCATTTGAAGGTGTATATAGGCATCTAAGATTAGTCATAGTAGACTTCCTGGCATGAATCCCCACCTGAATTATCTCAATATTGAGTCTGGTTGCCAGGGTTTTGGCAAATATTTTATATCAGTAGGCAGAAGGTAAATAGCACACTATGATTCTGGATATATGGGGTATTTTGCCAGCTTATGTATCATAATTATTATTGCCTCTGACATAGAAAGAGGAAGACTACAAACTAATAATTGCTTATAAGTGTCAAGAAGCTTAGGAATAAAGAATTGGCCAAATATTTTGGTACATCTCTAATGGAATGCAATCTGATTCATTGGCTTTATTGTTGGGGAATAAGGCTATAGCCCAATCAATCTCTTCAACTATAATGGGAATCAAAGAATTCCTTAGACTCTCGATAAAGACACGGCAACCTAACTTTATGAAGGTATTCCTCAAGCTCAAGTCATTTTATTGTGTTTGGCTGTCACATATATTTTTTATAAAATGCAAAGACTGTTTCCACAATCTTTTCACCTCATACTGTTTATTATAGAGTTGGTCAAAGATGGCAGGAATAGTTCTGTTTGATGCCTCATCCCTTGATAGACATCCCATATAACTACTACACGTATCAGCCATCATGTATTGATTATGTGTAGAGAAGAACAATTTGCATTTGATCTTATCAAACAAGTGATTTGACCAGTCGGTTTGTACTTGCAACCAATTAAGTATATCGCTATCTGCATGTGTATTTAAGTATTATATCTCTATGGCCCTGAATTTTTCTTCACATTCAGCCTCGTCTTTCCAATTATGTTTTTTGATTTCCACTACTATATTTACAGAAGTTTGCCTCTGAAATCTACAGAGCCAGATGGTAGAAGGTAAGCGAGTGGGAGGGCTCTTACTGTAATAGGGGTGGAGATATGGTATTAATTTAATGGTGAGGGTGGATGGCTAAACATTTAATAGTGGGTGGGAAAATTCAATTTATTGGTGGGGCAATTTATTTCATGGTGAGGACTATTTAATTTAATAGTGGGGTCATAGTAATGGCTATTAATTTAAGGTGGTGTGATGGCATTACTTAAGTAATGCTAGGGAGGTTCGGGGATTTATTTTTGGACTGAGTTTAGAGAGAAGGAGGGCTATTTACTAACTATGAATAGCAATTATTTAGTATTTATTGGGGCAATTTGGGGAGAAATTAGGTTTAATCATTAAATAGAAATACTAAGGGCTAGATTTACTAAGCTGCGGGTTTGAAAAAGTGGGGATGTTGCCTATAGCAACCAATCAGATTCTAGCTGTCATTTTGTAGAAAGTACTAAATAAATGACAGCTAGAATCTGATTGGTTGCTATAGGCAACATCCCCACTTTTTCAAACCCGCAGCTTAGTAAATCTAGCCCTAATTATTTAATATTGGAGCTGTTTGGGGGGGGGGATTGGTGTATTTATTAAATGCGTGTACAATTAATTTATTGTCAGTGCGTGGTGGGGGGAGATAGGTTTATCTATTAATTCTGAATGCTATTAATTTAATGTTGGGGACTAATTTGGGGGAAATATGTCTATTTATTAAATGTGAATGCTATTAATTTAATGTTTGACTGGTTTCATGTAGGGAGGCCTATTTATTAAATGTAGGTGCTATTAATTTAATGTCAGGGCTGGTTGGGGAAGAGATTCCTAAATGGGTTCACTCACTGCTAGACTTTCCATATTTTGTGTATCTCCTTTTTTTCCAAACAGGGCTCCAACATTCCAGAATCCAGACAAGCAGCAACTGAGTGTAAGAGATCAATAGCCGTAGGTATTGAAAACTACAAGAACAGGTAGGAGAGAGCAGGACAATCTGCCAACTCTTCTGATTCTGGTGGGGCAGTCCCAATTTTGTGCGACTATCATGCTCACTCAGGACTTTGTGATGACTGCACCGATAGTTGGAATGTATGTCCCATTTCACACTGTATTGCTCATTAAGTTCAAGCAATATACACTACAGTTAGAAGCAAGCAGCTCGATCTTAATAAGCAGTCCAGTATGAAGCAGGACATACATCCTAATTAGCTTTGCAGTCAGAGCAAAGTCCTGACTGAGCTGGTAAGTCACATAGAATTGGTACTGCCCCACCAGTATCAGGACAGTTGGTTACTATTGCCAATATTATTTGAAAGGAATTGGAAAAGTTGGATAGCAGCCTAGCACTGTCTCAAATGATAGCCACGCCCCTTGCAAACACTGGCTTTGTGAATGAAAACTCCGTTCTAGAAATTCCCACTTGTTAAATCATTAAAGTGATTCATATTATTTTCTAATCCATTGCATACTGAGGAGTTCATGTAGAGTTTGACATATTTATTCCCCAAATGTTAGCAGATAATATTATTATTATTATTATTATTAATTTTTATTTATAGGGTGCCACAAAGTATCCGTAGTGCCGTACAAGGACAAACAATGGCACAGTACAAGGTGAAACAGCACAGTACAAGTAACATTAAGCACTATAACTCTGGGGGCTCAGGCACAGCATGAAAGAGAGGGAGGGAGGGGAAAAGTGAGTATAGGCAGGTAACTATGGCCCAAGAGGGTGGGCACGGATGACAGGTTGAGAGTCACTGAGGGGAGGGGAGAGAAGCGAGAGGAGACAGAGGGCAGAGGGACTGAGAGGAGGTGAGCTGAGTAGCTGGAGAGCGCAGTTAAAAGTGATGGAAACAGAAGGTAGGAGAGCCCTGCTCAAAGGAGCGAACAATCTAAAGGGAGGGGAAGACAGACAGACACATGGATGAGACGGAGAGACGGGAGGAAGGGGGAGAAGAGAAGAAGGGATGAGAAAGTGAGGTAGCCGACTGGTGGGAGTTTAGGCATGAGACTGGAATATGTACACATGAAAACATATTTACAGTCAACATCCAGCACTACAACACTATTATTATTTATTATTGTTAACAGTTATTTATACAGTGCTGACATATTATGTAGCTCTTAAAAGAAAATATTTAAATATTAAAATAAAAATATCAATTAAGCAATACAAAAAGATGACCATGACTTCATATAATATAACAGGCACCCTAATGAATGAAATAATTAAAGTATTTGTTTTTATTATTGGTGACCTGTACCAGTTATAATTATGAATAGTCAATACATTGCTAATTCATGTTCACACATAGAACATTGAATATCATAGAACATTGAACAAAATGTTGCAAACACATAACAGTGCTAATTAGGAAAAAACTTTAAATGTTTGTCTCTTAAGGCAACCTCCCTATGGCAGAAGTCATATGTATATACTGGGAATAGTATAACAAAATTAATGTTTTTCTCAATAAAACCACATATGTAAAAAAATAAAAAAACTTAATAAGAAACCGGTCTTATCTTAAGAAACAAATAATGTCCACTGGTATTAATCCAGAATCCAAATGGGAATATTGCTGGTTATGTTAAAAGTCACAATAGCCAATACAATCCTACCTTCCGCATTAGCAAATAACTCCTGACACGATCCTGCATTAGTTAGGCTTGTTTTACGCACCACTTCACTACGCTTGAATGCATTGAAGCAACCACCGGCAGAGATAGAAACAAAGTCAGTCCCAAATGTAGCCGCAGTCAGCTCATATTATCAGGTCTCACATTAGGCATGGAAGGAATTCAAATCGTCGCCCGGGGGCCACCATGATAAATAATTTAAACAAGAGTAAAGTCCATTTGGATAGGTAATCAGCTACAAAATTATAGAAAGATATGGAATGACCAGTATCGATAGTTTCTTCTTACTCCCCAATGTCGACGCGTTTCATTTTGCTCAGCCAAACTTTATCAAAGACAAGGTAAGTGTGGATCAGACCGATCTTCAATAAAAAGTCCCGAGCTCTTTCTCCTCAATTAATTACTTTGTTTCTCCACCTGCCTCATATCACACTTATACATCTTAATTAGGTATTAGGTATTGGCTGAATCCTATTCAGCCACAGGAGAAATCTCTCCATATTCTTATATATATTGGGACTCCCACACAAGCATGAAGGAAATGGTTTTTTTATCATCATAATACATCAACACATCATGACATATAATAAAACAAACATTTATAAATAGCACAGAATACTGATTCTACATAACAAGTTGTTTTAATTAAAAATAAAACAACTATTCCCAGTAAATAGAAATTATAATGTTAAGACATCATCCTAGATTCGGACAACACTTATTCCAAATCTGCATTTGACTTAAAATGATATTAAATGTCATCTAATAGTAACCAATTTTTTCCAATAAAGTTCCAAAGCAAAAGACACAACAATATACTTGATTGGACAATATATTAAACGACTATGAAAAACTCAATAATAACTACAATATAAAACACAGAATAACACTTTATGAACATTTGATATTCCTCACTATCCAGTAAGCCTCAAGGTCATTAGCACTAACTAACTACTATCTCAAGAGATCATGGACAGATTACTAATATAGCACCAAATCCACTAGTGCTAAAAAATATTATTTACTAAATCCAGACATATATCTATCTATCTATCTATCTATCTATCTATCTATCTATCTATATATATATATATATATATATATATATATATATATATATATATATATATATGCAATAGTGATGGGGCAATGAATCGATTTGATGTTGTAATTTTTTTATATATAAGATATATATATATATATATATATATATATATACATACACGTGTATATCTATATATTTATATATATATATATATATATATATATATATATATATATATATAAATATATATATCTTATATATTAAAAAATGACAACATCAAATCGATACATTGCCCCATCACTTTTGCATAATAGAAACCTCCCAAAAACCAAACTGGTAGATGTTAATTTTCAAAATACTCTTCTTTTTTTTCTTATAGAACACTGAAGATGAGAAATAGTAAATCACCTTCATATATTCAGCACCTTGGATACAGGAAGTCATTTGAATTGGATCTTCTGAGCACGGAACACTGAAGATAAGGTTGTGTGACTAGATGATGCTACCAGATAACAGACTAGTCTAATTTTCCTCATGTTATAAGAACAGAACACTGGAACTTGTCACTCTGCAACTCTCTAGTACAGGACAAATTAACAATATTAGTCTACTCCAATGAAAAGTCAAAATCATACAATGTATATGGAGTTTATTTTAGTGGGGTTTTCCAATGCCCCTTTTCTACAGACTCCTTTTATTTTGTTTTTTGCTCTCTCTTATATTACTACTTTGATGGCAAACTTGCTCCTCATCACAGTAATATATCTGAGTCCTTTACAGGAAAGCCCCATGTATTTCTTTCTGTCTAACCTGGCCTGCTTGGACATCCTATACACATCCGTCACTTCTCCAAAATTAATATCTATGTTTATTATTGCCAACAGCACAATCTATCTCTCAGAATGCATAACCCAGTATACATTTTTTATTGCTTTTACAGCCACCGAATACTTCCTCCTCACAGTGATGTCTTACGATCGTTATGTTGCTGTCTGTAGACCTCTACATTATTATGCGGTCTTCAGCAGGAGATTTTGTAGACTAACTTCCATGAGTATCTGGCTAATTGGGTTTGTGTCTTGCATACCTATAGCTGTAGCTATGTCTCAGAATGTCTACTGCTTCTCCCATGTAATTAATCATTTCTTTTGCGACATTGCCACATTGCTAGATCTGTCTTGTACCAGCACAGCCATTACCCAGGTCACTATATTTGTTGAGGGGGTTTTGTTTCTGACAACCTGTTTCCTGCCCACTGTGATCTCCTACATCTTTATCATTAAATCTGTTTCCAGAATAACATCTTCAAGAGGGAAGCATAAAACCTTCTCCACCTGCACCTCCCATCTGACCACAGTCAGTCTGTTCTACTCCGTGATTTTTGTCCTATACATGGTGCCAAAAGCAGCTGTTACTCAAAACCAGCGCAAAATGATGAGTGTCCTCTATTGTAATGTCATTCCCATGTTGAACCCACTAGTGTATAGCTTGAGGAATAAAGATGTAAAGAGCGCATTGCGGAATATCATGAAACAGACAACATTTGAGCAGCTTATCAACTAGTTGCTAAGAATATCTGATCCAAATGATTACATACTGTATCCTGCAGTGTCCCCCTGCAAATTAGGAAATGTATCTTTAAATCTTGACAGAAGATACAGTTTGAGTGAATAATAAAATAAAGGAAAATGGCGGAGTATCAACTATTAATTGTTATGGCATTTGATGTAAAGTAGAAGTTCATCATCATCATCATCATCATCATCATCATCATCATTATCATCATCTTCATCATCATCCTCCTTTTTTTTGCATGGCGCCACAGAATCCATAGTGCCTGACATAATTGACATAAACGGCATAAATGAAAACAAGATACATAATAACAGGTGCAAGGGTACAACTGAGCAGAATAATAAATGAGTGGAAGCAATTAACAGAACAAATTGCAAGGCATACAGAAATATTCAGCATCAGACATGACAAAGGACAGCAAAAGACATGACATGGGACATCCGAGATAGATGGATGGTGAACAGTCATGAGACAGAAGGTAGAGAGGACCCTGCACATGGGGCAGCAGGGTGGCTTAGTGGTTAGAACTTCTGCCTCACAGCACTGGGGTCATGACTTCGATTCCCAACTATGGCCTTATCTGTGTGGGGTTTGCATGTTCTCTTCTTGTTTTGTGTGGTTTTCCTCCCACACTCCAAAAATATACTGGTAGGTTAAATAGCTGCTATCAAATTGGCCCTAATCTCTGTGTGTGTTAGGGAATTTAAATTCTAAGCTCCAATGGGGCAGAGACTGATGTGAGTGAGTTCTCTGTACAACGCTGCGGAATTAGTGGCGCTATATAAATAGCTGATGATGAGGCGAGGGTGAAGAGACAGGTGGAACTGTTTATTTTAGGGTATGGTCAAGGTGATGGGCAGTGAGGAGGGACATGGAATGCAATGAAGAAAGTAGAAGTACATAATGGGAATCGGTTTGTTTTGTAGTAAAACCTGCAGATGTTCTTCTTGTAGAATGTGGAAAGCTGTCTAAGGAGCAATCAGACATGATATCAAGTATATCACACAGATATCTGTTTATGTCAATGCATACAAAGTTCTTAAGGTTTTGACCACACTTAATGTTATAAGTTGCCTTTACCACAATGGGAATATATAACAGAGCCAGACCATAGTTGTTTAAATGCTGTGGTCAGCATCATTCACCCCTCGGCAATCTGAAGAGTCATATTGTAGGTAAGTCTGTGCAGATCGATGTCGTTTTTTGGCTAATCTGTGTTTTTTTGTAGGTATCATCGTTGTCGGGGTTGTGGTACTGAACGCGGGTTGCGCTGAGAATATGTGCTCTGATGAATCAGGCCCAATATATTCAGTTCTAGTCTCTAGAAAGAGTATTCATAGGTATTCAAGGATAATATGTGCTCTTATGTTATATCGGCGCTGAGGAGCACTGTGGCGCCTTACAAATCTACAATACTAATAACTGTTGCCTCTAATTTATCTAGTGTGTGAATATGTTTTATCTTGCAGCCTGAAATCTTAAATGTTTATATTATGTTATCAGATGGTTAAATTGAATGTAAAACAAGATTTAATCATATAAGACCAAGTTTGTGATTTATTTATTGACGGTCAGTATTAGTATAAAGAATAATCAATCATTTTTAGCTCATTTATACTATACCTTGTCATTTACAGTAGCCCTGAAAAGTTCCTCCTTTTTCCCATAGACCTTGCTAATAAACGTCTTCCCTGTAATAGTATTGTGATTGTCTGGGTCTTGTCTTGGTTGGACAGCTTGCTCTCTCTGTGTTGGTGACACTCTCTTTGAAGACGGAAGAATTGCCGTCAGCAGCCCAACCACAGAGTACCACAATTCAAATCATAATATTAGTTGACAACCATTAGCTGGATCTTTTTTAAAGTGATTATATAACTATTATTAACAGAAAATCTTATTTATTCCATTTAGGTAATATTTCAACTATAGATATACTTGCTCACAGATTCTTACTTTGAGCCTGTTTAAAATAAATAAACACTGACATAAATAAAAAATACCTTACACCTTGATTTCAAAAGGGCAAGAACAGGGGCAGGCTAGGCTGGGTGGCAGGGGGGCATCTGCTTCCCAGGCCTTTCCCATAGTGGGCTACCTTGGAATTGGTCACTGGGTAACCTGCACAATTCTTCCATTAAACTGTTCCTAATAGGCTGCTGAGTTCTGTCCCTGGGGCAAGGATCATATTTTTGAGCGAGAGAAAGAAGAGTTCAACAAATGCATGATGGATGTCAGAGTTACCATTGCCCTTTGGCATGACGTTCAAAGTTCATCAGTGTCATTTGGAAGTAAGGAAATATATGTTTTTACTAGAGATGCTCAGGCTAAGTTCCCCCAGAACCGAACATACCCGAACTTAGCAGATCCGAGTACTGAGCCAAGCCGGCTCGGTACTTTCGCGCTTTTTGGAATTGAAAACGAGGCAAAACGTCATTGTTACATCATCAGATCTCGGATCTCGCAAGTTTTGGATTCTATAAGTATTGCCCTTCATGGCGATCTAGCGCCATTTCACAGAGGGACATAGAAGGGGTAGCACTAGCACAGTCTGTAGAGCAGTGGGGCAGCAACATAGGTAGAATAGAAAGAGGAGGGGTTAGCAGTGTTCTTCTACAGTGACATTCAGGAGAACTCCATTGCTGCATTGCTAATTGTCATTGCTGAAATAGAATTAATAGGGCAGGCTTGGTCTTTTAAATCTGCAGTCCCATAATGTACAGTGTTATATAGGTAACACATAAGGAGGAGAACTACATTGCTCCATTGCTAATTGTCATTACTGAAATAGAATTAATAGGGCAGGCTTGGTCTTCTAAATCTGCAGTCCCATAATGTACAGTGTTATATAGGTAACACACAAAGAGGAGAGCTCCATTGCTCCATTGCTAATTGTCATTGCTGAAATACAAATACAAGTGCTGGCAGGCTTGGTGTAAATCTGCAGCCAAATTGTATGTTTTTATATACATTACACACAAAGAGGAGAGCTCCATTGCTCCATTGCTAATTGTCATAGCTGAAATAGAAATGCTAGGGTTGGCAGGCTTGATCTTCTGAATTTTCAGTCAAATTGTACTGTGTTATATGATTACACACAAAGAGGAGAGCTCCATTGCTAATTGTCATTGCTGAAATAGAAATAATATGGCTGGCAGGCTTGGTCTATATCTGCAGTTTCATTTTACTGTACCATAGTATACATACATAAAGCAAAACATATGTAAAACAAGAACAGACAATGCAGAAAAATGAATGGAGATATGAATACAAAGGGTATGGAGGACCCTGCTCATTAGAGTGCTTACATTCTAAATGGAAGACAGCTGAAACAAGAGGAGCGAGTGTAGCTCAGAGTAGAGATTGGGATAGTTGTGAGGGTGCATTAGTGTGAATAGTGTTATCGAGGATAAGGTCACCTCTAAAAAAGAGATGGGTTTTCAAAGAGCATCTAAAGATTTGAAGGCTGTTGGAAAGTCTGATTAAGCGTGGCAGGGAATTCCGTAAGTGGGGAGCAGCATGGGAGAAGTCTTGAAGACGGGAGTCAGAGGTGGTTATCAGACACGAGACAAGGCGCAGGTCAGAGGAAATACCACTGACAAAATGTTTGAAAAACTAAGGAATGTCATTGCAACATGGCTTATCCTGCTTGGGCTCTCCTGAGGATATGTGAATTCTGATAACACCACCAATATTGTTAGAACATTACAGCAGGGGGAATTCCATCACATTCCCTGTTTTGCTCACACAATCAACTTGGTGGTACAGAACTTTTTTAAAAATGACAATGACATGCAGGAGATGCTGTCTGTGTCCCGAAATATTTAGGGTCATTTTCGGGATTTTGCAACAGCATGAATGCAACAGCAGCAAGAAGAATAAAATTTAGAGGGAATGTACTTTAGTCCAGCGCAGTGGAGAATACTTTCCATGTTGTGCAAGGTGCTGAAACAACTCAAAATAGTCACTTGTGAAGAGAGTGCAGACACTGTTAGCTTGAGTCAAGTGATTCCTCTAATTAGACTTTTTGAAAAGCAGCAAGAGAAATTGAAGGAGGAAATTAAACAAAGCAATTCCGCCAATTATGTTGGACTTGTAGGTAAGTACTTTATTCGCTTGGCCAGGATCCAAGAATTATCACCATCTTGAAATTGGATCATTACATTTTGGCAACTGTGCTTAATTCTAAGTTTAAGAGCTATGTCTTTTATTTCTTTCCAACTAACCCAGATATTAAGAGATGCAATGAGCTCCTGGTCAGCAAGCTGACAGGTCGTGTGGTACATGACACAATGACGTGTCCTCCTTCAGTTTCTCTGGAAATTGCTGCTAGGAAAAAGCTTAGCTTTCCCAATAGACCCAGTGGTGATGCAAAAGAATGTGCACAACATTTTATTTGGTCTGGTCTAAAAGAATTGCCTAAAAATTGTGACAGTTCCTCTGTAAAATGAACTACAAATTCCATAAGGAAGGCCATTACCGGCAATTACATCAAAGTACACAGACTTCTGTGATGATGGATTCCAGCGGGGATGAATTAGTATTGTTTGAGGATGATGTACACACTGATGAGAGTGAATATGATGACAGTGTAGATTGTGTGCAGGTGCTGAGATCTAGTTGAGAGAAGGGAGCTAGCTGATGCTGGTATGCTTGGTAATATTTTGGGTAGAATGGCATGTTGGCAATTTTATATTTTTCTAAAATAAACTTTCACCTTTATTAGAGAGGTGTTTTTTTTTACAAAGGTACAAGCTATTTATTTCCATTTTTGTTTCCCTGTGTCACTCACCGGACTGTGAGTGCTTCTTCCCGTACATTTAGGAACCGTGGCTGTCCTCCATCCTGAGGGTCTGCGCATGCGCAGCCCTTTCAAACCCTTCAGTACCTGTCCCTTTAACTTAATTGGCAGATCAGGCAACACTCCCTATATTAAGCACCTGTGGTCAATACCACGTTGCCTGATCTTGGAGTCTCATTCCCCATGAGCCTCTGAAGGTGTTCCTGTGTTTCCTCGTGTATTCAGCGCTGCTGATTCCTGTGGTTTCCAAACCACTTCTACCCCTGTGGTTTCCAGACCACTTCTACTCCTGTGGTTTCCTAACCACTTCAACCCTCCTGTGTATCATCGTGACTGTTAGCTGATTCCTATCCGCTGCCTCCGTGCACTACAGTCTTCAAGCCACTTCAACTCTGCTATGTATCATCGTGACTGTTAGCTGATTCCTATCCGCTGCCTCCGTGCACTACAGTCTTCAATCTACTTCAACTCACCTGTGTGCCATCATGACTGTTAGCTGATTCCTATCCGCTGCCTCCGTGCGCTTCAGTCTTCAGCTCATCTCATCTCTCCCGTGTTTCCTCGAGACTGCTACAACTGATTCCTATCCGCTACTCTCCGTGCTCAACAGTTCCAGCTCAGCTCTGCTCTCCCGTGTTTCATCGTTGCTGCACCTGCTGGTTGCTATCTGCTACCTCCATGTATCTGCAGAGTCCTGCTGCTGCTACTCCTCAGTTCTACTCGTCCTACAACAGTTGACCCGCTCTCCGTGCTTCTCCGTGTTCCCGCTGGTCTCTACTCGCCAGTCTGCATCGGATCTGCGCCTCACTGTTTTCATCTCATCAAGACCATCGCTACTCTTCAGGGTCCTCCAGGAGTCCAGTTCTACATACTACTGCTTCCTGAGTATTTGTTCCCCTGCTGGTCTACCTACCTGTGCGCTGCACCTACTTGATTACCGCTTCACCCCTCCAGGGACTTCGCATCCTGCCGGCCTCCAGCCGTTCAGGTATCTCTGCACTCCAGTCTGACAGCCTGCTTCTGAACCACGGTATGCATACTTCTCATTGACTGTGCTGGTGTATTGCATATCTTGCTGGACTGAGTTTGTTCTCCTCTGGAGTTTACTATCCGCTGAGACTATTGCCATCATTGACTGTGTTATCTTGTGCCGGATTACCTCAAGTGACTTTCTATTATTACAGTGCTGTTCAGTCATTAATATATTGTGCATGTTATTGTGGATCAAGTTTAAGGTGCCCGTGTATCCCCTGTATTGCAGTCTCTCCCCGTGCTCCTCCTCACATATATATTCAGTGGTACAACTTGCTAGAGGCAGACCACTGATCCCTGTTTCCTGTGTCACCTGTTCCAGTATCCTCTCACATAGCAGTGGTACAACTTGCTACCGCAGGCCACTGACTTCCCGGATACCTCCACTTGGATTCCATTCCTTCACTCAGACAGCGGTACAACTTGCTATCCGCAGACCGCTGACTCTCATCACCTCCTCGTTTCTGTTGGACATTCTTCCTCACTATAGCAGTGGTACAACTTGCTACCGCAGACCACTGACTACCTTCACGTGTCCTTTGTCCATACAGTTCCTCGTGTATTTCTACATCCATATTACCAGTGCTGCTAGTCATAGACTTTCCTGAGCATCTCCATCATCTGCTATTTCCTGTTCCGTGATCACCCTGCTACCAGAGTACCATATTACCATCTATACTGCTCTGGTAAGCCTATCACCTGGTGATCCCTGGGTAAAGACTCCTAGTGCCCGTGACAGTAAGATCAGGCCATGACAGACCCAGATACGGAACCTACAGACAAAGAGATGCTGCAGCATCTGGTCACCCGTGTGGAGCAACAGGATGCTCGCCAACAGCTGTTACTTCAATGCTACCAGTCGTTAGCCTCCCAAGGACCATCTGGACAGTCTGTTACAGCTAATGTTGAAGCTCCTGTGCTTTCCTCCGTTTCCCCAGTGCCATCCCAGGTGTCTACAGCTCCCACGCTTCACCTGCCTACTCCGTCCAAGTACGATGGAGACCCCAAAACTTGTAGGGGTTTTCTCAACCAATGCTCAGTTCATTTTGAGCTCCAACCCCAAAATTTTTCTACCCACCGTTCCAGAGTGGCCTATCTTATCTCATTGTTTTCTGGACAAGCTCTGGCTTGGGCCTCCCCTCTGTGGGAAAGGAACGATCCTGTATTACAAGATAGTGCCAAATTCATTTCTATGTTCCGAAGTGTGTTCGATGAACCAGGTCGTGTGACCTCCGCTGCTTCCAGCATTCTTCGTTTACGTCAAGGTTCTCATACAGTAGGCCAGTACGTCATTCAATTTAGGATCTTAGCCTCTGAACTTCAGTGGAACACTGAAGCATTAATTGCCGCCTTCTGGCAGGGGCTCTCCGATAAAATTAAAGATGCACTGACTACCCAAGAGCTTCCTTCGTCACTAGAAGATTTGATCTCTCTCTGCCATCGTGTAGACATGAGGTTTCGTGAAAGAGAATCTGAGAAAACAACTCCAGTTAAAGCACCTCTTCGCTCAACCCCTCAGTTTCGTCCAGCTTCACCTTCCGTGATTCCCATGGAGATAGGACGTTCCAAATTATCTTTAGAAGAGAGGAAACGAAGAGTAAAGAATAGACTTTGTATCTATTGTGCTGATTCCACACATATGCTCAGTTCTTGCCCTAAGAAATCGGGAAATGCCAGGCCCTAACTAGTTCTGGAGAGGTGAAGTTAGGGTCCCTGGAGTCCTCTCCATCTTCTATGAAATTAAATGTCTGCGCTTTTGATGTTACGATTTCCTTTGCTACCAAATCCTTTGAGTCACAGGCATTGATTGATTCTGGAGCAGCAGGAAATTTCATTTCTAAATCCCTAGTGAATCAATGGTCCCTACCAGTGATTACTTTGAAAACACCGATTACTGTGACTGCTATAGATGGATCATGTCTCATCAATGGTCTCATCACTCAGAGCACGTCTCCAGTAACACTTCAGATTGGTGTACTACACCATGAAGAAATTTCGTTTTTAATTCTTCCAGTTACGACAAGTCCGATTGTCTTAGGCCTTCCATGGCTTCAATGTCACTCTCCCCAGATTGACTGGCGCACTCCTCAAGTTACGTCTTGGGGAGCTGAATGTCATCATCGTTGTCTTTCTCAAGTCATTCCTCTTAAAGTACAGCAATCTTCCATCTCATCTTCCTCACCGGGACTCCCTCCTCAGTATGCTTCATTTGCCGATGTTTTTGATAAAGCTCAGTCTGAACATCTTCCTCCTCATCGTTCTTGGGATTGTCCGATCGATCTTCTACCTGGCAAGACTCCTCCCAGGGGTCGGGTCTATCCACTTTCGTTACCTGAAACTCAAGCCACATCTGAGTACATCCAGGAGAATCTCCAGCGAGGGTTTATTCGACCTTCCACCTCTCCCGCTGGAGCCGGGTTCTTCTTCGTAAAAAAGAAGGATGGATCACTACGCCCCTGCATAGATTTTCGTGGACTCAACGCCATTACTATTAAGAATCGGTATCCCATTCCGTTGATCACTGAGTTATTTGATCGCATCAAGGGAGCTCGGATCTTTACCAAGTTGGATCTTCGTGGTGCCTATAATTTAATTAGAATCCGTCCCGGTGACGAATGGAAGACAGCGTTCAACACCAGAGATGGGCATTATGAATATCTAGTAATGCCTTTCGGGTTGTGCAATGCCCCCGCTGTTTTCCAAGGCTTCGTTAATGAGATCTTTCGGGACTTATTATATGTATGTGTCGTTGTCTACCTGGACGACATATTGATCTTTTCACAGGACCTGCCTTCTCATCACCAACATGTGGCAGAGGTCCTCTCCAGACTCCGGAAAAATTCATTATTCTGCAAACTAGAAAAATGTTCATTCGAGTTGCCCCAGATTCCATTCTTGGGGTATATTGTTTCCGGAGTTGGCCTGAAGATGGATCCAGACAAGGTGAATGCTGTATTACATTGGCCCCAGCCAACTACTCTTCGTGCTATCCAGCGTTTTTTAGGTTTCGCCAATTACTATAGACGCTTTATTCAAGACTTCTCGTCCATTACATCTCCTATTGTGGCCCTGACTCGTAAAGGGGCTAATACTAAGCAATGGTCATCCGAGGCTCTCCAAGCCTTTCAAATTCTTAAAGAGTCCTTCTCCTCTGCTCCCATTCTTCGACAGCCTGATGTGACACTTCCCTTCTTCCTAGAAGTTGATGCCTCTAATGTGGGCTTAGGAGCCATTCTCTCCCAACGCTCGGAGCAACAAAAATTCCATCCTTGTGCCTTTTACTCTCGGGGTCTCCTGCCTGCAGAGAAAAATTATACGATCGGGGACAAGGAGTTGCTGGCTATCAAAGTTGCATTAGAGGAGTGGAGATACTTATTGGAAGGAGCTCGTCATCCGGTGACGATTTTCACGGATCATAAGAACCTGTCATATCTACAGTCTGCACAATGCTTGAATCCTCGTCAAGCAAGATGGTCTCTTTTCTTTTCCCGTTTCGAATTAATTATAACCTTCAAACCAGCTGCCAAGAACAAGAAAGCTGACGCTCTATCTCGAACTTTTGTGACGTCCTCTGACGTTGAAGAGTTTTCCATCCATTCTATACTAGACCCCAAATGTATCTCGCTGGCTGCTTCTTCCACCAAAATGCTACCATTTGGGAAGACCCTCGTGCCTCCTACTCTGAGGAGGAAAATCCTTTTGTGGTTCCATTCTTCTCGTTTTTCTGGACACGCTGGTGAACGCAAGACCTTTGAGATTCTCTCTCGAAGTTACTGGTGGCCCTCGATGAGGAGAGACGTCAAAGAGTTTATTGCTTCCTGTGAGTTGTGTTCTCAGTTTAAATCTTCCCGCAGAACTCCAGCAGGGTTGCTGCAACCACTACCCATTCCGTCCAAGCCCTGGACCCATATTAGTATGGACTTTGTTACTGATCTTCCACCTAGTAAAAATTATAATACTATTTGGGTAGTGGTAGACAGATTTTCGAAGATGGCTCATTTTGTCCCTTTGTCTGGTTTGCCTTCCTCGTCTACTCTGGCTGAACATTTCGTTAAAGAAATCTTTCGTATCCATGGATGTCCGTCTGAGATTGTGTCAGATAGAGGAGTACAATTCGTTTCCAGATTCTGGCGGGCCCTTTGTAAAACCTTGGGCATAAGATTAGCACTCTCATCTTCTTACTATCCGCAATCAAACGGACAAACTGAACGGGTCAATCAAGATCTCGAGACCTTTATAAGGATGTTCTCATCAGCCAATCAAGACAACTGGGTAGAATTGCTTCCTTGGGCTGAATTCGCCCATAACAACATGTACCATGAGTCATCATCCAAAACTCCATTCTTTGTGGTTTACGGTCACCATCCGTCTTTTCCGGAATTTCCTGCCCTCCCTCCCACCCAAGTTCCTGCTGTAGAGACTGTTTGTCAGACCTTCAAAAATATCTGGTCTCAGGTCAAAACCTGTTTAAAGAAGACATCTACCAAATATAAGTCTTTCGCAGATAAGAAGAGGCGGGCTATTCCACCACTAAAAATTGGAGATCGTGTCTGGTTATCTACCAAAAATATTCGTTTGAAGGTCCCATCTATGAAATTCGCTCCTCGTTTTATTGGTCCATATAGGATCATTCAAGTAATAAATCCAGTTTGTGTTAAACTTCTACTTCCTAAGAATCTTCGTATTTCCAATGCCTTCCATGTGTCCTTGCTCAAACCTCTCATCATCAACCGTTTCTCGACTCCTCCTTCAGCACCTCAGCCAGTTCAAGTTCATCAGGAGGAAGATTTCGAGATTACTCAGGTATTGGACGCAAAAATTTCGCGAGGAGTTCTCCGTTTCCTCGTTCATTGGAGGGGCTTTGGTCCTGAGGAGCGTTCATGGATCAAAGCTGAAGATCTCAACGCCCCAGCTCTTCTTAAGAAGTTTTATTCTCAAAATCCGGAGAAGCCTGGTTCCAGGCGTTCTGTGCCCACCTTTAAAAGGGGGGGTACTGTCACTCACCGGACTGTGAGTGCTTCTTCCCATACATTTAGGAACCGTGGCCGTCCTCCATCCTGAGGGTCTGCGCATGCGCAGCCCTTTCAAACCCTTCAGTACCTGTCCCTTTAACTTAATTGGCAGATCAGGCAACACTCCCTATATTAAGCACCTGTGGTCAATACCACGTTGCCTGATCTTGGAGTCTCATTCCCCATGAGCCTCTGAAGGTGTTCCTGTGTTTCCTCGTGTATTCAGCGCTGCTGATTCCTGTGGTTTCCAAACCACTTCTACCCCTGTGGTTTCCAGACCACTTCTACTCCTGTGGTTTCCTAACCACTTCAACCCTCCTGTGTATCATCGTGACTGTTAGCTGATTCCTATCCGCTGCCTCCGTGCACTACAGTCTTCAAGCCACTTCAACTCTGCTATGTATCATCGTGACTGTTAGCTGATTCCTATCCGCTGCCTCCGTGCACTACAGTCTTCAATCTACTTCAACTCACCTGTGTGCCATCATGACTGTTAGCTGATTCCTATCCGCTGCCTCCGTGCGCTTCAGTCTTCAGCTCATCTCATCTCTCCCGTGTTTCCTCGAGACTGCTACAACTGATTCCTATCCGCTACTCTCCGTGCTCAACAGTTCCAGCTCAGCTCTGCTCTCCCGTGTTTCATCGTTGCTGCACCTGCTGGTTGCTATCCGCTACCTCCGTGTATCTGCAGAGTCCTGCTGCTGCTACTCCTCAGTTCTACTCGTCCTACAACAGTTGACCCGCTCTCCGTGCTTCTCCGTGTTCCCGCTGGTCTCTACTCGCCAGTCTGCATCGAATCTGCGCCTCACTGTTTTCATCTCATCAAGACCATCGCTACTCTTCAGGGTCCTCCAGGAGTCCAGTTCTACATACTACTGCTTCCTGAGTATTTGTTCCCCTGCTGGTCTACCTACCTGTGCGCTGCACCTACTTGATTACCGCTTCACCCCTCCAGGGACTTCGCATCCTGCCGGCCTCCAGCCGTTCAGGTATCTCTGCACTCCAGTCTGACAGCCTGCTTCTGAACCACGGTATGCATACTTCTCATTGACTGTGCTGGTGTATTGCATATCTTGCTGGACTGAGTTTGTTCTCCTCTGGAGTTTACTATCCGCTGAGACTATTGCCATCATTGACTGTGTTATCTTGTGCCGGATTACCTCAAGTGACTTTCTATTATTGCAGTGCTGTTCAGTCATTAATATATTGTGCATGTTATTGTGGATCAAGTTTAAGGTGCCCGTGTATCCCCTGTATTGCAGTCTCTCCCCGTGCTCCTCCTCACATATATATTCAGTGGTACAACTTGCTAGAGGCAGACCACTGATCCCTGTTTCCTGTGTCACCTGTTCCAGTATCCTCTCACATAGCAGTGGTACAACTTGCTACCGCAGACCACTGACTTCCCGGATACCTCCACTTGGATTCCATTCCTTCACTCAGACAGCGGTACAACTTGCTATCCGCAGACCGCTGACTCTCATCACCTCCTCGTTTCTGTTGGACATTCTTCCTCACTATAGCAGTGGTACAACTTGCTACCGCAGACCACTGACTACCTTCACGTGTCCTTTGTCCATACAGTTCCTCGTGTATTTCTACATCCATATTACCAGTGCTGCTAGTCATAGACTTTCCTGAGCATCTCCATCATCTGCTATTTCCTGTTCCGTGATCACCCTGCTACCAGAGTACCATATTACCATCTATACTGCTCTGGTAAGCCTATCACCTGGTGATCCCTGGGTAAAGACTCCTAGTGCCCGTGACACCCTGACTTAAAACCACTATGAAGTTGAACATAGACTTTAGCACATTAAATAGAGGGATTAGTATCATCATGACTGAGACTGGAGAGTGACAAGAACAATGCCACCCCTCCTGTTTCTGTATGAGCTATTGTACAGTAGAATATTACTGGAGACTTTTAAGAACACTGACATCGCTATTATTCAAATTTCTGTTTCAGCACTGAACCCTGCCACCTCTCCTGTTTCTGAGTGAGCTATGGTACAGTAAAATTCAACTGCAGATTTAGACCAAGACTGCCAGCCCTATTATTTCTATTTCAGCAATGACAATTAGCAATGGAGCTCTCATCTTTGTGTTTTACCTATATAACACAGTACAATGTGACTGCAGATTTAGAAATCCAAGCCTGCCAGCCCTATTATTTCTATTTCAGCATTAACATTTAGCAATGCAGCAATGGAGTTTTCCTATTTGTGTGTTAACTATATAACACAGTACAATATGATTGCAGATTTAGAAGACCAAAACGGCCAGATCTATTTTTTGTATTTCAGCAATGACAATTAGCAATGGAGCTCTGCTGAATGTCACTGTAGACTTTGAAGAACACTGCTACCCATCCTCTTTTTCTTTTCTACCTATGACGCTGCCCAACTACACTAGAGACTGCCAAGAACTGTGCTACCCCTTCTGTGTCCCTCTGTGAAATGGCACTTGATCACCGTGGAGGGCGGTACTTATTTAATCCAAAACTCGCGAGATCCGATGATGTAATGATGATGTTTTGCCTCGTTTGTAATTCTGAGGTCGCGCAAAATTACCGAGGCGGCTCGACTCGGTACTCGGATCTGTTAAGTTCGGGTGTGTTCGGTTCTCAGGAACCGAGCCTGAGCTTCTGTAGTTTTTAGATATCCTAATAAAGGTTTGAAAAAAGTTAGTGCATAACAAACTAAAAATTTAGTTTATTCTTCAGACATCTATTAAATAACATAACTTGTTTTATGTAACAATAATGGCAGATATATTACAATTATCACTGATATACTATTGTTTTGCATTGTAATCCAATTAGAAGGTGCAGTGTGCCTGTTCTATCAATGTGATTTGTCTAATAATATACCTAAAGCATAGAGGGATTAATTAATGTATGTCTATGGAATTTCTCCAAAGTAATATATACCTAGTCATGGTGTACTCCTTCATAAAGCTTTGTGATAATGCCGAGATGCAAAACTGTTATGTAGGGCCTAAATAATTCTGCATATATCTAATGGGCTTAAAGAAAAAAAATATTTCAGCACATGTGATTGGACAAGGTAAGATCTCACATATCTCATATCTTTATAGTTTCACTTATTTTAAAGTGTGGATTCCTAAGAGCTACATGCAAAGTGCCTTGAAAAGTATTCAGCCGCCACACATCTTTCTCACACCTAGAAACTTCACAATATGTTTTTTTTTTATTTAGAACATTAATTTTTATTTGTGAGAGATATTCATGTTTCTAAGGTTCCATAAAAAAAGCTAATAGTAAACCATAAAGCTATAAAAACACAAATCAACATTACAACATTAAATAAGTATGCATCTACCTTGGTAAATGCTTAGTTGAACCATTTCTTGCAGCTATTACAGCCAGTAATCTTTTCAAATAAGTCTCAATTAACACCAAAATAAAGTAATATTTGGACATTCATTTTTGTAAAATTGCTCAAGCTGTGTCAGGTTAGACAGGAAGTGGCGATGGGCAGTTCAG
Organism: Mixophyes fleayi; assembly: GCF_038048845.1. NCBI lineage: Eukaryota > Metazoa > Chordata > Amphibia > Anura > Limnodynastidae > Mixophyes > Mixophyes fleayi. The sequence goes on along the minus strand of NC_134405.1, from coordinate 58,187,689 downwards.
GTTTTGTCACTGAATGCTGATGGAATTAAAAGGACTGGGCCACTCATGGACATCTACATTAATTTCAAGCCTCTTCAGCATTGCAGTGTACTTGGATCTTTGTCCTGTTGCAAGACAAAATTCCTTTGAGCTTTTTGGCAGATAGTGGTAGATTTTTCTCCAGGACTTGTCCATAATGTGCACCATTCATTTTCCAATTGATCCTGACAATATTACTAGTCTTGGCTACTGGAAAACATTCCTATAATGTTGTAGTGTTTGATTTGCATCATACAGCCAGGCCCGGCGCTCCCATTAGGCAAGGTTAGGCACTTGCCTAGGGCGCCGGGCTCTGGAGGGCGCCACAGAATACTAAATGACTTTAAAACTGTGCGGCGACCGCTGACCATACCTGTCACGGCCGCCGCACAGCATTCAGATGCACGGGGGAGGGGGGAAGAGGCTATTTTGTCACCACCGCCGCCTCTCTGCTCCGTCTCCTCCCCTCCACTTACTAGTGTCAGTGAGTGGAGGGGTGGAGACGGACAGAGAGACGGCGGTGGTGAGACAAGGTAAGGAGAGGAGGGAGGAGGGCGGCGATTTTTGCGGGGCGGGGCGGCGATTTTTACGGTGGGGGGGGGCCTGCTTTTTTAAAAATGCCTAGGGCGCCGTGGACCCTAGCACCGGCCCTGCATACAGCTACACATTCAGGACATAATGTTCCAATGTGTCTCATCAGATGCAGAAGATGTTCTGCAGGACCCCTGAAGTATCTTCATAAAGGCATTTTGCAAACTCTTTGCAGACAAGAATGTTTGTTTCTTTTGTTTGTTGGTTTTTTAGGGCTTCTTCCTTGTGACCCTTTTTGTAGAATGTTTTAGAGATTGTTGACCCATATACATTATCTTCCATAGAAGCCATTGACTTTTGTAACCTACTCAGTATCACAGTTGGCCTTGTAGTAGGTTTTCCTAAACATTCCCCTCCTGTCCAGCAACTATGTTTAGGGGTGTAGTGATCTAGGCAGTGGGGCTCTAGTGTCACTCTTACACTACTGTACAATAGACTCTGAGGGTTTTTCAATATTTCTTTCCCCGAATGTTTGTCAGTCTATATTCATACACATAACTGGCTTGATTTTATTTTTTTTTGGGGGGGGGCAGCGTTTCTACCATGTTGCAGGGCCTAACAGAGAGGGGTATTTATATTTGCAAAGATTTGCCAATAGGTGGTCCACATATTTCTTACACAAATATTGTCAATGAACAAATTATTTTTAAAAAATCCACGTAAAAACGTCTGTTTTACATTTTTAGCAGTGGTGATGGAATAATTATTTTGATTTGACATGGTGCAGAATACTCGATCACTCAGTCCTAAAAAAAAATCTCCTTTGGGTTATCTCAAATTCAGAATCTGGGCAGTGAAATTTTAAAATGTATTGGTGGCTGAGTACTTTTAATTAAGTGTATTACATAAAATATATTAAAATGTGGAGATGTATCAATAATCGGTATGTTGATATATGTGTACTGCATATATTAGAGCCATAAATGAACGGTCCTACCTAAAAAAAGAGAATTAACAAAAATATAAAAGGTTTTATGTATAAAAACAAGCATGTGCTTGTAACAATACTACCGTGCTTCCATCTCTGACATCTAGTGCCCTCTAGTGTTCTTTTAATGAAATACACACATTAAACATTTTATGTTGAAAGATTATAATTACATACTTTCTACAATCTACTATTAAATATATACCGTATATACTCGTGTATAAGCCGAGTTTTTCAGCACATTTTTGTATGCTGAAAAAGGCCACTCGGCTTATACACGGGTGAACTTACCTGGTGTCCGGTCCCTCGGCTGTTAACTTCTGCCTATGTGTTCCAACAACAGGAAGTTCGGCATTTGGAACGCATACTTGCGTTCCAAATGCCGAACTTCCTGTTGTTGGATCGCATGCGGGGTAAGTAAAAAATCTCTCTCTCTCTGTGTCCTCGTTTGTTCTGTCCAGACAATCCAAACTTTTTCTCGGCGGTCTGAGCTTTGACACCAACGAGGGGAATCTGGAAGAGGTGTTCTGCAAATATGGTCTGATCACAGAGGTGGTTGTGGTAAAGGATCATGAAACTAAGAGATGCAGGGGATTTGGCTTTGTTACGTATGAGAACCCAGAGGATGCCAAAGATGCCTTGCAGGCAATGAATGGAAAGTCTGTGGATGGACGTCAGATTCGTGTGGATCAGGCTGGCAAGTCCTCCGGTGACAGGAGAGGAGGTTACAGAGGAGGCTCATCTGGAGGAAGAGGATTCTTCCGTGGTGGCAGAGGACGTGGTGGCGGTGACAGGGGCTATGGAAGCAGCAGGTTTGAGAGCAGGAGTGGAGGATATGGTGGTAGTGGTGGCTCAAGGGATTATTATGGAAGTGGCAGGAGTCAAGGAGGTTATAGGGATCGCTCAGGAGGGTCCTACAGAGACAGCTATGATAGCTATGCTACACACAACGAGTAAAATACTTTTTTTATATCTGTTTAAGTATCTCTACAGCCTCACTGGTAGTAACGGAACAGCTGTCCTAAAGGGTGTAAAGCTAATAACTTTTATATTGTTACTTTTAATGTTATGGTTTCATATTGTTAGATTTCTCACCCTATGTTTTGCTGTTCCATTGAGGCTGCTCTGTTGAGGAGCTCCTCTTCAATAAATGCATTTGAGCAGGTTCATGCATCAATAAATGGTTTCTGCTCAGATGGAGTGATCATTTTTATTTAGGTTTTTAAATTTGCGCTCTTTTCCACCCTAGGCTTATACTCGAGTCAATAAGTTTTCCCAGTTTTATGTGGTAAAATTAGGTGCCCCGGCTTATATTCGGGTCGACTTATACTCGAGTATATACGGTAATTGATTAACTTCATTCAAATATATTTTTTCTCTGACACATATTTCTCTATTGGTATATGCTGAGGCTTCTTATATACAATCAGCTTTACGATATTGTGGCTAGAGTCGATATAACTTTTAACCTAAGAACATAGGGCCTGATTCATTAAGGATCTTAACTTGAGAAACTTCTTATTTCAGTCTCCTAGACAAAACCATGTTACAATGCAAGGGGTGCAAACTGTTTTTTTTAGTTTTGCACATAAGTTAAATACTGACTGTTTTTTCATGTAGCACACAAATACTTGATAGCTTATTTGTACACTGAAATATAAAGTTGATATTTGTGTGCTACATGAGAAAACAGTCAGTATTTAACTTATGTGCAAAACAGAAAACTAGTTTGCACCCTTTGCATTGTAACATGGTTTTGTCCAGGAGACTGGAATAAGAAGTTTCTCAAGTTAAGATCCTTAATGAATGAGGCCCATATTTCTCTTGTATATAATTAATTATGATGATGATGATGATGATGATGATGATGATGATGATGATGATGATGATGATGATGAAATAGGCAGAGTAAAAACATTTCTAGCAAAAGAACGGAGAAGGACTCTAGTGCACCTTTTTGTGGAGCAATGAGATTACCTCTGGTGGAGTGAGATTATTGCAATGCGACTGAAATGAAAGGGTAAAGAGAGAGGGTAAATTATTAGGGCTGTCTGTAAGCCGTGCATATGGAGAACAACTTTTCTACTCTGCAATGGACTTAAATTTTAGCCCTGCAATGCTGTACTTCAGCAGAGAAGTGGATTTCCATGTCCACTACAAGCAACTTAAAAAAAACTTCACAAATGCAAAATTGTCATGTGTAACAAAGATAGTCCCTATGTCCCTTCATTGTCAACATTAATTTAAGCCATTAATAACCCTAGACTGAGCAGTATATATGGAAAAAATGTAATAATCTCTTTTAATTAAGCCAAATATATTTGGCAGTAACTTTTGCAGTTAGAGAATGAGGATCATGAGATAGGTGTACTGTGATGTGTCATTCTCAGGTTGAACATTTACTCTCCTCATTCTCAACGGAGGACAGATTAGGATGGAAATTTACGAGCAATATATTAAAATTTTGTAAAAGCAAAAAAGGATAAAAGTTCTCAGTTAAGAAAAGTGCCTGTGATGCATTCTCATTCAATTTATTTAGTTTCCAAGGGCCCGATTCATGAAGTTACGGATCTGCCTTCTTATGCAGATAATCCTATAATCGTCTCTCGGAACAGGGAGTTAAGATGCGTAAAACACTACAATACGCTGCTCAAACAGAGCATATCCGTCACGAAAAGGAATAGGTGTCTCAAACTCCATCGTAAATACATTTGCGATGTTGGCTGATCACTTGCAAAAAAGGGAGTGGGAATGGGAATTGTCCATTAGTACGTTTGTGTAAAATAAGCCTCTTTTCCTTACAGACACCTTTGTAATGTAAAGTGTATGATGTTTGTTGATATTTTGGGCTTTTGGGTTAATGGAGTGCTAAGTGCATTCCCTATCCATTCCAGCAGCCGGAATGGAGTGCTGAGTGCATTCCACTCCCCGAATGGAGTGCTAAGTGCATTCCCTATCCATTCCAGCAGCCGGAATGGAGTGCTGATTGAATTCCCCATCCATTGCGGCTGCCGGAATGGATGGCAAAGGTACGTGCAAAAACATTCACGTATCCTGAATAAGGCCTTTCTCACTTTTACATGGAGCTCTAGCAAATTGTATATGTATACCAAAATTTAGGCGAACACACAATATTTTATATTTAGTCTCTATGTAAAATGGCTCTTGTATCCACACATCTTCCCTATTTTATGTTAACCCAACTGCTTCCAAACGCTACTCAGAATAATATTGCTAAATTTTCAATTTTATCGCCAGAGCTGTTTGAAATTAGAGCTAGGGTACTTTTACAACAGAGACTCTTTGGAACTCAATACATATATAGGAAGAATATTAGTGATTCCACACACACAAGAGTGTTGGGGAGGAATTTTACTCAGGTTTTGAGTTTGCAAAGGTGCATTATTTAACCGCTACACCAATTATCAAATGATCTAAAAATGATTTCAATTGCATAGAATGAAAGACAGACCATCAACCTTAGCTCAGGAGAAGTTTTGGGATTTCTAGTTAGGGATAATGTCAATTATTTCATTAGGAACTATTAGAGGCGTCACTCCTTGGTATATGCACTGTGAAATGTTTAAAAATAAAAAATTTTGGTAAAACATTTTGTTTAGCATTTTGGACAGTTTTTTTGGCAAAGGGGTTTGGGGGCCATTTTGGGATTTACACAACTTTCATTTGTGGATGAATCCTAAAAGTATTTGCAAGCAACTTATTAGGGTCAGCTGCTTCTCTGTGTTGTACCTGCATACAATTTGAGTTGGCAATTATTATTACCAACAAGAGGGTTAACGTGAAATCAAGTACTACACCTAGACACACACACACAATTGTCTGTTTTTCTAAACCTGCCGAGCTGTAAATACTAAAATAGGAACAATGAATGATCGCGGATGCGATTATTACGGCGAATGATTAGCATTCGCGTACTTTACTTTTATTAATTGTGTTGAAACTTATAGAAGGGTCGTATTTGCACTTTGTACTAAAGGTTGACTCGTGGCCTCGAACTTCTGACCTTAGCATTGCCAGATGGAACCTAACCACCACACTATCGCCTACACCAAATGGCAAATATGTTCTCTTGCGTACCTTTAAAATTTACACTCATTAAACCATGATCTTTGCACAACACAAACATCTAAGTTCATTTGTCAAATATGTGAATTATCGTAAAAAAAATACACTTACCCTACTTTGAATACACTTTGAAAACATGACAGATATCTTTTCAAACCAAACACACTCGTCCACTCTGAACGCACCTGTGTGCTCGTAATGCCGTTCCTGCGTACTCACCGGCAGGTAATTCAGTAATCACAGTGGTATTTTAAAACGCCTTTGTGGAACTTCAGTGCTGTTGGGAGTTTCAGTGGTCTGGGTGAGTATACTGCAGATGGACAAATGCTGGTTCAAGACGTTTACAGCAGTACCTTTGTCAACCTTCAGTATGTTTAATTACTTATCAAAGCATTGCTATGTGTTTGAGAGCTAGATAGGCCATTCCTACTATATGTTTTAAGCAACTTCACTTGGTGCTGAAAGGGGTTTACAAACTTTGCTTGAGAGTGGCTTTTGGGTGTTAGAAGTAAAGTGTTTGTTTACATTTGGAGTTAGATACATTTGTGCACTGTGTATACTTTGATGAGGGACTGCATACAGACTTCAATAAGGTAGTGATTTGACAAATTTTTCACCCTTTGACTGCCTTTATTTGTTAACTGCTCACCGCCCCCAACAGATTGGAGTTGCCAGAGCTTTGCTGAGTGTGATAATAAGAAGCTACTTTGCGTCTGTTTGTGTGGTAAGAATTGAGTGACACCTTTTTTTTTTTTTTTTTTTTTTTGCTTTTGCACTATTAAGGGGCAGGTGGAATTTGATGTGGTGTGTTAGGTAATTTCCTATGTTGTTTTTTTTTTTTTTTTAAATAATCCCAATTTTTTAACACTATTTGCTTCACACTCTTACACCTTACAAATTTTAATGTAACTAATGTGATTTGCACAAGGTGATTTTGGTGTTTGCCTCTGGTAAGTATCCATATTCCATGCACTTCTGTGGTGTTTCTATATGGTGAGGTGGTGTTTGCTCAATCAATAGGGCTGGAGTATTTTTTTTTTCCAACATTTAATGTTAATTTCCCTAAATCTTGACTGTGCTTTGCCACAATAAGCAGGAAGATGAATTTTCACTATATTGTAAGTATTGGTTTCATAATTTGAGGCAACGGTGAAAAATGAATGGTGGAACTGTGTCACCTACTGTTTTGTTTGTTAACTCAGGCTTTTGTAACACATACAGGGGATCCTGGAGTTGGACTACAATCTGTTTCATGGGGGCCTGCTCCTCCGCCACCTCCAAACCAGCAACTAGTACAACATCGCCGTCCGAGGGAGCGCGTCTTCAGGCCACGTGTCAGCCTCTTTGGGATGTCGGATGCGGAGGTTGTCTGCCGCTATCGGCTTCCTCTGCATGTGATCTTGGACACCCTGCACATTGTGCAGCGTGACCTGGAGCCAATGCGCAACATCCCAACAGCAGTACCACCTTTGACCAAACTTTTGGCGGTACTGCACTTCTGTGGGGGTCGCAGCAGGTATGTCCCAGGCCACCTTGGGACGCGTGCTGAAGATTGTGCTAATGGCGTTCCTGTCGCGGCTCGCCCAGTTTATCCATCTGTCACTCGATGAGGAGTCCCTTGAGTGGATTAAGCAGCAGTTTGCCACAATAGCTGGCTTTTCGCACGTCCTAGGGGCAGTAGATGGGACGCATGTGGCTTTGGTTCCGGTGAGTGGGAATGCTTCGGTTTTTATGAACCGCAAACATTTGCACTTAATCAATGTCCAGGCCATATGTGACCCGTCTCTCCAGATTCTAAACCTGCTTGCGAAATGGGGGGTTGTACCCATGAGTCCTTTGCCTTTCGCAATTCAGAGTTGTGGCCTAGATTGCAACAGAGGCAAGGGGGTGTCATGCCACATGGAGATGCGTGGCTTCTTGGTAATTATTCTAATCTATTGATTCTGTATAGTTGAATTTGTTATTAATAATGTATTTCAAAGTTAGTTCCCTTAAATGTAAACTTTTACATGAGATGTTAGTGTTACACAATGTGTTATATAGTGCATCTGCCTTGTATTTATAGTTGGTCCAACTATACAGTACTAAAAGAAAATTGCCCACATTTTGTTAAGTTAATGGTAATGTAGGTCAATTACACCAACAGACCTAACAGTTAAGGTTATGTGTTAGTTGAAAACTGTACAACGGCAGGTACGTAAGTATTATTTTTTTGAAAAGTGTAATCATAAAATCTTGAATAAACTTTGGTTTTAGGGATTTATTAGACATATTTTTTTTTTACAATGGATGGTATTTATACAGTAATATGACTCTTTTACCTAAATATTTAGCATTGAGTTAAGCTATGAGCCATATTTGAGTATGTTTGGCTATTGACGCTGGTCTATTGTTACTGTTAAAGTGTATTAATGTTTTTTTATTATGTCTTTCCTCTCATCCTACATAGAAAACAATGCGCATCCCTCCTGCCCTTGGCTCCTCACTCCGATCTTGAACCCACGCACAGAGAAGGAAAAGGCATATAACTCGGCTCATGTGGCCACCAGATCAGTCATTAAAAGGGCATTCAGTGTTTTAAAGGCGCGATTTCATTGCCTGGACCGGTCTGGTGGTGCACTCATGTACGAGCCGAGGAAAGTTTGTAAGATCATAGCTCTGTGTTTGGCATTTCATAATATAGCTATCCGGAGTGGGGCTCCAGGGGTCGTGGACGAGGTTGCGGAGGTGGAAGAGGAGGAGGAGGAGGAGGAGGAGGAGGAGGAGGAAGATCTTGAAGACCCCCCTCGAGAATTAGTGCGTGGGTCCAACTTCAGGCAGTATGTGGTGGATAAATATTTTTGAGGTAAAAGAGTTATTGGTACTGTTTCCTTTAAAACAACAATGCTCTCTGCTGTAATAATGATCAAGCTTACCTAAAATATGAATCACAAATGTATGGACAGACCAAATGTGGTTAGAAATATACATGGCCTGGGGGTAAATGTATCAAGCTGAGAGTTTTCCGGCGGGTTTGAAAAACCAATCAGATTCTAGTTATCATTTTTTTAGTACATTCTACAAAATGATAGCAAGAATCTGATTGGTTGCTATAGGCAACATCTCCACTTTTCAAACCCGTCGGAAAACTCTCAGCTTGATACATTTACCCCCTGGTGTGCTACTGAAATGTGTTACATTTGTCCTAATCGAAAAATCAATTACAACCTGTACGTTTTTTTTTTAAATGTGTGTTGGATGTCTCTTTAAATGCCTCAAAGTTTAACGTCAGTGTTTTTGGTGAAATGCACCTTAATGTGTTTGACTTCAACAACTGTCTAATGTGCCAACATCAACGTTCTTATGTTGAAATGTAGAGTTCAGTTTGAACAGTCCAAACATTGCACAATTGCTGCTTGTATTAGCTATTTAATTAAAGGGCAGAATGGTCTCGTATGTCAATGGCCACTAGATTAAAAGTGTTAATGTCAAATATTTGTTTTTAAATTCTAACAGTCTTGATAAAGAATCTTCACGATTCGAAACGCGTTGAATGGTTTAACAGGGAGATGACTGCTGGGACTTCCTGAGGACCTGAGGATAACGGCAGCTGTAAGAGTCTATTTGGACTTTGGGAAATTCACCTTGGTAAAATATACATGCTGTATTTACTTCACCTTGAGGTACGCTCCTAGAAGCAGACCAACTCTGTGGATTATTAATGTGATTTTATGTGACTAAATAAATGGTATTATGCTATGATTTTACTTTATCTTTGTGCACATGTTTGATCGCTGGAGATTGCAGTGAAGGCAGACGTTGTGATTCCCATCAGAAATTTTATTGATGCGCTGTGTTTCAAGAAATCAGTTTGTAAGCATACATCTATGGGGAGTCCCCTCACGTGGTTATCCAATATTTGGCAACCTTTAACACACTTGGAAGAGGGATTTTTTGAAGACACTTTGAGACCCCATTCATTTGTCAGGACTTTCCTGCTCTATGTCTATTTTTTTTTTATGTTACAGTTTTCTGTTTGATGCCTGTATTAATGTTTGTGTGACCCTTTCAGCGCTGTAAGTTATCAATTTTGCTTTGTATATCTGTTTGGGGAGCAGGTGGCTCCTTTCATGAAGACTTAGGTAGCTTTTTGGTAAACATTAGCGCTCATTCTTGGTATATTGCCTCACATAACAGTCTAACAGTGTTCAGTGTGGCATGTGAGGTTTGTATGTTATTGTGCAACACATACAGTGTTGAGAAGGGTAAATTTGTTACAATATTTTTGTGTATTTTATATATACAGGCTGTTTCACCCTTCAAGCCTATTGTGCTGTCCTCAGTGCCATAGGAATTGCCATTGGAGTTGGTGGATGTGGCCATGGTGAAGGCTGTTGACAAATGTAAGTATCTATAGTGTTTGCATCACTAAAATGTAACTGTCAAGTGTGTGTGCTGCATACAATATTGACGTTTGTAAGCATTAAATGTGTGGGTCTGCTAAGTCAACATATGACCATGTGCTATGTAGGTTACTTATGGGTTTGGGGTTACTTTCCTGTCAAATTCAACACTCTGAAACCAAGATATAGCTCAAACACACAAGCCACTATTACAGAGAATACTGTGTAGAACCTTACCAGACATTTTTCACATTACAATACAGTGGCCCCCTTCATGTGCACCAAGGCATAAACTAGGTACATAAATGCAAGTTCTTTGTGAGCTAATATTGGCTTAGTAAATGTTAGTTTCACATTCAACAGGGCACGTTGGCCTGGATTTTGGGGTTGTGCGTTTCATGTTTGCCGACATGTTGAAGTATTTCTCCAATGCTCCAAACCTGCTTTTGTATTTCTTAACTTTGGCCAGATTGTCAGCTCTTCATCCAAGGAACTTTGCCACCCAGATCACTGAATTCTTTGCTATGCATTTTGTAGCAAGTTTGGAATCATCTATGTAATCAATAAATCTGAACATGCAGTATTGTCACCAAACAGTCCCAAGCAAGTATCTGCTGATTACTACTCTACTGTGCTTCCTCTTGTCATACACAACAATCCATACATAGTGCTTTGGAGCCCATTTTGGAACATGTCTACTTGTACAATATATTGAATGCATGTGTGGTTATTTTGTCCTTTGCCACAGACAGACTGTAGCCTACAAACCCACTCTCTGTAGTGGTTTTTAACTATTACCCATTATGGTTTGTTAGGAGGTTTGTATGTGTGGTTGCTTCTTTTCTAGGCAAGTTTTTGAATTTTGTATGCTGGAAGGTCCACATGGTATGTGAACACAAACCTCTACATATAGAAATCTACTCTGTACAAAAATGTCCCATACATGTTAGAAGAGTTGCCTCAAACACTACAAAGCCTTGGACCTTTCACAAACAACACGGCCAAAATAGACTCCTGGCCCAATTTCCACTTTGTTTACAAGCGGACCCACAGCCAAATGGCAACCCCAAAGCCCACACAAACAATTCAGTTGAATGCGTTTGTGTTCAGGCACTAGTTGAGCATCTTTTGGAGGCCGTCTCCACATTACCTTTAAACCAACTTTGGGACACCAGATAAACAATGACACTATCTCCCTTTTAAGTGTGTATTTTCTTTGTAAGCTATTTGTCATATGTTATACATCACCTATATTGCTCATTGGTCCAGTCATGCAATGTTCCATTCCAGCCCCACACAGATACACCTTTTTTGCCCAACTGAAATGTGTCTGAAGACACACATTGTTAGCCTGCACACACTGGACATGTTTTGTGACCTTCACAATCTGTGCTCCAAGTAGTTAGTGTCAAAATTTCGGATTGGATCTTGGTGTTAAAATGTGCCATTGCTTGGCAATACCATTTACATTGCTAATGGCCTCTGAAAGGGCCAAGCCTCCAAATTAAGCCACAATCAGGATGGGAATATCTTCAAGTCGGATCTGTCAGTGTGTGTGTGTAAAGAATCTTTAGGGATACTTTGTGGCATAGTAACAACAATGCCTGTTTCTACATGAGTGCAAATGTAAGGAATTCAACAGTACTTTCAAAGTGTTTCACATCATAGTACTATGAGGCAACAATTTCAGTCTCCTCACACAGCAGAGTGCCCCTCATCCAGAATGTCCTGCAAACAGTAAGTAATGCCCACTGGCACACAATCCGTTACTAGATGTCCAAGCACATCCCAAGCATAGGGCTTTACCCCATCGTGCATTTTAAATTTGCAGCATACACTAAGCTTAGTTTTTGGGAATTAAGTAGCTACTTGGTGTGGAAGATACCATGGCTGCATAGTCATCCTGAAACCTAGAGGAACTGTGTTCAAAATGAAATCACTACCTATATTTCAAATGTGAACTGTGCACTACCTTGTCACAATGCAAAGGAGTGCACATAACTAATGATTTAACCAATCACATAGGTCAGGTCAAGCATTCCACCAAATTGTTGACAATGATATTTAAAAAAGCCCTAACCTTAATGGCAACATTCACATTATTCCAAAAGGTTTAACCTAAATATTTAAATCAACATTTAGTTTTTAAAAAACTGACTCTACATCATGGGCTTGAATCATAAAGGAACTTAAATTAAGAAGTTTCTAATTTAAGTCTCCTGGACAAAACCATGTTACAGTGCAAGGGGTGCAAATGAGTTTTCTGTTTTGCACATAAGTTACATACTGACTGTTTTATCATGTAGCACACAAATAGCAACTTTACATTTCAGTGTACAAATAAGGTATCAAGTATTTTTTTGCCTCATGAAAAAACAGTCAGTATTTAACTTATGTGCAAAACAGAAAACTCATTTGCACCCCTTGCACTGTAACATGGTTTTGTCCAGGAGACTTAAATTAGAAACTTCTTAATTTAAGTTCCTTAATGAATCAGGCCCCATGTAAAATGTTCTTTGGCTCCCTATCTCAACACAATCTCTGATCTGTGATCACCACCATACTGTGTTTGTATACGAGTCACTGTAACATCAACAAATACACTGTAGGTAATGTTTTAATGGTATTGTGAGGCTTCATAGTTGACCCTTCTACTAAATAGGTAACTGTCTGTGTATTATCAAACAGTACAATAGACATAAAAAAATATTTTATCGGGTTTGGCATAATTTCATTTACCATGAACTAGCTTAATTTAAATCAACTACTATAGGGGAGCTTCTGCCTACTGACCTGGCCTCTGTAAAAGTGTATACATGCAAGTGTTCAGAAGTAAACAAACATAATGGCCAGATTCGGACAAAATCCCATACTGACTGAAGTTTTGTATAGATTTTGACTTTTTGGCCAGGCTCAGACCATTGTGATTTATTACATAATTACCGGGTAGTTCAGTTATTGAGACAAATGAGCTCTTGTACATCCATCACTAGTCGAATTAGATAATGTGTTGTCGTGTACTTACTAGGATAACAGGGTGTTATCATAGCTTCTTCCGAGGTAATAGTTACTAATCTTCCCTGTGTCTTATATTACTAAACATTAATATCCAGACACACAGCAGACAGTTCACACAACACTACAGCCTCTAGGCTCTTTGCAGAAATATGTGCCTATTGGAATAAGGACAGGAATGACCATTGATCTTAGTTGTTTTGTGAAGCACTGGGTGGGTGCCAGCCACTGTGCATTTGCAGATCAGAAAAGGCTAAGGCCTTCGTATATAGTTTAAATTTGCCCATAATCAGACCGAAACAGATTTGAAGTTAAGATTCATGCCCTTGGTGCATACCTTGAATGGATTAAACTAGTCCATTAGTTGCTTTATAACCTGTGATTGGTGTCACATTATTGAGAGCTAACATATTAAAATAAGCAAATCTCCTTGGCTTGAGGTATTTCCATACCTAGCAAGGAACACTGTAGGTTTAAAATCCTTTGGTAGCCACCATTTACTCACACAAACCAAGAGACACTGCAACTGGTGTAAGATATGTCTGCATTTGGAAGCCATTACCCAGTGTGAGATTTTTCTAAAATGCACCTAATGGGTCTCCCATTCACATGACACAATTTTAAATTTTATACAATTAAAAACCTGAATAGTGACGTACATTTGTGCAGACATTTAGAACTTTAATCTCCTGATCCAAACCATGTTTAAATACAATACTTACCAATGTGCTGACTATGGAGAAATTAATGTAATGCATGGCTGCTTTGTCATGTACGACACGACTAAATAGTTAGTGGACAAAGACTGAAATTTAGAGTTGACATTTGTGTGCTACATGAAAACCAAACAGTATTGAACCTAGGGGCAAAATGTACAAATATTTTGGCACATTGGCATTTTCACATGGTTTACTACGGGACACCTCAGTAATAAATGTCGGGACGAATTTGTTAAAGGAATCAGGCCCTACCAGGCAAACTTTGTACTGACAATTTCAACATGCATTCAGTTTCAAAGTCCTATCTTAGGTCCATCAGGGTTGAAACAAAACATGTACATGCAACACAGAGCCCAGGTGTCACGAGCAGCGGCGGTACGCTGCCTCCTGGCGTGAACTAGCAGCCGGCCACGTGCTTTAGTTTCTGTGCTCTGATTTTATCCTTGTGGCATAGATGTAGGAGGGTGTAGGGACATCCTCCAACTCCAGGGGGAGCTCTCATATTATTTAAACTGGTTCATTTATATTTTTATACATGCTACCTGGTTTGTGTTATTACCTATGCTAGTTCTAGTTAGTAATTAATTAGCAACCTCCTGAGCCTGATTGTCAGCCCTGTCCTCCTCTTTCCTGATTGGTTCTTGGTACTATTTAAGGCAGTGAGGTCTGCAGCCTCACTGCCAGTTGTAGCTTCTGTTACCAGTCTGCTGACCTGCTCTGCTCCTTGCTCCTGTCCTTTGGATATTCTGTTGGATTGCCCGTGTATGACCCCTTGCCTGGATTTAGACCCTGCCTGTGTTTCTTGTGACCCCGACCTCTGGCGTGTTTAACGACCTTCCTGTTTGCTTGTGACCCTTGACCTCGGCTTGTTTATTGGATTCCCTGTCTGCTGCCAGCCCTCGACCCTTGCCTGGACTTCACTCCGCTTTCCCGGGTTCTCCCCAGCCGGTACGCACTTCACGACCCTCTGTCAGTCTGCGGCCCAGTCTGTCCCCACCACTAAGGGCTCCAGTGAACACCTGACCGGCAGAGTAGATTCCGGGTTGTGCAGTATCGGCTAGTGGGGTTCCTAACATTATAACCGGCCAAAAGACATTCTGGAGACGAAATTGGGATGGATGAAAGCGGACAATGGGACCTTTCCTTCCACTACAGTTAAGTTGTACACACATCTCAGGTAGACACAATAAGGGGCAGAGAGGTCTCAATATTGTGCTATTTTTCATACATGTGTACATTAATCATCCATGATGCTCACTTAGAAAGATTGTAGTCTACTGTGACATTATACACTAGTCCCTGTGGAACAAGCTATTGGAGTGTCCTACAGGATTTGAAGTACTCACGTGTGTACCTTTGAGGCTTGGGTTATTGGCTTGTTATGGGTGAATGCTTGGGTATGTGTATTATTTACCTCCGCTAAATCTTTGACACAAATAGACATAGGATGACACTTTTGCACGATTTTCACAGACCGTTTTACACATAAATGTCTTGTAAGACACGTTGCAAAAATTAAATTACGGAATGTAGACTCAATGTTCTGAGATAACAATGTCCTTAGACTGGGTAAAAAGTCTGATTTTTTACATCAATACTTAAATATGCCTACAAAAAGCAACAGCCACATAGTTTCATTAGTATTTACATTTTTAATTTAGATAAACATAAAAAAGTTTAACACAAATAGTAAATGAAATGTTAAATAAAATAAAAAAAAATAATAATTTACTTTTATTTTTGCTTTCTGGAGGGTTTTGCTTCCGGAACAGGCCGGACCTGACTTCTGGTTACGCGTGATGTGGAGGGCTCAGAGAAATCATCCGAACTCACAAGGGGAGCAGAATGTGTCTGACGGTGTGAAGGTGTAGGGTCATGGTCAAGGGTTATAGAAAATAGATGGGCTAGGGTCAGGGCAAATAATGAAACTCATCATGTACCTAGGGGAGAGTGCTGTCCAACTTGGGGTGGGATAGATCCAGTATCAATATCTCCCACCCCAACAATTTCGCACATTTGAATTGCAACACTTGCACACTCCTCAAGGGTTGTTAATACAGCGTCCAGGGGAAGGCGCCCGCCAGTGCCTTCGGCATATTGATGGGATTTTCTTAATTTAGCCTTTAGGCGCCCATATAGTCTGCCCATCTGTGCAAATGACAAAGAATATGCTGTGAAATGGCAGAATAGTAGAAAAAAATGCAACTTCATACTGTCCTTTTGCAAATTGCAGACAAAATAACTAAACCAATACACAGTGAAATGTGTGTGGCTTTTCAAGCGTGGATAATGTAGTAAACTGAACATGTTTATTTGTAAAAGTACCATGGGGATTTCGTTGTGTAACTAAGGCCTTGCTAGAGAAATGACTTACACAGACGCAAGGATGTGTTAAGCTCACAGGTGTCTAACTAGTAATATGATTACAGTCATCCAAACAAAAACGTGATTTATAACAAAAAGTTATTTTGTACCTTTTCTGAACTTCACCAATTTTTCGCGGGCATTGCGAAATCCTCTTAATCTTCATGGTTATTCTAGCCCATATCTGCGCTCGCTCAGATCCTGTAATGGATTCTTGTCCGGAATGAAACTCCGAAATTACCTCCTCGACAAGGACTTC
Organism: Mixophyes fleayi; assembly: GCF_038048845.1. Classification (NCBI taxonomy): domain Eukaryota; kingdom Metazoa; phylum Chordata; class Amphibia; order Anura; family Limnodynastidae; genus Mixophyes; species Mixophyes fleayi. The sequence goes on along the minus strand of NC_134405.1, from coordinate 58,171,327 downwards.
TAATTCAGCTATTGAGAAGTTCAGGCGTCTGCGTGTGGGCAGCCCTGGCGGCCACTCGGTGCTGGGTCCAGCCTCCTCAGACATTTAGCTATATAAAATAAATGGAGGGTGTTTATTGGCAACGCAAACAGTCAGGTGCAATGAAACATTGTAGGCCAACCCACCCCCTTAAAGATTGCATTCGTCAGACTCCAACCTAGTTATCAAGCACATGTACCTTATTATAAAAAGCATTGTTGTTTCTATATATATAACCCACAGTCACTTAGCCAACTGTATTTTAAAAGTAGTTGCCTAACATAACTAATTCAACATTCTGCTAATACTAAGACTCTCCACTTTATATTTTATTACATTGTTTATCACGTTGGCAACATATTTAACTAACCTATCTCCCATTCCAAATCCTGAGCGGCAACAAAAAATTGTGATTGGAAATGAAAAGTGAATGCAAAAGAAAGCCATCCACAGGATTAAAAGTGTAGACTATATAGTTTCCTTTATTTGGAATCATCCGAAAAAAATGCATAGATACATTTGCAGAAATCTGACCATCAATGCTATAATCTACTTATTAGTGTGTTTTGTAGGGGTAACCCCATTAGCAGAGTGTAGCAGTAAATTGTATACTTTGCCTGTACATTTTGAGGGCAAGGCCACTCTTTCAATGTTGTAAGCAAAGTAACAATGATTTTGTCCTAACAAGGTTGGTCCCTAATCAGAAGCAAACATGTTGTATCTATAGAAACATATCACATCAAATAGTATATTATTTATTATTTATTCTTTGTATCCATACTCAACAGTTATCTAGTTCTGCATTCACACATTGAAGGGAAGATATAGAACACAACCTACATATGTTCAGCACCTTGGATGGTGGAAAGACATTTCAATGGAATCTTCTGAGCATGGCACACAAACGATAAGTCTGTGTGATTGGATGGTGCTACAAGATAACAAACTTAGTCTAATCTTCTTCATGTCATAAGGACAAGACAGAACAACGGAACCTGCCACTCAGAAACTTTCTTCTACCGAACAAACTAACATTATCATTGTTTGCTAACACGGATGTAAGAATGGAAAGTCAAAATCATACAATGCATATGGAATTTATTTTAGTGGGGTTTTCAAATTTCCCTTCCTTTCTGATTCCTTTTATTTGGTTTTTTGCTCTCTCTTACAGTTTCACATTAATGGCAAACTTGGTCCTCATCTCACTAATATATCTGACCCCTTTACAGGAAAGCCCCATGTATTTCTTCCTGTCTAACCTGGCCTGCTTGGACATCACATACACATCCGTCACTTCTCCAAAATTAATACATTTGTTCATTGTTGCCAAAAGCACAATATCTTTCTCAGAATGCATAACCCAAAATACTTTTTTTATTGCATTTACATGTACTGAATACTTCCTCCTCACAGCGATGTCTTATGATCGTTATGTGGCTGTCTGTAGACCTCTACATTATTCTATGTTCCTCAGCAGGAGATTCTGTAGAGCAATGTCCATTAGCGTCTGGCTTAGCGGGTTTCTGTATTGCATACCTGTTGCTGTAGCTACATCTCAAAACGTCTACTGCTCCTCCAACGTAATTAATCATTTCTTTTGCGACATTGATGAGTTGCTAAAACTTTCTTGTACCAGCACAGCCATTACCCAGGTCATTATATTTGTTGAAGGGGTTTTGTTTTTGACAACCTGTTTACTGCCCACTCTTATGTCTTACATCTTTATCATCAAATCTGTTTTCAGGATAAAATCTTCAGATGGAAAGCATAAAGCCTTCTCCACTTGTGCTTCTCATTTAACCACTGTCAGTCTGTTCTACTCTGTGACTTCTATCCTATACATGATGCCAACTGTAGTCGTTAATCAAAACCAGCGCAAAATAGTCAGTGTCCTGTATTGTAATGTCATTCCCATGTTGAACCCACTAGTGTACAGCTTGAGGAATAAAGATGTAAAGAGCGCATTGAGAAATGTCATGACACGTAACTTTGAATAGCTTATCAATTAGCTGAAAGATCAACAGGATTAAGCATTTTATTCAAATAAATGTATATGATTTTAATTGATCACCATTACCAATGTAATATTTTATGCGATTGTCTGAATATTATCAACTGAAAATGTTATGTGTTCCTTGTTTTCAAGATTGCGTGCAAAGATAAGTGCAAGCATAAGTACACTTGCTCACAATTTCTCAGTCTTTATAAATGTTAAATATGAGTGTAGCCAGCATACCCTGGTTTAACAGAGACATGGTTCATATTTGTGAGAGGAAGTGATAACAGTTCATTAGATAAAAGGTGAATAGGAACAGTGATAGTCATATTTCCTAAACCGAAAATGCCGACACCAATAACACTGACAGTAAAATGCTGACACATAAAATAGTAAGAAATACCGAATGTTGTGGTTCTCCAAGTGCCACTATGCCCTGGCTAATATGATGATACTGGTGCTTGTAGATCTGCAAGTACCAGCATGCAGCCAGGGTTGGCTGGGACCTGTAGTTACACAAACTAAAATGGTGTTTTCTTTATTTTTAACACTTTCATCATCATCATTTATTTATATAGCGCCAACATATTCCTTAGCGCTTTACAATTGGGGACAAACATAGTAAACTAATAAACAAACTGGGTAAAACAGACAAAGAGGTGAGAAGGCCCTGCCCGCAAGCTTACAATCTATGGAACATTGGGAGTTGACACATGAGGTTAAGGCTACATTTTGCATTTCGGCCCAGCCAGGCTGCAAAAGTAAGAGTGACTCATAGGCTAAATGATCCTGTCACACAACAATGTTGGTCAGGGGGTAGTTGTCTTGTGTGAAATTGTGTAACGGGTGTTAATAGGGTAAGGTAGTGAGGTTAAGAGGGTGGTTGAGGAATATTATAAGCTTTTCTGAAGAGGTAGGTTTTCAGAGAATGCTTGAAAGTTTGAGAGTCTTATTATGCAAGGGAGAGAATTCCATAGAGTGGGTGCAGCCTGAAAAAAGTCCTGTAACCGGGAATGGGAGGATGTAATGAGGGTGGATGAGAGACGCAGATCTTGTGCAGAACGGAGTTGCCGAGTTGGGAGATATTTTGAGACAAGAAAGGAGATGTATGTTGGTGCAGCTTTGTTGATGGCCTTGTAGGTTAGTAAAAGTATTTTATACTTTCTTGTGCGTTATTACTGTACACTCACCGCCCCAGGGGTGTAGGACAGCCCTAGTGCTTTCAGCACTGGGCTTGGTATTCCTAGAGGAGGTCCCACATAATTTTTTTGCAGAACTCACTTCCTAGTGATTCCAGCCCCGTGCTGAACAGCCTGGGGTTGGGTTGGTTGTCATTATAGCAGAGGGACGCAGAGCCGGATTTAGACCTCATGGGGCCCTAGGCAAGATACAGGTTTGGGGCCCCCTCCCTGAAAAAATCCATAGCACTATAGTTTTTTAGCATAACATATAGGGGCTGGCTGGCAGACTTTAGCCCAGGGGAGGCAAGCATATAGCACTGGCCCATAAGTAGCGGCCCATTTTTAAAGGGTGGTCTCACCGCCGGCCCTGGCAGGGCCCTCTGGGGACCGCTGGGCCCTAGGCAATTGCCTAGGTTGCATAGTGGTAAATCCAGCTCTGGAGGGACACCCTGCCGCGTCTCCCCCTGCCGCGTGTCCCCGTGCTATAGTGCCACCCACCCTGCCTGGTTTGTCTAGTGCTGGTTGCGGTGAAATAGGGGGGACCCCACGCATTTTTTCCAGATTTCGCTGCAACCAACAGTAGGCAGGCAGCGCTAGGATTAATAGTGTTTATAGGGAGAGACTACACATTTTTCTCTTATCCCTATGGTTTTGATTTTATACAGACAGGTCCTGCGGCTATACAGCTGCCGGACCCACTCGCATTGACCCATTAATGCCGGCAGTGTGACTGTCGGCATTTGCAGTGTCACCAATCACACTGTCACAATCGTATTGTGAAGGCATTACTTACACACAGGTATTTAAGGTGTCAGGATTTAGTACCTGTCACTGGTTATAATGTTAGGTATTACTTACTTGTCACTATTTTATGTGTCAGCATTTTCCTGTTAGTGTTATTGGTGTCGACATTTTCGGCTTGGGAATTTTTACCCCACCCAATAGGAGGGTTATCATCAACTTTCTCCATGATGTTTAAAATCCATCAATGTTATATTATACAGAAAATTAAAAAAGACAATGTTTAGGAAGACTGTACACTGTATTAGGTTCACCTCAACACCTCCTTGTTAATGCAAATTTCTAATCAACCAATCAGGTGGCACCAATTCAATACATAAAAGCATGTAGACATGGTCAAGAGGTTCAGTTGTTGTTCAGACCGAACACAAGAATGGGGTTGAAATGTGATCTTAGTGACTTTGACCGTGGAATGATTTTTGGTGCCAGATGTTGTTGTTTAAATATCTCAGAAACTGCTGATCTCCTGGTAATGTCAGTTCTCTAGGTGAACATGTCTTGGCTATGAGTAAGACAGTTAAGCAATTAATCTTGCGTTACAACAGTGGTATGCAGAAGGATATCTCTGAACAAACAGCATATTGGACCTTAAAGTGGATGGGCTACAACAGAAGAAAACTACACCTGTTTCCACTCCTGTCAGCTAAGAGCAGGAAACTGAGGCTACAGCGGAGACTGGCTCACCCAATCTGGACAGCTGAATACTAGAAAAAAATTTCCAGGTCTGACAAATCTTGACTTCTGCTGCGATATGCAGATGGTAGGGTCAGAATTTGATGTGAACAGCATGAGTCATGGATCCATCCTACCTTTTTGTCAATGATGAAGGCTGGTGGTGGTTTAATGGAGTGGGTAATGGGTTTTTATGGCACACATTAGCTGTTCTTTAACTAACTATATTCATAAGTAATAATATTACAAATTCTTACGTTCATACATTTTTAATATACATTCATGCATTTGTAATTTACGCCATTAGCTGTACAAATTCACTATGGTCAATTTCAAATGGTGCAAATCTAAATGAATTGGTGACATCAGATTAGAAGTTTTTATTACTCAGAAACAACTCTTTGTAAAGAACTATGATCCTGATAAGGTGCAATCAGTTTAGGCTGAAGTATTACAGTTAAAAAGGGAGTAGATTTTCAGGAAAATCATAGGCAGAAGAGTTACAAGTTATGATATGTTCAAATTATAACTCAGAATATAAAATAATACAGACAATTATTAAATTACATTAGCCCATTCTAATAGGAGGCGGAGTTTTGAATGAGATCCTGCCAGGTCACCCAAAATTACTTTAAAAAAAGGCATCCAATTAAAGGTTGTTGTTTTTTCCTAACATTAGAAAATGATCTAAAAATCCAATACTTGGTTGGCTAAATTTGGAGCAGAGTTTCTGCGGCACATATCATACCGCTGTAAATCTACCACAGAAACCACTAATAGCTTCCTTTGAAACAAATATTACAGGTTAAAGATTTGCCATAAAAACAGTATTTCTGGTATTTTTACTAAAGTGTGGAAGAGCCATGTTATGTGGAGCAGTGCAGAAAGTAGATAATCCTTTCAGGGTCTTTTTTACCATTCCTCGTCTGCGCCACTTTAGAGCTGGGGGAGACTGGCCATTCTTTGATTGTAACAAAACTCCCCATACATAATACACTCTTCAGTAAAAAAAACAAAATTTGAAAAAATGGTTAGCGTGCCCCTACACAGATCTTCAACCAGCCCTAGTTCTATGTCAGCTATGCACAGGAATAACATCGTTGGGTTGTGGTGAAAAACCATTAAGTTTATTGCAGAATCAGTAAAAACAGGAAAAACACTGAAATAATAATTTAGGAATAAATAACTGCCTCAATCAAATTCAGGAGTTAAACAGTCTTTAAGGAAACACACACAAGTAGGTCTGATTGGTGCACCATAAACCTTATCTATAAATATGCATACACCTGACTAAAGGAGAAAAAACTCCTGAGATTATCAGATAATCCAAACAACTAAATAACAGTAACATGTACAAATGCTAAATATAAAATAATAATACAATTTTTGACCAATAACGCAGCTGTAAGGGGAATGTGTGAATCCCCACATTGCAAAGAGAAAACGTAAACCATACAATAGTAACAAAATACAGCGCTGTGATTGGTGAAATGATATGAAAACCAACACGATGCTATACAAAAGTGCATATAATTTATTAATGAAATATGAATATCAAACAATATATAAATATAAAACATAAGCGCAATAAAGCAGCTGCAATAATGAAAACACGATCTATAGCTTTCTTGTAGGTTCTGAATAAATCTGTTCATTAGATCAGTTCATTAGATTCCTCTTCTATATAAGGGTCACATTAGCAAAGTCTTGACGTAAATGTCAGAAATAGCTGTCAGCCGATAGGACTAACAGCAAATGGATGTTAGACACTTATAAATTCCACAGATAATAAAAGGAATAGTTGATGATAAGTTACAGTATATAACAAACATCCTATAGTCCTCCGAATAAGTCCCGTATGCAGAGGCAATACGAAGCACAAGAAGAACAGTTCTCTTAAACCACGTTGTGATAGTGTTTTGCACAATAAGTGACAGTTTGTAATACCTGACCTGCAGAGGATCTGTTTGGCTGCAATCAGTGGCAGAACCGGGACCTTGTTATAACCAGCAATGTCTTGTGATGTTAGGATACAGTGGTCTCACAATGAATCACTTTCAGTCCAGATGAATGACAGCCTATGACAGTGATGGAAATCAGTGATGCCTCTGCATGCTAATTGTAGATGAAAGTTACAATGGGAGCAATTCCAAATAAGCTCCTAGTTCCTAATTTGAATGAGGAAACAATCATAACAACTGCTTTATTGCTGAGGCGTTTCTTTACCCATAAGGTAATTTCTTCAGAGGAGAAGCAATCATGCACAATGCAGCTGACAGCAAAAAAAGTAAAACTGTTGTCAGCTGCGTTGTGCCTCACTTGAAGTAATACTGGAGCAGATATTCAGTCTAGACAGGGTACGATAATAAACAGTATCTCTTGAAGTTATACTGAAACAGATTATACAGTCTTTGGGCAAGGCAAGATAATGCACAAGTCTCTTGAAGCAATGCTGATGCAAATTAGCTCAGAGTCCAAATTCAATTAGCCACGATGTTCCTCAGAATACCACGGCTGTGCACTTTTACTATTACTACGGTAAAAATATCCACTTATTGTGGATATTTATGTAAAAATTTCCGCTGCAAAGTGTCTCCGAAATGGACGCAAGACACTTCGCAGCTTATTGAATCTGTCTCTTTGTGTAATATTAAAATAAAAAATATCTCATGTAGTTATTATAGAGCAAATTATACAGTCTTTGGCAAGGCAAGATAATGCACAATATCTCTTGAAGCAATTCTTTTGTAAATTAACACAGATTGTAGTAATCACTGCAAAGACCCTTTTTGTGTAATATTGAAATAAACAATATATCTTAAAGTAATACTGGAGCAAATATTCAGTCCAGATAACGCAAGATAATAAACTGTATCTTTTCAAACTATACTGAAGCAGATTATACAGGCTTTAGGCAAGTCAATATAATGCAAAATGCTGATTTAAATTAACAGAGTCCATTAATCACCAGAATACTCCTCTTTGTGTAATACTGAAACAATAACTCTTGACATTATTATGGAGCAGATTATACAGTCTTTAGCAAGGCAAGATAATGTAGAATGTCTCTTGAAGCAAGACTGGTGCAAAGTAACACATAGTCCAGTCCCAGTCCACTGTGAAGGTCCCTTAGAGAGCAATGGGTAGTCCTCAGGGTCCATACCACGGGATTTTGAGTTGAGCTACTGTATATGTGAATAACTTGTAGACCAGTAGAGAGAAGCCAGGAGATAAACAGAAATACACTTAAATGATTCCACCATATGATAGGATTCCAATACGAACAAAGCCAGATCTCAACAGAGTTGTATAATGCAATCCATACATCAGGATACAAATAAGGAAAAAAACAGGAACTCATGCAAGGTCAGGAACAAACTTGGACAAGAAACAGGAGTCAAGAAGCTTGCATATCCAATGCCGTACAACTCTATCACTAGCAAGGCATTAAGGTGTTCCTAAATATTGCAGCTCACCTACCAGCTACGCAGCGGAGGCACACCTGCAATACAGCTCAGAACTAATCGAAAGCAAGGATGTAAGCAACAGTTCTTCAGAGGGAGACACACTTATACAGAAGCTCAGACTTGATAGAAGGCGAGATGCAGGGAACAACCAGCTGAACGCTGACACTCTAGACATCCTGGACTGTTTTCCTCTATAACAGGAAGACAATGAGCATTTGGCCTCCCTGCTACAGTAAAAACTAGCCCCAGGCTGGGCAGCGCAGGGCTGGTGCCTCTGTGGGAAAGTCGCACAATAAACAGCATTCCCCACCTCTCAGTCCTGCACTGTAAAGCAATAGAGCTCTACTCGATCTACTGGGCTGTGGGGGCTGGAGTAATAATTATGATTGGGTACTTTGGAGTGACAACTCTGCCACCACAGTAGTCTCATTATAATGGATATTTAGAAGTAAATACTAAAGTTTCATTACCCTATTTGTACACAACATAATAATGCAATAATCATATATACAAGAGAAAATATTGTCTTGGCAACTATTAATAAATATGAAGTTGGCATTTCCAACATAGTGTAATTAAATAACAAAAACACACATCTGTTTAGACCTTTAAATATAAAAGAAGAATCTTCTTCCCTTCAATAGTTCAACTGGAAGATGAGGGGGTTGAATACACAATAAGAAACAGCAATTTAGTCCTGCTGATAGTCATCATAATTGCATAGCATTGTGTCAGTCTTTCAGCATCTTCCTGAAAGGTATAGCTGGACATACGTTGACAAGTAATTATGTCACAATTACGTGAACACACCCTTACTGTACTCAGCTAATGCTTGTCTAACCCCTGTCCACACCCATTCCACCTTTCCAGACGTAATAGTGCACAAGTTAAAATACACAAATATGTAAATATGAATATATACTTAAATATTTTTTGTGCATATGCACAGTACGGATATACGAATCTTACTCACAAAATAGTATACGGTCAACATAAATGAGTGTGTAGGGCTTTCACTGCTCACTGTATTATATCAGATTCTAGAGTGTTCAAAAAACACAAAGACACATGTTCACTTCTATCATCAGTTCCCTTCTGACCAGCATCGGCTTCTACTTTCTTTAAATAGTGTGAAATTAAAGCATTTATTCAAGAGCAGGATTCACATACAGCCAATGAAATCTTGGCTTGCATAAATCACGAAATTGAGTACAGCTTGTAATCCTGGTTACTAAATATACCACTGGTGACCTGAACCCGGGTCGCACATTGGCCTTAGATACCTCCTCTGCCGGCAGAGAACTACATCTCCCAGCGTGCAGTGGGAAGGGGGGGAGTGTGTAAATTAGTCATTACGAACAGCAGTTGGAGACTCTGAGAGGCACCCAGAGAGATAGACATCCAAGAAGAGACCCCTGCAGCCTGTCAGTAAGAGAGTAACTGGAGTCTGAGAGGTTTGAGAGACAGAGGGATTAAGGAGAGAGAGACAGCCTGGGAGAGTGGAAAAGACTTTACAGTGGAGAGTGGGAGAGCTTACCGGATACCTGAGCAGAGTGGAGTCATCCTGGAGACTAGTGGGGATGTTTACCTAGTTATTGTTCTACTTGGAGTAAATATTTTTGTTACTAGTCAGGTAGGGAACAGGTGGGAAGACCTGAAGAATATTGTAAAGTACCCTTTTGCGGAACTGTGATATAGTAACAGGAGTGAAATGTAGGGAAAGAAAGTTACGGTTTATAGACTTAGTCTAAAACTGAGGAAAATTGTACCAAACACCTCTACATTATTTACTATCTGTGGGAAAGCCCCATGTATTAAGGAGCCAGCTTGTACTAAAGTGACGTCACGCCTAAGAGGAAAATAGGGAACAACAGGGGGATGTCTTAATTATGTTCTGCATTCCTATTGAATTGGAATAAAGACAGACAAGAGAGTGTGCTTTCCTAAATTGTCAGGAGAATGTAATTGTTTTGTGGAAAGGAGTAAAATTACAAATTGCTGCTGTGTGAAATTACATGTGTTAAGCTGATGTTTGGGAACACAGTTAACTGTGACGTTGCTCTGTGTTATTTGCAAACATAATGCCTGTTTGCTCTGTGACGGAGAAGAAGAGCAGTGCATTAGCACTACCAGCTTAAAATACTGCATAATTGTACTTATCTGTTCATTATACAAATGTTTTGCATGATGTGTTAGTGAAATTAAAGCAATTTGCATGGAGTTTAATGTATATTGCTAGTGCGGAGTATTGTGGCTAAAGTAATATTGCACGATAGCAATTAAAAGGGGTTAGAGGTTCCTCTTAGTGGTGTGGAGTTTGTATGTTCTTCCCGCCTTTTTGTGGATTTCCTCCGGGTGCTCCGGTTTCCTCCCACACCCCAAAAACATACTAGTAGGTTAATTTACTGCTATTAAATTGCTCTTAGTCTCTCTTGGTCTGTGTGTGTGAACGTTTGGAAATTTAGACTGTAAGCTGCAAAGGGGCAGGGACTGATGCGAGTGAGATCTCTGTACAGCGCTACGGAATTAGTGGCGCTATATAAATAGAGGATGATGATGATATAACAAGTGAGGCACTATTAAAGTGTATTTAGTATTAGTCCTGTTCATTTTGTATACAGTATTAAAAACATGTGCATCTAAATTGCTGTATATTTATTGGGTTTGCTGCATCCAAAGTTACCTTAAACCACTGCTTGATTTGAAGAGATATATTTTAGATAGGGCAGCACGGTGGCTAAGTGGTTAGCACTTCTGCCTCACAGCACTGGGGTCATGAGTTCAATTTCCTACCATGGCCTTATCTGTGTGGAGTTTGTATGTTCTCCCCATGTTTGTGTGGGTTTCCTCCGGATGCTCTGGTTTCCTCCCACTCTCCAAAAACATACTGGTAGGTTAATTGGCTGCTAACAAATTGACCCTAGTCTGTGTGTGTGTGTGTGTGTGTGTGTTTGTGTGTTAGGGAATTTAGACTGTAAGCCCCAATGGGTCCGGGACTGATGTGCGTGAGTTCTCTGTACAGCGCTGCAGAATTAGTGGCGCTAAATAAATAAATGGTGATGATGATGAAAACCTTTAGGAGTTCACGTCTCAGTAATAAACGTGCCAGTGTGACTGCTAAAGATCAGCCTGGTGTATTGCTATTTTATTTGTGTGTGTCTGTGACCTTAAGAAAGGGTACAGAGGGTTCCTTATTCTCCTTCTGGTGTTGCTCATTCCAAGACCATTACCCCACAAAGATCCTACTGAACTCTGACTAAGGTGGAGACACTGTGCAACGAAGGAAACAAGGTAAGAGTTTATATACAGACAGAACACACAAATCTGTACACATACCCTGGCGGTAAAAGGGGTGTTACATAATGAAACTAGACAATTGACAATAGCACAAATATCATGTCTTGTGGTTGGGAAGAAAAGCATAAATGGCTTTTTTTGTGCTTAGCCTAATAGTTCAGAGTTTATTTTCCATTTAACAAGAAAATAACAGTAAATGAGCAATGTCAAGGAAGATCATTGTCCATTTGTATAGATCACATTACACTAGAAATACTGTTAAACTTTACAAATACATAACAGTTTGCCACATCAACTGATAAGTGACCTTCCAAATATGCTCAATTCTACCTTGACCATGCTTGTAAAACTACATTAACAAAGAAAATTCATAAAATCCATAAATGACTATATTACTTTAATCCAAAATGTTTGGGAAATATATTTTTTCGTGTAAGTAAATGACCAATAAGGGAGAACACAGTTGCGCCCGTTCGATGAGGCACCAAAATGTGTTAAGTACAAGCGGCAAGATAATTAGGATGATTATTGCAACAAGTTCTTCAATCCAATGATAACATGTCATACATTCTTGAAGCCATATGTATGCTTGAAGTGAACAGGGAGTCAATGATGATAATAATGGTGCTGGTCAAATAAGTATTGATAAGTGGAGTCAAGTGCTATCATTGATGAGGATGAAACACAGATATAAGATGGTGGTAATAATTGGTGATTACTATAATTAGTAATATTTGTTAAGTATATAAAAGGTGCTACACTACTGTGACTAACTGCATAACAAACAACCAAAATACAGGTGTACATTTTATGGGCATTAGTATCTGAACTAAATACAATAGAATCTATAAATAATAAACCAACCCTGCAATATTGTAAGGAATCCAGAGTCTGTTCCAATTTTTTAAAAAAAATAAAAATAAATTAATTGTTTACTTGGAAATACGGAAATATATCTACTTGGTAAAGAATAATTAGCATAGTACTCAAATGTATCCACTAGATGACAGTAGAGAGACACAAACTTAAAAAACA